>NC_047659.1:36745556-37348185 GCF_011762505.2 Arvicanthis niloticus
GCTCTCATGTGGAATGTAACGACGTTTTCGTGGATTTTGATGTTAGAATTTTAACTTGTCATCCTTTTGTAGACTGTGAAGTAGGGTGACAGAAGTGATAGGCTGGGCAGGGGTGAGGAGAAGCTACCCACTGCTGGGTGACAGTGAGCTGGAGGGGACAGTGATGGGCTGAGCATTAAGAAACTGGGAACAAGCATGCAGGTTTTCACTAATGATTAACATTTGAGGTCATAGGTATACTCCACCTGATTGAAATTAACAATGTGTACTCTTATACATTCATTAATTCTGTACCCTTCGAGCACATTAAAATTTTATTATTATCATTTTTTAATGTGTCATTTAGCAAAAAAGATTCCTGGCAGCTCAGAAACATAGTGTGACCCTACTGGAGTAAATGATCAAACCAATTCATTAACTAGATCCACTGATGAGACCAGCAAGTCAAACAGAAGAAAATAAAGGTGATGGAGGAGAGAGGGGGGGGGGAGAGAGAGAGAGAGAGAGAGAGAGAGAGAGAGAGAGAGAGAGAGAGAGGAAGAGGAGACAAAAAATGAAGAAAGAAACGAATAAATAAAGAAGGAAAAACAGAACAGAACAGAAAGTAAAGTAAACATGCATAACAGCCGCAAGCAATTCTAGCAAATGCTTGGAATGATGGGAAAATCTCTCCATACAATTATGAGTGACTGTTCCCACCCACACACCCCCATCTCACACCACACCCAGTTCTCTAGCACAGCCAGGACAGCTGCCGTTGGAGGGAAGAAACAGTTAGAACCCAAGTGGCAGAGGTAATGTTTACAAATTATGATTTAGTGTATTTTAAAATCTAGAGCTGATTTTAATTATCTTATAATAATTCTTTAAAAATTGGCTTTGCTGTTATTTTCACTTTTAAGTTAAGATAGTAGTTCCCACAGAAGCTAAATGAGGTAATAGACATTAGAAATGGATATAATTAGGGCTGGGGAGATGGCTCACTGGGTAAGAGTGATTGCTGAGCAAGCCTGAGTATACGAGTTCAAATCCCCAGAGCCCATGGAAAAAGTCAGGCACGTGTCTATAATCCTAGCATGGGAGGCAGCTGCAGAGAGAGGAGGCTTGCTGCCTGCCAGTCTGTCTCCAGGTTCAGTAAGAGACCCAGTCTCAGGGGAAAGAGACACAGAGTGGGAAAGCGGGATACCTGATGTCCTCTGGCCTCAGAACGTTCACATGGGTATGCACACCCATACACATGTGCACATATGCCACATGTATACATCTTGTACATACACTAGACACTGTCAACATATATGTCAGTACACACTCACACACACAGATGAATAACAACCAGTGAGAATGATAGACTTGGACTATACTAACTTATAACTAGGTATTATTTGTTTTAATTATAACCCAAATTTTGTTCATTATTTTAGTGGGGAGACCACATTATTAATATGAAATCTGAAATGTGGTAGACACATGAAAACACTTCAGTAGAGGTCTGGAGTTCTGTTGCATACCATGTGGCCAGAGTCTAAATGGTGCATTGTAAGATTGAAATAGCCTTAAGAGAGGCATTGGTATGGTCTCCCTGCAAAGAAATAATAATATTTGAGGCAGTGGGTATGCTGATCATTGCAAAACACATATGGAGCAAAGCACATTGCACCCCATAATTGTGTACAATTATTATATTAAAAGGCGAACAAAAAGAAAAAATCAATGTAATAGAAAGTACTGCTAAGATATTTCCTTTTACCTTTAAGTTTGAGGAATCCCACAAGTAAAACGCAAAACTATCAAAGAAAGCATACTTCAGTTTTCTAATGTGGAATGATGAAGGGTGAAAATCTTTAAAAAGAAGAAAGGTCAGAAATGTTGACTTGGCTGGTGTCCTTTTGCTCTGGTTTTGTGTAAATGCATTTGTGGTAGGTATGGTACTTTAGGATGGCAGGGGTCACATACATTTTTATTCATATAGCCATAAACCTGAGTTTTCCAAGGCCCAATTATGAATTATTTGCAAGAATAGAGAAATTTTAAGGGGTGGAGGGGACATGTCAACAACCAAAGGACGATTGATTGTAGGAGCACGTACCGAGGATTTCTTGAGCAGTGTGGTTTAGATACCGTTTGCATATATAAGGCAAGGTAGACTCGCAGTCCCTGCTCCTCCAGGCAGCTGAGGCAGCCTTCAGGGTTCCACAATGATACTCAACAAATGACCCAGGAGCTACCTCTGAAAATCAATTCACAGAAAAAAAATGCAATTTCAGCACCGAAGGTAGCCTTTCTCTTTGCCTCCGTAGCGCCCCCTACAGGACACTCACTGTGATTGTGATTTTTGAAGTTCAAGTCTAGACCTGACTACAGAGCCACTTTTGTTGTATCAAAGTAGAGGAAATATTTTACAATTTGTTGCTATTTTGAAAACAGCAGTCTATCTTTGACCCCCATAGACCTGCAATGTTAACTGAATAGATTATCTTTCTGGCTTTTGCCTTCTGCAAAGCTCGCCTTGTAGGAAGTCAGGAAGAATAAAACAATATTTATAAACCACTAGGTGTGGTGGCATACACCCACAATCTCAGCACTTGAAGAGGTCAGGGCAGAAAGACTGAGAGGTCCAGGCTTTCCTGGGTAACCCAAGAGAACTTGACTCAAGAGGGTAAAAATTAACCACTCTCAGAATAAGATATTTTTTGTGGGACTGCTATGTCTAAGTCTGTAGCATTCCCCGCATGTTGAAGGTACATTAGGTGCCGCGGGTACCTTGGCTCCAGTTCAGGTAGCTGAGTGGTGTTCCATCAGACCACTGCCAGCCAGCGTTATCATCCAGCTGATTCAAACCAATCCACACTTCTTTAGCTACCTGGCTCAACCGCTCTGAAAAGAAAATCACGGCGTTTCAATAGAAAAGCGAATAGACAACACAAAAAGAAAGCCAAACGCAAGGCTCCGCTGCTTTCTTGAATTGCTATTTCGTCGTGTCTTAAAGCCATAGGTAATGCCAGACTACGATATAAACAGGTGTCATGACCCCCATGCTGGGGCTTCGGTGAGACAAAGCAGGGTTCTGCCATCTGTAGTCACACAGCCAACTCCTGAAGACCTGCAGACAGCAATAAGCAACGCCCCGCTCTAGTCTATCGGAAGGTGTGTTGTTCCAGAATATGAGGCTCTCCCATTTCCTGCAGCTCACACACTTCCAGTATTAGACGGTGGAGGCAGAGGTGACCATGGCCACGCCCACAGAGTGAAGGGAAGCAAGTGCTCACCCTGGGTGAACTGAAACCAAGCAGAGCTGCTGAAAGCTGTCTGAAGAAAAGCATCATAGTGCCATAGTGCGGGAGCCCAGTGTTCTGAGGCCTCGGCACGGGGGACTCAGCCTGGGGGCCCACACACTTGAGAAGAGGATTTTGTGGTTCTCTGGTCCCTGCTTCTAAACACAGTACTGCAGCATCTCCCTAGTTAATCGGATCATGTCTCTTCCACGGAAACTGTAAATAAACAGGACTGACATGCTTGCACAGAACAATGTGACCAAAGAAATTGTATAAGTATGTTTTTTCTTTTAGTGTGCCTAAGTTGAAAAATGGTTTTTTTTTTCTAGTATGAACCTGTACTACTTGTACAATAAAATTGGGGTAGGAGGAACAACCTATGTCAATGACTTTCAGTGAAAATGGCTAATTTTGTGACCCTCTCTGATATTGCTGTTTTGACATGTCTTCTGTAAAAGAGGGAACCATATTTTTCTGATTCATGTGCTTCAAATAATTTACCCACTCCCTTTCTCTCCTTCTCTTCCCTTTCTCTCTCCTTGCCTCTTTCTTTATCACTCTGTCTCTCCATGTGTCTCTCTGACTCTGTCTCTCTCTCTGTTTTGCTCTTTGTGTTTCTGTGTGTGTGTGTGTGTGTCTTTGTCTTTGTTTCTATTTGTGTTTCCCTCTTCTGTCTCTCTCTCTGTCTCTCTCTGTCTCTCTGTCTCTCTGTCTCTCTGTCTCTGTCTCTCTGTCTCTGTCTCTGTCTCTGTCTCTGTCTCTCTCTTTCTCTCTCTCTCTCTGTGTGTGTGTGTGTGTGTGTGTGTGTCTGTCTGTCTGTCTGTCTGTCTTCTTTGTAAATTCAGGGACCTAGCCTGAAATTGCAGGCAGGTTATGTCCAGAGAGTGAGTGTCTGGGCTTGCCTCCTTCCTATTGTTTCAGAACAGTAATTAATTGCAGCCCCGCTACTCTCCCAAGCTCCTCAGTTTGGACCACAGGTTATGTGGTTATCAGGGCAAGGATTGAGTGTATTAACATGTAAGTCTGCTGCTGTTCCTCAACAATTGGACATTTCAATACAACAGTGGAAGTTCAAGGAGTCACTTTAGAAAAAAAAAATAAAAGGTGCTTTAAGACTAAATAGAACATATTGTATATGAACTCCATATCCAAGTTTTTGTGGCATTATATCCAGTCTCTTCTTAAATCAGTTGACCTTCCCATAAGGTCAGGGTGGATTGGAAGATTCACTGACAGGGCATGGAGAAGTGATATTGTAAATAAAATAATTCAAATATTAGTTATTCTTAGAATTACTCATTGTACTCAAAACCATGCAATTGTGCTTACGAAAATACATAAAAGGATCATACAACTTGTAATTAGTGTTTAAAAGTACACACACAGAAACAAAACAAAATCATCCGTCCAAACAATCAGAAAAAAAAAAAAAAAAACAAAAAAACAAAACAAAACAAACAAACAAAAAAAACCAACCCAACCCCTCTGCCCTAGTCTATTTGCCTTTATAAGTTTACCCTTAGCACATGAATACAAACTCAGGACTAAATCCTTTTGGATGTTTCTTGCCATTTATTACAACCTAGATAATTCTTTATCTCACAATTTGGCGACTAGCAAGAGATGTTAGACTCATCTCACCACTAAAAATATTTTGCTTAGGACAGTTTCTGTCTTTATGAATAGACTTCTATTTTCCCAAACAATCCCGAAAGCCTAATTATAGAATTGAAATGTTTAAATAAAAGCCATTGACATATCTTATTTTTTTAAATTGCTATTCAAGTTTGATGAATAGGTACAAATTCTCCCATGAGGAACCACGGCAGTTAAGATAGATAACAACTGTAATTCATGAACGGCGTGCAAGCTTTTGCACAAGACTCATTACACATTAGTAATGATTTGGGAAATTGTCATTTTACTCCAAGAAGATTCATTCAAATTAGTTTTGATGGTAATTCCCCACTTGTGCAGAGCTGTGGAGGAAAGCTGAGCAGTCCCTGTGATCCCACTTAACTCAGTCAGTTCTGGAAGATGTCTCTGGCTTTGTAAAGCTGGGAGCCTGCCTTGTTCACATCCAGTGACTCTCATTCCATGAATACAGATAAAGTAGCTGGGACACAGCACATACCTATGTGTGGGAATGGATGCAACAGTGACAAACAAATATCAAAGTAATTTTATCTGCCTACTCCAAAGGTAGATTGATATGTTACTGCAAGTTACGTTACTCGGTAATAATTAAAATGAGATGTAGGCTGGGAAAGATGCCTTGGTGAGTAAGAATGCTCACTCTGCCAGCATGAGGGCCTGAAGTTACATTCTCAATACCCACATCAAAATGCCTCAACCTTTTGGGGCAAATATAGGAAGACTGGTCAGCCTGCCTAGCTGAACCTGTGAAACGTTGGTTCAGTGAAAGACTCTGTCTCAGGAGAATAAGGCAGAGAGTAATACAGAAAGACACCTGTCATCTTACTCAGCCCTCCAAGTGTGTGTGCAGGGGCATATGCATCTGCACACTCATGTACATATGCCACACATATAATACACACACACACACACAATATAGAACTATAGATCTACTTTTATAGACAGGAACACATACAGGTAAATTAAATAAGCAGATTATAAAAATGTGTACACCACCGTTAAGTCACCCGGCACTGTTTGTTATGCATGTGAGACACTTTCCTAAGGCTTCCCTTGCATTATAAGATACATTGTATACCACCAACTAGCTACTATTATTATTTCCACTTCCTAGAGGGTAAAGCTGAAATGTCAAGAAGCTAAATCGCTTCTTGAGTAACCCTGCAAGTAGTGGTGGCAGGCTTCAGATACAAACAGGAGTCTCTCTCTTTTTTTGTCTGTGTACTAGATAGTACCTGGACTGCACAGGCACCTTGTGTTTTTATACTTTACCGATCTCTATAGATACTACTGGCTAGGATTTGTTTGTTGTGGTTGTCAACCTGACACATGTTAGAGTCATCTGGAAAGAGGAAGACCTCAAGTGAGAACATTCTTTCATCAGATTGTCCAGTAGGCAAGTCTGTAGGGCTTTTTTTGGATTCATCACTGATGTGGGAGACTCCAGGCCACTGTGAGTGGTGGCACCTCTGGGTAGATGGTCTTCAGTGGCATATAAAAGCAGGCTAAACAAAGCCAGGAAGCAGCACTCCTTCATGGCATGTCCTTCAGTTCTGTCCTTGAGTCCCTGCCCTGACTTCCCTCAGTGATGACTAGTTATTACCTGTAAGTATATAAGGAAATAAACCCATAAACCCTCTCCTTTCCAAGTAACTCTTGGTCATGGTGTTTATCTCAGCGACCAGAGCATCATGTCTGCCGCATATTTACTTGCTTTGGCAGAGCATGGTTATCCCTAAATTGTAGAACTATGGCAGATTTTTTTTTCCATTTGCTTTTCTTTCTGTATGATTGAATTTCAAATGCTAAAATAACTACAGGTGATGTAAAATTTGAGAAAAAAAATTGTGTCTGAAACTCAATCAAATGAATGAATTTGATAGTTCTTAATGTTTCAATTTATTAATTATTATTAAAGAAATATTAATATGTGAGTGGAGGTGCATGCATACAGTGGTGAGCGCATGGGGGGGGGGGGGATGGACAACTCTTAGGACTTGCTTCTTTCTTGCCACATCTTGGGATCCGAGAATTGAGCTGAGGTCATCAGACCTGTGAAGAAGCACCTCTACCCACTGAACTACCTTGTCAAGTGGAAGACGCATACTTTCCAGCTCATCTTCACAATTTTATCTGAGGCAGGAAACAAAGATAGGAAAAATTATGGACACATGGGAGGGAAAGCACGGGGGGTGGGGAGGGGAAGCCTTTTATCCCAGGTCTGGTTTATATGTCCTGCTGATGGAGACAGGTAACCTCAGGTACCACTGACCAATGATAGGGCCAAAATTGTTTACGGAGACAATATAATTTTTTTTTCTCAAGCTACCTTGTCAAATGTAAGAACAAATTGTGTATACTTTAGCCTAAAGTTATATAGAACTTCAAGCTCCCCACATTCTCCTCCCACTCCTAAATCTAAACCATACCCTTCATAAATCACCTTATACCTTTATTCAGAGAAATATTATTTTTTAAAAAAAAACAAATATCATTTTAAAAAAAATTATTTATTTATTTTTGTACACTAGTGTTTTGTCTGCATGTATGTCTGTGTGAGGGTGTCAGATCCCCTGGAGCAGGAGTTACAGACAGCTGTGAACTGCCATATGGATGCTGGGAATTGAACCCAGGTCCTCTGGAAGAACAGCCAGTGTTCTTAACCACTAAGTCATCTTGGTCTCTCTAGCCCCAAAAGAAAATTCTTGAACTTTTAGCATTGGTGTAAACTATATCTCTGAGGAGTGTTCTGAAATGGGGAAGAATGATTTCTGAGCAATCTTTAGAGATGTAACTTGAGTCCAGCAAAATTCTACAAATATTTATTGCAAAGATAACTAGATAGACTCTCTCTTGAGAAGCTGTTATCAGTGTTTGGGTCTACCCTATTTTTTCCTGGGTGCTTCTCTATTAACCCCTGTGTTTAAGATCATGTTAAAAATGTCATTTACAAAATCTTTAATTCTACTTTATATTGGGCCTCCCATATCCATATATTCTTTTTTTTGTTGTTCATTGAGCAACAAACTCTGGGTTTGTCTGAATAGAGATTCCTAACAGACAGGAAACCCTTCAGGCTGATGTAGAGAATGGGCTAAATGGGGGCTTGTCTGGGACTCAACTAAATCATTGGTGGATTTCATTGGCAGTTCCTTAGCTGATCTGCTCTGATAAACACAGCTTATATTTTATCTTAGTTTCTTTGTTTCTGTTTTCTGGCCAAAGACCTATTTGATGTTTATTAAAATAAGTGTTATTAGAAATGAAGGTAAAAATCTCCTAGCATTGACTACATCCCATTCTTGGATCAGATAAAACAAAGCGTAGCTTATCTAGAAGGACATTTCCATGAGCTCTGATTTACCAATGTCAAGGCATTCTGTTGCCTTAAGGAGATCAGTCTGAGATGCCATAGGAAAGCTGTCTCCCCAAACAGCACATTCCAGGCTGAAACGTACTAGAAATGGCCACTTCTAAACTTTATTTTGACCCTATATCTTAGATCTATTTGTCTTTTAATAAATCTCCAACACTATCATATTATATATCCATAAAATTATCTTTTTTGTCAAAGCTCAGTTTTGCTTGAATGGAGGTTTCTAAGAGAAAGAGACCATGTTAGCCTAATGTGGGAACAAAGTAAAGCTGTTTTTCATCTCCATCACTGCTGGCCCTTTGAAATACCATTGTCTTACATGTGCAGGTGGGTTTTTAAATTCTTTCACTTTTGAAAATTTTCCAAGTTTTGGAATTTACAAAAGGGTCTCTGATGGCCTGGATATTATGATGGATAAGCTAGCAACGAGTAGACTATTTCATTATTTACCAATGGAATTGAATGTCGAAATTCTGCTGGTGATGAGAATTGGTATTTAAGTTGAGGAGCTTCTTCCACCAGTTGTCGCTCACCTGGGTCACGTGCTATAGCTTCAAATTTCCTTCCTCAAGGGGAAAACTGAAGCATAAGTAGATGTGAAAGAGAATGGTACAGTGTTCATAGAAAACACATTAGGGATTAGAGGGGTAGCAAGATGGCTCAGTGGGTAAGGGCACTTGCCACCAAACATGACAACTTGAATTTGATCCCCAGAACCCATATGCTTGAGGAAGAGAACTGACTCTTAAAAAAATTGTCCTCTGACAACTGCATGCGTGTATGTACACACACACATACACACACACACACAAAATTAAGGTTTTAAACTTCAGAATTAGAATTTGGGCTATATTAAGAAAAGAAAAACACTTTTAAGGATATATTTTTGTGTGTGTGTCCAAGAACAGAATTGTCCACACGAGCCTTTTTGTTACATTATTATCAGTGTGCACCATTTCTGTACTTACTCATTAAGAAGGCTTCTTCATCTTTATCTTTAATGCTTAACAAAGCACCTCCTTGCATCAGGCATGAAGAATGTGCCTCATTCCAAGAGAGAGACGAGAGCAGGTTGAATTGGTAGCAAATGTGTGAATCACCATCCCTTTGCCACATAGCATCACAGAACACCTTTGTAGAGGCTGAAAACAAAGTTTGTTAAAAACACTCATGGCAGTATTCTCTCTGCAGTGATATCTAAGATGCATTTAAAGAAAACGATTCCAGCTTGCAAGCTCCGAAACTTCAGTGCCTTGACTAGGTCTTTATGAGAAATATGCATTGCTCTTCCATTGATATCTTGTGGTTAAGTGTGTTCTAAATTTACCTCAGGAAGCTCAAGAAATGATCAGTAAAGAGTCTCTGATACATCCAAGGGAATAAGAGAAGTTAGTTTTAAGAGAAAGAAATGGAAATGAAGTATTTTTGGAAATAATATTTTGATTCTTTAATAAGCAAGCATCTAGAATTCCATGTTAAACTTGGGAATTGAATAGTTTCTTAGGATACTCCTTAATACTGTTCCCAAACCCTTTCTCTTCTAATTCCAAACTCCCAAGATGGGGTGAACGTGATGGAGTATCTATATGTGTCAAACATGAACACAGTTTCACCCAGCATAGGGATAATGATATCAGCATTAAGTAGTTCTTTCAGACAAATAGAAACACAATCCACTTGTAAGGCACCAGTCAAGATTTCATAGTGTGCTTAAAAGTAAATTTAATAGAGTATGAAGCATAGATCTGAAATTTGAAGTTTATTGAAATGACAGAAAACAAAGGCCTAGTTGTGTGCTTTTGCTAAAATTCTTAACCAACACCTGAGGTGAACTAATTCTCAAACACAAACTCAGTCACACAATTACAAAGTGTAGAAAATGTCACCTGTATTTTGGCATATGTATAACTGACGGACAGGCAATGTGCTACAGTCTAGACTGTTCTTTTCCCAAGTATAGCCCTTAAAGTAATGTGACGTCAGGACACTTCCCAAGACAGTTTGGTACATAATGTCTATAGGGTTCTTCTACAAATACATCATGTATACCACCACATCGAAGACTCCTAGATTCCTGTGTTTAAGAAACCTGATTAATACTAATTTGATATACATCCAACTGACTTGACAACGAAATCTCTTTTGTGTGTTCTTTCTTTTTTTTTTAACCTAGAATACTTAGATAACTCCATTGAGAAATGTTGAAGTTTGATTTCATGTCTAGTTACTGCATACTTTTTCAAGAACCAAATTAGTTCATTGGAAGTTAGTAAATAATTTACAGCTAAGGACACCTACAGTATTTCCTGCCTGATACCTGTGTTTATAAACGAGTTCAGTATTAAAGAAAGACAGAAAAAAATGATTGTCACCAAACAACATTTAAGGGAGGGGAGGGAAAAAGAGGTGGGGGAAAGGGGAAAATTTAGAAACCACTTTGCTGGGATAATTAGAACGCTCTCATTGAGATGGAATCCAGCATTGGCTTTCGATGGAAGGTAGGCCTTCTCCTGGAATGGACAATACACTGGGTTTAGATTTTAGATTGGCTACGTTCCCCTGGCATGGCATTGATTGAAAGCTTTCAAAAGAGATGTGGAGAGTAACACAGCTCATGGAGAGAAGCAGCCCATGGAGAGAAGCAGCCCTTTGGAGATTAGCACCCAGGGCTGCCTGCACAGAACTATAAATTCTAACAGCTGAGTTAAACAAATGTGAGTGGTAAATGAGCTGACTTGTTAGTGTCTACTGCAAACACTTGACTGAAGTTTCTCTATTATATAATCTTAGACCTCATCACAGATAGTATAAACCCAAGTCAAATCTAACATACCCCGGCTATGCATACCCAGCCCACAAGTATCACCCACAAAACCCTCACGGCAACTATTTAATATGGAGAATTTGAGGAAGTCCTGAAATCAGATCACATTGAAAGGGCAGGACCAGCTCTTGACAAAAACAGAACCCGGGTGACAGCTTTTCTTATCATGTGCATGGCTGTGGTCTGTATTATAATTCAGACTTACTGTCAGGTCTTTCTCCATGTCAGGAGTGAGCAGCAGGTACCCTGTCCCCAGGACTAACCTCTGCCTGTTACCACCCTCAAGTAATCACAGGCCACTCAGACATACCTGCTTTATGGAAGGGCTTTGACGTTTTCCCTTAAAGACAGTCTTTCCTAGTGCTTGTTTCAGGAAACATCTGCTTTACAACCAGGAACAGGTTTTAAACGTGTGTCCTTGATCCCCAAACCAGACCTGATCCAGAAACTGAGAGCAGGGAATCACCTTGCTTTTTTTTTTTTTTTTTTTTTTTTTTTGGTTTTGTTTTGTTTTGGTTTGTTTTTTCTGCTACAAAATTTGTTACAGTGTCTCTCAGTGGTCATTCCAGATGAGCATGGCCAATCTAGGGTTTACACTACTCTGTATTAGCCATCTCAGGCCATTTGACCTAAAGGCAACAATGACAGATTTCATCTTAATGATGAAGGATTCCATTTCAATGAGGATATTCTAGGTACCCCAGCAAAGTGGTTCCTAAAAAATTTTTCCTTTCTCTTCCTACTTTCCCCTCCCTTAAATATTGTTTGGTGACAATCTTGTTTTCTTTTGATTTTAATATTGAACTCATTTATAAATATATGTATCAGCCAGAAAATACTGTAGACATCTTTAGACATACAAGGTCTCAGCCATTGGGTCAGTTCCTTCTCGTTTTCTCTCACCATGGACTCTATGATCTTCCTTGGACTTTTCTATTAAGAATTTCTCTTCTGTGTAAACAGTTTAATCCTCATACTGAGATTTTCCCTTATGTCTAAAACAGGTTAATTGGTGAATGTAGGTCAGAACCCCACTTTTGTTTTCTGAGAAACCACATTGAAGCCATGAAGTGATTTCACTTTCCTGAATCTTTAGTGCCTCAGTTACCCCATTTCCAGATGCATTTCAAGATGGCTGAGTATCTTTTGTCTTTAAAAAAGAGTAAAAAAAAAAATCTCCCTAATTTATTCTCCCTATCCTAGCTATTTCCTTCTATCTCAATAACTATATACTTTTATGCACATACTGTCTGTAATTCCCCATCTCCTAAAGTTTTTATTGCAACATAAGTCATACACTATGTAATTCAGCTATTGAAATTCCATAATTCAATCTTTAGTATAGTCAGAAGAGTGTGGAAGCATCATAATTGTTTTAGAATGTTTAAATTATATAAAGAAGAAACACAGCACTATTGAGGCCTGACTCCCCACTTCCCTTTTGGTCCTCATTCCTACCGCCTCCAGCCCATTTAGCTTTATTGTATTACAATGGCAGTCATTAATGTAGTTTCTGTATCTATATATTTGCTTTTTATACATTTCATATAACTGAAATTATATAATATGTGCTGTTTTGTGCCTGGCTTTGTTCTCTTCAAATTATGTTTCTAAGATTATTTATGTTATGGCATGTATCAGTATTTCATTTTTCTTTTACTTCTTAATAATATGTATTATATAATATGATACTTAGAAGTTTGTCCATTTGACATAACTAGAGTCATGCTGGAGGAGGGAACCTTAATTGAGGAATTGTCTCCATAAAGTTGGCCTGTGAACATGTCTGTGGGACATTTTCTTGATTAATGGTTGACACGGGAGGGCTATGGTGGATTGAATAAGCTCTCATATTTGAATGTTTGGTTCCTGGAGTATTTGAAGGGTCACAGTAAAGAAACTGCTAACATGACTGCTTCATGTCATGGTTAAGGGGAAAGTTTTTATTATAGATGAGAGAGAGAGAGAGAGAGAGAGAGAGAGAGAGAGAGAGAGAGGAGAGGAGGAGAGAGGAGAGGGGAGAGGGGAGAGAGGAGAGGGGAGAGAGAGAGGGGAGAGGGGAGAGGGGAGAGAGAGAGGGGAGAGGGGAGAGGGGAGAGGGGAGAGGGGAGAGGGGAGAGGGGAGAGGGGAGAGGGGAGAGGGGAGAGGGGAGAGGGGAGAGGGGAGAGGGGAGAGGGGAGAGGGGAGAGGGGAGAGGGGAGAGGGGAGAGGGGAGAGAGGAGAGAGGAGAAGAGAGAAGAGAAAGAGAAGTAGACTGAACATGACCAGAGCTCTCTGTGAGAGGAGATGAAATAACCAGAGACAGAGAATGGAGGGCATATGGTGAGAACAGACAGGTTCTAAGGTAGATGAGTAGCTGGGGGAGGGAAGCCCATTATCTGGAGGGACTGAGGGCAGAGGAGGAGGTGAGGGGAGCTAGGATGCTAGTGTGGACTTTGAAATCTGTAACAGGTATTTTATGATCCTGAGGATTCTGGAAGCTAGTATGGGCTTTGATACACAATGTCAACGGAGCCATCCATCTCTTCTGCCCAGAGGTAAGGGAAAAGTCCTGTCTCCATTTGACAGATGGGAACCGGTTTTACAAGTTCTGAGGAACGAAGACAGCTAACCTCCAGAAATCCCCCTACAGTTCAGGTTGAGCTCCTTTTGGATATTTGTAGAACCTTTTGTAGTTTGGGGAACTGGAAGTGCTTTTGGATCCAACACCCAGGTGGTGAACTATTTAGGAGGGATTAGGAGGTGTGGCCTGTTTGGGGGAAGGTATGTCCCTGAAGATGGAATTTGAGGTTTCAAAGCCCACTTGTGCAGGTAAGATATAAGCTCTGAGGGACTGCTCTACTGTCACAGCTGCCTGACTGCACACATCCTGCCATGATGGTCACAGGTGCACCCTCTGAAACCGTAAGCAATCCCCCAACTAAATGCTTTCTTTTATAAGTTTCCACATTGTGGTGTCTCTTCACAGCAATAGAAGAAGTAACTAAGACAAGGGGCTTGCTCACTGGGGGTGGTACCACCCCTGGGGACCTTTGGATTGCATAAAATCAAGATTCCTTTTATATTCTAGCTACAGTGTCCCCACAAGGCAAGTGACTTGTGAATATTTTCTCCCATTTGAAGGAGATCTTTGGTGGTGAGTGTTCTGGGAACAAAACGAGGGGCATTAATCACACAGAGCAAGGACTGAATGACCTAACTGCTCTTCTCAGTGTCTTGATGGATTCTTTGAAGCACACATTTTCTTGGTTTTGTTTTATTTTTTAAATTATTGATGAAGAGAGATATAACACATTGTTGATCCATTTTAGGGACTCTGGTGAGGGTGGTGATTATGATTGGTACCAATCTATCCCGTTTCATCATTCAAATTACTGGTTGAAACTATATTAACTGAGCAGAGCCTGGGGTGAATTGGGTCATCCCAGAGGATAGAATTCCAAAAATATCTCCAGATGTAATTCTCTCTCTGTGTGTGGCAGCATACAACCCAGACAGAGCTGGCACGGCCCAGACTTGCCTCTAAACAAGCCAGAGTTGAACCCTGCTCATTATGCCTATTTCCTAACAGAGTTTAACTCCACTCTTAGAGTTAGTATGTTTGTCCATGTGTTAAGTTGAAATCTTGCTCCTTTACAATCAACTTTTACTAACAGCAGCCATCATTTTACACACAGATATTTTAAAGATGTTCCTTGTAAATTTAGATGAGACACAGGAGTGTGAATCTTTGTTTCCTTTCTCTCTGTGTCCTGTCTACTTGTTGACTCATGGAAAGGGCTCTCAGCCAACTTGGATTGCATTCCTTGACCCGTCATTTTGAGTTATGTTGGCCACCAGAAACCGAAAGCAATACGGAAGGGAGAAAGGAGAAAGACGGTTCTAATGTACACCATATCAACATGTTCTCTGCTGCTGTGGGGAGGTCAAGGAGCAGGAAGCCAGTGGGCTGAGGAAGTGCTCCTCCCCATCACCTCCTGGCACTGCCCGACCTCCCATCCCCCCCTCAGCTGAACAAATAGCCTGGGGGAATAAAAAAAGCCCTAAGCTCAAGAAAACCAAGCTCCAAGGGGGAAACTGAAGTTGGCTGCAAATGGCAGGGGTGGGAGGTGGGGGTTGGGTGACAGAATTTAAGAAAATTGTGCTGGTCAGTTTGTCAACTTGACACAAGCTTTGGTCATCTGGGAAGAGGGAACCGCAATTGAGAAAAATGCCTCCATTAGTATGGCCTGTAGACAAGTCTGTGGAGCAGTTTCTTGATTAATGTGTGTGGGCACCCCGGCAGGGGCTCCTAGGTTGTATAAAAAAGCAAACTGAGCAAGCCATGAGAAGCAAACCAGTAAGCAGTGTTCCTCCCTGGCCTCTGCTTCAGTTCTGCCTCCAGGTTCCCGCCTTGACTTCTCTTTATTGTAGATGTGTTTGGGACTAGGGGCCAAATAAACCCTTTGGCCCCTAATTGCTTTGTTTATGTTCTTGTGGACATGCCATAAGAATTAAACTAATTTATGGCCCTTAAAACTCTTCACATCTCCGGGCAGTGGTGGCGCACGCCTTTAATCCCAGCACTTGGGAGGCAGAGGCAGACGGATTTCTGAGTTCGAGGCCAGCCTGGTCTACAGAGTGAGTTCCAGGACAGCCAGGGCTACACAGAGAAACCCTGTCTCGAAAAACCAAAAAAAAAAAAAAAAAAAAAAAAAAAAAAAAAAAAAAAAAAAAACTCTTCACATCATCCTGGTGTGTAGATAGAATAAGCCTGAAATAACTTGCATAGGGGATTCCCTGGTGAAGAATTACATGTTCCAGGTTCACCTTAGCACTTGTCAAAAATGCAGATGCCTGGGTCCTACATCCTGGACCACAGGGCCTCATCTCCCAGGTAATTCTAGTGTATCACCTCCAATATTTTCTGCACTTTCTGGCACAGAGCAAGACTGTCCATCTTTGAGGGGAACATTCAAAGCTTTAAAACTCTTAACACTCACCACTGTCTATGCCTAGTCTAGTGGTAGGACCAGCCATGATGAGGTTAAATCGTGCATTCATAAGTAAAGGAATCTATGCTGCAAGGACAGGGATGGAGCTCAGTGGCAGAGTGCTTGCCTTGGCCTGACAAACCCTTCAGGTTCAGTACCCAGCACTGCCAAAACAAAACATGTGCTGAATAGTGATAGCCTGTCCCCATGTGTGCTTACTGAGCGCCCGCTGCTCTTGGTGTCTTCGATATACTGTCGGATTGAACACAATAATCCTAATAGGCAATGCTATGGTATTTATTTTGTCAGAGGCACTTTCTAGAGATTCACTGCTGAGAAGAAGTTAGACTTATCTTGGTTTGTCTAAATTAAAAACCGCCACTTTTTCCTATTTACCGAACCCTATGGTTCTTACACTGGAAAATAACTCTGCAGACAACTTTTAATCACACTATTGGGACTTAGCTATTTAATTTACACTTAAAAAATTATTAATCGTTGTATCTTATTGTATGCATGGAAGCGAGGCAGGCATGGAGGAAGAGGAGGTGACATATTCTCTGGTTTTCAGGAGCCAAGGTAAGAGAAGCAGAATACAGAAAGCAGAAGCTATAAGTACCTCTCAAAACTTAGAAACGACAGGAAATCTTTTAGTAAAAAGAAAAGTAATCAAGAACTACCTAAAAAAACATACAAGTAGCTGTTATATTGTGTGTGATATTTTAAATATATACATACATACATACACACACACACACACACACACACACATATATATATATATATATATATATATATGTCACTGGACCTTGAAAAATAGGTTAAGAATTTGAGAAACTGTTTTAAGACTACACGGAAGAGTTGGAAAAGTCAGAATTGAAGATGAGACCTCGTGGTTGGTGAGTAAAGAGGGTAACTGTGGTGACCAAGGGGCAGCTGATATCTGGACTTGACTGTGGGCCAGACAAGCCATCTGGATGTAGAAACATTATGGCGGCTCATAGGAGGTGCTGGATTGGAAGGATGGATGGCTTTTGTCTGCATTCTTGTTGTTTGAAAGTACCCTGCTGGGAAGCTGGCATTGGCAAGTTCACGGACTATTACAATTTCATTTTTATGTACGGAATGAAGAGGAGCTAGTTGGCATCTTTTGAATGTAGAGGGGAAAGGATTGTGAATTAGAATTGCCTCTTCAAGTCAAAAACAAACCTCAAATCAAAATCTAGAGTGGTGGGGTCAGAAGGCTCACTCAGACATCAACCTGTCAGCCCTGGTGTTTTTCCTTCACTACAGGTAAGTTTCCAATCATCCTTGATTCATTCATGACATATGGAGACGTATTTATTCTTACTAGGATCTGGGCAGAGTCCCCATTTCTCGTCTTCGTTGTAGCGGCTTGTGGTGGCACACCACAGCAGCTGATCTTTGTGTCCTTCTCGGATACATTCATGGTGCCACTGATTTTTGAATTGGAAAGGAAACATGCAAGGCCTCCCATGGGCATTCCCTTTTAACGAGTATACATCTAGGAGAGAAAAGGAATTACAGTCACATACAGTGTCAGTTTCTTCTGGGGAAAGTGTTAGTGCATTTTTACTGGTAGTAAGCCTCCCCCCAGGCAGACACTTGTTAAAAGCTCTGCGAGCCCCTAGGGCCTCACCAGGTAGTGTGTGCAGATAGGCCAGGCCTTCAGAAGCAGTGGCAAATGGTTTGCCCCTATGTTTATCTAGCTTTCTGTTTACTATGGCTATTGCTCACAGCAGCATGCAAATTTGTGAATGAAATAAAAAGGAAAACACAATGAAGTTTTTCTGTTAAAGTATTTGCCAGCCCTCACTGTCTGACTTCAACAGTTTCATAGCCATCTATCCCTGCATTTGGTTGAAATTGTAGATCCCAGTCCTGTAAGCAAAACAGCTGTCTTCTTCACCACATCAGAAGTGTCCTCTTTGGGCCTATGAACTGTTGATGTTCCCAGGTAGAAGGAAGGGTTGGGGAAGGTCATAAGACTCTCACCTGAGTATCTAGCCATGCTGCCCTCCCCCCCCTCCCAACACACATCATTTGCATACAAATTTGTATAACTGGTCTGAGAGACTCACAGAGGCATTTGAATATATAGGCTGGGGAAGGCCAAAGGAAAGGAATTCATTTATGCAGCCTTGTAGGACTGTCCTTCATGTTAGGCACAGACCTTCCAGTATGGCTGATTTTGGCCCACCAGGTCTCCAGGTCATACCCCCTCACCCATGTTGCATAAGTAAGCCTAACAAAGCATTGCTTCCTCAGAGTTAACTTTGGTAGTCTCCCAAGACTGTTGGTTTGTCATTGGGATCTTATGTAGGGGGTAGATGTTTATGTCTCCCCAGGTAAAGAATTATCACAACAGCCAATAGATATTTAGGAGGCCTGGCAAAATGGCTTAATGTTTTCTAGCAATTGTTTTTCTTACAGAGCATCTGGGTTTGATTCCCAGCACCTACATGGTGAGCTAAAACCATCATAACTCCAGTTCTGGGGGCTACAGTGCCCTCTTCTGGTCTCTGTGGGCACCAGGGATGCATGTGGTAAACATACATACATGCAGGTAAAGCATTCATACATAAAATAAAGATAAATAAATCCTTTAAAGTTAATAAATGAGTACTTATTGATCATTGAATATGTCCTGCACTGGGAATATGGTAGTGAACTGTAAAAATTGCTTTTTGCTAACAAACTGGTTTGGTGGATAAATAATAAGTGCTAACAAATACAGAAACATGGAGTTTTGAGTAATAATAAATCTCGTGAAGGAATAAAATAGAACTAGAAGATCATGTGTATAATGTAGTGCCCCCGCCGCATCAGATGGTTGTAAAACCTTTGTGAGTACATTGGGTAACTGAGGATGCTTGAGGGAAAGTGATTGTCCCTGCAGAAGGAACATAAAGTCTTAAGAGCTGAAGAAAGGAGTGTTTGTGGAATAATGGAGACTCCAGGGAGTGGACTCCCGGAAGCAGTTTCTCAGATTGCTGTTACATACTTCCATCTTTATTCTGAGGGTGGTGGGAAGTCACTGGTAGGTTTCAAATGAGAAAGTGACAAAACCAGACTTCCATTCTTAAACAGAAAAAAAAAAAAAAATCACTGGGTACACTGTGACAGTCAGAATGGAGAGAGCAAAGTGGACTAACCAATGAGTCAGCTTCTATCCACAGCAATATTGTGGTTTCCTTGGTAACAGGAATGTCCTTTTAGGGTTGCTAGCATCTTGGACATGGCCAGCAAAGCTGCTTTCACCCAGTGCTCTCTCAGACAGTGCTTGTCTTCCGAATTCAAAGAATGAAATTCATGGATCACAGAGAGAGAGTTTTAGAAACCGATTTTAGATTCACAGGTGAGGGCTTAAGAGGTGGTGGTGGTGGTGGGCAGGGCTGTAAAGCAGGAAGGCTCCTGGGAAATCAGGTACCATCCTGTTGCCAGTCTGGGCCTTTTGAAGGACTTGTGGAAGAAACTGAGCTGAGGTAAGAGGAGGAAGGTGAACTGGTCAGTCCAGTTGCCCAACCACAAGGTGTTCAGGCATCTCCTCGTAGTCTTCATCAGTCAGATACCATAGCCTCAACCCACCTGACCAGTTTCTAGTTCCTGTTTTTACCAAAACGGCCATGCAGAGCAGAACTTTGAGTTGACTTTGAGTACTGCAAAAATCCATCATCCTTGGCCATAGTGGCAATTAAAGCCACTTGGGATTCAGCTGGAGAGTTCTAGGATGGTGTCGGGGGAAGGGCATCTATCTAAACCATAGTCAATGAAGTCATCAGGTCTTCATCTATACAAGAGGGTCAGCAATGGAGATTTCTACACTGTCTCACAACTGACAAGGGCCTGACTGAGTTTGAAGCACATTGCCAAGTTTTATAGGAATTCGAGATATTTCAGAATTTTATTTTTATCTCTTTCAGTATCCTGTTTTTCACTCAACAGCATGGGTGTTGTCAGTATGGGCAGAGGTTAAAATGCTCAAATGCTAACAGAAAGCAAGCATCAAGCTCTTCCTGAGAATCATGTGGTTGTCAGCACGCTGATAAAGCTCTTGCTTTATTGCAGTATGCAAGCCCAGAAAAAATGTCTTAGTCTTGGGCCTGACTCTTCACTCACATCAGCAACAGAAGGTCCTGCCTTAGGACTTAGGACTTAGGACTTTCTTGCTACACTTCTAACTCTGAGGAGAAGGACCATGTCTGTCTTGGCCTCCGTACAAGTGCCTCACACTGTGTCTGATCTATAGTCAGTGCTCAAGAAAAAAAAAAAAAAAAAAAAAAAAAAAGGTGCCAGAAGGATGGATGAGTGTACAAGTGACTAAATCTGTGGAGGGACAGAACATGGGAGTCAGCATTTTACCATGTAGCTTTATTTCTGTATCTTCCATTCTTTTTCCATTAAAAAAAAATGCCAAAAAGTAACAGAACTGTAGAAAATGAAAGTCCCCCTATAAATCATGCCTCCCCACAATCCATGCTTGGTGCGCAACAAATAACCCTTGACAATAGTGTCTCATTTATCTTCCAGCACCTTGTAGCATGACTGTCATATGGATGACAGCCAGGCTTAGAAGGCATCTGAATGCCCCAGAGACACGCCCCCAGGGTGGGGCTACAATCAGAGAAGCGGTGCCAAGTGTGGGTGCTTTATACCTGTCAGTGCTTACGTTTTCCTTTTTAAGGTGTGTGCTTTTGTTCCCCCCCCCCTCTCTTGTTGGTTTTTCTTTGTATTGATTCCCAAGGCTAGTTAAGTATTTTCCTTTGATATCTTTAAATTCTGAGATTGTCATCTCTTTAGCGCATCCATTCCGAGATTTCAATACTACTTTTACTATAAGCAAGGAAGCTACTAAAATTTTCCAGAAGTCTCAACATGACATGCCCCACGTGTTTCTTTTACATAAGGTCATACTTCACATATATGTATGCACATATGTATGCACACATATATATTTACCTATAGATAAATATATAGTTATTTATGAAACACTACATATTCTATACATTGACAACTGCATTTACCTCTGTGAAGATGCTCACAAATGTCTCCACCACTGGACATGTAGGAGATCCACTTATGGAGCTGTTTGCTTGCCACCACTGTGTTACCATGCTTCACCTGGACCTTGTACTGGAGTGGGCCCACGATCATCTTCCTGTCACAGTGCCATCTCAAGGAAATGAGGGTGGAATCACATTCGTAGAGCCTTAACGGTTGCTCCATATCAGATATGTTCAGGCCTAGGCAGCCACTGGCTCCCACATTAAAGAGGTGGTTGTCAGAAACCCATTTCCACAGCATGTACTCATTTGGCCGCTTGCAGTTCTCCAGGGTCAGTACAGATTTACCTGCCTGAATGCATGTCTTTAGGCTCTCACTCTGGATAATGAAAATTCCTTTATCTGTAACAGAATAAATGAAAGACGTGGTATGCAATTTTCATATATAATTAGCTAGGGCTGTGATGATCCCAGTGTGTGTATCTAAGCCGTGATAAGTCACAGCTGCCAGTCATTTTGTAGTTGAGGGATAAGAGTCTACCAGAAAGTCTTCATTTGCATAAAATAGTTTCCCAGCAAGCAGAAGAAAGGAGTCCTTATTGGCAATAATGGGAGATCACTGATCAGAGAGGCTCCTGGGCATGGAAGACCAGGGTTTCCTGACAGTCAGACTTCTTATAACACTTAAACAGAGAGCAGTGACACACAAGAGGGACATTGGGTGTCCAGGGTGTGGCCATAATTTATTATTTTTTCAGACAAATTCCTTAGTGTTTGGAACATGACAGTTTACTCAAGAGCCATTGAGGTGAACATCTCTAGCCTCATGTCCCTGCAGAGAACCACGAGGTAATGATTTCAACAGAAGTGCCTCTCTGCAGCTCTTTGAGATAGGATTTGGTGCTGGTGAGAACTTATCGCTTCTGCAGACTGCTTTCAGTCTAGATTCATCGGGAGTGAATGCGGACCCACTGATGTTCTTATCAGGAGCACCCTAGCAAGCATGCCGCCAGTGGCATCAAGAGCATGCCTGATACCTAGATACAAATGATGCATGGAGCACAGAGACAGAAGTAGAAAATGACACAGGACATTATGGGTTGTTCCCTTGAGTCTCTCTACTTTGGATCAGTCTCCTGTGAAAAAGCTGGGAGGATCCAGCCAGAGAACCCTTGCCTGGTGGCTGAGTAATCATCTACTTCATAACGATGCACACATTTTGTCACAGGTGTTCTAAAGACAATAATGCTATCTTAGTTCTCTGGTCTAAATTCAGTAAGTGCCTGGCACTGATCAGACATGTCAGCATGTCCTAAAGCTCATGGCAGCTGGACTTTAGGATGACCTTATCTCAGGACACCTGTCACATCCACAAGTTCGTTTGTCCTCCCCTTAGTCAAACTCCCATATTCCATTCTACTTCCCATTTATTCTTTAAAACTCTGAGGGGACCTTATTAGTTTCCCTTAAATGACTGGGTTTAGGACAGCAAGAGTCATGGCAAAGGCACTTCAGAGACAGGTAGATCCATAGAGTGGTTTGGAACAGTGCAAACAAGCCTCCTAATACATGGGGCTGATGGGTTAGTGTCTCACTTGGGGGAAAATTCTTTTGGTTTCCTCCAAAACTGATCAGACTAACTGGGAGCTGACTTATAACAACCCAAGTCACTTAAAACTCTGTTAAAAAACAAACAAACAAAAAACAAAAACAAAAAACCAAAACATTGTCAATGGGCTGGAGAGATAGCTCAGTGGTTAAGAGCACTGACAGCTCTTCCTGAGTTCAATTCCCAGCAACGACATGGTGGCTCACAACCATCTGTAATGGGATCTGATACCCTCTTCTGGTGTGTCTGAAGAGAGCCACAGTGTACTCATATACATTAAATAAACAATATTAAAAAAAAACATTGTCAACGTATCAGTGAAAGCCATTCCTCATTTAAAAACTGATAACCTTTCTTATAACCATTTGCTTGAGGAGTTGTTAGGGGTCAGAAAATGCTTTGATTAACATATACCGGAGCAGAAGAGAAGGGAGTGCCGATGGCGTGGGTGGAGAATGAACGGTTCTAGGGGAGATTTCATTTAGATCAGGAAATTTGTTTTTCTAATGGAAGCCATCTCAGGGTGGCTATTAGTAACAGCCATTCAAAATCAAATCCACCCCTCATCAGTGTGATATGGATTTCAATCATCAACCTCCCCTCCCACCCTTCCTTTCACCTTTTCATGCCTGGGCAGAATGCTAGTCTTAATTTCTGCTGTAATCTGCTAATTGCTTTCTAGCTAGCTCACAGTCCCATTAATTTTTCAATAAAGGATAATTATTCTACTGCTATCATCCTGTAGCTCAGCTTCTATCTGATGTACATATTCAAATGTATCCAGCTCTGGTTGCTACTGACTGGGCCTCAATTTATGCATCTGGGATGAAAACAGAGAGTCACTGGGTAAGAACTCTGGACACAGGTGGACCCACCACAGACTGGCTGTTTATCTCTGGATTGATGACTTGATCTCTGACAGTCTCTCACTTTCCCTATTTAACTGGAACTCTGTACACTATGAATTTCAGAAGGATGGGAAAGACAGTCTCTTAAATAAACCATGCAAAACTCCCACAGCAAGTAAGAAGACCCTGGGAAGCATGACTTTGTAGTACTTCTCAGACATCTCGATTCAGAGTGTCAGAGGCCACTGTACACCCATAGGTCTGGCAGTGGAGTTCTACTCTGAACATCTGCTGAAGCCTTATTTTCTTTTTAAAAACATTGTCAATAGTAAAATGTTTACTTTGACTTTTGCTTTAATCACACCCAGTGAGGGCAAAGGGATACTGAGAGACTACAGAGGACACATACTCTTCAAAGCACCAGATTTTAAAAAATGCGTGTCTCATATTTTCAATCACATAAACAATTATTATTAAGACTCTTTATGTTTTGTTCTTCCACACTTCCTGCCTGTAAAGTATATACTGAAACTTAACAACAACAACAACAACACAACCTAGCTCAGGGCCGGTGCTTAGAGGCACTCAGGATGGTCCAGCGTTTGACATACCGTCATAGGCTTTCCTACAGTATAGCCTCTAACAAAACCAGCTGTCTCGAACCCCTGGCAACAGGATTGTTTACCTTACACTAAGAAGGTTGGGAAAGCACCTAGCTGTGGCATGTGCCCAGGCAGACTGCAAGGGGTTCGTGCTGTGAGACCCAAAGTCCATATAAGATTGTTTAAGACAAAGAAGCCCGTCAGCAGGGCCTATGGTTGTTCCCTGTGCGCCGAGTGTATTCCTTACTGAGGAGCAGAAAATCGTTGTCAAAGTGTTGAAGGCACAAGCACAGAGTCAGAAAGCAAAATAAATATGCAACTTTTTTAAGTAATAAAAATCAAGACCTGGGAAAAAAAACTAAAACTAAAAAAAAAAAAAATGTATGACATGAGCAAGCAGTATATTGGTGGCAGAATGAATAAGAGGACAGAGAAATTGCACATCACCAGGATTTGAGGTGAAAAAATAATGTTTTATATTTCCAGATTGTGATGGTTTGTGTATGTTGGGCTCAGGGAGTGGCACTATTCAGTTGGAGTAGGTGTGGCCTTGTTGGAGTAGGTGTGGCCTTGTTGGAGTAGGTGTGGCCTTGTTGGAGTAGGTGTGGCCTTGTTGGAGTAGGTGTGGCCTTGTTGGAGGAGGTGTGGCCTTGTTGGGGTACCTGTATCACTCTGGGCATGGACTTCAATACCCTCATTTTAGCTGCCTGGAAGTCAGTCTTTTCTAGTGCCTTCAGATGAAGATGTAGAACTCTCAGCTCCTCCTGCACCATGCCTACCTGGACGCTGCCATGCTCCCACCTTGATGAAAATGAACTGAACCTTTGAACCTGCAAGCCAACCCCAATTAAATGTTGTCTTTCTAATAGTTGCCTTGATGATGGTGTCTGTTCACAGAAGTAAAACCCTAACTAAGACACAGGTCAATACACATTTAAGGGGAAAGAGTTGTAGAATTAGGGATGGTGGAATCACCAAAATAATAGGTAATAACCAAAATCCTTTCCAAAGTATAAAAATACTACTAGATTAGCGTGTGCCACACTGCTGAGTTCTGGGAGCCATGACAGCTCCATGGCATGTAGTTTCAGGAAAGCGAATCTGTGCATATCTTAAAGTAGATCTGGCTGACCTACCTGAACAGACTTGCTGCCTCTCAATAAGCCAAGCTAACAAAGGACCCAAGCCAGTTTCCCATTAAGTCACATCAGAATCTGATCCTAATATTTCATGTCTCTGTGACTGCCCAACTAGCCCTCTACTTATTAGAAGCAGAATCTTGCTGTCCCACAGGCTAGTGCTGAACTCCCTCCTGCCCTAGCCTAAAGCATGGGGATCACGGCAGGGAGCTACCTGGCCTGCAGCATCATCAATCTCCTCAAATTCACTAACAACAAAACAGTCTTCCAGTGGACCACAAAGAGACCGACTGTAAGCATCGCTGTTCTGGTTGCTACTGTACACACATAATAGTTGCCCCTAACAACACCGTAATGTGGAAAGATGGCACTAATCCTTGGTGCGTGCAGTTGCTGGGTTTAAAAAAGGATGGAAACCGAGTGTGGGAGGAATCAAGATTGATTATATATGTCAAGGATATCAGTTCTGCTTGAACAGTGATTAAGTGATTAATGAAGTACTGCCAGAATTACTAAATCTCTTTGCAGGCGAGTGTTATGTTCTTTCCTTCCTAATTACAAATTTGGGTGTGGAAGAGGTATGGATTACTTGAAGAAATTTATAAGCTAATTTACATCCTTTTAAAACACAGGCCAACTAGTCCCCTCTCTCTGCTTCTGAGTTTCTGAGAAGTGAGAAACTCAGTAAACTAAGGTACTGCTCTCATGACTGCAGCTGGAACATTCACAGACTCATTCATTCAGCAAGCACTCTTTGGTTCCAGCCGTGTGGGAGGGACAGGCCTGGAGGCCAAGGAATTGTTAATCTAACTATCTGTCCCTGTGAATTCTGGAAGCGTGAGAATTTCCTTAGTTAATGTAATGAAGGAAGGAAGTCCTGTCGGTGCTGAAGAAACATTATTGCAGTTACACTCCAAATGAGTCTGTGAAAAAATAAGTAATTAAAATAAAACCAGGATCAAGAAAACCGATCATGTAAAAAGACACTTAACTCAGCCTTCAACTGCCATTGGTAGGAAGTAGATGGCCTCCCATGTAGGGAGCATGTGTGGACATGTGCTTGCCCGTCTCCCAGGGAGGATAAACTGAACAGCACTGAGTAGAACTCGAGTTCAGTAGGGAGACAAGCTTTGCCCAGACAGGCCTGGAGAAACTATTTAATTGAATCATCCATTCATTACTTCCCCCCACCCCCCAAAAAAACCCAATTTTCTCTTAGGACACGAGTTCAAAGTTTACTGAGGACTGTACACTACTGTGAATTTATTTTCATACATCCTGTCAAAACATTTAGAAAGAAGAACTGATAGATTAATAGATTGCTCAAGTGGGCAACTTGAAATTTTCAACAACATACATGTTGTGGTGTCGTGTTGGGAACCTGCAGACGGAAGGCTATCTAAGTCACAGTGCTGCTGCCCTCAGGAGTAAGTGACTTATAACTCAAGGCCAGGTTTATATTTTACCTCACAGAAGTCCAACATGGTAGAAGCCAGGGGTAAAGGGCTTCATTCTGATCTTGAATATCAGAGAATCACAGTCCACATATTTTCCCCCAAGAAATACTGACCAGGTGCCTAATATTTGTAACCACAGGTTACACTGGTCCCTGAGAGGAGAGCTGCCTCTGCTTGTCAGATAGTGTCAGAATAGCAGGGGCATGAGTCAATAGACACACTGGTGGCCAACTGAGGAAGCTTGTAAATGGCATACCCAGGACACAGAGAGTGCCACTAAAGCTCAGAGACAATGAAGTCAGTCAACCTTTGAATGATGACAGCATAGTCATCATAGCAGCAGGAGAATGTGAAGTTAGAATGACTTCCTTGTGCTTTGGGGTCATCCTATGAGGATCTTGAATTTTATTTAAAATTAAGTGTAGTATATGAGAGGAAGCTTTTGGAACAAGAAACAGATGGGGCTGTGGCTTCAAAGATGATCTAGAGTCAAATAGACGTCAATGAAAATATTTGTTGTGTACTTTCTGTGTGCCCAGACCAATAATCAAGCTCCTGCCTCAGAGGCTCTGATTCAGAGGAGCAAGGCGGTACATGAATGGGTTTGAGGAACAGTCTTTGAGGACACAATTATAACTGTGGTCCAGAATTGGAGATTGAAGACATACATGCAAGTCAGGGAGTACCACTAGCGGGGAGGAAATGGCAGAATTGGGTTATCAATGGAAGGCAGGTGCTGTGGCATGGATATGGGATGAGTGTGTCTTCCAAGGGCTCACGTGATTTCCTGACTTGCCAGTGTCTCTCCTTCTGCCATTATGAAGCCATCTGCAGTGACCTAGTGATCTCACTACAACCGGAGCAGATGCTGGTGCTGCGCTGGTTGTTAGCATCTTGTATAGGCTCCGCCCCACAATTACCTGGCAACAGTCAAGTGTGCCTGAGGCACTCTAAAAGGGGATGCTTGCCCACGTTCTCTCTCTCTTGTCTTTTTGCTCCCACTTTGTCCTCTTCTCCCATTCCCTCTCTTTTCATGTGCTCATGGCTGGCCTTTACTCCTCTACTCTCTCTCTGCCTTTCTCTCTACTACCCTTTCAACTCCCCTCCCGTGCCCTGAATAAACTCTATTCTATACATACTGTTGTGTGGCTGGTTCCTCAGGGGGAAGGGATACCTCAGCTTGGGCCTGCAGAGACACACCCTCCCCCCCACCCCCACCTGACTACACATCCACCAAATATTCCTTCTCTCTTTATTGTTATAAAACACAACACTGGTGAACCTCTAGAGCTGTGAACTTAATGAGATAAGTTGCTTTCTAACTGCACAGCCTTGGCTATTTCATTGCAGCAACAAAATGCTGAATGTTACATGAGGATTCTGGAAGTGCAAATGAACAGAGATTCCTGAGAAGAAGCTGTGTCTGGCTGTGAACAAAACAGCTCCTGGGGGGTAAGTCTCTGTTTCTGCATAGACTGATGGACTGGATGGAATCTCAGTATTGTGCAGAGATTTAGAATTTTGTAGTTCAGAGGCTAATTATTTTATCTTGGGCTAGTTTTAGCCTTCTGGAACAGCCATTCCTTGCTCCACTCTGTATCTGAATTAACACCTCAGATATTAAGTAAAAACCTCTTAGAAGCCAGTGATTTAGCCCAACACTAGCATTCACCAATCCAAGAGCTGAGGATGTGTCTTGGGCCTATAGAATAGCATCCCTCATTTCTCTGGCATATCCACCAATGTATTTTAAACCTTCCCTGATATGTGACTTTCTTTGTCCTGTAAAACTATTAAAAAAAAAACAAAAACGTGAAACCATTTCCATATTGGAAGATGGAATTTGCAGTTATCTAAATCTGTGTTCCTGGGGCCGTGGTCACTCAAAATAGCTCCAGAGTAAACTATCTCTTAGACCCCTTCAGATGAGAATGTTTACATCCACAGGTACTTACACTAGCAAAGTTTTTGGCTTCATGGACTCAAATGTCTACCTCATTTTCCCTAACTCCCTTGAGGTCAGCGTGAGAGGCTAGAAGTTAGACAGATTCCCTGAGAGGCAGCCAGATAGGGAGATGGACCAGGACTATGTAATAAAGATGGTCAACCTTCAAGATAGCTAGCTTCTCCATAGCGTGGCACTATGAAACAAAAGCCTTTGCCCCCAGCCAGGAGGGCCTCTGTTATGGACTGGCCCATCAAGTTCAAAGCGAATGAGGACATGTTTACCTAACAGTGTCTTTTTTCAAACTGACCAACCCTAAATTAAGGGCAGAAGATCCTTCAAAGACTTAGATAAGCTCCAGCCTTCAAGGAGGACTCTCTGCTTTGAGGAGGGTCTTGGTGTGCTTGCTTCGAGGGGCCCCCTCACTCCTGATAAAAGTCTTTCCTCACCAACTGACGGCTGTTTGAGATTTTTCTCAGCTGTTGCCTATCACACAAGAGATTATACCTGGCTTTTAATTCTTTAACCACCAGAGAAAATGGACCCAATCCAGACCACTGTGCAGTAACAAGAGTTAAAGTACAGCTGTGATTCCCCCTACTGCCAACTGGAGTCACCTGTAGGAAGTGTCGCTTGAAGGCCCTTCCATTGGAACCCTCCTGGTTTTCTCTACCTGTCTTTAGTGTCTCCTGCTTTAGACAGCTCTTCCCTTAGAGGCAACCTCCTGAAGATATAGAGTGGCTAGGCGGGTTTTGAACTGTTAATTCTCTGTCTCTCAACTACCTTTTAGTACTTTTACTAAACACGACTTGTAGCAAGTAACCAAGCAGAATTCTAAAGCAGTCCTATGCTCTGGTAGCACTGTTGGCATGTACGGAGTATTCAACTGGTCACACCATGAGGAAGTTGGCCTCTGTGGTGCTCAGTGTCAAGGGCCCTGCAAAGAAAGTGCCAGTGCACAGTTCGTATCTAGTGCAATGCTTAAGACAAACTATTAAAAAGTCACAGCTTGTGAACTGTGCCCAATGTCAGTCTCCTTTCCCAGTTCCCTAAGTTGGAGGCTTTTTAGTCCATCCACTCAGATATCACCCATTGGCCTCAAAGGGAGCCTGCAGCTTCTCTTTGAGTCTGTGTGTGTGTGTGTGTGTGTGTGTGTGTGTACACGTGTGTACATGTGCACATGCCCTCTTGTGTGTGCAGGTACTCATGGAGGCCAAAGGAATTGGGTGTCCTACTCTGTCATTCTCAAGTGTATTCCTTTGAGAAAGAGTCTCTCACTGACCTGGAGCTAGGCTGGAAGCCAGCAAACCCCAGTGATCCTTTTGATGTTCCTGTCCACCCCACTCCCCTGGTGCTGGAGTTACAAAAGCACATGCAACCACACCGGACTCTTTTCATGTGGGGATTTGAACTCAGTCCCTCATGCTTGCTCATGAAATTTTCTTAGCAGTTAACCTGTCTCTCCAGCCCCTCTGACAAGATTCCTGATTCCTGTTTGAATACAGGAGAGTGCAGGGGTTAGTGGGGACTGCATCTCCCTGTAACTAGTCTAAAGGTGGGAAGCTTCTCTCTGGAGATGTAATCCCTTTATCAGCTTCCTGGATTTAGATTTGTCCTCAGCCCTGTTTAGTACACACAGGAATTCAGATGCAGCTGCATGATTCTGACTCTGTAGCACAAAGGGGTGTTGTAAGGTGTTGATGCAACCCCTGCCCCCTCGGTGATAGAAAATCTGGCTCTCTTCCTTAGGATTCTGTAAGCCAGAAGTGAGAAACTGCCCATGCTCACAGCAAGGGCCTCTACCTGGTCCTCCAAAGAACAGATACACAAAAGAAGAGGGAGGGAGACCTTCCTGTCCAACTTTCTGTTGAAAGTGTACATTTTATCTCAAACCACTTGGGTACCTTTAACAGTCCTTAGGTTCCTGTCTATTGTCTTTTATTAATGAACTAAAAAGTTACTTAAGTACAAAGCACATACATACATACATACACACACACACATACATACACACATACACACACACATACATACATACACACATACATACACATATACACATACATACATACATACATACACACATACACACATACATACATACATACATACACACATACATACACACATACACACATACATACATACATACATACACACACATACATACATACATTAATAAATAAGTAAAAATAAAACCAAAAACCCCAAGCCACAAAACTCCTCCTGTCCTGCTTCCTTTTCTTTCTATTGTCCTAGCATGTCCTTGATTCTGAGGTGTCTTTAGCCTCCTGCTGCTTGTGACCCTGAATTATCACCCCCTCCCCTGGCCCATGGGTCCCCTCCTGCTAAATCTTTTACTTGTTCCTGTTCCCTTTTTTCTCTAATCTCCCCAAATCACTGCTTCTCTAAGAGGCACACAATACCCTTTGTCACAAGTGGGGAAAAATGAAACCCGGCTTAATCAGCCCCACTGGCACACTTGTGTGAGGCTTCAAATTGCCTCTTACCAACCCCTGCAGGTGCATTAACCATTTAGACTGCTTCTGAAGATCTCAGCCATCCAGGCCCGTTCTCACCCCCACCCCCACCCCTCAGGCGGGCTCTTTGCCATAATTTTGTATCTTACTATGAAGATTTAAACGAGCAAGGAACATGTTTTGTCCTTTTCGTTCTCAGTCTATCCCTGCATCGTTTTGCTTTCATTTAACTGGAAAGTACACAGCTGACATCGCTGGGGTAAAAACTCACTGTTCACTCTGATTCTGTTCTTTTCTTATGGGCCCTGTGTGTATTGAAACTATACCAGCTCAGTCACAAGAAAGCAAGTGAAGGCAGGACATGGTAAGATGGACATGTTAAACTCCTTACCCAAATGCTTGCATGTGAAAGCCCTGGGGGAAATGACACAGACTGAACTTAGTAAGCAGACAGAAAAAGCTCCGCCATCAGTAGGAAATACCACGTGGCCTCTCTAAAGGCAAACACTGAGCTGTCTATCCCGAACTGCTTTAGGAACGTGGCTGTTTAAAAATCAATGCAAACTTGAGGTAGGTGTTTTAGAAAGCAAATACAGCACAATGTTTAAGGTGGCCTATTTGTTTATATCTTTATTAGTCCCCACAAATTGAGTGGCCTAAACAACAGAAATTTATTTATTTTTCCTGCTTCTGGAGGCTGAAGGGTGAGGCTGGGGGGGGGGGGGTTGGGCCTTTCTAAGTCTGGGAAGGAAGGAGCCTCTCCCATTTGCTTTAGGTCACCTTCCTGACTCTCTTCCTATCTCTATTTTTTATACATATTTCACCCCAAATTCCCTTAACTATGAGAACACCACTTTATAAGGTTAGAGTCAGACTAACCAACTCTCTTTAACTTGTTTCCCTTGGGGAGGGAGAAACTTTTTTTTTTTTCCTGAATAAGTTCTCATTTTGAGGTGCTGGGGGATTAGGGTTTTACCATATGATTGGAGGTTGAGAACACATTTCAAAATGTAGCAGTCCCTACCTATGAAGGTTGAATAAAAAATGTCTCCCCACACAGACTCAGGTATTAGAACACTTGGTGACACTATTGGGGGGAGAAGGGTGCAGTGGCTTTTCTGGAGGAGACATGTTACTGGGGACCAGTATTGAGGGGTTGTAGCTGTGTCCCACTTCCAGGTTGCTCTCTCTCTCCTTTGTTTAAAGTTGAAGATGTGATCTCGTGGTTTCCTGCTCTGGTCTCCGGCTGCCATGTCTTTCTCACCATTGAGACCATAAAACCAAATAAAGTCATTTTTCCTTAACTTGCCGTTGGCCATAGTATTATATCACAACAATAGAAAAGTAACTAGTATATTGTCCTTCATAGTACATGATTTGCAGACTCCAGTGCGAAAATGAAAACATGTGTCCCCAACTAGCCACAGAGAAACAGCTCTCCTTCCCACAGGCCCATAAGGATCACATTTCCAATCCCATAATACACTTGTCACACACTTAGTATCTAGATTGGACATAGGTGATCAGCTCTCAGTCTTCTTAACATACAAGGTGAGTTTGCTGGCCAGTGGGCAGTCCACTCTCAGGGCCCAAGCAATGTGCTTGCTACCCCAAGTGGGTAGCAGCAGTGGTCATGTGGATGTACCAGGGAGGGCGTGGTCAGGAACCTGTCCCAGAGAGAAAAAGCCAGGAGAACTGACTCCTGAGCCCTTGCTTTGTTCTCCCCTGTCCATCAGACTTACATAATGCATATAAACTCAAAGATAAAACTTAGGACCTGGGACCATAGGGCTAAACTCTATGTTGGAAGCGTTTCTGAATATGGAACTTCAAGAAACTATGCTGGGTTCACGCCCATGAATCCTTCCCTGATCTTCTTTGATCTAAGTTAGTGCTGTGGGAGAAAAAATGAACCCATCAGGCTACAGAACACATGCTTGAGACTCAGAGAGAACCTGCCTTGGATTCCCCAACTGCAGAATGGGGTTCATTCTAGTGCTAGCATCACAGGCTCCTGATGGGGATATCCTTAGTCACATGGATCACTTCCACATTAACAACATTAATAAAACTAAAAACAAAATCTTAACTTTTGAATGTAAGGGCAGTGAGAAAAGACAGTGCTCACTGAATTTCAATTCCTGTTTATTTTCGTCCTTGCAATTTCTAATTGCAACTAATAACTAATAACATACTAATCACATACTAATAACAACTAATAATATACTAATAACATACTAATAATATGACATAATAATAACATACTAATAACAACTAATAACATACTTCTTTGGAATGACAGTAGTCTGGAGAGTATCATAAATTAACAAGTCATGTGACCACTCACAAACATAGACAGCTCTTGCTTTATTTAGTGGCCTACCACGGAGCTCACTTTTTTTTGAGTGGCTTTACTTCATAGAAATCCTGTAGTTAATCTAGTATTTATAAGGTGCTCTTTGGTTTGTTTCACTTTTTTAAAGTATAATATTTCTTTTTATTTCCATCAATTCAAGCCACGATTTATGGCATGTTCTCGGCTATGTGCGGGAACATCTAAAAAGCTTTCAAGGACAGTTTCTGAAAGCTTTTGGAAGGAACGGTACAGAGTTATCTCAAATCTGCTACTCTGATAGATTGAATGAGGATTCGCTAGCTAGGGGTGAGCTCAGAGAGAGCACAAAAGCACTGTTGTTTCAGGACACTCAAGATAAATAAATGGTCAAAGAAGAGGAACTGAGGGAACAACTGGGCTCCCTAAGTGACTTAACCTTTCTGGTCATTGGCTTAGAACCTGTTTTGGGTGACATTTATTACTAAGATAATGACCAATGGGAAATGAGATGAGAAGCTAAATGACAAAGAGTTAAATGGAGCCCTCACCCTGATCCCTGTGGCTGGAGCAGACACCCAGCTGCAGTCTGCTCCCATCTGGAAACTGTATCTCGAGACATCCTAGAGAGGTCACTGACTTCAGACCAGGGGTCACCATATCCCGAGGCATCCTAGAGGAGCGAATACACTCAGAGCAGAGAACACCTAGCCGGTCTGCTACTGTGGAGACACCATATCCTGAGATATCCTAGAGGAGCCACTTTACCAAGAGCAGCTAAAGCTCAGGATCACAGGATCACAGAGACATCTGGACCCCGAGGAGTTCTGACACACGCAAGATAACTGGAAAGGCAGGCTCCAGTCAGAACCAGTGAGTGCAGGTAGCACTAGAGCTAACCAAATGGCAAAATGCAAGCAAAAGAATGTAAATAACAAAAACCAAAGTTACTTGGTAACACCAGGACCCAGTTCTCCCACCATAGCAAGCCCTGGACACCACATCACACTGGAAAAGCAGGATTCAGAATTAAAACCACTTCTTATGATGATGATAGAGGACTTTAAGAAGGACATAAACAACACTCTCAAAGAATTTGAGGAGAACACAGGTAAACAGGTAGAAGCCCTTAAAGAATTGCAAGAAAACACAACCAAATGGGTGAAGCAACTAAACAAAACCATCCAGGATCTAAAAATGGAAGCAGAAACAATAAAGAAATCTCAAAGGGAGACTACCCTGGAGATGTCAAACCTAGGAAAAAGATCAGGAGTCATAGACATAAGCATCACCAACAGAATACAAGAGATAGAAGAGAGAATCTCATGCACATAAGATACCACGGAAAACATTGACACAACAGTCGAAAAAAAAAATATGAAATGCCAAAAATTCCTAACCCAAAACATCCAGGAAATCCAGGACACAGTGAGAAGACCAAACCTAAGGATAATAGGTATAGATGAGGGTGAAGACTCCCAACTTAAAGGGCCAGTAAATGTCTTCAATAAAATTATAGAGGAAACCTTCCCTAACCTAAAGAAAGAGATGTTCTTAAATATACAAGAAGCCTACAGAACCCCAAATAGACTAGACCAAAAAAGAAATACCTCCTGTCACATAATAATCAAAACATCAAATATACAAAACAAAGAAAAGATAATAAAAGCAGTAAGGGAAAAAGGTAAAGTAACATATAAAGGCAGACCTATAAGAATTACACCAGACTTCTCACCAGAGACTATAAAAGCCAGAAGATCTTGGACTGATATCATACAGACCCTAAGAGATCACAAATGCCAGCCCAGACTACTATACCCAGCAAAACTTTCAATCACTATTGATGGAGAAACCAAGATATTCCATGACAAAACCAAATTTACACAATGTCTTACCACAAATCCAGCACTGCAAAGGATAATGGATGGAAAACTCCAACACAAGGAGGGAAACTACAACCTAGAAAAAGCAAGAAAGTAATCTGCCAACAACCCCAAAAGAAGATACTTACACAAACATAATTCCACCTCTAATAACAAAAATAACAGGAACAATCATTTTTCCTTAATAGCTCTTAATATCAATAGACTCAATTCCCCAATAAAAAGACATAGATTATCAGACTGGATACATAAACAGGACCCAGAATTTTGCTGCATACAGGAAGCGCACCTCTGTGAAAAAGACAGACACTACCTCAGAGTAAAAGGATGGAAAACAATCTTCCAAGCAAATGGTCCCAAGAAAGAAGCTGGAGTAGCCATTCTAATATCAAATAAAATCAACTTTCAACCAAAAGTAATCAAAAAAGATAAGGAAGGACACTTCATACTCATCAAAGTAAAAATGTACCAAGATGAACTCTCAATTCTGAACATCTATGCCCCAAATGCAAGGGCACCCACATACATAAAAGACACTTTATTAAACCTCAAAGCATACATTGTACCTCACACAATAATAGTGGGGGACTTCAACACCCCACTCTCAGGAATGGACAGATCATGGAAACAGAAACTAAACAGAGACACTATGAAACTAACAGAAGTTATTAACCAAATGGATTTAACTGATATATATATATATATATATATATATATATATATATATATATATAACATTTCATCTGAAAACAAAAGAATATACCTTTTTCTCAGCACCTCATGGTACATTCTGCAAAATAGACCATATAATTGGTCACAAAACAGGCCTCAACAGATACAAAAAGATTGAAATAATTCCTTGTACCCTATCAGACCACCATGGACTAGGTAGGGCTGGTCTTTAAGAATGACAAAAACAATGGAAAGCACACATACACATGGAAACTGAACAACACTCTACTCAATGATGACTTGGTCAAGGAAGAAATAAAGAAATTAAAAACTTTTTAGAATTTAATGAAAATGAGAACACATCATACCAAAACTTGTGGGACTCCATGAAAGCAATACTAAGAGGAAAACTCATAGCTCTAAGTGCCTACAAAAAGAAACTGGAGAGAGCATACACTAACAACTTGACAGCACACCTGAAAGATTTAGAACAAAAAGAAGCAAATATACCCAAGAGAAGTAGACAGCAGGAAATAATCAAACTCACTGCTCAAATCAACCAAGTAGAAACAAAAAGAACTATACAAAATATCAATAAAGCCAGGAGCTGGTTCTTTGAGAAAATCAACAAGATAGATAAACCCTTAGCCAGACTAACCAAAGGGCACAGAACCAGTATCCAAATTAATAAAATCAGAACTGAAAAGGGAGACAAAACAACAGAAACTGAGGAAATCAAAAAAAAATCATCAGATCCTACTACAAAGGCCTATACTCAACAAAATTGGAAAATCTGGATTAAATGGACAATTTTCTAGACAGATACCAGGTATCAAAATTAAATAAGGAGCAGATAAACCATCTAAACAGTCCCATAACCCCTAAAGAAATAGAAGCAGTCATTAAACGTCTCCCCACCAAAAGAAGTCTGGGACCAGATGGTTTTAGTGCAGAATTCTATGAGACCTTCCAGGAAGACCTAATACCAATTCTCTTCAAACTATTCCACAGAATAGAAACAGAAGGAACACTGCCCTATTCGTTCTATGAAGCTACAATTATGCTCATACCTAAACCTCACAAAGACCCAACAAAGAAAGAGAACTACAGACCAATCACAAAAGAACACAAAATACACACATGATATTTACTCACTGATAAGCAGATATTAGCCCAAAAGCTTGAAATAGCCCAGATTCAACTCACAGACCACATGAAGCTCATGAAGAAGGAAGACCAAGTGTGGATGCCTCAGTCCTACTTGGAAGGAGTGACAGAATGCTCAAGGGAGCAAATATGGAGACAAAGTGTGGGACAGAAACTCCAGGAGGGGCTGTCTGGAGACCATTCTACCTTGGTATTTGTCCCATGTGCAGTCACCAAAGATAAATGCTGATATGGATGTCAGGAAGTGCATGCTGACAGGACCCTGATGCAGCTGTCTCCTTCGAGGTCTGCCAGAGTCTGTCAAATCCAGAGGCAGATGCTTGCAGCTAACCATTGATCTGATCAAGGGTTCCCAGTGGAGAAGTTAGAGGACTGAAGAAGCTGAAAGGATTGGTGGCCCCATGAGGAGAGCAACAGTGCCAACCAAGCAGAGTTCCCCAGGGTCTAAACCACCAGCCTTGGAGCACAAAGAGAGGCACCCATGACTTCAGCTGTATACCTAGGGGAGGATGGCCTTGTTGGGCATGGGTGGGAGAGGAGATCCTTGGTCCCATGAAGGCTGAACACTGAGCGGGGAGGAATTCGAGGGTGGGGAGGTGGGAATGGGGAGTAGGTGGGGGCACACCCTGGTGGAGGCAGGAGGAGGGGGGATGGGATAGGGGGTTCCTGGGTGGTGGGGGGAATGGGATTAGGGTATAAAATCTGAAATGTCAGTATAATATCCAGTAAAAAAGAGTTAAAAGGACCAGGCAAACTGGAAATCTATGCTAATGTGCAAAGTAAGTGAGTGCAGTAAAGAGCCAATCAGAGGAGGCAAACAAGAAAAACACGGAGGGAGAGATGCTGAGAGACCACGGACAGAGATGAAGTCCAGAGGGTTGGGTGATTTGTGGTCAGGGAAACAGCTGAAACCAGACTGGTTATGCTTTTGTTTAAATCCCCAATCTCCAGATTAGAAGAATGGCATATTGCTTACGGACATAGGAGTTGCCTAGAACAGTGTGTAAACCAATACATTGGACATTTTTGCTTTATGAAAATATTCACTTGTACATGTGGGATTTGAGAGCAAGGCTCACAGACAGTAAGAAGACCTATTGATCATCCCAGGGCTAAATGGAACTTCACGTTTCATATATGGCATAGGAGAAAAGTACATTTTGCCAATTACTACCTCGGTGTGCTGATTTTCACTGTGGGTGCATGTAAACTGGCACAGAGTCCTCTCCAGTGTTGGGAACTACTGGGATCGGGAAAGTAGACATTTCAACCTCTGTATCAGAAATGGCACAATGGGAGAACGTCAGAGCTCCGACCCTTTCCCTAGCTCTCCCTCCAGATTCTCAGTCTCCCTGAAAGCTCTCCCAGGTGGCGGTCTCTCTTCTCTTCCTTCACTGGGGCTTACTGCCCTGAACCACTTTTCCTCACTGGATGATTCTGGCAACAGCAGGCTCCTCTTTGTTCTCTTCATCTGAAAAATCTGTAACTTCTAAACTGATACGTCAATACTCTAGCCTAGTGCTTTGTCTACTGATGGCTATGCCTATTAATATAGCTCATGGAATGAATTTAGTATCATAACCACTATAACAGAATAGACAAAAGAGTATAGAGTAGGGAAAAAACAGTGTGATATATTGAGCAAGGGCATCTTTTAAATGAAACATTTAGTTAAACATATATCCCACATTTGCTGTGCGTTGTGGTGGGAAGTATTTCTGTGAATATTAGGTTCTTTGCTCTGGCTCCTAGTACAGCTCTAGCCAGTTGGCTTCTTGACTCGTGGTTCAAGTATTTCTCACTTCCTCTCTCACTTCCTGTCCAACTTCATGACCGCTCCTGCGACTACATAGTCCCAGTAAGCCCTGAGAGCTATCATGTTCGGCGCCACTATCCAGAATGGTTAAATTTCCCCAACTGTCGATTCCCTTTGTCTGTTACTCAAATCTCTCTTGTCTCCTTTTGCTTACTCATATTAAAAGAAAAAAAAGTAACTATATTTTAAAATTCACACTTGATGCTTCCTGCTAAGACTGACTTAGCTCGACCTTAACTTTCTAGATGAGGTCTTTACTGAGCGGGTATGGGACGGGGCAGATGTTGCTTCATCCCCGTGGCCAGTATTTTTGAGTCTCCACAAGATGCTTGTAGAGCTTACAATGTGCCCCACACTTGCCCCAGTGACCTTAACAGGCCCTTTTCTTTGCACATAAAAGAGACTCATCGGGAACTTTCAGCTTACTGAACTTTGACAGCGGCTGATGCTTGGTTCTGTGGCTGTCACATAAAATATGAGTGGTGCCCTAACTACCTTTTCCCATGTGCCAATTCCCTACTTATCCTTTAGGACAGTGAGAGCCCTTTGGCGGGCCTCCAGCTCCTCAGGTCAGTCCCTCCTCTCAGCCCTCCACTCATTGCCCGCTGTCTTAACAGCTACTCTTCTGTTTTGCAGTTGTTTGCATGTCTGTGTTTGTCTCTCTTGGCTTTTTCGGCAACAGTGCCATTTAGTACTCTCATTTTTATCTTCGAAGTATAGGGGTATGTGGCTGCTGCTGCTGCTGGCTGAGCTCACGGTCTCTAACCCAGTGTGTGTTCACCTGCAGACAAGTTCTACTCACCCGACAGATTCTGTTTCTACCCAGGTTTCAGGCAGGCCAGAAGCACCCAAGAGTGAATGTCTGGGGAATGACAATAAATAAGGGGAGGGAGGTTGCTGGAAAACAGCACGGCTTTCTGTCCATCTGTGGGCCCACTGAGAATTCATGGGGACCCGTGAAGTTGAGCCTCGGTTGCCCATAGTGGCCTTCTTCCGTTCTCTGCTCATTTCCTTTTCCCCTTACCATGCTTTCCTAGAACTGCCTCCTAAATAAACAATGCGCACTCCAATAGACATCTCAGGAATTGCTTTCTGACGGGCCCAAAACTTCACAGGGAAAGAGCACATACCATTATCAGAGAGAGACCAGGGAGGTCTTCAGCCATTACTCACTGCTCTTCCCTTCACCCACCTTCACTGCTTTCTTTTAGGCAGGAGCCATAGTCAAGGTATTGACCTCACAGACACTGACACTCTCATTTTTCTTTGCGCTACTTGTCCAGGAGAGCCACCTCAGTCCCACGGAGCACATTACACTTGTGCATCTGGGGAACCGACCCCGCGGGAGGAAACACTCATCCTGCCTTGATCAGAGCCACTTTTACAGTTATGGCTTTTAGCCTTCGATGTGCTTTCACATGTGTTTATTCTCAGTTAACTTCCTTGAGCAAAAACATTGCCTTTCTCCCTCCCAGGATGCCCTGCTCCCTCTTCATTTTCCCTTTCCCAGTATCTGGAGTGGTCAACCTGACAACTCGACACAGCCTAGAGTCACTTGAAAAGAGAGTCTCAGTGGAGTAACTGTGTTTATTGCATTGGTCTGTGGGCATGTCCATGAGGCATTTTCATGATGGATAATTAGATAACTGTGGGCCGAGCCCATAATGGGAGATACCATTTCCTGGACAGATGGCGCTGTACCATATAAGGAAGTAGGCTGAGCATGAGCATGAGTCAGCCAGCAAGCAGTGTTCCTCCATGGTCCATGCTTTGAGGTCCTGCCTTGACTTCCCTCAGTGATGGATTGTGACCTGTGTAGAATCCAAATAAACTTTTTCCTTCACAAGACACTTTTGATCAGAGCATCAGAGAACTAACCAGAACAGTGGTGTTAGCACATTTTAGCACATGCTAGAAGACTCACTGAGGGAAAGTCAACCACAAAAGGCCTTTGGTTTAGTCAACATGGAAGTGGAGGACAGGATCCAGCAAGATAGTGCTGAGGATGAGAAATGATGGACACAGGGTTATCAGAATAGTCATGGCCAGAGGAATAAGATGCCATGAAGATCATGCAGATAACGGACAACACATGCCATTATAAGGCTCGATGTTTTACAAATAAGGCACAGAGACTAGGTAACTCATTCAAGGTCTTATAAATATCATATCCAGGCTGTCCCTGAAGCTCAGTGATCTCTGCAGCCATATGATACAACATGTACTGATTTCCCATAAAGATTACTGATGTATGACTGGAAACAGCAGAACATGTTTGCTTCCCAGGGCTGGGATACCTGAATGCACAGAACAATATTGCGTGTGGAACCTGTTATGTATTGCTATAAATCTATTCTTAGTGAGTATGCAACTAAAGTGATTTTATTATCCTCTGAAGGGATGCCAATCATGGCTAAAGGTAAATCAATCAGTAGTGCGGAGGCAGTGAAAGAGAAATGGAGGTGTCACAAAACACGGCCACGCACATCATAGCTGTCCCCTGGTTCCTGCACTTGAATATAGAAACTTTGCTTCTGCTGGCCAGTTTTGTGTCAACTTGACCCAAACTAGAGTCATTTCTGGAGCGGTTATTTCAGTTGAGAAAATGCACCTATAAGATTGGCCTGTGGGCAAACCTGTGGTACATTTTCTTAACTGATAATGATGTGGGAGAGCCCACCTTCTTACTGATGGTGCCTCCCTTGTCTGGGCTGTCCAGTCCCTACTGCTGGTGTTTTAAGAAAGCAGGCCAAGAAAACAATGGGGAGCAATCCAGAAAGCACCCCTTCTTCTCCAGCCTCTGCATTAGCTCCTGTCCCCAGGTTCCTGTTTTGCGTGAGATCCTCTCCTGACTTCCCTCCATGATGGGCTGTAATCTGTGAAGTGAATGAAATAAGCCCTTTCTTCCCCAAGTTGCTTTTGCTCATAGTGTTTATCACAACCTTAGAAGCCCTAAGACTGAGTAGACACTGTCTACTTCTCCGCCATTCGAGGGTCCATTCCTGGGTGTGAGTCAAATCTTGGGCACTGCCCTGGTGAACCCCCAGCAACAGCAGCAGCTGCAGCCAGAACAGCTGCAGCATCGCTAACCATTGCACCATCAGGCATGCTAGGTTAACCCCCGCCCCCCCAGGAGAACTACAACCGTGTCCTCTGCTCTGGCCTAGGGTGTAGGAAACAAGAAAAGCCTCCACTCTTTTCCCAAATACGAATATTTTTGTTTTCCCTTCTTTGCTAGTAAAAACTGGATTTCATGCCTGTCTACAATTCACTTGTAATTCCACTGGTGTAGGTGATGGGGTCAGGAAGAGAGTCTGCGTGGTAGTTAGTGTAGAATGTCTGTACTTTTAGCACATAAACCACAGTGCCTGCATCTGAAGAATCTCTGGGCCCACGATGTTGAGCTCTGGATTTGCAGGCTGTACCTGGAGAATACGACAGGGAGCTGGTGATTCTAATTTTCAAAGTGCCCTTGATTATGGAAAAGAAGGCCTCATTAGCCACTATCTCAGCCCAGGATTTGGGTCTGCCAAATATAGAAAGGATTAGCTCACAGTGGGTTCTGACCCTGACTGGGAGGATCATGGATCATGCTTCCGGTGGCTGAGTCCCAGCTAGCCTCACAAGCTGCTGCCCTTTTGTAACACTTAAGCCCAGGCAAGACCTCCATGCTAAGATACAAAGTGGCAAACTGTGGGATGAGTATGCTTGCCCATGTGTACTTAGAGTGAGTTTTACTTAACTGAAAAATACCTAAGAGCATATTCTGGCTGCTCCAGAATAAGAAGAACCAGTGTGGTTTTAGCCTTGGTGAACATAAAACCTCTGGAACATGCTCCGAAGTACAACTGAGAAATTATATATATATGTATATATATGTGCATATATTTACATACACACACACACACATATGTGTGTGTGTGTGTGTGTGTGTGTGTGTGTGTGTGTGTGTGTGAGATTCTTAAAAACGTGTGCATTTGTTGAAGGGAAAATAAAAGAACAAAGAACCGGGTTACATCTTGTTTTATGCCTCTCCTCCAAACATATTCCCAGGACAGAGCCTATGCTGGATTTAACAGTTTGTACACGTGTCTGGGGCTGTGAAACTTAATTTTCAGTGGTTCCATGAATATTGTAGATCCATTGTTCAGCATAGAGAAACCGAGGAGCAGAAGGTAGCTAATGTCTGTACAAATCCCACCGCCGTCCACCCCACTGAGAGATTGGTCTCAGTACCTCGCCTCCCCAAGAGGCGTAACAGACAGGCCTATTTGGGGGTTATCTGTAGAGTGTTGTACACACGATGAGCCAAGTTCTCTCTTTGGAAGGGAATGAAATGAGACATCTTCTTGTCAGCTTTATCTGAGAGGTGATCCTCTTAATCAACTCTTGTAAAGTTTGCATTTCGAAGCTATTCCTACTCTCCTAGGCCCCATACGTTCCCAAGCCTTGAAAGGAAGACCCTGCCCCTCACCGCGCCCTAATTTGGAGGCCAAGAGGTTGTGCGGAAGGGACTGTACGGACTGTATCTGTCTCATCTGCCCTGGGCCAGGGCACAAGCAACCACAATACAAACTCGGCCTTGTTCTTACTTGTCTTGCTCAATCCCTACCCTTTTCCCGCCCCGAATCCCGGGTGCCAATCTGCCCCCACCTCGGCTCTGGGGACACTCACCACGCCACTCGAGGGCCGGTTCCTGGGTGTGAGTCAAATCTTGGGCGCTGCCCTGGTGAACCCCCAGCAGCAGCAGCTGCAGCCAGAGCAGCTGCAGCATCGCTAACCATTGCACCATCAGGCACGCTAGGTGACGCCCACGGGGACCACAACCGTGTCCCCTGCTCTGGACTAGGGTGCAGGAGGCAAAAGAAGCTACCACTCTTCTCGAGGACCACGCCACCCCGGAGCCCTGGAGATGAACTCGCCTCCCTTGTCGCCACAGTGTGTACACTTGGGGCTCTGGGCGTGGAGACACAAATAGCGGAGTTTTCCCCGCCCCGCCCACACTGCCTTGGGGAGGGAGCAGGAAGAGGGGCCGGGCCCTGTGCTGCTTAAACTCTGCCACCTTTTGGGGTTAGGAGAAAGCTGGGCTAAGGCGGCAGCGTGGCTCCCCTTCACACTTCTCTCTCGGGTTTGCTGCAATACCTGCTGACGACGGTGCAGCCGTCAGCAGCCTGGGTGAGCGAGCTAGTCCTTTCCATGAGAAAAAACCTGCCTACTGGATTTGCAAGGGTTTAGCTGCCAGCAGATGAGTGGAAAGGGCTGCAGGGTGAACTCAGGCCTGGGACGCCTCTGGAATGCAGAGCACAGGAGACACCTAGGGGCCCAACCTGGTCTCCAACTTTGCTCCAGAGTAACTAGAACTCATCAGCAGTATCCAGCTTTATCCTCGTTTAAAATAACCCCAGCCTTCCGGTTTTTTGTTTGTTTGTTTGTTTGTTTTTAGATTATCTTCATCTAATCAAATATCCCACACTGTAGAGTTGAAGAACCCAGTCAGAAAGGCGTCTGACTGGATCTCGGTTACTGCTTAATGCAATAAAACTTACTCCCTAAATTAGTAGACAACAACAAATGAACACAAAACATCAACCTGCCCAAACCGTGACCAGTCGCAGTCTTTCTAACTGCCCACCTTCCCCGCCAAGTAATGAGCATTAACTATACTGGAAGCATTCGATACATAGGGGATACACATGGTCCTTGCCCAAGCAAGACCTTGGCATAGCCGGTAAAACAGAAGAAGAGAGGGAAGACAACAAAAGGGAACCTGGGGGAAAGGAGGACAGGTGGTGGGATCTTGGAGGACCTGTCTTTCATAGGTATTCTTGCCAAATAACAAAACCAACAATTACAGGTACTACAGTGCCAGACTCCGGAGATGTGCCTCTGCCTACAAGACTTATCCAGGAGTGAATGTCAGAGGTAGAGAGGGGCTTAGTCTTGAACCTTAGTGTTGGATAAATGAGCTCTGTGAGCTAGCAAGATGTGTATACTTCAGCCACAGTGAGAGGCTTGAGAAGTCCTGGGATTGGAGGTATCAGGTGCATGGCTTAAGGAAAGATGTCTGGTTGTCCTCTAAGAAGGAAATGGAAGGACCAAGGCTGGAGCAGAAGATGAGAAGACTCTGTGTACTTCTCGAGTCTACAGCATGGAGGTATATGCAGAAATCAGCATCTTTCCTGACAATAGTCAGAGAAGGCATGTTGTGAGAGCACTGCAGATCACGCAGTCTGCAATCACCAACCCCGACTTTCTCTCTGTTGGCCTTGAACCACAGAACTATGGGAATGTTGCCCATAGTGGGAAGATTCAGCCCTGATTAAGCTGACTGGCATCAGTTGTGGCAGGCAGGTGCAATCCATGTGGCCCAATTAGGTAACAGACTTGGTTGCTGATATTAATCTCTGGAGAGAAGCAGGGCAGTAAGACCAAAGGAGAACAAGATGGGAGGAACTGGAGTGGGCTCTGACGGTCACACCATGGTCACGCCACGGTCATGCCACGACTGGGTGATGGGCAGTGGGAAGGAGAGGCTGGCTGAAATGGGAAGTGGTGTGAAACAAAGGTTAGGATGAAGCACTTATCTAAGAGGATGTGTGACCTGCTGGAACAATGTGTCCATTGTTCTTATCCACAATGTATCCAATGTGTCCTAGGCACCCTAGGACAGCAGGCAACATGGCTAGTCTTTTACTTGCTGGGGCCTCAATTTTAGCTTCTGTATAATGAGGCAGGGAGGCTTTCCCGATCCATGCAAAAAATATTCTGAAGTGGCAGAGCCCTGACTAGGAGGAGGATAAGAGAGGGAAATAAGTCATATTTCATCCTCAGAGCAATTAGGATAATGAAGAGGGCTGGGGAGAGTTTCCTGGCCTATGGCACTGTATATCGTAGTCAACATTAAAGACTCGAAAAGAGCTACCCTGTTCATGTCTTCCCAGAACATTACGGCTTCAAGACAGAGATCTGGGGTGGGGTTTTTTAGCCTTTGAGAAGAAGAATCATTATGCTTATTCTGGATTCCATTTCAGGTTTCTGAGGCAATGAGAGAGCAACTTGTCAGCACTGTGACTTTCCCTAAACCTTTGTCTTTGAAGGGTCAGAGAAACATTAGCTCATTATGGGATGGTGTTTGGAATGATGTATTAAATGAGTAATGGTTGCAAAGCACTTAGCACAGTCTACCCTGTTGTATACATCCACTCTAGGAGCTGTGAGTGTTTGGGGCGGGAGGAAGCAGGCCAGCAGGGCAGGCTCCAAGCAGGACTCAGAGCAAGGCTACAGTGCTCTGCATGTCTGGGATTATCTCCTGCCCCCACCAAGAACACCCCGGGTAGGTTTCTACACCTGTGACCTCTGTACATCTTTTTTTTATCCTTTTGACTTTGGGCCATCATCTGTTAACTTGTATGTCTCACCTGACCCTGAGTACCTTAAAGAACTGACTATATTTTACTTCTCTGAGTCTCCAGGACATCACACTTCCCAGGCACTTCAAGAGTTCCTGCTGAGGCAAGCACACATAGAGAATAAACTTAGCATCCTGGCACCTCACTTTATTTAGGTGGACACATACACCCCTTTATAATAAAAACCACTTGGCAGCTTGAGACTTTACTTGCACACAATATGCATACACATACGATGAAAAAGGCTTCTCCTCCCTTAACAACAACAAACTTAGATCAGTTCTGTTGCCCAGTCCTTTGTCCAGTCAGGAGACCAGAAAACCTAATTGGATTTGAGTTAATAAGGCAAAACTGTCTTCAGGTAAAATGTTTACGGAGAATCTCCTATTTACCATCTCATGACTATGTACAATTGAGTGTGCAAATAATTAAAACAAAATGAATTATGAGAAGATGCAATGACTTTGAAAAAATTTCTATGTAGTAAGTAAGCTATGTGCCTAGGATCATTCAGGTTCACCAGTCGGACTCGAGTTTTAATTTTAGTAAAATAGAGGCTTTTTATTGAAACAAAACCAAAACTGGCCAGGACCAAACCAGAGAGTTTTCTAGGTAAGTCCTTGACTATTGTTAGTCTAAGTAATTTAAAAGTGAAACTCACAAAGTTATAATTTTTGGGAACAGATTAACTCTACCCTGGTTAGGTGCAGACAGAGCTTGATTTTGTAACAGATGTCCAGCAGATGCCTCAGTCATTCAGACAAACAAGTGGTTGATATGTGAGAGTAAAACTTAGCAGGAAGCCCCTGAATCTTGTGACTCATTATTTTGTAAGAACAGCCAAGGCAGTGAAAGCGTTTACAGCAATCATCAGTTTTTAAGAATAGCACAGCTGCACTGAGAAGCCATCCATCTTAGCTAACATGTAACTTCCTCGTGGCTTAGAAGCTAAAAACATTTTGTTCTTACAAGTCTTTTCAACACAGTAAATTATCTTCTAAACATAATGCTCACCATCACACTAACTAGCACCACCCAGTTTTGTAATTTGGCCCCTTGAGTGTCTTCAGTGGGTGGCTTGCTGTCAGTTACTGTGCTGTATTCCTTTTTAATCTGTACCATTGCTCTGCTTTAAGCAAAGCTTTCTGTCTAATTTTCAATCTGCATGAGCTTCTATTTCAATCTTGGTTGAGTCCCAGAACCTAGAAACACCATGTCTAGACCCTGACCACTGTTAACACTATCAAAGAATGATAAAAAGGAAGGAGAAAAGAAAGAAAAAGAAGGAGAGGGTCTGGGCTGGGGGATGGGGAGGGAAGGAAGACAATAAGGGATGAAGGGATGGGTTTAAAAGGAGCATAGTATTTGAAGTCATTTGAAAATTGAGAAAACCATTTGGAACCCAAATTGTGTTAATAAAAATGGGCTAAGAAAATGTGGGTATTCAAAGCGCACTTAGTGCACGGGCTATGGTCAGGAACAAAAATAATGAGTTGTTTTCAGCACTGAAGGAATTAAGATCTCAGCAAGAAAGGTCGAGAGAAGTCAGAATAAAAATTAACCAAAGTGCCCTCACCTGGTCCTTGTGGGTGAGGCAGACATCTAGCTGGTCTGTTCCTGTGAAGACACCATATCCTGAGACATCCTAGAGGAGCCACTGAACTCAGAGCATCAGGTAATAACAACCTCCCAATACCCTATGCCCCAGAGCAACAACTGGAAGCAGGGAGTGCTCAGGACCCACCAGGCACCAAAACCCCCACCCCTGTGGAATACCACTCCCCTTCTGCTCCTCACCTGGTCCTTGTGGCTGGGGCAGACACCTACCTGGTCTGCTCCCATAAAGAAACCATATCCCAAGACATCCTAGAGGAGCAACTGAACTCAGAGCAGTAGACACCATATCCTGAGACATTCTAGAGGAGCCACTGCACTCAGAGCAGTGGACACCATATCCTGAGACATCCTTGAGGAGACACTGTACCCAGAGCAGCAGACACCTAGTTGGTCTGCTACTGTGGAGACACCATATCCTGAGATATCCTAGAGGAGCCACTATACTCAGAGCAGCTGGAGCTCAGGATCACAGGATCACAGAGACATCTGGACCCTGAAGAGTTCTGACACAAGCAAAATAACTGAACAGTCAGTCTCCAGTCAGAGACAGTGAGTGCAGGTAGCACTAGAGTTAACCAGATGGCAAAAGGCAAGCACAAGAATGTAAGCAACAGAAACGAAAGTTACTTGGCATCATCAGAACCCAGTTCTCCCACCATAGCAAGCCCTGGACACCCCTTCACACAGGAAAAGCAGGGTTCAGAATTAAAATCACTTATCATGATGATGATAGAGGACTTTAAGAAGGACATAAATAACACTGTCAAAGAATCTGAGGAGAACACAGGTAAACAGGTAGAAGCCCCTAAAGAGGAAACACAAAAATCCCTTAAAGAATTGCAAGAAACACAACCAAACAGGTGAAGGAACTAAACAAAACCATCCAGGATCTAAAAATGGAACTAGAAACAATAAAGAAATCACAAAGAGAGACTACCCTGGAGATAGAAAACCTAGGAAAGATATGAGGAGTCATAGACACAAGCATCACCAACAGAATACAAGAGACAGAAGAGAGAATCTCATGTGCAGAAGATACCATGGAAAACATTGACACAATTGTCAAAGAAAATGCAAAATGCAAAAAGCTCCTAACCCAAAACATCCAGGAAATCCAGGACACAATGAGAAGGCCAAACCTAGGGATAATAGGTATAGATGAGGGTGAAGACCCATAGCTTAAAGGGCCAGTAAATATCTTCAATAAAATTATAGAGGAAACCTTCCCTAACCTAAGAAGCCTATAGAACTCCAAATAGATTAGACCAGAAAAGAAATACCTCCCATCACATAATAATCAAAACATCAAATATACAAAACAAAGAAAAGATACTAAAAGCAGTAAGGAAAAAGGTAAAGTAACATATAAAGGCAGACCTATAAGAATTGCACCAGACTTCTCACCAGAGACTATAAAAGCCAGAAGATCCTGGACTGATATCATACAGACCCTAAGAGATCACAAATGCCAGCCCAGACTACTATACCCAGCAAAACTTTCAATCACTATTGATGGAGAAACCAAGATATTCCATGACAAAACCAAATTTACACAATGTCTTACCACAAATCCAGCACTTCAAAGGATAATGGATGGAAAACTCCAACACAAGGAGGGAAACTACAACCTAGAAAAAGCAAGAAAGTAATCTGCCAACAACCCCAAAAGAAGATACTTACACAAACATAATTCCACCTCTAATAACAAAAGTAACAGGAAGCAACAATCGTTTTTCCTTAATAGCTCTTAAAATCAATGGACTCAATTCTCCAATAAAAAGACATAGATTATCAGACTGGATACATAAACAGGACCCAGAATTTTGCTGCATACAGGAAGCGCACCTCTGTGAAAAAGACAGACACTACCTCAGAGTAAAAGGATGGAAAACAATCTTCCAAGCAAATGGTCCCAAGAAAGAAGCTGGAGTAGCCATTCTAATATCAAATAAAATCAACTTTCAACCAAAAGTAATCAAAAAAGATAAGGAAGGACACTTCATACTCATCAAAGTAAAAATGTACCAAGATGAACTCTCAATTCTGAACATCTATGCCCCAAATGCAAGGGCACCCACATACATAAAAGACACTTTATTAAACCTCAAAGCATACATTGTACCTCACACAATAATAGTGGGGGACTTCAACACCCCACTCTCAGGAATGGACAGATCATGGAAACAGAAACTAAACAGAGACACTATGAAACTAACAGAAGTTATTAACCAAATGGATTTAACTGATATATATATATATATATATATATATATATATATATATATATATATATAACATTTCATCTGAAAACAAAAGAATATACCTTTTTCTCAGCACCTCATGGTACATTCTGCAAAATAGACCATATAATTGGTCACAAAACAGGCCTCAACAGATACAAAAAGATTGAAATAATCCCTTGTACCCTATCAGACCACCATGGACTAGGTAGGGCTGGTCTTTAAGAATGACAAAAACAATGGATAGCCCACATACACATGGAAACTGAACAACACTCTACTCAATGATGACTTGGTCAAGGAAGAAATAAAGAAATTAAAAAACTTTTTAGAATTTAATGAAAATGAGAACACATCATACCAAAACTTGTGGGACTCCATGAAAGCAATACTAAGAGGAAAACTCATAGCTCTAAGTGCCTACAAAAAGAAACTGGAGAGAGCATACACTAACAACTTGACAGCACACCTGAAAGATTTAGAACAAAAAGAAGCAAATATACCCAAGAGAAGTAGACAGCAGGAAATAATCAAACTCACTGCTCAAATCAACCAAGTAGAAACAAAAAGAACTATACAAAATATCAATAAAGCCAGGAGCTGGTTCTTTGAGAAAATCAACAAGATAGATAAACCCTTAGCCAGACTAACCAAAGGTCACAGAGCTAGTATCCAAATTAATAAAATCAGAACTGAAAAGGGAGACAAAACAACAGAAATTGAGGAAATTTAAAAAAATCATCAGATCCTACTACAAAGGCCTATACTCAACAAAATTGGAAAATCTGGATTAAATGGACAATTTTCTAGACAGATACCAGGTATCAAAATTAAATAAGGAGCAGATAAACCATCTAAACAGTCCCATAACCCCTAAAGAAATAGAAGCATTAAAAGTCTCCCCACCAAAAAAAAGTCTGGGACCAGATGGTTTTAGTGCAGAATTCTATGAGACCTTCCAGGAAGACCTAATACTAATTCTCTTCAAACTATTCCACAGAATAGAAACAGAAGGAACACTACCCAATTCATTCTATGAAGCTACAATTACACTCATACCTAAACCTCACAAAGACTCAACAAAGAAAAAGAACTTCAGACCAATCTCTCTTATGAATAAAGATGGAAAAATACTCAATAAAATTATCTCAAACTGAATCCAAGAACACATCAAAACAATCATCCATCATGATCAGATAGGCTTTATCTCAGGAATGCAGGGATGGTTCAATATTTGGAAATCCATCAATGTAATCCACTATATAAACAAACTCAAAGAAAAATAATCACCTGATTATCTCACTAGATGTTGAGAAAGCATTTGACAAAATTCAACATCCCTTCATGTTAAAAGTCTTGGAAAGATCAGGAATTCAAGGTCCATACCTAAACATAGTAAAAGCAAGCAAGCCAGTAGCCAACATCAAACTAAATGGAGAGAAACTTGAAGGAATCTCACTAAGATCAGGGACTAGACAAGGCTACCCACTCTCACCCTACTTATTCAATATAGTACTGGAAATCCTAGTCAGAGCAATTAGACAACAAAAGGAAGTCAAAGGGATACAAATAGGAAAAGAAGAAGTCAAAATTTCACTATTTGCGGATGATATGATAGTATAATTAAGTGACCCTAAAACTTCCACCAGAGAACTCCTAAAACTGATAAACAACTTCAGCAAAGTGGCTGGATATAAAATCAACTCAAACAAATCAACAGCCTTCCTCTATTCAAAGAATAAACAGGCTGAGAAAGAAATTAGGGAAATGACACCCTTCACAATAGTTACAAATGATATAAAATATCTTGGAGTGAATCTAACCAAGCAAGTGAAAGATCTGTATGACAAGAACTTGAAATCTCTGAAGAAAGAAATCGAAGAAGATCTCAGAAGATGGAAAGATCTCCCATGCTCATGGATTGGCAGGATTAATTTAGTAAAAATGGCCATCTTGCCAAAAGCAATCTATAGATTCAATGCAATCCCCATCAAAATTCCAGATCAATTCTTCATAGAGATAGAAAGAGCAATTTGCAAATTCATTTGAAATAACAACAAAAAAAAAAAAAAAACAAAAAAAAAACAGGATATCGAGAACTATTCCCAACAATAAAAGAACTTCTGGGGGAATCACCATCCCTGACCTCAAACTGTACTACAGAGCAATAGTGATAAAAACTGCATGGTATTGGTACAGAGACAGGTAGGAAGATCAATGGACTAGAATTGAAGATCCAGAAATGAACCCACCCACCTATGGTCACTTGATCTTTGACAAAGGAGCTAAAACCATCCATGGAAAAAGGACAGCATTTTCAACAAATGGTGCTGGTTCAACTGGAGTTCAGCATGTAGAAGAATGCAAATCAATCCATTCTTATCCCCTTGTACAAAGCTCAAGTCCAAGTGGATAGAAGACCTTCACATAAAACCAGGTACACTGAAACTAATAGAAGAGAAGGTGGGGAAGACCCTCGAATACCTAGGCACAGGGGAAAAGTTCCTGAACAGAACACCAATGGCTTATGCTCTAAGATCAAGAATTGTAAAATGGGACCTCATAAAATTGCAAAGCTTCTGTAAAGCGAAAGACACTGTCAATAAGACAAAACAGCAACCAACAGATTGGGAAAAGATCATTACCAATCCTAGATCCGATAGAGGGCTAATATCCAATATATACAAAGAACTCAAGAAATTAGACTCCAGACAACCAAATAACCCTATTAAAAACTCGATACAGAGCTAAACAAAGAATTCTCAACTGAGGAAACTCAAATGGCCGAGAAGCACCTTAAGAAATGCTCAACATCCTTAGTTATCAGGGAAACGCAAATCAAAACAATCCTGAGATACCACCTCACACCAGTCAGAATGGCTAAGATCAAAAACTGAGGTGATAGTAGATGCGAAGAAAGAGGAACACTCCTCCATTGTTGGTGGGATTGCAAGCTGGTACATCCACTCTGGAAATCAGTCTGGTGGTTCCTCAGAAAATTGGACATAGCACTACCTGAGGACCCAGCTATACCACTCCTGGGCATATACCCAGAAGATGCTCCAACATATAACAAGGACATATGCTCCACTATGTTCATAGCAGCCTTATTTATAACAGACAGAAGCTGAAAAGAACCCAGATGTCCTTCAACAGAGGAATGGTTACAAAAAAAAAATGTGGTACATTTACACAATGGAGTATTACTCAGCTATTAAAAATAATGAATTTGAGAAATTCTTAGGTAAATGGATGGAACTAGAAAATATTATCCTGAGTGAGGTAACCCAATCACAAAAGAACACACATGGTATTTACTCCCTGATAAATGGATATTAGCCCAAGAGCTTGAAATATCCAAGACTCAACTCACAGACCACATGAAGCTCATGAAGAAGGAAGACCAAGTTTGGATGCCTCAGTCCTACTTAGAAGGAGTAACAAAATACTCAAGGGAGCAAATATGGAGACAAAGTGTGGGATAGAAACTGAAGGAGGGGCCATCTGGAGACCATTCCACCTGGGTATCCATCCCGTGTGCAGTCACCAAAGGTAGATGCTGATGTGGATGTCAGGAAGTGCATGTTGACAAGAGCCTGATATAGCTGTCTCCTTAGAGGTCTGCCAGAGTCTGACATATTCAGAGGCAGATGCTCACAGCTAACTATTGGGTTTCCCAATGGAGAAGTTAGAGAGAAGACTGACGGAGTTGAAAGGGTTTGTGACCCCATGAGGAGAGCAACAATACCAACCAACCAGAGCTCCCAGGGTCTAAATCACCAGCCTGGGAGCACATAGCGAGGGACCCATGACTCCATCTATACATGAAGGGGAGGATGGCCTTGTCGGGCATTGGTGGGAGAGGAGATTCTTGGTTCCATGAAGGCTGAACACCGAGTTTGGGGGAATTCAAGGGTGGGGAAGTGGGAGTGGGGGGATAGGTGGGAGCAGAACCTCATAGAAGCAGGAGGAGGGGGGATGGGATAGGAGGTTCCTGGGTGGTGGTGGGAATAGGGTAAGGGGATAAAATCTGAAATGTAATTATAATAGCTAATAAAAAAGGGATAAAATTAACTAAAGTGTCACATTTCTCGCTGGACCTTGTGTCATTTCTACAGCTCGGCCTCAGAGAACAGGGTTGAAAACTGTGAAAGGAGTCTACTGAGAGCTGAGTCCTTGGAATAGGGACATCTGAAGGGTAGCAGACCAACTGAAAACAACTGACCCAGCCAGGGAAAAAACTTACTGAACAAAGAGCTTCTATTGTCTGCCTACTCTGATGGCTTTCCACTGGCCAAACCCCACAGGAATTCAGCAATCAAGCAGGTCCACAGAAGTCAGCTCCCTATATCACTGAACATAGTGCAGTGCTGTAGACAGCAAGTCTGGGGAGGCAGACGAAAAAGTTGTTTTACCATAGAGAGCAGACAGAGCAGGAGTCCCTGATCATGTTCATGGGGGCAAGAGGTAGGGAGAAGTCATAGCTAGTCATAGCAGAGGCTAGCCTATGACATGTGGAATTCGTTTGAAGTACAAGGTCTCAAAGGGTTGAACCTCAGGGGTTGCAGGTAGCTGCTGACAGCCACTATTGTCACTTGCTTATAGTTGTAAATGACAATGTCTGCATTTGTTGTCACTTAGCCTTCTCCCCTGGGGCTCTGCATTTTTCACTTGGCATTTCTATAACAGTACCAGTCATTTGGGTTAGTATGCATCCGGACATGATGTGGCTCCATCCTGAGTGATTATATCTGCAAAGACTCTTGCTGCCAAAAACCCCATACTCTGAAGCTCTATAGACAGATTTGGGGACATAATTCAATCAGTTCAGCTACTGCGTGATCGAGTTTATGTGCTCCTGGATATTTGCTCAAAAATAATGAAAACATGTATTCATGCAAGCTTTGTGCATTAGTCCTTTTTAGTAGCTTTATTAGAAATAATCAAAGAATAAAAACAATACAAAATTGTATCAACAAATGAATGAAGAAATAGACACTGGTAAGGTCGTACTTTGTTGAACCATGGAGTATGCCCTGAGAAATGTGTCATTAGTCAGTTTTATCATTATGTGAACATTATAGAATATAACCAAGCTAAATGTCTGTGATATAACTAGGAGACATTTTATGGGGCTTGTTTTAGTTTCTTTTCCATTTTCTGTGACAAAATACCCTGACAAAAGCAACTTAATATAGAAAGAACTTATTTTAGCTTGCAATTCTAGCTATCATCCATCATTGTGGGGAAGTCCAGACAGCAGAAACTTGAAACAGCTCATCACATTCACAGTCAAAAGTTGGTGAGAGAACACTTGCATTCTCACTTTTATACAGTCGAGGATTTGAATACAAGGAATAGCGCTGCTCACGTCAATTAATACAATCAAGAAAATCATCCATGAACATGTCCATAGGCCATCATGTTCTAGACATTTTCTCATCAAAACATCCCTTCTCAGATGACACCATAGTTTGTCAAGCTGGCAATGAAAATTAGGAAAATTAGCCATCACAGGGCTCCTATCATACATGTGGTCTGTCACTGATTTGTGTGCACTTGACTGTATATCCACACAAGGCAATATTTCTCTGCAATAAAAAAGAATGAACTCTTGAAGCTGGCATATTGGATCAGAGGGGAAGGGCACTTGCCACCAAGCCTGATCTATCCCTGGAATCCACGGATAAAGGAGAGAACCAAATCCTGCAAATTGTCCACTGACTTCAATATGTGTACTATGGTGTGTCCAAACACACACACATACACACACACACACACACACACACTAAAATCAAAATAATGAACTTTTAATATATGCAGTAATATAGTTAAACCTCAAAAAAATTAGGCTGAGTGAATGACACATGACACTAGACAAAAGAAGACAGTATACATTATAGCCCTGTTATATTAGTCACAGAGGATGTAAGTTAATGTATAACGACATAAATCAGATATCAGATAACTAATTGTCTAGGTTTAGGAATGGGATCCTAGCAGGAAAGACAAAACTGAGCTGGGAGGGACTGGGCAAGTTCATCTGAGTTTGATTAGAATTAAGTTAGGCTTGTAATGACCATGGGGACAACTGACATCTCCAGTAGTTGCTAGGTCTTCTGTAATAACCACAAACCCCAACAGAGGGAGCAGAGGGGAGAATGTATACCATGCATTTGAGGAACTCACACAGCAGTCAGGGTGAGTATCGCACAGAGCTTAAATACAAGAGCTGGTGCCAAAGCCACCAGGAAGCCACTCTATGGTTTCACTATGACCAGATTTGTTTTAAATTTTACTCAGCAGATAGATAAATAGACATCTTCTAGAAGCAGACTGGGGTGAAGTTAGAGTCACAGGAGAGTAGGTATAGAGCACTCTGCACTCTTTGAGGTAGGTACTTCAAAGCAAATTTCATAACCTCTGTAAAGGCCAATGAATTCATGCATTGAACTTAAGGACAAGGTAAGGTATGACTTGAGGAAGATTTGCTTGTTTTCTGGTGCTAGGGATGCAACAAAGAGCCTCACAGATGCCAGGCAAATACTTAACCACTGAACTATAACCCGACCCCATATTGTAGTCTATTTATTATTTAATTGTGTGTTTGTTTAGGTGCTTGGAAGTGAACCCAGAGTCTTGTGCATGTGAAGCAAGCACTGTACCACTGAGCTGTCTCCTCCATGTTATGTTGTTTCTGGACAAGCCTGTTGACCATGTCTAAATGATGAAGAGGATCCAGAGAGGAAGAAATCAACAAAAATTCAGAATAAGGTTCTTGAGAAGATGTTTGGCATATGTTGTAAAGTAGCTGGGACCTTCACATCCTCCTCCTGAGGTGTGTGTGTGGGGGGGCACAGTGGGTGATGTTGGCTTCAATAGGAGTGGAGAACACAGCCAGGGAAATCAGCTGGGGATAAGGAGAGATGTGGTGTTGGGCATTTACAGCGGCTCAGGTGTTTTCTCACCCCTATTCTGTGCCCAGGTACAGGCAGGGGAGAAAGTAGACAGTAGCCTTCTCCAGAATGACATCACCAAGTCAGGAAAAGCATGTGGCTGAGATGAAGGAGTTCATGAGAAAGAGGTTGAGTTGGGATTTTGAAACACTTGTCTCTATGACCACAAATAGACTAGTGGTGACAGGGAGAGGGGACTCTGGGGGAAAGATTGCAAGTTTGTGGTTCTGGCTTTATCGCTTACTAGTCCAGTGACACGGGAAAGTTATTAAGCTCTATGTTAATTGTCTGTAAAGTCAGAGTAACAATAGCTGTGCCCGTGTCCTTGGCTTGCTTTGGAGACTAATACCCAAACAGTGACTACAGTAACAGGCACACTGCAGTTCTAGAGGTAGTTTTTATTGTGAGTTGCTGTAATTTAAAGTTAACAAAGGCATCTTTGGGAAATTAAAGAATGAGTATGATGGGATGTCTTATTGGGTGGAGAAGAAAAGCCATCAGACAAAATCCTTTCTTCTCAGCAGCAGCCCTTCACAGAGGGCTCATGGGAACCAGGCTTTATGTGTACTGTGCGTGCAGTGTAGTGGTTAGAAGTTTAGACAGCTAAGTGGGAATCTGCTCCGTGAGCAGTCTTTGCACCTTGCCCAGCCTCAGTTTTCCTCCTTTAAAATAGTAGTCACAGAGTATCTAACGTCTACGACGGTCACTGGAAATGACTCACTCCCTGGCGAGTCCTGAGCGCTGGTGAAAGGCAACTGTGATTATTAAGGAATCGCAAATGTTACATTCATCCTGTTCTGATAAGGACACTGGAAGAGGTCACAAGGCATATGGTTGAAGCCCTACCCTGAACAACCCACGAACTTCCTATAATTAGCTCCCATTAAGAGAGAATTATACATAGATGAAAGAAAATATTCGTTTATATAAGACACAAGTTTTCTAACCTATTTAATATGTATACTTAACAGATCTCTCCCAGTATTTATTAAACACTTACGGGTGTGTTCAAAATATTATTTTATATTATGATTTAGGAACTGCAGTACTTTCATAATGCCCACAGTTGCTGAAGTACTTAGAGGTGAAAATTTACTGGGCAGAAGGCCAGTTTTAGCAGCAAATTAACAAATGAGCTTTTGCGTTTTTTTTTTTTTTTTTTAACCATAGTCCAAACAGAAATCTGTATCAATTTAACTCAATTAACAGCATTCCCAGCACGTGGTGCTCAGCCAGAAAAAAATGTTTCAGAAGTCCAAGCAAGCCTCTGTCTTGATTGGTTGTGCACAGGGTATCTTGGGTGCTTATCATGCCCTCATCCCCACCCCTACCTGGAACTTCCTGTACTCAGCTTGGCAACGTGAGTGAAAAAGTTGAACTCACCCATGCTCTCTAGCCTCATGTGTTTCTGAAGCTCACACAGGTGCAGTAGAGCTTAGTTCTACCAGTGACCAGAAATGGTGCAGAGCTTCTAGGGCCACCAGCAGTCACTCAGTCCCTCAGCCCCAGGAATTCCAGTTCAGGAAGCATCAGGCAATAACATCAGGCATATCGATATCTTCACTATCTTTTTGTAAGCTCTGAAGGTGATGGATTCTATGGGCAGGCTAGGGTGGATTGTGGTGGGTTCTCAATAGCGAAGGGTAGCAGCTCATGCTTAGGGCATGGAAAAGAAATGGAATTAGCAGGAAACCTCCCAGAGTTTAGGGTGGGACAATGCATAGGAAGCCATAGCAGATGTGTGGCCACTGCAGGAGGATGCTACTGGCTTGGCTCCAGGAACCCCACTTTAGGAAGCAATGCTTTCAGGACATCTTGGGCCATTGTGGCAGGGAATGAATGGGATGCCAAACTATCTTCTTAGAATTATATCTTACCTGTACTTCTTGGGTCAATCACATGACCAGGCTGAGTTTCCCTCTTTTACACATGGAGCAATGAAGAGCCACCTTGCAGTGTCATTGTAAGATGAGGAAAGGTCTGAGCCAAATGCCAGACACAAGGTGTTCCCCTTGGAGTGCAGTCACAGCCTTTCACTGGATGGAGACTTGACTTTGGTATCGGAGCTAAAGAGATTGTGATGTGTCTACCCTTGTCCCATCTTGCTTCAGAAGGTTGGTGACTCGGTGAAATTTTATTCCAAACAGTTCGGGACACTAAGGTTCAGAGTCAGGGAGTTGGAGTGGATTAGACATCGGATCATTTTGGGACTATGACAAGAGACTTGGACATAAAAGGTCTTCACGTGTCCTGGTTAAATATTAAAGTTAAGTGCAGCTATCGGAGATCTTCAAAGCTAGGTGAAAAGAAAACTAAGAACTCTGCAAACCTACTTTACGTAGCTAGAGTGCAAAGTGCAAGGGATCCTCTGGGAGGGTGTGAATATGTAGGAATCACAGTGTTGTCACATGTGTAGATTTTGTAAGAAAATGTGTGAATGGCTTAGGGCCCAGGAGCCATGAATATGACTTAATTTTTCCCTTCATGACCAGCCAATACAATACAGCCACTCTGCATCAGGGCATTATTTATATTTGACCGGAAAAAAAACCAGTTTGCTAATGGAGAGGCAGTAATCTCCATTTTTTAAAAGAATGACTGATCTATTAAGTAGAAAAAAAAAAGAAGAAGAAACCAACATCTTTAGTGAAATTAAAAAGTGCACCAGCCCTCTGTTGTAGCATTATTGATGACAAACAGTAAACAATACATTTAAAGCATAGGTTCTCATTTAAACTATAAATTCTTGGTCTGAAAATTTGTGACCTGCATTTACATCCATGAAATCATTACCACCTTCAAGATAGCAACACACCCAGCATCCCTGCAAGTTCCCTGTATTCTTGGGTGAGCCTTTTCTCACACCCCTCCCCACCACAGTGGCCTCCAGCCAATCATCCAGCTATTTCACCAGTATAGACTAGCTTGCCGTTTCTCGAGTTTTATGTGAATACATTCATATAGTAATACTCTTTCTGGCATGCTTCTATCAGCCATGCTGTTACACACATCAATGATTTGTTCTTAGGTGGGTGGTGTACGCCTATGACCTCACCTACTTGGGACATTAAGAAAGACAGATTACTGGCTCAAGGTTTGACTGAGCTACAGAGAATTCAGAGTCAGCATGGAAAGCCTAGTGAAGCCTGCCTCAAAAAAAAAAAAATTTTAAAAAGCACTGAGGACATAGGTCAGTAAGAACCTAGCATTTGCAAGATTCTAGGTCCAATCCATAATAGCAGCTCACTTGTGAGCTGTGACTCCCTTTAGGGGTCAAACGACCCTTTTACCAGAATCACTTAAGACCACGGGCAAACAAAGATATTTACAGGTCAGTTCATAACAGTAGCAAACTTGCGGTTATGAAGTAGCAAAGAAAATAATTTTATGGTTAGGGCTCACCACAACATGAGAATCTGTAGTCAAGGGTCCCAGCATTAGGAAGGTTGAGACCACTGCCTAAGAGTATAGGCACAGAGGGTAGACAGAAAGAGTTGGTTAGTTAATCATTTTTACTTCTGAGTTGTATGAGTGTACTACAGATGTTTTATGCATTCCTCCTCTGCTGATGGCCATTTGGAGTGCTGCTTAGCTTTGGGTGATTACAAACATAGTGGCTATGAACATTCTTGTGCAAAAACCCTCACATGGAAAACCGTTTCGGCAGCAAATGCGAACGGGTGCCAGGACGCGATCATAGAGTTTAACGGTTAACTTTTTGAGAAATCGCTGAATCATATTCCAAAGTGGTACCATTTTACATTCCTGCCCATAGTGTATGAAAATTCCTGCCCCTCCTCCCCTTACTTCTATGGGTTGAAGTGTGTCCCTCCAAAGATGTTGAAGTCCTAGCACTGAGAACCCATTAATGCAAGTTTATAAATATGGTCTTTTCTCAAGTTACAGTGAAGTCACTCAAAGATCCATAATCTAGTATGACTATATCCTATAAAAAGGGCAAATTGGGAGGCAGCTGAGGTGGCATGGTTGGCAAAGTGCTTGCTGTGCACCCATGAGGATCCGAGTTCAGTCCTAAACATCCACACAAAGCCGGAATCCATACCATACATCTATTCACCCAGGATCCCTGTAGGTCTAGGGTCAGAGAGGGACTCAACTCAAAACTAGGATTGAGGTAGACAGCTAACCCTTAGTATACAACACACACACACACACACACACACACACACACACACACACACACACACAAAATGAAGTTCTCCTTCTTGGACACAGAGACAGACTTGCAAAAAGGGGGGCCTCAAGTTTACATGAAGTAAGAGATTGAGACTGATGCAGCTATAAGCCAAAGGAAACCAACAGCCACCCACAACTCACTAGAAAGAAGCTGGGAGATGCTCAGAACAGGCTCCCCCATAGCTCTCAGGAGACCCTCAACATGACATCCCCCTTTCCTTGCATTGCCATCTTCCAGAACTGTGAGACAATTTAATGCTATTGTTTGAGCCCCTCTTTGACATGGGTTGTGAGAGGGGGCCTAGGAAATTAATATACATGCCAGCACTGGGTGTGGCTCGTGCTCTTAATTTTAACCATTCTGCTAGGTGCATAGTGATATTTCCCTGTGGCCTGCATGCACACTTCTTTAGTGATTAATGATTTTGAAGACAATTTCATGTAGTCATTTGTTATATATTTATCTTTGTTAGAGTTATCTGTTCAAAATCCTCCTTTTGTCCGTTGGGTTGTTTCACTGAGTTCTGAAGGGATTTACTTTTTATTATTTATTCTGGATATAAGTTCCTTACTTGATATATAATTTGAAAGCATTTTCCATGGTCTATAGCTTTATATTCTCTTCTCTTTATAACTTTTGAAAAGTGTAAGTTTGTTGTTCATTTTTGGTGAAGTATGGTTTATGCATTCCTTCTTTTATCGTTTATACTTTTGAATTTAAGGACTCTTCAGCCCAAGAATGTAAAGATTTCCCCCTATGGCTTTTTTTTTTAACTGCTTTACCGTTAGGTTTGTGGTTTATTTGGGGTATATATATATATATATATACACATACATATATATACATATATATACATACATATATACATACATATACATCTATACATATATACATACATATATACATATATATATAATATACATATATATACACACATATATACATATATATACATGTACATGATATATATATATGTGTGTATATATATATATATATATATATATTTCATTTTTCATATGACTCCCCAAAGTTTGTGACACACGTACTGAACAGACCATCCTGCCTCTACTTAATGATGGCCTTTGAAGTCTGATTAACAGAGAGCAGTCTTGAGCCCTGGGGCCTAGCTGAGGAGTAATAGTTGATGGCTCCTAGGGCAGAGAGAGTCAGTTTTCTCTGAGGGCCATGTCTGATAGGTTCATCATGAGCAGTGGGCAGCTGCATGCTCAACTTTGTGTAGAAAATACAAGCTAGACTCAGCAGGCTTCAAAAAAAATGACATGAAGTTGTATGTGAGGGTCTAGAAAGAGAAGCGAGGAGTGAATATGGCCAAACTACATTATGTGCATGTGTGGAATTCTCAGAGTAAATAAAATATCATATTAAAAATCAGCCATCTAAAACTGAGCAGTGGTGGCACATGCCTTAATCCCAGCACTGGGGGAGCAGAGGCAGACAGATCTCTGTGAGTTCGAGGCCAGCCTAGCTTACAGAGCAACTTCCAGGACAGCCAGGGCTACACAGAGAAACCCTGTCTCAAAAAAAAACCAAACAAATAAACAAACAAACAAACAAAAACAAATGTGTGTGTGTGTGTGAGAGAGAGAGAGAGAGAGAGAGAGAGAGAGAGAGAGAGAGAGAGAGAACGGTTTATGTGTGGTGTATGTCTATTTCTAGATGGTGCCCTCCACACTCATCTCATTGTTTAGCTATTCTAGGTTGTTTGTGTTCTTGTTTGAATTTTAGAATCAGTTTGTTAGTTTCTACCCGAAGCTTGTTGGGATTTTTAATTGAGATTTCATTGGGTTATAGATCAATCTGAGATAAAAGGGTGTCTTAACACTACTAAAACTTCTGTTCTAATGAGCAAGGGAGACCTATCCATTTATTTACATTTATTTAATTCTTCTCTGCAGTGTTTCACAGGTTGTTTTCTATGTCTTTGTTTGGTTTGTTGTTTTATTTGAGTAGTCTCTCATCACGTTCCCAAGGCTGTCCCCAGTTTTTGATCTGCGTTCTTCAGACCCCCCCGAATGATGGGATGTCAAGGCATCTCTTAGCTTATTTAGCATCTTTGTGTCCAGCTTTTTTTTTTTTTTTACATCTTCTGTAAGAATTATTTCTAGATTTTCCCCCCGACTTTTGTGAATAGCTTTGATTTTCAAATTTTCAGTCTTCAATTATTTGTCTCCAGTACATAGAAACACAATCGATTTTTGTATATAAATCCTATATGCAATCTTGCTAAATTTACTCATTTTTCCCCTTATGGCAATTTTGTAGACTTCATTGAATTCTCTGCTTGATCACATTGGCTAAAACCTTTAAAAACTACAGAGTGGAAGTAGTTAAACATGGATATTCATTGTCCTATTTGTGACTTGATAACACAGGCACCTGACCTTTCACCACTAACTTAACACTCCTCCCCTAGACCCCTCTACCCTATTTCTAGTTTGCTGAGAGATTTTATCCTGAATGGATGTTGCATTTTTCCAAATAATGCTTCTGCATCTGTAAGGTGTTCAAATGGTTTTTTTTTTTGCCAATATGGCAACATGTTCTTAATTAATTTTTGTATAACCAATGAAGCCTTGATTCCTGTACTAAATTTCAGTCCCAAGTCTTGCCTTTGGCTTCTTTCCCTTTCCTAGGCCCCATGAAGACCACCTGTTCTCTACCGATCCCCTCTCCTCAGCCTAGTCAGCCAATGAACATCAATACTATCTTTGGATGATAATATCTCAGCCTTCTCCTAGTCGCCTCCCTTCTGTTTGTGGGGTTCCAGATCTTCAGCCATCTGTTCAAAGATGACCACTTGCATCATGTCAACCTGCACTTCAGTTGGCTTTTTATGTTCTAAATTTTATTATAATAAAATAAATTTTATTTATTTTTAATAAATAAAATTTAATAAAATAAATATTATTTATTATAATAAAATAAATTTTATTTCCACATCTAAGGTTGGTGTGTCTCCATTTTATGGGCCAGATTGAGGTCAGCTGTGCTTAAATTAGGTCATAAGCACACCTGTATCACCTAAGCCATCCCACTCCTCCATGGATGTGATGAAAATACTCCACCTGCTAGGACTTCCCCTGGTCCTTGGCCTGTAACTGAATTCCTTGTGGGGATTGTGTGACTTTTTTGTTAAATCTTTTCTGTGTTTTGACTTGTGAGTTCTGTTCAGGTGAGTCCCTGATTGTTAGTAAAAGCTATTATTTTCTAGAAGGGCTAAACACAAGTCTGAACTGGGCCTGACTCCTATGCTTGAACTTTAGATATTAAAAAAACAAACAAACAAACAAAAAAAAACCCAAATTTGAACTCCGTCCCTTTTATTCTATATTTCCATAGATAGCTGTGGCTATCTGCTTTCCATCGGTATTATCAGTTTTGCCTGTGGGTCCTTATGACCTACATTCCTTTAATCTGTCCCCCACAATTTTCTCAGCACTGTCCCATTTCTCAGAAGAGTCTGTGATTTGTTTTATGGGCTGTCCCTCTGGGAAGACTAGCCAGAGAAAGAACTGAGTAAGATGCATTGTTGCACAATTACTCTTAAAACTGAGCAATGGCCTCCAAGAATCTATAAAAACTCATCTGAGAAACATGACTTTAAGTTGTTTTTCCTTTGTCATAGCCAACATGTCCACACTTGAAGTCCCAAAACTTTCTGAACATTAATAGCCAGCGGTATAATAAGGTATTTTAAACATTTGACCTAGATTGTGTAGACAGCATTCACTATATGTGGATACTTACAGGGTTTGAAGCCTCTTGCAGTATTCAAGAGCTTTCTAGCTAGTGCTTTTCACATGCTTCATGATTTTTGTTTTTGGTTTTTTTTTGTTGTTTGTTTTTTTTTTTTTTGTTTGTTTTTTTTCCAGTTTCTTGTTTTTTGCTTTACCTCCCTCTTTCTCTTTTGCCCAATCCCCAACCTGAGGTCTTCTGCCCTTTTTCTAACAGGGTGAACATAGGGTGCGTTCAGATAATGAATGCAGCTAACACTTTGAGTCTATTATGCCAAAGGCTTTAATGCCCCCATATAATTCACATATAATTCACAGTGACTCTAAGGAGTGGCTGGAGACAGAACACAGAGCCAGGTATCCATTTGGGTTGCTATTTTTCCCTTGTGTCCCTCTCAGTGTGTGGCACTAAGAAACAATCAGTATTCACAACCAGATGCCAGTTCCTTTTAGGCCTAGGATATTAAATGATCTTCTGTATGATGAGAAAGTTGACTTACAACTACAGCATAAAAATTATATGTGTGCTTGCTTTTCTGTGTTGCTCTGCAACTGAGACCATTTTGGGTTTTGAATGAATCACAGATTTTTTATTAAAGTATGGGTTGGTTATCTCTTAAATGAATATTAGATTTGATTGTATCAAGCATAGACTGAACACAAAATAACTAAAACCAAAGAAGCTTCAGAGAAAAACATTGCATATTTTCTTTTTTGTCTAGATAACAAGTTCATATCTTTTATTATGCCCAATGTTTCCAATCTTCTGCTGTTTATATCTATTTTCTCAAATTTTATCTTCTTCATAAAAAAGGTTCTAAAATATGACACATTTCTTGAATTGATGAGGTGGTTATTTAATATATTGAAAGTAAGCAAAAAAATACATTTAACTTAATTTAAACTTTCATTATCCCACTATAATGTTTAGAAAGCCAATAGCTGTGGGAAGATAGTCATTTGCAGAAGGAAATGAATAAATAAGAAACATGAAAAAATTTAATAAAATATTTGTTAATCATGGAGATGATAAAAATAACCATTAAGTTTATTGATAGTATAAAATGCTCCAAAAAAAAAAATCTTGTAAGGCATTTCATAAAGGTGGTTACACCTGAATTCATGCATTTTACACAATACAGACTAAAAAGATCTTTTATTTTCATTTCATTCTATGTATGTGTGTTTGTGTGTGTGTGTGTGTGTGTGTGTGTTTGTGTGTGTGTGTTGACATGTTTGGGCACATGGAGGCCTGAAGCTGATGTCAGATTTGATTGTTTTCTGTCTTATATACTAAAGCAGAATTTCTCACTGAACTCAGCTTGGCATCTCTGTTTAGTCAGCTTCCAATGGAGGAGCCCCGGCTCTGCCTCTAGACTGCTTGGGATTACAGATGGCCTCCATCCTCACCTAGCCTTCAAGTGGGAATTGGAACTCTGATTCTCATGCTTGTATGGCAGGTATTTTACCCACTGAGCCATTTCTCAGTGAGTAAAACCCTGATCTCTCTCTCTCTCTCTCTCTCTCTCTCTCTCTCTCTCTCTCTCTCTCTCTCTCCCTACCGCCTACCCTGATCAAAGTCTTTTTTTTTTTATTTTAATGACTAATGCACATGATCTGTCATTGAGGCCACTGTGTACAGACATGAGAAGAGAGCTTTCATTTCTTCTTCTCTTCCTTCGAGGGCAGAGTCTTGATGATCTCCTCTCTCTTGGCCAGGAAGCTTTCTTCATGGGTTTACATACTTTCTTAGTCTTAGAGTAAGGCTTTTGTGTTTAGTCAGCTTGCAATGGTCAAACAAGAGTTTCTTGCAATGCCTGTCTGCCTTCTGTGTGTGGCTGTGTTTATGAGAATCTGCTTGTTTTGAACACAGTCTGCTTCATCTTCAGGTACAGGTTATGTATGATACACATGGTGGTCAATCTCTTAGATTCACTGTGTCCCCTCATACACAGGATCTATCTGTGCCCTTCTCATCTGAGTCACTTTAACAGGTGTTGGAGCATTGGCCATGTCTTATGCCCTTCTTAAGTGCATATGCTTTCCCTTCTATGGACCCAAGGTGTTTTCTATCATTTTTGAGCCATGGAGTGGACGGTCTCAGGCCCATGGATGGTCAACTGGTCTTCGATCTTTTTCTAGCTCTGCTGAGGAGAGTTGCCTTGGCGATTTCACTGATGTCACTGGGGTACAACCAGACCTTCTTCTCACCAGAGCAGAGGACACTAGAGGCAATCCACTCTCAAAGCCTGAGTGTACTCGTGGCTGTGTCCACAGCAGCAAAAGGAAAGCAAAAGAATCTTTTAAAAGAAATTAGCACCTAGTAATTAAAAATCTTGAAAAGATCCATTTCCATTTCTGTCTCCAGTAGTCCTGGGAAGACAGAACAAGAGAAAGTAAAGATAGGGGCTTCAGAACGACTTGTATTGAAGAGCTTAATATGTAATTCCTATCATTTTTTTCTAGTTATATTTACTATGAACTCCCACCCCCACCCATGTTTGTCTCTTCCAGTCCATCAACCATCAAAGAGGAACATTTGGTTTGGGTACATTGCTCACTCTTCCCTTCAGCTTCTCATGTGAAGCAGGACAGATTCTCAGAGCATGTTTCCATTGGCACCAGGCCCTGAAGCAGAGCTATGAAGGCCTTAGGGTAGCAGCATAGGAACTGAGGCATGATGGTATAGGTAGGGACTATCTCCTAAGACAACCAATTCCATCCATTTGAACATAAAACACTATGCGGATGTCCTGTCTTTCATGCAGCTCGGAGTAGATTCCTGCCATGTGTACTGGTTGAATGAGCAAGTCCTCCTTAGTCTCTGGTATTTGAACACTTGGTCCCCAGTTGGTGGTGCTGTTTGGGGGAGGTATAGGAGACATGGCTTTTCTACAGGAAGAATGTTACTGGAGGTGATATTTGAGATGAAAAGCCCCCAGGTACATAAAGTTTGTTCTCTTGGCTTCCTGTTTGTATTTGAAGAGATGCACCCTCAGCTTCCAACTCTGGCTGACATGCCTGCATACCATGACAGACTCTTACCCTTCAAAGATAAACTCCTTCTAGAAGTTACTGTGGTCATAGTAGTTTATCACAGCAACAGAAAAGTAGCTCACATACCATATAAAATCCCTGCCTCCAGAACAATCTGAGCCTCCATCTATACTGAAAGAAAACTTGATAGGCAAATGTAAGTTCAGTGCGGAGGTCCTGTCCTTGTCTGATTTTAAGAGTGGAAAGCAGGGTTATAAAATGAGATCTGGGCAGGACACTCCCACACCCCATTTCCTTAACAGATGACCAATTACCTGCAAAGGCCTTTATTTTCTTAGTTGGATTTCATGATCATCCTATAGTTAGGTCTACATCGACCCATTATTGCAACCAGAAGAGCTAAAAGACAAATCCCACAGAGCAGCTCAAGAGTAACACCTTCCACATGCACCAAAGGGCCAAAAGGAGAGAGAGAGAGAGAGAGAGAGAGAGAGAGAGAGAGAGAGTCCCATTTTTGTGGCTATCAGAATAACATGGCACTGAAGACTAAAGAGTCTGCAGGCATATTCAGATTCAGATCCTGGTCCCACCTTAGCTATTTATAGACTCAGTAACTCTGGGAAAATCTCTCTAACTTTCTTAGCTTCTGCTTCCATACATGTTTATTTCTATATACACACTCCCATCTCGAAGTCAACTGGATAAAAGAAATAGGCATGACTTTTCAACTAGTCAATTATTGACAAACAATAGGGTTTCATTATAGTATTTGCAGCTATTGACCTGGAATACAACCAACTGGCATGCAAACCACAAATGTCAACATGTTTTAGGACTAACCCAATAAATATCTGAGCAATACATTTCTTCACATAACTCATTCTTGCAAACTGCAAAAGTTCAAAGGTACCAAGATCCTCTGTGGGATTTGTTAAATCTTGTCCTTATCAATGACACCTTATCAAGAATGTGAGCTGTCCAAACCTGTGTCCTTGTTTTCCCAGTACACTAAGTACATAATTACAGGAAAGCTTCTGGGATGGAAGATTTATGGATTACAGTTTCTTTCTTGCTGGTTGTGTAACCCAGCGAGAAGGAGTAAAACAGATCAGGTTGCCCAGTCTTTTCTCAGTGAAGAGTGTTTTTGCATGGGAGGTCACCAGCACAAAGGCAGCCCTGTGTAGTCTGCAACGCAAAAAATCCAACGTCCAACGTATTGGTCCATGGTCCACTCAACCACTAACACCCTTCTGGTATGAGCCGCATGCAGAGTTGCTGCATTTAGTGTCAGAACTTCTCCAGCCAACTGAGTTGTCAAGGGAGCCATGGCGAAACCACAAACACTCTTTCTTGCTTTTGAGCTGTGTTGACCTGAATCTGTTGTAGCAGTGTAATGAGTTTTAATGAAAGTATTCCTACTTACTACATTTTGTTTAGTACTGGTTTTTCCTCTCTAGGTGTATTTTTCTATCTAGATTTATAAGAATGATACAGAATATTTATGAATCATCAACATTTTGGGGAAGAAATTGGTTATTAGAGATGGAGCCCAGGGCCTTGGTCATGCTAAGCAAATATTTTATCACTGAGCTACAACCCCAGCCGGTGTTAATATTTAAGTAAAGGCTTTGAAGGTCATCCTTCTTTAGTGGTTAAACATTGCTGTTAGTGGGATAGCTTCTGTCGTGCCATGAGCCTGAAAGAAGTTCTAGAAGAAATAGACAGTTGAAAGATGAAAAAAAATATATCAAAAGACTTTCATTTAATCAGGAAGGTTATTCTGGGTCAGACATGTTATTTGTGGGTGGGAGGTTCAGAAGAATATTTCAAGAAACACTTGTTTCTGCTGTTAAAGAGGAGTTGAGAGTCATCACATGGACCGAGATTCCCAGATAGCTGGCTTTTTTGCTCTTATCACAGAGCTAGACCTGCTGGCTGGGCTGGCAAAGCTACTCTGAGCATAGACTAGGAATTGCTGCAGCTGGATATTACTACCAAGAGGATGGTGGTCCTATGAGTAGGGTCCTCGGGAGATAACTGTCTCAAAAGAATGAGTATATTAAAAATAAGTGGACAGCCACCTTTCATTCCCATGCTTCCTTCTCAGCATCACCCCTGTGCAGGATTTTTTTTTCTTTCCTTTTCCTAAATTTACCACCACTTCTCCAACCCCCACCAAACAAGCTATTTCTTTCGTCTCTTGTCATTGGCTCAGTAATATAGCATTCATATTGGCCTAGCACTGCATTCTCCATTTAAAGCTGTGATTTCCTCATTAGCCAGGTCCTTTACAAGAGCCTCTGAAAGTTACCATGGCCATTACTCCCTAGTACTAAAACAACGACAAATCCCAAATAAACCATGATCATTACTTCTCTAGAAAATAAAAGAAAGATAGCTGAATACTTAGTCATTTTTGAGGTTATTATGTAGCCTTTGGTAGTCAATTCCTAGGTCCAATAGTGAGTAGGGACCAGGTTACCTTGTGTGATAAGTATTTTGCTTAAATAACAACAGTGAACTGTTTGTTTTTGATCTGGCATTTAATTTGAACTGTGTTTCTGTGACTGTAATCACTGAGCAATAGTACTGGGGAATTTTAAAGCTTAAAAAAAGCATCACATCCAAAAAATAGTAGTTTTGGTTTAATGGTCCATTTGAATCATCTGGTTCCATTTTTTTTTCAACACATGGTCTCTCTTCTTTCTTCCCCCAATTCACCTGGTTCTTTCTTAAGTATGATGGTGTTGATCCCTGGGGCCTTTGTACTTGATCACTCTCTTCTTACACAGGTCCTTGCTCAAAAATTTGAACTGTGGCTGATGGTGCTTTCTCCTACATCGTGGGATGGCTTTATGTCCTGTCTTATGCTCTGCATTGCTCTCAGAACTGCTAGGCTACCTTAGTTCAGGTTCTCCATAAAACAAGGGCCTGCAGCAAAGTTCTATGCTAATGTTTTATTTGGAGATGCTATGCCAGGGAAAAAGATTAGTGTGGGAAGGAGTAAGAGATAGCAAACACACAATGCTGCTGTAGGATCCTGGTGACCTTGGTCCCAGAAACTGTTGCTGGTGGCTCAGCTCTGATTCCTTCCTATCTCTACTTTTGGGGTATCTTCATGCTTCCTTTGGGTGCTAGCTTTCCTGCATTGTCTTATTGTGTTATGTGGTCCATTAGCACAGCATCTGGCAAAGCTACTCTGAACATGTTATAGGAACTGCTGCAACCGGGTTTTACTACAAAGAGGATGGTGGCATTTGGGACCTGGGAGGCTGGTGAGGCCTAGTAGACTTGAGATAAGCAGAAATCTGTCTATTGTCCCAATACCACATTCTTACTTGTGTATTATTATCTCCCTCATAGGTATAGAGATTGTTTTGTTCAGTGCCCACAGTATATCCATAGTCATAGGGAGAATAATGGACATATAGTAGGCATAAAATAAATATTTGCTGAATTAATTTACTGTGTGTCAGGGTTAAAGGGAACTAGAAGGGGCAAATATGGTTACCATCTTATAGATGGAAAAATTAAGAAGAAAAATACTTTCTAAGTGGTATTCAAAATAACAGCAGGTATTAGTTTCTAGCATTTGGAGCTTTAATCTGTAAGAAATACTTCTGCAGAGGTAGAAGATAAACCCCTAGTAAGGAAGACACCATGTACTTCAGTCACAGGACTCAGAGGCCCTTGAGCTTGTACTGACTGGAAAGCCTCTTCTCTGAAGACTATTTTTCATGGTATCAAAAAGCACTATGCCAGCTTCAAAAGGAGGGAAGAAACCAACAGTACTACCCAGAAATGATTCCTATGAGTTACAATAATGACTAACTTAGCATTCTAACCCTGAGGGTACAGTAGTGACACACATACATTGCTGGTAACCAACGACTTTCTAATTGGACTTATGACCTTCTCAGCAAGAAAGAAATCATGCCTGGCACTGAAAACCTAACCAGAACTCTCAAACTCATGGATCCTTGAGGAAAAACTACAACTGCCTCTTTACTCAAACACCACAGTCCCTAATTATAGACTAAATATTTATCATTATACACAAAGATAAGTTTAGTCTTCACCCTTTATCAAGGAAACTTCTCTTTGTAACAGATAGAGACCATTATGGAAAACTACAACCAATCAAAATACAGAGTTGTGGATTCCTGTCCCAACTGATACATTTTCTGCACCTAAGAATCGGGGATCACTGTAGAATAGGAGGCAAAAAGATTGTAAGCACCAGAGGAACAGGGAGCTCACTGTGGACTTTTGTCTCCTAGAAATGTCAGAAGCTACATTCATAAAGTCTCAACATGGCTGCCTTAACAAGACCTGAACAAGGATGACACCAATAGGCATGTGTTGGGGGAAAGTTCATGAGACCTCAAACCTGTTGTTCTAGACAAAGATTACAGGCAACTAAGGAATCCAGGAGAAGGAGAAATAGTCTTCCTCATGGAAGAACACATCAATTTAATATATCATACCAAATGGTCAGCTTTGAAAGTAGAGACATACAAGTGACATTATATAGACTGAGCAGGTTGTATTTAGGTACACACACACACACACACACACACTCACACACACACACACACACACACACACACACACACACATGTATAGAGCAATAATTAAAGAAGAAAGAGGCCATGAATTTGAAGGGGAACAAAGAGGAACATATGGGAAGCTTTGGAGGAAGAAAAGAGAAAGAAGAAATGATGAACTTATAATCTTAAAAAAATTAAAAAAGAAATAGCATGTCTCAGAAATAACTACTTCTGATTGATTTTTTGTCTGTATTTTTTTAAGGAATGGAGAGAGAGAGAGATTGATCTTGACTTAGTGAGCATTTTGTCTTCTTCTTAATTCTCTGTACTCATGTATTCATAAATCTGGTATGTCTATTTACCAATAATGAACATTCTGAGAAGAGAATCAGGAAAACAATTGCATTTATAATTGCATTAAAATCCTAGTAATAAACTTAGCCAAGACACTGAAAGACTTCTAACAGTGAAAAATTTAAAACACTGAAGGAAGAAAAAAAAAAAAAACAAAAAAACCTAGAAGATGGACTTTCCACACTCATGGGTTGGCAGAATTTTTTGTTTTGTTTTCTTTTTTTTTTTATTGACTACTTTATTTACATTTCAGATGCCATCTCCTTTCCCCCATTTCCCCTTCCTAGAAAACCTCTATCCCATACCCCCTTCTCCTTTTTGCTTTTATACAATTTTTTAATGTTAACCAATGGCTTTATAAATTTGGTAATGCTCAATATCAATCAGAAGTGTAACCTAATACCCAACCTAGATATATCAACTATCTTTGACTGGTGGAGACATGTGAACATTTGCCTCCATGTCTGGCCCCCCTCTCTCTTTCTCTCTTATCACCTAGCTCCTCCTCTCCTTCTCCTCTCCTTCTCCTCCTCTCCTTACTCCTCCCACCTTAGCTCCTCCTACATATCACCCTTCCTGTTAAAACTTTTCTCTCAAAATACAGTTAAAGCATAACTATACCAATTTATGTCAGTAAGGTGCAAGATAGACCTAATACCCAGTCCATCATTTTGTTGACTAAGTAGAACCTCTGTCATCTCTCCTAAATAAAAGATTTAGTTCTGAACTTAGCTTTTTTTTCTTGGCTTTAGAATGAATGTCAGCTGAAAACCATCCTCTCAAATCTTTTCTCTCAAAGTAAATAGCTGGGATTGGCTATGAGACTATAAGTTTTCAACCCCATCAGAAATCCAGAATGACTGAGTTAACTGAAATTATGGGAAGCACAAAGCAGAGCTTCTAAAACATAACCAATTTATAGAGACCGCTGAACACCTGGACAGTCCCTATACTACAGAATGTTGGAGCATCTGATCTTCAGCCTTCTGGCCCAGGATCATCTGACAGATCTAGTGATGCAGAATTATTAAGGGATGATTACTCTGCCTTGGCAGATATATAATCAGTCGACTATTCTGCAAGTGTGTCCTTTTCTGGACAGTGATTTGTTTGTAGATGGAAAGAGGCAATTCTTGCCTAGTGGCTGACTCACCATAATTGGAATAACTCCAAAGATGCTCAATTTCTTCTTAGATTCCAAGATAGGAAGCTGTCAGGAGCAGATAGGTCTCTAATCAAAATGAACATTAATACAGAAATGTTTGTAACGTCAATTCTGTGGATTTCTGATGTTTTGAAAACCAACTATTTATGTAAAGCAATCTGTACTATTGTCTGTTAACTCCTCTCAGCTATTTCTAAAGAAAATATAGAAAACACTCTAACAGTAAACCCAAAGCCATGAATTTGCTATAGGCCTTTAACTCACAGGCTAACCATCCCAAATCAGTTAAAAAAGTTAAAGAAGGACTGGGTCTAAGCATTGTATTCCTAAATGTGTTATACAGGCAAAATGCCTATGATAGTAACAATATTCATTTCACTTTTATATTAATAAGAAGCTCGTACCAATGAAAACCTTAAATTTGAAATCAAAGTAAATTTTGTACCATTTAAGAAATTATAACTTCATCTTAATAACAATTATACATATTTCTACCAGTAGGTTATGGCTATGCAATAAAACCTAGCTAATCCGCCCTGTTCCAACAAAACCACTACTTTTCCCTAGAAAGACAGCCCAATATTAACCACCTCAGTCCCCAAGCCCAGGGAATAGGGGTGCCAACTCTTCATTAACCTTTTCAAGCTGATTATGGGTGTTGAGATATTAGAAGAGGGGTTAGGGGAAGAGTAAATTGATAAGCCTCTGACACTGTGTCTTCACTGCGTCCAGCTGGAATTTCAGGCCATCAGAGGTTTGAGCAGGTCTACTCAGCTTGCCTGATGAGTAGATACACCAAGGCTATGTATTCTGCAATATACAATTCTCAAAACAAATTTTAGTATCAAGATAATTGTTTGTTTGAATTCTGGAATCTAGTCTTCTGGCAGCTTGCCTCTGTCATGTCTAATCCATATAATTCTGGGAGTTTCTATGTGCTTCCACCATCCTCCCATTTTTGCCTTCCTGCTCTCAAATTTCCCAACATCAGGGAATTCAAACTTTTGGGCACCTAGGCCCTCCACTTCCACTGATGCCTAACCCCTTACCCCATTCCCCCACTCCAATTACTATGAGGGTGTGCTCCTACCATCCTCTCATTCCTGCCTCTCTGCTCTTGCAATTCCCCAACACCAGGGAATCCAAACTTTCAGGTACCAAGGCTGTCCACTTCCACTGATGCCTGGCAAGGCCACCCTCAACTACCTATACAGGTGGAGCCATGAGTCCTCCCACCCCTTTGTGTTCTCGGGCTGGAGATTTTAGAATGGCTATGCCAGCTTGTTTCTTAGCACCATTTGCTTGAAAAATTGTTTTCCAGCCTTTTACTCTAAGGTAGAGTCTGTCTTTGCACTGAGGTGGGTTTCCTGTATGCAGCAAAATGCTGGGTCCCGTTTATGTATCCAGTTCATTAGCCTATGTCTTTTAATTGGGGAACTGAGTCCACTGATGTTAAGAGATATTAAGGAACAGGGATTGTTGTTTCCTGTTATTTTTGTTATTAGAGGTGAAGTTATCTTTGTATGGCTATCTTCTTTTGGATTTGTTGGGAGAGGGTTACTTTCTTGCTCTTTCCAGGGTATAATTTCCCTCCTTGTATTGGAGCTTTCCTGCTATTATCCTTTGTAATGCTGGGTTTGTGGAAAGATATTGTGTAAATTTGGTTTTGTCATGGAATAGCTTGATTTCTCCATCTATGGTAATTGAGAGGTTTGCTGGGTATAGTAGCCTGGGCTGGCATTTTTGTTCTCTTAGGGTCTGTATCACATTTGTCCAGCATCTTCTAGCTTTTATAGTATCTGGTGAGAAGTCTGGTGTAATTCTGATAGGTCTACCTTTATATGTTACTTGGCCTTTCTCCCTTACTGCATTTAATATTCTTTCTTTGTTTTGTGTACTTGGTGTTTTGATTATTATGCGACTAGAGGTATTTCTTTTCTGGTCTAGTCTATTTGGCGTTCTATAGGCTTCTTGTATGTTTATGGGCATTTCTTTCTTTAGGGAAGTTTTCTTCTATAATTTTGTTGAAGATATTTATTGGCCTTTAAGTTGGGAATCTTCAGTCTCATCTATACCTATTATCTTTAGGTTTGGTCTCCTCATTGTGTCCTGGATTTCCTGGATATTTTGTGTTAAGAACTTTTTGCATTTTGTATTTTCTTTGACAGTTGTGTTGATATTTTCTATGGTATCTTCTGCACCTGAGAGTTTCTCTTCTATCTCTTGTATTCTCTTGGTGATGCTTGTGTCTATGAATCCTGATTTCTTTCCTAGGTTTTCTATCTCAAGTGTAGTCTCCCTTTGTGATTTCTTGATTGTTTCTACTTCCATTTTTATGTCCTGGATGGTTTTGTTCAATTCTTTCACCTGTTTGGTTGTGTTCTCTTGTAATTCTTTAAGGGATTTTTGTGTTTTCTCTTTAAGGGCTTCTACCTGTTTACCTGTGTTCTCCTCAAATTCTTTGAGAGTGTTATTTATGTCCTTCTTAAAGTCCTCTATCATCATCATTAGAAGTGATTTTAAATCTGAATCTTGCTTTCCTTGTGATATGGGGAATTCAGGACTTTCTAGTGTGGGAGAACTAGGTTCTAATGATGCCAAGTACCCTGGGTTACTGATGCCTACGTTCTTGCGCTTGCCTTTTGCCATCTGTATCTCCTTAGTGCTATCTGCCTTGTCCCTGACTGGAGCCTGTCTTTCCTATTATCTTGGTTATATCAGAACTTTGTGGGGTGGGCGTAACTACTGGGGTAAGCGCTGGGGCCCAGAATCTGCTCAGTGCTCAATCGTAGACAGGATGCTGCCCAGGTTAGAGCCCTGGGAGCCCTGTTTCCTCAGGGTTCTTAGAGATTTCCTTAGGGTTCTTAGAGATTGGGGGCAGAGCTGCCACCCAAGATCTGCTCAGTCGGGTGGCAGAATTAATGTAAAGGAAAAAGGTGTCTTGCCACATGCAATCACAACACACTGCTAATGGCCATCTATGTAAGCAATGAAATCAATTTCTAAATTCACAAGAAAGCATAAAAGACCCTAAATAAACAAAGCAAACCTGAACAAAAAGAAAACGACTGGAGCTATGACCACACTTGATTTCAAGTTACACTGCAAAGTCACAGTAACAAATCCACATGGCTCTGTCACAGCAGACAGGAAGACCAAGGAAGGAGAGTATCGGATACAGGATTAACCCCTACAGGAACAGCCACCTGATTTTTTACAAAGATGCCAAAAAACACATGGTGAGAGAAAGACAGCCTCTTCCACACATAATCATGGAAAAACTTGATATCCACATGTATAAGAATGAAGCCTCAAAATAAAAAAAAAAAAAAAAAGAATGAAGCCTCAATATTATCTGTACAAAAATCAACTCAAAATGTATCAAAGATTTTAATCTGAGAAAAGAAAGTCTGAAAGTAATAGAGGAAAATGCAGCCAAACACTTAAAGATCTAGTCATTCTGAAAGAGACTCCAAGAACTCAAGAAACAACAAGAATTGACAAATGAGACTGCAAGAAATTTTAAAAAGACTTTCTCATAACACAGGAAATAGTTTGTCAAGTAATGAGACATCTTACAGAATGGGAGAAAGTCTTGGCTAGTTCTTCATCTGACACAGAATTAATATCCAGAATATATAAGAACTCAAAAAATTTGATTAAAAGAACCCAAACTGGGAGGATAGCTCAGTTAGTATAGTGTTTACTGCGCATTATCAAGACTCAAATTCAGATCCCCAAAGCTTATATAAAAGCCAGACATTGTGGTGTATCTGTAAGCACAGTGCTGGGTAGGGTATGGGGAAAGACGATGGTAGAAGGATCTCAGGGCTAGCTGGCCAGTTTGTCCAGCCAACTGGTGTACTCCAGGTTCAGTGAGCAATCTTGTCTCAAAAAACAAGGTGAAGACTGACTGAACAGGATACCCAATGTAGACCTCTGGCTTTATGTGTATATACATGCATACATACATCACATGCACATTCATGCACATACATCACACACACACATACATTATATGCACACATACATCACACACACATACCACATACTCCACACACACATCACAAACTCAGAAAGAGAGAGAACAACATCATCTAAATCAATAAATGAAAGAATAAGGTGAATAGACAGTTCTAAAGAATGATATGTAAATGACTAATAAATATATGAAAAACTGTTCAATATCTTTAGTCACCATGAAAATATAAACTAAGTGAAGGAGGTGGTTCTGATGTTAAAGTCCTGTTTCCCAATTGGTTCTTGATTTGGCAGTAAAGAAGACTGGGGACCAATTGCTGGGTAGAAGATACAGGTGGGACTTCTGGGTTCCAGGAGGAAAAAGGCAGACACAAGGAAGGAGAGAGGGGCTTTTCTGCCATGCTTTAGAGGAAGAAGAATGCAGCAACCATGTGAGATCTCAGGGAGAGCTGGGGCCTGTGGCCTCTGCCACAGGCGGGTGGTCAAAGATGTTTGGCAGGGGCTAGGTGGGACTAGCCACTGAAGTTTAGGGCATGTGGAGAGACGGAGACAATAAATTGGCAAGGGCAAGCTTTTCCAGGCAGGAGATAGTAATGCCTAGCCATTATCCCTAGAAGGCAAGTTGTAAAATAACAAACTGTGTGTGTATGTCAAGGGTTTCAGGAGGGGGCTGGTAGTGTGGTCTCCTCCCAGACCAAAGGTGAGTAGTACAAAAGAAAAGGCTGGTAGGGGCTCCAGAGTGCAGAGTAAAAGGCAGGTAGCTTAAAAGTACAAGCAACAACTAAGACTATACTAAGAGTCTACCGTACTATAGTCATGTTAGCTACCATAAAGAAAAAATAACACCAAACTCTGGTGTGAATGTGGGAGAAAGGGAACAGATGATGGTGAGAATTTACATTTTACAGCAAGATAGAAAGGAACATGGGCATTCCTCAAAAACCTTGAGGGTGGAACTGCCATTTCACCCATATGGGACATTTATAGGTACAAATAAAAAGGACCATAAGTAAGCAATGAAGTCCCCGTCCTTGGTTTATGGATGGCAGTGTTCTCCCTGTACCATGAAATGTTCATCTTTGTTCTCTCCCCTCTTCTTCAAAAGGACATCGGTCACCTGGATTAGAGCCTCTCACTGTCACCCCATTTAAACTTATGTGCCTCTTTAAGATTATATCTGTAATTTTACAGTCTAGGGGTTAAGACATGGTTCTTTAAGGGCAGTATTCAGGGGAAATATTTAAACCCATAACACCAATCCTAAAGAACTTGGTTTTATCAAATGTGGGATAATGTTCTGTTCTTCTCCTTGGTTCTTGACCGAAATCACCAAAGCAAGTCAGAGTAATTTACAGAAAGATCCAGAAATGTAAGAAAAGGGTTTGCACCAAGTAAATAAAAGGCATTATCATCCAACCAGTGTTCATTGTTTAAATTACATTTATTTATGCCAACACAAAACACAATATAACCACTTTAAAAAAACACAACCATTTCATCTTCATGTAACAATTCTTCAGTGAACAGAAGCACTACTGTTAATGTTTTGGCCCTTTCAAGGTCCTGCCTTGGTGGGTCAAAACGGTAATTAGAGAAAGAACAAATTCTTCCTGATACACACATGAGAGAAACTTCTATTTTCTAAAATCCCATTTCAGCAATAACAGAAAACTGCACAAACAGTCCCGTGTAGCGGCGGCAGTGCCGTCATATTACTGGGAGTGTGTCTATTGGTTGCTCCAGACTCCAGGGTCCTGGACCATTCAGGGATCCAAAGGAGATTCATTGAGATTTTTCTTTTCAATTTACCTGTGTACGCCCTAACTGAGTAGTTTACCTGAGTTATTTAAAAACCAGAATAGAAAGAATCTAGATGATGTGAAAACGTACACATTCCTATCTGGCAGGAGTGAAGGAGGTTTGAGACCAAGCTGACAATTCAACGGACAGCGGCAGAAGCCTCCACTAACATGGAGTCATTCACCTAGGGAGTGGCTTCACCTTAATACCCAGTTAAGGCAATACACACTGCACAAAAATACAGCAACCGGCCCACATTCCAGGGACCTACCTGCTATTTGTTTTGTGTCAGTATACTTTCAAACTAAGATAGTTATACCATAACTAATACAATCCTTCTATCATCTTACTGACAAAAGAGTCTCCTGCAGGAGAGAGAACAAAGATTGAGAGTCTGTACCCAGCTCCCCCTGCCCATCCTCTCAGCTTCTCTGTGGAGATCCAGTGAGATCAAAAGTGCTTTGCAATGCAACAGTAACCATAAGGACTGAAACTCTCTAGAGACTGTCCCTCCAATCTGCTACTGGTTTGTTCGTTGCCTGTGTAGATTTTGTAAGTGGTCTTACCTTTTAGAGCAAGTGGGTGGCATGTTCACCCCCTGAAGCTGGGATGTCCATGCTGGGTCACCGTGAATCTGGGATAGAAATGTCCTACAGGAAGGGCAGACTCCATGAGGGACTTCCACAGTCTTGACACATTTGATCTAAAGCCATGTGACCTTTCATTCTGTTACCCCAGGTTTCTTTTCTATTCCTGAAACTCTTATTGATAAGCGAATAACTTAAAGTGATTATTTTTAAGTGGACACTTTTGTTTGACAGTTGTGGAGTTTTGAAGACTGTAGCTGAGTGTAATAATTGAGAAATATGGGATAATAGAAGGGAAACGTAGGGACCAGAGGGCAATTGAGCATGGAGGACCCGTATCTTCAGTATTACTAGCAATGTAATAACCTAACCCTAATTACCCCTTCCTCATCTTTGAAACAAAATACTTGTGTATCCATGACTCTTAAGTGTTCAAGCCCATGACAATGATCAACATTTAATTTTCAATCTCTCACTTGGGAGACGACTGGGAGATCTGAATTCTTTCAGTCGATGGGAAACCAGACTCTCATTTCTCATACATGAAAGTTAAGATCGCTGAGCATGCTGTGGCATGCTTTTAATCCCAGCACTCAGGAGGCAAAGACGGGCAGATTGTTGTAAAAACAAAACAAAACAAAACAAAACAAAGCAAACAAAAGAAAAAAATAAAACCAAAAACCAAAACCCCCAAAACCAAACAAAGAAACAATTCCTTCAGGAAATAGGAGATTTTCTGCAAGTCTAGAATAATCTGCCATAAGGACTCTGGGATATTTTGGAGACAAAGACTTTAGGAAGGTGGATTCAGGAAGCAAATGAGATTCTAATTCTGAACATTTTTCAAATGCAAATCAAGTTGCCGGGAATCATTTTGATGATTTTTTTTTTTTTTTGAGGCATTAATGCAACAGAGTTCATATCCTTCAAACGATCTTGACTTCACCTCTTTGCTTGGGATATTCTTTTCTTGATTATTTCCAACCTGCACACGATGTCTCACCTTCATGCCCTGAATGATTGATCTCTGAATGACCTGTTATTATCTTAAGTCAACCTCCTTTTGAAGCAACAAAGAAAGACAAATCATACAGTGCAATAACCTTTAACATAAGCAGAGTTGACTTTCTCTGGCTGAAGGACGGCTGCCTACCCATCTGAGGAAAGGCCTGCTTTGTGCTTCTCCCTGTGCTTGTAGGTCACGTTCTTAAAAGTGCTGGTGGAGCCTCTGTACAACGGATTGGTTCCCTAAAGAAAGTGGGGGAGGGGAACGGTTCAAAGAAAAGGAGATACATTTTGTTAGTATGCCGTTTTCATATCTTAAAACATTTGTGTTACAGTTCAAACTGGAGAGTCAAGCTCAATCTTGGAAGATATTTGAATTTATTTTGATAAATTTTACATTTTATTCGCCTTTATCTCATTTATTTATTGTGTGGTACATGTGTATGTATATCTCTAAGATTATTACTTTTAATTTTGTTACACTAACTCATGTAGCAGAAGGTTGTTCATGTGCTGCTGCATGCCTGTGGAGGGCACCTTGGAAGCCAGTTTTTACCTTCTACTGTGAGGTCCAAAGAAGCAAACTGAGTTCAGCAGGTTTGACCACAATGTTTATTACCCTCAGAGCTCTGCTCACTGGCCCTCCACCTTATGCTCTGAAAGAGTTAATGGGGCTGGGGCTGGGGTGGGGGTGGGGCCAGGACGAAGCTCATCTGCTTGGCTAGACTGGCTGGCTAGCTCTCCAGGGCTGTGTGTAGGTTTGTGGGAGGAGCACCCACACACCTGCCTCCTATACTGGAGGTGGGAGGATCCCACCCATTTGGATAGACTGGCTGGCTAGCAGTCTCCAAGGCTGTTTACGGAAGGAGTACCCACATACTCTTGGTCACCCCTCTCCTGCACTCTGTGAAAAAGCCCAATAAACTTAGTGGTTCTCCAGAATGAACTTTGGTGGAATTGTGCCTGGTTTACCATGGGACTTTTGGGATGTAGTTTACAACACCCCAGGGATCATCTACATCTTAACAAAATTGTATTTGCTATCAGCAAATTCACCTACCCTTGCCTTCAGATTTGTGGTAACACTTCCTCTGAGCAGGAATCGCCCCTATAACTATGTCTATATTGCGTTGAGCCAGTGATCCAACCTCTGACCAAGTGCTCTTGGTCATGTGACTTTAGAAGGACGGATGCCATCTCTGGGCAAAAAACTAGTAGTTCCCAGGCTAGAGCTCCCTGGTGGGTGAAGGACAGCTCACTGTGTTGTCTGCACTCTTAACAGAAACCTGAGTAGTCAATCCAGCTGCCCCGAGCAGCAAGAGCCTTTAAAGGTAAATACAGATGTCTATGGTCTCAGGTAGGTGTAAAGTCTCGTTTGCAATAAAACTCAAAAGAAGTTTTATGAAGTTTAAGGACTAGAAATTATTGATAAAGTCATCAGTTAAAGAGGCAAGATTAAAAAACATGGGGTGCAGGCAGGGATGATGGCTGAAGCCTGGACTGAAGGGAGAGGAGGGGATATGGAATAGGAAAAACAAATGAGTGTGAGCAAGGCCAGCTTAGGTCTTTGCAGGGCTAGTACTTGCTCATAGGCCCTACCCCATATCTGTCAATCATATTAAAATGAACCTACATATGTAATGGAATTGTGTGTGTGTTAAGATGGGTATGCAGCTATGCTTGCCTGTGCATGCTCATGTATAGGAGGCAAGAGGCCAATGCTATGTATCTTCTATTGCTCCACCACCCCCCCACTCCCTTTGAGACATGTGCTCTCGGTGCTGTGGAGGTCACTGTTTTGGCTAGACTGGCTGGTTAGTGAGCCCCAGGATCTGGCCCCTTCCAAGCACTCCAACATAGGAGTTGCAGGATCTGGCTTTTACATGGTTGGTAAGAAGATGAACTCGGGTTTTCTTTCTTGCATGCTTTACCCACTGAGGCATCCCAGTAACCCCACAAAATAGATTTTATAGGAATTCTAAAGGGAATGACTCAAGGTTCATGAGACAGGGCAATACAACGCTATTTTGTAGCTAGTTGCTTATCTACTTTTGTGCAGGTCTCACTTACTTCTAAACTTCTTCCTTTAATCTGGACTAGTTCAGGGATCCCTTGCAGGGGTTCAATGGACCAAGAGCCCACTCAAGTAGGAAGAGATGTTAACTGGAGAAGAAACAAGTCTGCATTCCTACAGAGGTGAAGGAAGGAGGTGGGGACTGACCTCAGCTGATGGTCAGAGTTCAGGAGAGCATGCTAGCATTGGGCTTTGTGAGCAGGAGCAGGAGGGGAAGTGGCCAGTGTCGTCCTTATTCTTTATTGACCTCTCTTTGTGGGATGTCTGGTTGAGACTCAGACTTAGGTTACGTTTAAACAAGGCCAGTTTCTAAGTATATAAGGTGACCAGGTGGACTTCCCTGAATATCAAGGCCACGGCTTATAGCTGGATTCTGCAAAGTTCTGGCACATTTTTCAGGCTTGAACAGAAGCAGTAACGAGAAAGCTCCATCATGACTTACACCTTTTTTAATGATCACCTAACTGCCAACTGCAGACACAATTTGTTTAGCATAGAACAAAATCAATCCATGACTTCTAGAAATGTCAGGCTAAACCTTTTTTTTTTTTTTTTTTTTTTTTTTTTTTTTTTTTTTTTTTTTGTCTCAAGTTAATAATTTGTCATCCAAGAAGAAAAAAAATCTAATTAAAGATGAATTTAAATATCTTTCACTTGTGTTTTCAGAAGAAAATTGCTGAGAGTTTTTTTTTTTTTTTTTTTTTTTTGTTTTTTTTTTGTTGTTTTTTTTTTTTTTTAAACTTAATATAAGATAACCTTTCTTTATAGCCCTGACAAAATATTTCAGAAGGTCAGGGCCAGGATCTGTTCTCAACTCTGTCCCCTTAGGCATCCCAGGGGTCCAATGGGTCAGGTGAGCTCACTGGGTTTTAAAGATCAGTTGAGTTCATCCCTTGAGAAGAAATAGGTTTTAGATTTTTAAATGAGTTAAATTGAAGACCTTTAAATGTACGCACCAAGCATACATTTGTCCCAGGAGGAGGATATGTTTGTGAGATTTGCACTGAAGTTTTGAATTGAACCTCTTTTGCATGCAAATGAATAATTATTACCTAGTCATCATCTACTCGGGAACATCAAACATTTGTTATTCAAAGAAACTCAATTGAGCGGGGGAATAATATTTTCCATTTATGCTGTTATCTGTTTAATGCGTGGTTTTGTCCCATTTTAGATGAAGAAATGGCTAAACCTTGGCATTTGAATTTCAGTCATGTGTAGCTTCCTGAGGGAGAAAAATTCACATTTTGGAGGAAATTAACTGTTAATTAAAACGTTATTCTAAAGATATTAATCATTTTCCAGCACTCATGCCTGTGTCTGAGAACATTAAAATATGCTGGTTAGTAGACATGCATCACAAAACAACCACATGTTTGCTTGCAGAATCAGAATACCTGCTTATTATTTTCAGAAGCTTCAACCAAAGGCTGTTCTTAGAATAAATTAACAATCAGGGCTCAACTTTACAGGTACCAAAGCATTGGGAGCTCTCAAACTTTTGTCTAAATTAGTTTTAACCCCAAACCTACCTTCATTTACATTTACTTCTACATAATTGTCTGGTGCACTAAAAAGTACAGATATGTATGTATTCTGTAAATGACCATGCCTATGTCATACCTAATCAAATTAAACATACGTCCTTGCTATCATTCAAGTATCTTCTGTGTATCAACCTTTTCCCACTTGTCTTAAAAATATAATCTTACAGTTGGACTCTTCAAGTCAGGACTCAAAGAAGGCCCACAGATCACATTTGCTTATTATGGTTTTTACTCAAAAGATAAGGTCGATTACAATCTTTATTGGCCTTTATCCTGTGATGTACATTATGATTAGTTTGAAATCATTCCCCCCAAATATAAACATTCATTATCAAAAAATGGAAAATTCCATTTGCTTTCAGAACTGAGGATATTGCTATAGGCTTAGGGAAAATAGTGTTAACATCAATTTATTTAGGCAGATGAACCCAAAGGCACAGTTGTGTTTGCCTGCATTTTCTCCAGTGAGCTCACTGTTTTTGGAATCAGCGGTGTAAGATAATTGCTATTAGATAGCTAGACACACCATTAGAGATTGAGAGATGAAATTAAAACCATGAAATTGTTTCCAGGGGTCTCTGGAAATATAATTATCTCTCCTGTGAAAAAGAACACACTGAAAATTGTAGTCCTGTTTTCTGTTTGCCTACTGAGACGACATTTAAATTATGTCTATTGAACACACATATTTAGAGGTTTATTTCTTGTAGCTACTTAAATTTTATGTTATTCAGAAAATACTGCCTGGTATTTGAAAAGACCTGTCAACTTTGAATCTATACATCAGTAACAAGTATTTCCATGGAAATTGGCATGAACTGTCATGCTATCCATGAACATTATCCCATTAGAGAGAACACAATCAATTTACAGAAATGTTTAGATACAGTGCCTATGCTTCACTTCAGAAGGTTGCCTCCATCACAGCACCAAGTCACCATAGCTGGAGTTTCATGAGCCTCTTCAGCTGTTACAACCCCACCCACCTATATCATGAGAACAACCCGGGTCCAGACAATGGCTTCTTCTGTTCTCTAAGCAAGATAGAAACCAAAGCTGTTGTTGGGGCTTCACCGAGAGCGATCGCAGACGTGACGTCTGAACTCTACAGAGGGTGGCTGAGTCCCTGATCATTCTCATCAGGTCTCCCGAGTTCACATACCGTTTGCCACTTGGCCTTAGATCGTTCTGCTTCAAATTTAGCCACTTCTTTCCGGTCGTGAAATGATACCAGCAGCTTCCAAATGCACAGTAGCACAACACCGATGAGCAGGATAGCCAGCGACACCCCCAACATGATCATGGGAATGTTTGGAGGTTTGGGGCAGTCTGTGGGAGCAGATGAAATAATCTTTAGAAGCTGCCACTATGAGTATTTTGCTGTAAGAAGGCTTTTTGACCCCTCACTGAGATGCAGGGGTTGAACCCAGAGCACAGGACACTGGATAATTCTTCTCCTGCTAAGCTGCATGCCATCTCATGGAAAGGAAAGACCTTCCTCATTGGACTTTCTATTCAAATATATTCTATAGAAATAAACACTGATACCTTCTTGTCTGGTGGATTTTTTTTTCTTCTAAACCTGAGTTACTTGTTTAAAGATAGGTTTGTATTTATTCTCGGTAAAACAAATGATTCAAACCAATTCAAAAATAATTTATAACCAGCCTTGTATATTCTTGGTTTTGTATACAGAGATCCAACAAACTATGGATTGAAAATATAAATATGTCTTTATTAAACACGCCCTGTCTTTCCCCTTGGTGTTAGTTTCTAAATGGTAAGTATAATAAATATTGAGACAAACAGTTATATTGTGTTTGGCTCTCTCTCTCTCTCTCTCTCTCTCTCTCTCTCTCTCTCTCTCTCTCTCTCTGTCTGTCTAAATAATAGCCATCACAGGCTGGCCTCAAACTCTATAGCCAAGGATGACCTTGAACATCTGAACCTCCTGCCTTTACCTCCCCAGTGCTGGGATGCTGGGATTAGTGCTTGAGATTGAACCCAGGCCTTCATACACGCTAGGCAAGCACTCTACCTACTGAGCTACATTTCAGCTCTCATATCACATTTTGTAAGTAACCTAGAAATGATTTCAGGTAGATGGGAAGATGTGTGTAAATTCTAGGTACATATAAGGACCTTCGGTATTAACAAGTTTTGGTATCTTTGGCACAGAAGGATCTGGACCTAAATGTCCTGCAGATATGAAAAATTGGCTATAGATGGATGGTTGACTTTAAAATGTTAATAAGTGGCAATTAATATACATGAAATATTTAAAGGACCATAAAAATACTACATTTTATTTTCCAAAATAATCTCTTCTGAGTATGTCACAACTACTTTGGTACATAGAATTATTTTGTCAAGAATCTCCTTGAATTGTGAACAGTCTCAGGATTATATTAAAAATTATTAATCTAGCCTGGTTAGTCAAGCCTGCAATCCCAACATTCAGATGCAGGAGTTTGATGTTAGCCTAGGCTACAAAGCAAGTTGAAGGCCAACTTGAGCTCCACAGTGACACCCTGACCCAAACCAAGGACTGGAAGTATGGACTGCTTGCCTAGACAGAAACATGCTGAGGTGGTCTTGCTTATCAAAACCACAGCCTCCTAGACCTCCCCCTGGCCCAGGATATTCTGTTTCAGAAAGTCTTGGGTAATACCACGGGTTATACATTATCAACAGTATCTAAGTTGTTCTTATGATCAGGAAAGTATAGGGAATTAGACAGGCTCAACTTGAAGATTCCATGATAGGCCATTTTGGCTCTATTGATGATATTAACATAATTTTGCAGTTAGATAGCACCTTCCTCTGTTGACAGCAAGGCAACTGATCATCCTTGCAGTGTGTGCAAGATGATGACTCTGTTAATGAAGCATTATAATTAAGTCCTTCTTTTGCTTCCCTGGGAAGAAATTCCACATCAAAAGATCATTAAATATCTGCATCCTCCGTCAGAGGTGAGACAAAAACCTGGCAGTATCTGGGGAAGAAAAGAATGAGGCTTAGCCTAGCCTCTATAATATTACTCTTAGACAGTTAATAAGGGAGAGTTGAACATTGAGGCTGGATTATTTGGCTTTTCAGACCTGAATCTAAGGGGACTAATGACCCGCTAACCGCGTGATGCCTCGTCTCACACACTTTTTCCTGGGTAGAAAACCCTATAAGGACATTATGAAGAGATAAGAATTGCTAGTGGCCTACTTACTACAGTGCCAAGAGCTGAAGGCTGCGTTGTAGCAAGCAAACAAAGTAGGGCTGTGTCCCTGAGAAAATACACTGATCCAGCTAGATCTTTGGCCAAGAAATATCTGGGCAGGGGCAGAGCATTTTCCTAGTCTCAGTAGAATGTAGCTTGCTAGGACCTACACCTGGAAGGTGAATCAGGAGGGTGTTCAGGTAGAGAATCAACAGGGAGGCGTGGCTTAGGAGAGAGAATCATTTAAAAACTAGGCTCATTGGATTCTGTGAATTTCTTAAGAAAAGATTTAGCCCAAGTTCCAAGGTAGGTATCAGAACACAGACTCTTAACTTTTCAGGCTCTCCAGATTCCTTTGGTCACTGAAGACAGAAACCTAGGTGGGAGGAGAGGATTAGCTCTACTCCTCTGTGTAATGTTGCCTGTCAGGTTGAGCCACTGCTGTACCTGATGCTGAGGTTTTGAATATCTAATTCTCAGCTCTGTCTAAGCAGTTAGCTGTACCATACGTGACTATTGGGCACTGGAAATGTGACTTCGAAATCAGGATGTGCTACAAATATTAAAGAACTATCTTACAGTCTAAGCATGGAAATATAGAACACCTTGATTTTTTTGTGTGTGTTGATTTCATGTTGAAATGAGAACATTTTGGAGACTGTGGTGAAGAAATTGAACTTCACCCATCTCTTTTGACTTTTTAATGAGGTTTCTAGGAAGTGTTATGTTTTAGATAGGGTTCACCTAACAGTCCCTATTGGACAATGCTGGCATCTTTTAGATTCAGATATATTACAGTTGTGTAGCCAGTGGGAGGCAGTGTATTACAGTGGTTAAGAGCCTGGGCTCAAAGCCAGGCTGTTCGAGGTCCTCAAGCAAACAGATGTATGTTCAATCACTGAGGGACCTAGCGATGTGTTTGCTTCCAAGCCTTGACTTTCTCACCTGCAGAACAAAAATAATACTGATACTCACTCTATAGAGTTGTGGAGGATACTCGGTGACATCAGCACATAGAAAACATGATGACTGATATGTGAACTAAACACGTGGACTAGTAAGGGCCCCATACACAAAGGGACCATGACAACAAATGCATTCCCCTCCCTTTTGTGTCTCCCAGAAGGCAAGGGCATGGATCGTGCAAGCTCAACCTGTACCAAGTTATGTGATTGGCTTCTTTCTGCAAAGAAGGCTCGGCTGTCTTTGTTTTTGTCTGTTTTACTTCTGGCATGTAGGCTTGTAGGCTCTGACTTTCTATCCAGATAGAAGAAGGAAGATGAGTGATGGCCTGTCGGTGCCTGCATCCTCAGCAACAGTGAGCACCCTGGACCAGCTTGCTCCCTTTTCAATTTGCTTAGAGGGTGCTGGCAATCATTAACCTCTCCCTCCTTTTTTTTTTTTTTTGGTTTTTCATTTGGCCTCCTTCCTTCTCCCAGCGTCTACCTTCAGAGCCATAGGTCTCAGTGCTGCAGAAGGAAGAAACTACAGTTTCTTGGGAGTAGGCTACCACCTTGGAGCTTCTGGAAGGCCTATCCAGAAATGGGGATTTGAGGTATCCTTGGGCCTGACAGAAGATCAGAAAGTGAAATCTCAGTGAGATAGCTTTTTCTTCTCTTTCCATTACTACAAAAGAATAGGAATAAAGAAGACGCTATATACACAGATGTATATATACACAGATATATACTATATACACAGATGTCAGACATCTGTGAGGGATCTGAAGCATGGTGTGTCACTCACACTGTGTCCAAGAATAAAAGAACAGACAACAGTTCAGGAACAATACAGTATTTCTCAGCTGAAGGCATGTTCCATGGGTGTGGAGGGTGGGGGTGTGGATGGGGAGAGACAAGAAAGGAAAAAAAAAATCAAACCAGTCAAGCACAAAAGCCTGCACACTGAAAGCAAGGCCTTCTACAAAAAGCGGCTTTGTTGTCTGGGGTAGGTTTTTCCAATAGGATCAATATTTTGAGGGGTAGCTTTGATTTCAGAATATCACGCTAAAGTCACTATGGCAATTAGAAACACACTGTTGGGGTGCAGCTGGAGAAGCTGACTTTACAAAGCTGATAAGAAGGCGGTAGGATTTTTGTCTTATGAAGTAATCTGGTCTCACAGAGCATGGGTCACCCTGTTTTCTTAACTGATAGCTGCAAGATGCCTTTTGTGTTCGAATAGCTCAGAATCAAGTACATGGAGTGTCTAAGTGCCTGTCAACAGGAGCTCCCCGCCACAAGCAGCAAAACCATGTTTACAGTCACCCCCACATTTCAGGGGTTATGCCTGACCTCCAGCTGCCTTGCCCTTGGAACAGTAATGTGATGTTTCTCTCATCACTTTCTTGATTAGAACACGAGGTTTACACCTACTTTGCAGATATTTTGGTATTAGTTGGGCTTTCAACCTCTAGGGTGATATCAACTGGATAGTTTTGGTTTCAAAATCAGGATTTAACATTTACCAGCACACTGAAAAACAAGTACCAACACCAAAACTCTTTATACCCTGTATGTGGTGCTGTTGTCTGGGCCAAACCCAAGTCTGATGAAGCCTGAAAATGCATCTGTTAATATTCGGGGAAATTTTAGGGAGGGATAGGTCATTGCTAAAGACAGAAAATTCAAGGTACCTGTGAGTGTCTCAGAACTCAGTTAAGGTTGTTAGCACAGTGGCTGTGAGGAGAGCTGGAAGCATCTGTGCTAAATTAGATTGTAAGAATGTAGACTAGGGCCGGGCGGTGGTGGCGCATGCCTTTAATCCCAGCACTTGGGAGGCAGAGGCAGGTGGACTTCTGAGTTTGAGGCCAGCCTAGTCTACAGAGTGAGTTCCAGGACAGCCAGGGCTACACAGAGAAACCCTGTCTCGAAAAAGCAAAAAAAAAAAAAAAAAAAAAAAAAAAAAAAAAAAAAAGAAAGAAAGAATGTAGACTAGGTGCCCACAGGCCTGCTGACTCAGGATACAAGCATCATCTTAGGCTGCAGAAGTGTCAGATACCCACACAATTTGAAAGCTTCTTAAAGTTAAGTTCTCTACTGTTTCTCTTCTGATGTAACATAAACTCATCCTTTACTGGGGTGGAGATGGAATAGAAACTGATTCCATGTGTTGACAGGGTTGAAAACCCACAGTAGCACAGAAGCAATGGACCCCTGCCTGGCCTCATCTGGTGTCACTGAGCTGAGGCTGCCATGAACTCAAAGCAATCCTCCTGTTTCAGTCTCCTGAATACTGGGATAATAGGTGTATGATGGCTGACCTGGCAGTTTGCCATCCTCTATGGCCACATCCTTATTTGTTGTCTTTTGTCTTTCCTGATCCAACATCGTCACTGATGGCCATTGCTGCGAGGACAATTTTTGGCACACGTGTTACATTCCCTGTTAGTCTACTTATTCTTTGAGTCACCTCTTAAAAGATTGTGCCGTTATTGTTCCCATTTTACAGATGAGGAAATAAGAAGTTTGGGAAGACAAGTATATCCCACAATCTCAGAGACTGGTTGCACAACAAAATAGTATTTGAACCACCACTTAAACTTGTCTTAGTTAGGATTTTGCTGCTGTGAACAGACACCATGACCAAGGCAACTCTTATGAGGACAACATCCAATTGGGGCTGACTTACAGGGTCAGAGGTTCAGTCCATTATCATCAAGGTGGGAGCTTGGCAGCATCTAGACAGGTGTGGTGCAGGAGGAGCTGAGAGTTCTACATCTTCATCTGAAGGCTGCTAGTAGAATACTGGCTTCCAGGCAGCTAGGATGAGGGTCTTAAAGCCCACACCCACAGTGACACACCTACTCCAACAGGGCCACACCTTTAATAGAGCCACTCCCTGGGCCAAGCTTATACCATCATAGTCCTTCTTGCTAGTTTTTCTGAAAAGACACACCTGTTGAGTATATCCTTTTCTTGGTTAACCTTTCTACAATGCCAGGAGGTAGCTTCCAGGGAGGTGATGCCTGGTCCAAATTAAAGTCATCATGTTACCTCATCTTAATAAAAGACATGGGGACACAGCAACGGCTTTAATGGGATCTTTCAACCTTTGGAGAAGCACTTCACCCCAAATTTTGTAACGTCTTTCTTGGCAAGTTACCTCAGGTGACTTTCTGGATGCCTTCAACCAGGTGGTATCACTTGACATTGGTAATGGAGCACAAAGTACTCACCTTTTTCATTGATGTTGTGAATGATGGTTTTCCCTTCATTATCTGTAGTTATTAGGAATGTAATAAGGCATTCATTTTCTCCTTGTAGAGAGCACGAGACAGAAGCATCCTTTGAAAAATCTGCAGATGAAAGAGTCATTCATTAGGTTAGATGAGATTTCAAAAGGGATAATTTTTAAAGCAAAGTGGTATTGAGTTTAATATGCAAATCAGAATCTACAATACTGTTGAATGGGAAATGAAAGGTGTAGGGTTTTCCCACCAAGTGAGAGCTTTGGTTTTTACTTATGTTCCAGAAGAACGGCTCCAGATGTGGTCAATCACGACTGACCATCAAAATTACCTATCAATCTGACGGAGGCAGATTTCAATAGAGTGAAAGTAGCTGGAAGCAGGTGCCCACAGCTGCCTGGGGAGTAGAATGGCCTTGGTTATGGTAATGAGGGGCCTGTACAGTCCTCTCAGCACAGAGCATCTGGGAGAATGGCTAGATTACACTGCTGCTTACTGTAGACACTGATGCTAGTACAGAGGGCTTCTCACAGTGGAGTAGCCAGGACTTCAGGCTTTGCATTGTTTCATGGGGAGAAGAAATTAATATCAGGAAACTGAGGCAGAGGTGTCATGTAGCTCAGAGACCCAAAGGATAAAGAGAAACTTCAGATTAGAAGGAACCCAGGATAAAGCTGTCCGGCGTTCAGCCTACCCTCTTTCTTAACAAGAAGGTGAACCCTTCCTCAAATTGAACGTTTTTCCTCGTGAAGCTTATTCAAAAGTTAGACATGAATTTCATGATAATAATTGTTAATAATAAATTTAAACTCCTAGGACACACATCAAAAATTATGGTGTCCCAGCTACCCTTACCAAAATTATCTAGCATTTTCAGAATTAAAGCAAAATAAGTTGATTTCATAATTCTCATTCTAAATTAGAATTTTTTGATGACATTATTGCAGTTTTTCAGAAACCTGTAATTAAAATAACATTTAATCTAAACTCCTATGCTATATGAGCCAATATTAGTGTGCAAAGACAGATTATGGAAATCAAATTGTCCCAGGTAATCTTGGACCTACTCTTCCTAGACTGTGATTTTTTTTTCCCATTAGTTTAAGATGTTAAAGATTTAAAGATGCCAATACGATACAATTCATTCATGTGTGTGTGTGATATGTGTGTTCTTACAAGAAAAATAAAAACAGCCCATCTAGGGCTATTTAGGGCACAGAAATGCTAATCATAAAATATGGAAATTTAAGTTGTCATTGTTTGTCATCCTTGCATTTAATTTTTAAAAGAAAAACCCAATAGGACCTGTGACTAATATGCCTTATATCATTCCTGACAATAGGAACCAGTAAATAATCAATTCGGCATTCTAAATGAGATTCTGTACAATAGATTTACGTGAACTAACTAGTTTCGGACTCATTAGAAGCATCTATTTATGTGCATATGAATATTGGGGACTAAAATGCAAATTACCCTCGTCTGGTCATTTCCATATGCATATGGCCATCTGACTCACCTGGGAAATTCGAAAATACCAATTCTGGGAACCTATCTGAGGTGTTTTAATGGAAGAGTCTGTGATACGCACAGGAGTTGGGCATTAAGCGATGATTTAATAAGCATTCTAATTGGATGCCTTGGATGAAAAGATCTGGGAAATACTTGGCAACCGGATGAGGGTTATTCCATGTGTTTGAGGGTAAATGGCAGGCACCCTTACTGAAGCCGTAGTTTGGTCCTTTTTATATGACCTTCACCACTGCCTCCCTTCCACTCCAGTAACTCAGATTCATGAAATCTTGGGCAGTATGCTTTTGCATTTTGCATCTCTTTCTTCATCGTGGGCCACAGCAGTGAGAGCTTTACAGCTCTCTTGAACTCCCGTAATGGGACATCAGACTCCAGGTTGAAAGTATGTGGATGGCTTATCACCCTCATTTCACAGTAATATTAATCCTGCCTCTTTCTTTTCTTTTAAATAGCCACGCCGAAGCATAGGGAGGCTTACTTTCCTTGGCCAGGATTATTTAAGTTTTAATGGAACTACAGACCTGACCTTTGAGCCACAACTCCCCCCTTGTGCTTTAATTACTTTTCTTGACCATTGCAGGATAGACACGCCCTGTTTGGTAGTGTTTGGGTGTTGAAATAGTATCATCGGATGTTCAACGAACGATTTGCATAATTAGCTGCTAAGGTTTTCTTTTTGTTGTTCATAGAAAAATGGCCCTTTCTTTCTCGCTCCCCGCCCCCTCCTCTGTGAGACTTGAATTGCTGCCACTGAATAATACAGGGAAAATAAGATCTCAGGCAGCCAGGGGAATTGTGCTTAGAGAAGGAAGACATATAAGCGCCAAGGAGTGTGGGATAGAGGGGTGGAGGTGGAGATGCAGGTCTGGGAAGGTCCAAGGAAAATGTAGAAAACATGAGTGTCTGTACTATTGACTCACAGTCCTGAGTTTTAAGCTTTCAGCTCTTCGATCAGCTTAAAGTCCTGGAAGTAAACAGTTTCCCAAAGAAGATGGTGGTGATGAGGGCTGGGGGTGGGGCTTCTATGGGGAGATAAATTTGGGAATCTTTTTTTCACTTTAGTGCCTCTCCTGGTGACTCACACTCATGCTTAATTTAATGTACATAGCAATTCTGAAGACTTGCAAAGCCCTGGGATCCTGAGTTTCCCGTTTCCAAAATAGATATGGCTGTGTAAGATTTAGTTCATTGAACTTCTCAGAGACGGTGTTTGGTGGAACATACATTGAGCAACAATGATCTGAGTGTCTGGAATAGTGGGATAAATTAAGAAGCACGACTCTTGGATTAAAACAGAATTAATAAAGACAGATGTGCCCATCCCATCCCCCACCACACCACACCTCCATCGCCCATGCAAGGTGGGTGAGTTTGTGAGTTATACAGTATGGCTCCATGTCCTTAGCAGAGGAAAGTAGGTGCTAAAAGACCTTAAGCCGAGCAAATGTGATGTCATCTTTTCAGAGTGCTGTGACAGTGACGTTAGAGGCTGTTAGAAAGGTGCCTTTTAAAGTCACAGTCAGACAAATCACTTCTCACTCAGGTTTGTCCAGGTTACTGTTTGGAGAGGGTGACTGGTCCACTGGTTATTTTCATTTTCCAAGTTAGAAACCGTAGTACTAATCCTTCTCTTTTAAAGATACTTTGTTCAAATACAAAAGAAGAACATCGATATTCTAAATGCCACCCACGCTAGTCTTCCTCTCCAGCTCAAGCATTTTTGACAATCTGCTCTGAAAACTGTGAACCTAGACACGGTGGGCGGCGACTGACCAGTTCACACCTCCGTGACTGACATGCCTCCCCAGCACACTGCATTTCCCATGTTGCTGGGGAACTGAGTTTAGTCGTTTGCAGGCATTTTCTGCTATTTCTGCTCATTTCGCAGAGACAGCTGGTAAATCTCCCCACTGCTGTGAAAGGGGCCTGGAGGACCCACCGAGATGCGAACTAGTTACTGATGTGGACACTCCACAAATGCTGCTCTTTCTCTGTGCTTTAATGTGGCTCACCTTTGGTGTCAGACAAAGCACACGGCCTCTCATTCCACTTGCTGCTATTTGGCATATTTATCTGCGGTCACCCGAAAAGCACAGACAAGGGGTTTTATGAGCCCTCCTGGTGTCCTGCCACACCCAGGAATTCAATTGTAGCTTCACAACAATTTTGAAACAAAGTATTTTAAAAACGTATAAATGTCTTTCTATATTCTATTTTGGAAGTACATTAGTTTCCATATTCCAACTCCATCCATTCAATACATGTGTCCTACAGGCCACATACTATCCTTTCCTGCCCAGTTATAACACGGTTGTGTTAAATATTTGCGATGAGTCTTTGCCACTAGATGCTCATTTTAAATAATTAGACACGACAGATGAAAAATGGAAGCTCAATGTGATTATCAGTTAGAAAAGGGGTTTCTTGGATCTAGAGAATGAGTCCAGAGGGATGGAGAGATGGTGATGTCCCCATGGTTGTGATGCTGGGATGGAGGGATGGTAATGTACCCATGACTGTGAGGTTGGGATGGAGGGATGGTGATGTAATGACCATGGCTGTGAGGAATGGAGGGATGGTGATGTAATGCCTATGGCTATGAGGCTGGGATGGAGGGATGGTGATGTAATGCCTATGGCTATGAGGCTGGGATGGAGGGATGGTGATGTAATGCCTATGGCTATGAGGCTGGAATGGAGGGATGGTGATGTAATGCCTATGGCTATGAGGCTGGGATGGAGGGATGGTGATGTAATGCCTATGGCTGTGAGTCTGGGATAGAAGGATGGTGATGTAATGCCTATGGCTGTGAGGCTAGAAGTAAAAGCTACTGAGCAGAATACTTCCAGAATCTGAAAAGTGCAGTTAGGCCAACTGTTACTTCAGACTTTATCTTATCTTGAAATAAGGCAATCCCGAGATAAAGGAAAATTTCAGGCTGCCAGTGGGCGCTAACAGCCATTTTTTCAATTTTCTTCCTAGTAGTTTGGAAAATAGAGCCTTGTAGAGTTCTCTGCAGTTGCCCCTGTCAAACAGAGGTGAACTCTCTAACAAAGCCGGAGACCAATAGACTAGCCATGATTGTAAGTTGCTTGTTCCTCAGCTCATCATTTCTTCAACTTTAGAAATTGCATTAATTCCCTAAATGGAGACAGGGAACTTGGGTGTCTAGCTCCTGCTACAAGTGAAGTCAGGTTACTAAGAGTCCCCCGACTCACTCAGTTTCTGCCTCTTAAGAACTATGCGATTTAAGACAAGGAGCACCTTCCTCACTGATGGTGGCACCAGTGGCTTTGCACTTGTCTTCGCACTCTTCTTGGGCCTGGCCATCTGCAGACAGGTAGCACTCGATGCAGCTCCTGCGGGCAGGACAACAGAGTTCGTCAGCTCATGTTGGCGGAGAACAGGAAGCAGCTGGCATGTCTTCCCCTAAGCAGTCTCACTGGTGACATTGACCTCTTGATACTTTCAGAAAGAAGACTGAGTGGCATCTTTTAGGAGGATGCTAAATCGTTCTGATCTCAACTCCATAATCAGTGTCCCCCAAGTCAGCCCTGATAACAGCCTCTATCTATCATCAGTTTTTTCTGTAGTGATTGCTTCTGATTGGTTTAAAAAAATACTTCAGTATTTGATTTAGCTATATTTTCATTTCACATTTTCAACATAAGGGAGTGTTTATATCCATAAATATGATTAGAGTCTAGACAAAGTTATGAATTTCTTAACACAAATGATCCACATCTCGGCAGGAATTCTACAAATGGTGAGTGCTCTCAATATATGTCAAATGCGACGATTCTAAAATTCAATTTTCTGCTACTCTTTTGAATAAGTATAAGCCTTGATGGTAGGTTCTTAAAGCTTAGGATGATAACCCAGATCTTCATTAATTCAGGCTTCTAAATAAAAGATTGCTGCTTATAGAAAAGTATATTTCCAAGGATACAAGGAAACCAGACTACTTTAAAGATGTCTGTAGACCAAAGTAAAATGTAGGTCTTGAATTAATCTTGTGCTACAAATAACTTTACAAATAGATTCAGTTTGGAGTAGGACAAATCTGCAAACATTTCTTGTTGTGGGGACGCAGCATGCCTTGGGAAAGGACAGTCTTCAAAGGGCCTGAGACCCTCATGCCCGTGGATCTCAGCTGAAGCTGGACTCCCTTTGCTGTGGTGACCCCCAACCACAAATTATCTTGTTGCTACTTCACAACTGTAATTTTGCTACTGTTATGAATCCTAACATAAATATATGATATTTCTGATATGTGATCCTGTTGGGATCTCAACCCATAGGCTGAGAACCCCTGTTCTGTAGGCAGGGCTTGGATCAGCAACCATGTGGGAATAGGAGCACAAGTCTTGTTTGAAGCTGCTTTATATTTGGGCAGGCTGGGTGGGGGCCTGGAACATACTGTAGACATTCTTCAAACTGCTTTTGTGCATTTAACTGTGACTGCCCCAGCAATGCTGGTCTCCCCTGCCCTGTAGTTCCATAGCATCTTCTACATCCCCACTGTGGCTGGAAGCCCACATATCTCTGTTAATTACTTGAAAAAAAATGGGATTAGGGGATGGCCATGCAAGTGTGAGGACCAGATCCCCAAAGCCCACATAAAAACCAGGCAAGTATGACAACCACCTGTAATCCCATCACTCAGGAGGCAGAACAGGGGATCCATGGCCAGATTATCTGGAATTGGAGACCCCACTTCAATAAATAAAGGGAAAAGTGATCAAGGAAGAAACCTGATGTTGAACGACTCCCGGCCTATAACACCCATACACATGCACCAACCATACATGTGTATTACACACATGCAAATGTGCATACACACACTATATACATATACATAGGCAAAGAATAAAATCCTATCTTTCCCTTAGGCCCTTAGCACTTATGAAGGTAGATACAGTAACTGTTTCACTGCATGCATATGATTTGACACCATTCATGGCATACAGCAAGTGCTTAATACTTGTCAGGTAAATGAGCATGTGTCTGAGTAAAAGAAAGAACAGACACATCTCAAAACTAGCATCAACAGCAAGTAGATGACGCTGGTTCCCAAACTGGAACAACTTTAATTGTTAATATCACATCTTGTAAACCATGGTTACAGAGGAGATGAAATAGAAAAGCAATGAAAGAAACATTGTGATGGTTTGTATATGCTCAGCCCAGGGAGTGGCAGGATTAGAAGGTGTGGCCCTGTTGGAGTGGTGTGTCACTGTGGGTGTGGGTTGTAAGTCTCTCATTCTAACTGCCTGGAAGTCAGTCTTCTCCTAGCAGCCTTCAGATGAACATGTAGAACTCTCAGCTCCTCCTGTACCATGCCTGCCTGGATGCTGCCATATTCTTGCCTTGATGATAATGGACTGAACCCCTGAACCTATAAACTATTACTAATTAAATGTTGTTCTTCTAAGAGTTGCCTTGGTCATGGTGTCTGTTCACAACAGTAGAACCCTAACTAAGACAAACATCTTGAAGAAACTTTACTGTTTTTTGTTGGTGGTTGGGGATTGAACCAGAGACTCATGGATGCTAGGCAATCACTCTGTCCAAACTACAGTGGAAAGTTTATATTTGATTTTATCTAAGTCCTGTGAATCAAGCTCCATGCTCTGTCATGTGTCTCAGTTTGCCAGGGACAGTGACAGGAAAGTTTTGACACCTGGTTGGTGGGTAACCATTGAGGGAAATGGACTTTCTCCCTCGATTACAACAGAAATGCAAATGTCATTATTCCAGGAATCGAAGTCAATGAAAAGGATGGGCTGCTCGGTCATATTAACTGCTTACCAGAGATGATACAACCCTGCAATAGTCATGTGAAGGCCACCTTCAGAACTACAAAAATTGTTCCAACTATGTAAAGTGAAACTGCTAACCAGAAATCAGTCTTAATAGAAACATATGGGTGTATTTAATTGTTGTTGTTATTGTCTTAGTATTGTAAAAAAAAAACAAACAAACAAACAAACCACTGTGTGTGTGTGTGTGTGTGTGTATAATGATAACCACACAGAAGTGCCAGGGTGCATTGTGAAGAGAAGTGAAAGCTAAGACTGTCTCCCTGCTTCTGCCTCCTTTGGTCTACCAGGATGGGGACAAATCCTGCATAGTCAGCCTAGATGGGTCTACAGAAGATGGTTGTCTGTTTCCCCAGAAAAGATACTGACGGCCTGTGAGTGTCAGCAGGATACCTCCAGGGCATTCGACTGAGAGACCAGCTGATACTATCAGCTGGGACATCAGCTGCCACTAGAGAAATGTGACATGGTGGTTTTGGATAATCAAGACCCAGAAAGAGGCAGGTAAGAGGCTGACGTTCCAGGCCGAGGATGACTGGGGCCCTTGGGCTATGAGTTTTGATGTCTGCCAGGGACCAAAACCCAGATGACACAATTAGAGGTTTGAGTTTACGAGATGTCATTCAAACATTGATCGCACGGAAAGCTAGCCACAGAAGAGAATAAAGAAGTAGAGACATTACCGTTTAGAGTTACAGGGGTCGCCACAGGTAGGACAGCGTTCACAGGTGGGTCCTGAGGCTCCCGGGTTTCTGCAGACACACTTGCCACAGACACAGTCCCCACGCCCACTGCATAGCACTCCATCCTCAGATGCACATGAGTCCCTGCTGGTTGTACAGTTGCAGTACTCGCCTGTCCAGCCATCCCGGCACACGCATTCGCCACAGTCACAGTCACCGTTATCTGTAAAAAACATAAAACACACACAACGTTGCTTATGGCCCAAACCACTTCCAGGCTGGTGAATATCTTCTCTTCTCTGAGTACCTTTAAACACTATCAGAGATTGAGGGTGGGGCAGACAGAGGCAAAGAAAGAGGCAGAGACAGGAGAGGCAGGAGGCAAAGAGAGAAGCAGAGAGGCAGACAGACTCACAGAGAGACAGAGAAACAGATGGGGTAGAGATGTTGCTGACTATGTGTATTTACTAAATTGTCTCCTAGCTGAAAATCCCTTACAGCAAATGGAATAAACAATCAGTCAAAATGAGACCATGCAGACAAGCCCATTGGAGCTCTTTGGTGAATTTTGTTCATTGGGTTTTAGGATGGAGATAGAGGACAGACATGGATTGATACCCATCCGTCTATATCACCCAAGCTGAAGTAAAGTGGAAACTTCTAGTTCTTTGGAAAGTTAGTTATGTCAAATGATGGCTTCCTGGGGCACACAGATGAAAGGATGTCTTGCAAGAAGCAAACACGTGAAAGAATGTTTTCCTGAAGCAGACACAGGTGAAAGGATGTTTGGATATAGCAGATACATGAAAGGATGCTTGATGAAGAAGAATAAATATGACCCCACAGACAGTGGGAGAAGAGCACTGAGCTTTGGTTTGGTTTGCTCCGCCTCACTATTCTTCACTAAAGACACTCATGCATTGTTTAGCCTTACATAGAGTTACTGAGCTCAACTTGTGGTAACTCCGACATTGAGAAAAACTCGCCCAAGAACTGCTCGTGAGGTTCCTGTGGCAGCTTGCTGCTTCCATGGCTTTGCCTCAGGCTGGTTGGCAAGCCTGGCAGTTTCTTCCCTTATTAAAAGGAGGTTGCAAAAAATTTATGCCTACACCGGAGAATTGAAAAATACTCCCTTATAAAATAAAGGGATAAAAATCTACTTCCAGTGGTGTGGCTACATGAAAAATTCTAGTTTTCCATCCCTTGGTTAGCTATCCCGTTAACACTGACAGATTCACTACTCAGTGGATTCTAACTGAGCATATACTCTGTGCCAGAGAGTTTACTGGACAGGAAGATGTCCAGTAATAGACAGAATAATAGACCTTCCATGCAGAGAGTAGGATCAGCCAAGGTAATAGCAATAGCAAGCAGAGCCACCACCCTCTGGAAAGAATTTAGAGATAACATCGCTCATCACTAAATCTACCTAACCCTGGTCTTAGTTCCAGGAAAGATAGAAAGCAATTGGGAGGTCCCCCCCCCATTCCCAGTGGGGCAAATTATAATAATCCTAATTTAATTCACCATTTTTTGGGTTGATTTTTAGCTTTAGAATGTGGTAGGTAATGGAAACTAAGAGTCAATTATCTGTCCAGTCCTGAGTGCATTTGGCCACAAAGATGCAGAATTCGACAGCACAAGGTTACTGAATTTATCCTCCAGTGTAGGAGGCAGGCAAATTATCACTACCAGCGCTAACTATAATATAGCATGCGGAGTCTGTGATGCAAGGTGGAAGACTTTCTAAAGTAAATAGGGCTTGGGAGAAGAGAGTTGTATGCATTTCAGAGAGAGAAAAGCATAGGAGGTGATGGACTAGTGTACAATAAACACAGTAGACTTGCAACGCAGAGGCAGTGGTGCAGATGTCTGTGACAAAGGGGAGATGGGAAAGTCCACAGTGTGTCTGAAGTGAGACGATGAAAAGCCCACAGGCTACAGAAAGAATATTTTCCCAGAAGCTTATGAAATTTTACATGAAGCAGTGACCTGAACAGACAGGTATGTGTATAGACATCTTGGCATCACCGAAAGGTCAAATGAGAGGCAGGAAAGGCAGTTGCAAAATCTCGTAGGAGCAGAGGCCTGACCCATGGCAGCAGTCTTGAGAACAGAGATGAACTGATAAGCAATGTAAGCTGAAATGCTCAGGGTAGGGCAAGACTGGTAACAGCACAGCATGAAGAAAGAGAGACGGAATTCTCAACAGGTCAACAGACTGGATAGCCCTCTGGTGGCATGGCTTCCTTTTGACTTGATGTAGAAGCTGGCTCATGGTCACTGCTGTTCTCTAATACCTGCCATAAAGTGGAGATCACTTGGTGAATGAATGAATGAATGAATGAATGAATGACTCTGAAGCAGAAAAGGAAAATCAGCTTTGGATGGGTTGGACAGTGAGTTTCTATGGTTCTGTTGAGTTTGGAGGAGAAAGGACTATTAGGCATCTTAGTAAGCTGTTGAAAAGTATAGAGAAGGGTCTTGGGATCAATTAGAAAAAGGCTTCAGGTAAGGTGGCCGTGAATCAGCTCATCTAGGGCAAGCAGTCAGAGCACAAGACCACCCACAAGCTCTGGAGACATCAGCCTGTAAAACAGGAACAGGGGAAAGGCTCCTTGCAGGAGAGGAGGAGGGAGATGGAAGTAACGCTGTGTCCAAAGCAGACTCAGCATGCAGGAGGAGGTGCCTAGACACTCGGATGGATAAAGATAGAAGGAAGAAGTTGCATGCATGCATTCCAGAAAAGAGAAACGAAGAAGGTGATGCCATAGTAGTTCTACAGGGCAGAGCCAATGATGCAGATGGCTGAGCAGTGCTCCCTTTCGGATCAGGCCACAAAATGGCTTATGAAATGTTCTACAGATGGTAATATGTTTCAGATAAGTATCCTCTCCATAGATTTTTTTAGTGCTTGCCATTAGAATTATAACAAGCGTTTGGTGTTCCAAACAAATAGTATTTATATAATAGTATTTATTTACAAACACTTTCCTTCAGGAAGAAAAGAAAAAGATGGCACACATTAAGGCTTCTTGCACACATCTTTGCTCTTCCAGCAAAATCTACAGTTACCTAAGTTAACATGTGCCCATATTTACCATGGTGCCTGGCCCATAACTGAGCTCCACAGGGCCTACCTAGTAGAATCATCTCTAAAAGCTATCTGGAGTAAGAGTTTGCAAGCAAAATCAGTCATCAGGGATAAAAGTTCTATACTTTTATTTAAAACAAAGCGAAAATAAATAAATGATGCATGCTTGCACTCATGGAAGATGCTGGCGAGTTCACTCATGGAAGATGCTGGTGAGTTCGCCACAGGATGGAAGACTGCCGTCTCTCTTGCAGACTTGGTTCAAGTAGTTAGGTATATTTCTGGCTTTGTGGCTGGGCCTCAAGAGACCAAGAATGCAAGAGTTCTTCATACAATGTTCCATCAGCTCCAATCCTCAATGTTCCTGGGATGTGTTGGTATTCTGTGTGTATGGGGTTTCTCTATATGGAATAGTACTTTAATTGCGTACTTTTCAGATTCAAGATGCATCTAAATTTATTTGGACCCATGACAGTAAGACCATTTAGCTGTATTTCATAGCCTGTGTAATTCATAATTGAGCCAAAGAATTAAAAACTAAGGATAGTAAATTATTTGGGTAAAAACCAAGAATTAATTTTTAGGTGTAAGTGATCTTGAAAACTCCAATTTCTCTCTCTCTCTCTCTCTCTCTCTCTCTCTCTCTCTCTCTCTCTCTCTCTCTGTCTCTCTCTCTCTCTCTCTCTCTGTCTCTCTCTCTCTCTGTCTCTCTCTCTGTCTCTCTCTCTCCTTCTCTCTCTTTCTCCCTCTCTCCCTCTCTTTCTTTCTTTCTTTCTTTCTTTCTTTATTTCTTTATTTCTTTCTTTTTTCTTTCCTCAGGAAAGGGAAAACATCTACAGAAGGGAAAAAAAGCTCTAGGTTGTAATTTATTCTGAAAATTAACTCGATGCATAAATGTGCACTTCCAGGTGCCCTGAGGCTTCCCAATATATATCTGCACACAAGAATTCCTTGGCAGAAGTTTAGAAAACCTGTCCTGAAACATTAAAAAGAAGAACTGTCACAGCAAAATTATAAAACACACCTTTCAGAGCTTAGAAACCCTCTACTCTGTTGGCCTTCTAGGAGCATCAGCTAGGTCACTGAAGGTGTCAATTGATGTCCTTGGGCAACAAATTATCTACAGTATCTGTTCATGCCACCAAACCAGCACCTTCATATGAGACTCATGCAGAAGCAAGATGATAACCCAAGATCTAGAAACATTTACCTTTTTCAGAGGGACAGATCTTTCTGGAATGCCACTGGAAAATAGCTCTAAGTACATAATCACAAGAAGCTTTCCTCTAATACCATTTGGCTGGTATGGCTCCCAGTCTCTTAGAATCAAAATAGACTAATGGAATTTGGGAGAGGATAAACAAAATCAGTGGAGCCTTCTATCTCTGAGTGCTTACAAATGGATGAAAGACGCCGTATGACAAAGAACATCGGGGTAAAAGCTTTTCAGAAAAGACGCCATGCTATCCAGGATGTGACTGGTGAAGTAAGTGAGATCCATGCAAGTTGTGAGTGGCATATTAGGTAAGTTTGGCAAATTACAGCTGGGAGGACAGCATCTCTTCACGATGTGGTGTAGTTTCCATCCCTGCACTGAGCACAGTCCCAGACATAGGGAGGCTACTCCACCAGTCCTGACTGGATTTGTAGTTACTTTTACTGTACATTAGAAGAGAAGGCTACAGGCTGTACATTATTATTGTTGTTGTTATTATTATTATTATTTTACATTTGCTGAAGTGTGAAAGAACTTGCCACTGGTAGAGATTTCTAAGCAGAGGTTCTTGAGATTCCTGCATCTGATCTGAAGAGCAGTATTACTGTCTGACCTTCCTAACTATATGATATACAGGTTGAGTGTATTCCCAATATCCTGCACATATTTTTAAAAAGAAAGAAAGAAATGGGGGAATTGCACATTAGTTAGCAATTCTGGCTGTTTTAGGTATTTTTATCCAGAATTTTGGAGCTGGAATATTGGGATGATATCTATGCCATTAGATTAGATTAGATAATTAGATTAGATTAGATTAGATTAGACTTGGGACCTTCAGAAAGCATTTTTTTGAACATGCGTTTTTACTAGAAAGGCAGTGTGAGATTCTGCAGTTACATCCTTCCTATGATTTGATGGTGGCTTTGCCATTGATTAGCTTCTTGTCACCTACAGGTCGTGTCCTGCCTAAATCCAATAAAAACATTGATGTGGGTTTACACACACACACACACACACACACACACACACACACACTGAAATCAGAAAGTGAATCTTTGAATGAAAAGGGAAAAGAAATTTATTTTCTTTGGGATAAATGCTTCCATGTCTTTTTTTAAAACACTTGACATTCTTTTAGCCTTCCTTCCTCCCTTTTCTCCTTCCTTTTCCTAAAAATAGGTTTCTTCCTTTCATCTTTTTATTATCTTCTTTTTTTAAAAAAAGTTTTGTCACATGACCTTCTGCTTCTGATCACACTTCAACCTCCTAAGCACTGGGGAAATTATTCTCTTTTATACATTTCTGACACAGTGGTTTAGAAATATAACTTGCTTAATTTTCTGCAAAGATAATGCCATTGTGTTTTGATAAGATGTCTGCTTACATCCAGTAATAAGTAGGGTGTCTGGGCTTAGTCTACAGGCAGTTCATGCTTCACTTGTGGACTATGTCTATACCATTTAAAACTGTGTTAATATTTGTCTTTCCTGTTGGAACAGGTTATAATTAAATACGTGTATCAGAATATTTTGAGTCATGTTTAACATAGCATATTCTTTTTCCTCTTTTTAAAAGATTTACTTTTAAACTATTTTCATTACTTTTATATATGTGTCTGTGCACACAAGTGCAGGTACCAGCATAGGCTCTGCTCCTCTGGAGCTGGAGTTATAGGCAGTTGAGGGTCCCCTGACATGGTGCTAGAAACTGAACTAAGGTCCTCCAGAAGAGAAGAATGTGCTCTTAGCCAGCAAGCCATCTCTTTAGCTCCTAAAACTTTATTGTTTTTATTTATGTATATGTGTCTGTATCAGTGAATGCCACAAATGTTTGGGAGCCCATGAAGGTCAGAAGAGGGCATCAGAGCCCATGAAGTAGGAGTTATAGATGGTAAAAAGCCATCTGTCAAGAGTACAGGAACCAAACTCAACTCCCCCAAAGAACAATTATGTACTCTTGACCACAAAACCATCTTTCTAGCATCTGTAATATATTACCTTAGTTTGTTTATGTTTATTTTGTTTTGTTTTTGAGAAAGATATGGAGATCTTACTATGTAAAACTGTCTGGTCTAAAACTCACAGGCTGGATTCGAACTCAGATTGGGCTACCTCTGCCTCCAAGTGCTCAGACTAAAGAAATACACTACCACACTTGGCTTCTATAGTATAATCTTAAAGTATATCGTTTTTTATATGCATAAAAGCATCTATAAAAATATTAAACTTTTCTTGAAAACTTCAAGAAATTCTAAGCTATTTTCTACTTTCATTCTTTCCATAGGCTTTATCTTGTATGTGTTCTAACTTTTCTCGACCCCGTACCTAACATACTAGATTTAGTAGCATTTAGAAAGGGGCTAAGCATGATGCAATGGTCTGGAATATAAACACTTGAGAGACTGAGAGAGGAAGACTGTGAATCTAAGAAGGGAGGATGGGAGGGAGGGAGACAGAAACAGACAGGGAGAGATAGTTGGGGAAAAGGGAGGAGGAGAGAGAGAGAGAGAGAGAGAGAGAGAGAGAGAGAGAGAGAGAGAGAGAGAGAGAGAGAGGAGAGAAGGCTCTCAGATCTACTCAGTATCTCTGTGCCTTCTTGGTTCTGTTCCTTTGGCAATCTCTATTAGCTTACTTTTTCCAACATAAAAGATGCAAGAATCGGGTCAAACCCAGCAACTTGATGTAGAAGAGGTCGGACAGACAGTGGAATTCAGATCATAGGCGGTTTTGTGGAATCCGGGCGACAACTAGAGAGGCAACATTCCAACTTTTATCTACTTAACTTGAAGGAATAGTGAAATTTAAATATAATGTAAACGTAAGTTCAGTTGACAGGGCTCTGACCCCACAGGAATGTTAGAAACGACAACAAATGCAAGACCATCCAGCTACGCCAGTTCTAATGATTCACCCACTGAAGCCACCAGCAAATACTTACAGAACAACTGCTAAGCCCAGGAATGTGAAGAAGAAATGAAAAACAAAAAGGCTCAAACAGCTGCCTTGTAAGAGGTGGGAAGCCTGGAGAAGCCCATAGCCTACCTCCGCAGAGTAGGCCTTTGTGTCTCAGACAGGAGAAGTTGTCGCACTGGCAGTAGGGTCCGTAGATGCTTCCATAGGGAGACAAGTGGCAGACGCACTGCCCACAATAGCAGTCACCCCTTCCGCTGCATGAGGGGTGACCTGGAGACTCCTTGCAGGAATCTGTGCTCACCGTATCCTCGCTGCACTCGCAGTGAGGACCCATGTGGCCAGGGTTGCAGGCACACACCCCACACTGGAAGGAGCCATTCCCATTGTGGCACTTAGAACTGTTGGCTTCTACTTCTCTCTGGCAGTCACAGTCACATTCTGCACTGACGAGTATTTCCAGGGTGTCCCCCAGCCCCACAGGCTTTATGATAAGGTTCCTGCTTCGTTTCTCGCAGTTGGATATGCTCACAGTCACATTGAAGGATGCCTGGAAAAGGAAACGCTGGTTTATCTGCTTCCTCCATCCAGTAACCTGCAGGATTTGAGTCAAGGCTGGTGGAGACTGGCTTTGCCAACAAGTCCAGCTCCAGCAAGCTGAGCTAGCTAGCCTCCGGCCCATCTAATTGTTGTTTCTAAAGATCTATTGGGGATCTACTTACTGTGTCTCCGACTTTCATATGGGAACATTTCTTTTGGTGTGGGAAGATGATGCCATTGTTACAGATAGCTGTGAAAGACAGGTTGAGTCCTTCTGTGTCCCCTAATACTTCCAGTTCCACCTCAGACCGCAGTTCCTTTAGTGTAAACAAGAAAGGGTTAAGTGAAGTCATAAGTAAAAAGAAATCCAGCCGGAAGAAGAAACTGCTTGATGCGGGGGGGGGGGGGGGGGGGGGGGGGGGGGAAGGGGGGTCCTGTTCTAATTCTCGAACCCAATGTAAAGAGGGTCCCAGGACTGTAAGTCTGTAATTTCAAATCTGTGATGTGCTGGCAGGCAGAGACAAGAGAAGCCTGGGTTGCTTACTGGCATAGGTAGCAGTGAATTACCAAGAAACAAGAGACCCTATCTTAAACAAGAGGAAAGGTGAGAACCAACACCCATGTGCATGCATGCTCTGGTGTATGTGAGTGTGCTCATGCATGTACATGTGATATACACACACGGACAAACCAAACAACTATAAATTAATAAAGCTAAATTAAATATAAAAATTCATCATTTCATTAATCAAGCAAGAATGTGATATATATGTGATATGTATACTATATATGTGACATACACTATATGTGTATATATACATATATACTTGTATATATTATGTGCATATATATGTATATATACTTATATATGTATGTGTGTATATACATATTTAATATATTAAATATGTATATTAATATATCTATATAAAATGTATATTACTAGAATATTAATATATACATAGTTAATATATAGATATATATTAATATATATTAAATATATATTTTTCAGACATTGTCAATGTTGAGATACACTATCTCATGGCAAATAAGCTATGATGATATTTCTGAAGGTATTTTTGCACAGCATGTGACAGATAGGAGTCAATTATTGCCTGCAAGTTGTTTCATGCATTCTGAAGCCTTCAGCAAATTCTCCTGACCTGGGTTGCATAGCTTGGTATCAAAAAGTCAATGCCTTTGCTTATGTACCAGTGGTGCATATACACCGATGTCCAGCTATGATGACGGTACCCTTTACTGGTATGCATCACTGCTTCTTGGTTCTCAGAGCGCAGCCCATGCTGCTCTGGGAGGAGAGCAGAATCTCATTTATCCCCTAGCAATGAACATTTGCTTCACTGATATCAAATTTATATCCTGCTGCTTTGTTGGGGGCATTTCTGCAGAGATAACCTTCCATTTCAATGTTCAGTCATAGTTCAAAAATTGCAAGCATATCTCACAACAGCTACTACACTTAACACTTAAGCAAAAATGCATGTGATGATTTGAAATGGCAATAATCGCAATTGTGATGAAGACAATACCGTTATTGCCACCTGACACATGACAGCTGTGAAGACCCCACTAATTACAAAATGGATCTATATTTGTTTTCTTAACATGATGAGTAGGGATTAAACATGGGACCTATGGAATGCCACCCCAGTTACTCAACAATGATTTATATATCCAGTTCCCCCAAAATCTTGGAGGTTTTAAAGTATGGTATGTGGGAGGAATTGTACCTTAAAGTTTTGAGGGAGAATTATTATGCCTTAAGTGTCAAGTCGGATCTTGGATAAGACTGAATTTCTGTTCTGAAAGGTTCTCAACTTGCCTTTTCTATTCCTTGGTTACTTATAACATATATAAGGAGACAAAACAAAAATATCAAACAATAAAACCTTATAAAACCACTTAAATATTATAAGTTGAATTATATTTCAATTCATCCAAAAGGTTTTGAGTTCATACCTATTTTATTGTTGGTGTGTATCATGTATGTATGTATGTATGTATGCATGTGTATGTATGTATGTATATGTATGTGTATGTATGTGTGTATATGTATGTATGTATGTATGTATGTATCTATCTATCTATCTATCTATCTATCTATCTACCTTCTATCATCTATCATCTATCATCTATATACCTATGATACTGGGGGTATAATGTACTCTACCATATATCCCCTTTCCTCAATTTTGGCAGGGTAAAAGCATATTTTGCTTCAATTTTTTCTGAAGTATAATTCTGCCCACTGCATGGGACAATAACTCTATTTCTTCCAAAGTCTAGTATGTGCATATATGAGAGTATATATGCACACGAGGGCACATTTGTGTACGTGGGTGTGGAGCCACAGGACAACTCTGCTGTTGGTCCCAGAGACTACCCATCTTGTTTGTTGAGTCAGGGTCTCTCATTAGCCTCCACTCACCAAGCTGGCCAGGCCAGCTAGCGAGCAAGTTCCAGGGATCTGCCTGTCTGGGCCTTCACAATGGGATTGCAAGTGTGTCTGTCCTGTGCCAGCTTTCCTGTGTGCATCCTTGGGATCCAACTTAAGTGCTCATGCATGCAAGGTAAGTGCTTTATTGAACAAGCTATTGTCACAACTCTCCAAAGTGTGTTATGCTAAAATCAGCAAGAATTAAGGGGGAAGTAGTGCTGGAGAGAGTGGCAGGGTGAGTCAGAAGCTGAAAAGAAAAGGAATGTGTGTGCTGGTGACAACAGGAACTAGTGAGTGGCATTGTCTAAGCTAAATGATGGGAATCTCAGCACTGGGATAATTGAGCACTAGTGTGCAAATTTTACTGGGAATATTAATAATGTGTATTTCCCAAGTAAAGGATATAAATGCAAATTTATTTTCTCATCATTCCATCATCATCATCATCATCATCATCATCATCATCATCATCATCATCATTATTGCATCTTCTACAAGGCTGGGCAAAGAACACAAATGAATTCCTTCCTAGAGGTAAAATTCCAGTAGAAAAGCCAATCCCCCAGGGCCACGCTTCAGTAGCCTTTCGTATGCAGTAAGGGAAGGAAAGAAATTAATGAGTGGGCACACAACCAGTTTTAAGTGTTTTCCTTTTTTATATCAAATAGCATTTTAAAACATTTAGCTAATGTTTGTAGCCACAAGTTGCTTCTGCCTTGCTAGAAGTTAATCATAAGCCCATTACTCTCTCAATCTCTCTCTCTCTCTCTCTCTCTCTCTCTCTCTCTCTCTCTCTCCATCTCTCTCCATCTCTCTCTCTTTCCATCTCTCTTTCTCTCCCCCCTCTCTCTTGTCTAAAGAAGAAACGCTGTCTATGGGTTTCTCTATTTAAAAGTCTTTTCCAAATGCACTTAAGAATAAGAGAATAAAAAATAATATTACTAAACAAGTGTCACATTCTTTTGCACATGTCACCTCATGGATCACATTGCTTCAACAAGAACTCCAGAATAATGTAACTTAGCAAATCAGTGGGTGCTTCTTGCTATTTTCTTTTCTGTAAATGAGTGTTTTGTGTGTATGTATGCCTATGTGTGTGTGTGTGTGTGCACACTATGTATGTATGCCTGTGAATGTGTGCATACTGTGTGTGTGTATGCCATTGTATGTGTGCACACTGTGTGTGCCCGGTGCCAGTGGAGGCCAGAGAAGGGGCATCATATCTCGCCGGAACTGAAGTTACAGATGGTTGTGAGCTGCCATGTGGGTGTGGAGAATCAAACCCACACCTTTGGCAAGAGTACCCAGTGCTCCTAACCCCTGAGCCATCTTTCCCGGCTCAGTCCTTGGTGGTTTTGAGGCAATAAATTAAGACCCAAAATTCCATTCAAATGTGTAATGGCTTGGTTTTAACTACCTTGTAAACTGTATGAGCAATTTGGAAATTCTAAGTGAGACAATCCCTGGAACAGAGCAAGTAGGGGCGTGGATGGGGTTGGCAAACAGGATGGCAACCACTGTTTCCTTGTTTGCCTACTTTCTTTGAAGTGGTTAGCAGCCAACACTTTTCAGAGTATAAAACTAAAGAAAATGGAATGCGTTATAATCCAGGGAAGGGATTCTATTTGTGATTCTATTTGATTCTACACATTAGAACTTTAATTAGTGCATGAGAAAGTGGAGGCATGGTGTGTGTGTGTGTGTGTGTGTGTGTGTGTGTGTGTGTGTGTGTTTTGTTGACAGGTCTTTCTGACTGGAAGAATTTTAAGGATGAGCTGACAGGGTGATTAATTTTTGATGAGTGCTAAGTAAACTGCAATATCTGATCATTGTTATAGGGAGTACAGTTTTAGTGGATACCACTGGACTTCATTCTCTGAAGAAAATGGAGTCTTGAGAAGGGTAGACTGCTTTTTACATTGTTGCACAAGTTTTGAAATTGGTGAGGTGGTGTCAAATATCACACTGCTTATATTCTTTTGGTTTTTTTGTTTTGTTTTGTTTTGTTTTGTTTTTTGGTTTTTGGTTTTTTTGTTTTTCAAGACAGGGTTTCTCTGTGTAGTCCTGGCTGTCTTGGAACTCACATTGTAGACCAGGCTGGCCTCGAACTCAGAAATCCGCCTGCCTCTGCCTCCCAAGTGCTGAGATTAAAGGCGTGCGCCACCACTCACTGCCAGGCCTGTCCTCAGTATTTCTTAACGAGTCAAGGCAAAAAACAAAACAACAAAACAAAACAAACCCCAGCCAAACAAAAACCAACAATAACAAAAAATAACCTAAGAGATGAACAGTTTCTTTTTGCTCAGAGTTCCAGGCTGTAGTGGGCAGAGTCGTCAAGGCTTCCGAGCTTGCAGAGGCTGGCCACGGTATGCAGCAGTTAGAGGAGAGCCTGCCTTACTCTGTTGCTCACCTGACAAACTCCTGCTCGGTGACTTTCCCACCACAATGGACTCTGAGCTGGAACTGTGAGCGGAAAACAAGCCTTTCTCCCCTAAGCTGCTCTTCTCGGGATGTTTTATCAGAGCAATCGGAAGAAGCTTAGACAGTGGCCTCTGCTCCGATGGAAATACAAAATAGGGGACCCGATACACCCAGCGCTTGAGGAGCTTTTGGCATTTGGATGTGTGGTCAACTCTTGTAGTTTTCTTTGTGTTTCATCTTCTCCCTTTGAACCTGTGGAGTTAGATCCCCACATAACTCACTGGCAATCTATGCTGTTTTGGTTTGGTTTGATTTGTTTGTTTTTGGTTTGTTTGTTTGTTTGTTTGTTTAGCAGAGAGGAGTTCAATCATGACTCAGAGTCTTTTCAGTTGTACTAAAGTTTTCCTGGAAGCCATGCTTTTGTGGGTTATTATGGTAAAACAACCTCAGTTTGGAGGTCTTTGGTTTTTCTACCATCTACTCCCTTTGGAAAGATGGGTGAAATAAGTAAATAAAAATTTACCTGCATGAATGCAGAGGGGCTTTCTTTGGATGAGCAGTCCTTCTACAAACAGAAGCGGGGTTCCCTACCTACATCTTAGTGTCTGGATGGCAATGAGGTGCTGTAAAGGGAGCCAACTGCTTACAAGGGGAAATAGCATACTTCGTAAGCAGAGATGATCAGCTGAAGAATGTTCCCAGAATCCTTCTGAAGGAGTCCCACGGTCGCTCCAGGAATGAGTTTTGCATAATTCTGTAAACAGAACAAAACAGGAAATAAGTCAACATTTGACTGTTCACAATAACTGAGAAATGCTAAGGGCAGAGTTCAGCTTGCTGTCTGTGGTACCCTCTGTTTAACCGGCCCCAGGAAAGCAGGCTACAGGTGGGTCTAAGCTGCCACTGGGGAATCTAGGTTTGTCATATTTCACAGCTGGGATTTATATCATGTCAGAGTCAAGTCTCAAGTCCTAATGATATTGATGTAACACCCTTTGCCCAGAAGTTTTGGGCAGGCCTTCAGGAATGTCCCTTTCTTTTCCCAGTGTGGCAGAAACCACATTTTGGTGTATATGAAGACAAGCAAGGAATGAGGTTGCTACTGTACTTGGGTCTAGAGCTCTTAGTGAGCAGTCAGCTGGTGGAGAAAGGGAGGGAACACTTGCACTCTAGCTATTAACTCTCCAACTCTCCATTAACTCTCTGCTTCTGCCTGTGATGAGCAGCCCTGTAGGGAGTTTTGGCTGTTCTGGATACCCAGCTTCTTTAAATAGTTCTCTTTCTGCTAGGATAAGTCCTGGAACTAGTTGGAATTGTTCCTACCTGCATCACGATTCATTAGAATCGATCCTAGCCAGTCTGAATTCTCTACTTACATCACTTCTCCTGGGATGTCCTTTCTACCCCGGGAGGACTTCCACTATTAGTTAAGCATTCTAGGCCTGGAGTGTGGCTGGAAGATTAAGCTTTGCAAGGAAGAAGTTCTTTAGCTGGCTGGCTATTATCCTCTCTTAAGTTTTCTGGTGTGTGTGTGTGTGTGTGTGTGTGTGTGTGTGTGTGTGTGTGTGTGTGTTACAGGTCAATGTTGAGTGTCTTCCTCTACTATTCCCCATCTTATTTATTTATTGGTTTGTGTGTCTGTGTGTGTCTATGTGTGTCTGTGTGTGTATGTGTGTTACAGGTCAATGTTGAGTGTCTTTCTCTACTATTCTCCACCTTTATTTATTTATTGTTTTGTGTGTGTGTGTGTGTATGCATGCTTGCATGAGTTTGGGAGAATTGTTCTGCAAGGGGTGTATGTGATTGTATGAGTGAAGGCATGAAGTTGACGTTAGGCATCTTCTCCAATCATTATCCACGTTATCCACACAGACAGGGTCTCTCATCGAACTCAGAGATTGCCATTTTGGCTGTTCTGGATACCCAGCTTCTTTAAATAGTTCTCTTTCTGCTAGGATTAAAAGCAAGCTGCTGTGTTCACCCAGCTTTTATGTGGATTCTGGGATCTTCAGGAGCCCTCTCCTCAGCCCTTTCACCTAATTTTTTGGATAGGGTGTGTCACTGGACCTGCACCTCACTGATTGGATTGTGCTGGCTAGCAAGCTCCAGGGATTCTTCTGGTTTTCCTTCCCAGTGTTGTGATTACAGGTGCCTGCTGCTGCTTAGAGGCCTCATTTGTTTGTTTGTTACTGCTGGGTTCTGGGTATCTGAACCCAGGTACTCAGACTTGCAGAACAAACCCCTTTATTGACTGAGCCATCTCCAAAAACCCAGGTGGAGAGTTTTCTAAAGCACACACTGTTGATCCCTACTTTCTTAAACAGACTCCCAAGAATATATTGGTGTTATTTCTTTTTAAGGAAATGAAGTTATGTTTTCAATAGTAACTACAATTCTACAATCATCAAAGTCTTTTGGAATCCACAGAGAAGGCAGGCATGGTGGAAAACGCCTCAGGTTGTATGACCCTGGGAAGGGTCAAGGCAGGAGTTTTGTTGATTTGAGGCCATCTTGGGTTACACAGCAAGTTCCAGGCCAGCTTGGCACATAGAGAAGACAAAATCAACCACAGTAAAACAAAAATTAAGAAAACAAAGGAAGGAAAGAATAAAGGGAAAGAAAGCTACACAATCCACTCTCAAATCGAGGGACTGTAACTGTGTTGCTTCCAGTCCTTGTATTTGCCTTAAAATATTTTCACCTTCTTATTAAGTCCTCAGTTGCAGCCAGACACTCATTTGCTGGCTTATTTATTTAAATCTGGACTCAGTGTCTCTTAGGCAGCCTTACTATGCTAGACTGTAACAAGAGATAACACTGTCAGCTGTGGTTTTCTACATTCCTAGGTCATGAAATCAGATGATGAAGCCAAAATTTGGCATAGAACACCATCAAGTTATACATTTAGGGCATCTCTATAGGTCCAAGGAAATTTCAACACCCTCTCTGTGCTAGCTAGTGTTGTATCAACTTGACACAAACTATAGTCATCAGAGAAGATGTGATCTCTCACCTGAGAAGACACCTCCATAAGATGAGGCTGTAGGCAAGCCTGTAGGACGTTTTCTTAATTAGTGATTAATGCAGAAGACCTCAGCCCATTGTAGGTGCTGCCAATTCTGTGCTGGTTGTCCTGGGTTCTATAAGAAAGTAGGCTGACCAAGCCTTGAGGAATCAGCCAGTAAGTAGCATTCCTCCTGTCCTGACTTCATCATTAAAGTGATGGGCTTTATAAGCCAAATGAACCCTTTTTGTCCCAAGTTGCTTTTGGTCATGATGTTTTGTCGTAGTGATAATAACCCTGACTAAGACTCTCTCTTATTCCAAAGACAATTGAAGTGGTTTAGGAAATACACAGAACTGGATTAGAATAGTCATCACTAATTCCAATAGTGACTATATGAAGTCAGGCCCAGGGGAGGGAGAGAAGCAAAGAAGCCCTGAAGCCAGCCCAATGTCAGAATGCAAAGGCACCTGGTGGCCCCAGGGACCTGTCAGGGGTATGCATCTGGGGAAACCCTAGCTCTCTCCACTTCTAGTATGGAAACAATGGGCTTCAGTTTTGAGTGGGGGTTTTGAAACATTCCATTTAGTCCCATGTTCATGTTCAAAGTTGCTGAAATCTGAACTCTCAGATGTGTCAGCTGCTGCCACTTTGATGCTGTGTCTTAGTATTAAGGGGGCCAAGGGCAGCGGTGGCAGGTGACACTTCTCATCTTACTTCTTCCAATCAGAGCATGTTGGAGAAGGCCCCTTGCATTTCCCAGAGTAAGGGAAAGCCTGTGAAAACTGAGGAAGGCCCTGCCTCACCGACTCACCTCTTCAAATAAACACATGTCACAAAGGGCCATGAAGCATGAGACTGTGGTTAACAGCAAATACCTACATAGGAACTTGGATTCCGCTGGAGTGGAGCTGGGATGTGTGTAAATTTGCCTGATCTGTGGAAACCTTTGTTCTAGACAAAGAAAGGTTTGGATCCTTTTGAAAAGGAATCTCAAGGTTCTTAGCTGGGTACGGAATTGTCACTCTTGGAGGACATTTTAGTATCCCCAAGGATGAGATGTTGTATTTTTTGCAAGCACCAGTTCAAGTGGCTCTGCATTCGGGGTTAATTCTCGGCTAATGATGCTGATCCCATCCGCTTCCTAATGTGTAATTACAATCCTGCATGTGGTATGACATTTGGCATTTGGCTATTAGGACAAGTGGTTAATGTTAATCACACTTGCTGATTGCCACTAGAGCCAGGGTACAAAGGAGCTGGCAGCCAGTAGCAGTAGCCATTGATGACACTGGCAATTATATGGAGGAAAACTCTTCATTAATCTCTGGATGCTGATTTCTCCCCCAAACTATTTCAAATAATTAACTAGAAACATGACAATTTGGCTTAATGGTCTAACACTGTGAAAACTTGCACTTTAAATCTTTATAGTGTTATGATTATTGTAAATATGTTATCAAATGCCTTTCCTTCATTAAAACCTTAAAGTGGTGTTGTAAATTGTTGTGGTCAAACATGTTTGAAGTTAGAGAAGAGAAGCTTTTCACGCATGCTGATGGATTAGAGCCCTGTGACTAAGACAGTGGTGTCAGCGACATGATGGCACATGAGCTGATTAGAAATGCAAAGTCTCACGTGTGGCCACAAACTCCTTATTATCGTCCCATGGATTAGCCTAATTACAGAGTTTTGTGGATTCTCCCTGCTGCACCTCCCAGGAGTTCCTGTCTGCATGCTCTCTTTTGGATCACCTGGGTTTTCTTATTTATTTGTTCACTCTGCTTTCATCTCAAAAAAAAAAAAAAAAAAAAAAAAAAAAAAAAAAAAGATGGCTTGTTTGTTTAACAGTGTGCGTTTGCAAGTGGCGAGGGATCACTCAGCAGGCAGCCATCAGAGGACACGGTGCCCGAATTTATAACGGCACACTCTGACCTCCTCTTCAGAGAGCATCTCCACACTCCGTGGTGCCCAGTGCACAGCTGTCAGACCAGTTTTAGGTAGGCACATTTGCTTGGCTAAGAGGCAGAGGAATGTATGATTACCTGTGCCACCTGTGTACTGACAGGGAGTGCCTGTCTCCCCTGACAGAATGGCTGAGGACCTTGGTGAGCAGTCTATGCTTTGGGGTGGGGGGACTCTTGACATTCTGCCTTTCGAGGGACAGACAGCTCCTGACAGGATGTCCATTCCTGCTCTGGTGCATTTCCTGTTGAGGAACTCTCAAGAGTTCTAGTTGGAAGCTTAGTATTAACTGTCATCTTTCTGGCCATCCTGACTTGCTTTTTTGCCCTGGACGGTGGTGACTCAAACCTAGGTCTTTACAAATCCTCCTCTTGTAACCCTGCTAAAGTCTCAAAGACTCCTCACCAACCTCCAGGCTCATTGACCATGGTTTATTAGTGGCCACACTCTTCATGTCCCTTGTTCAATGGATGAAATCAGTTGTCAACTTTCCATATATCCACTAGAAGGTTGCATAAACAACTTACAAAGCTCAATGCTTAGAACAGCCACTGCTGGCTTCCCTTTGGGCTCTGTGCTTGCTTGCGCCTCTCTATGCAGCCTCAGTAATATATCACGGGTACCACTACTTTATCTTATGCTCAGCATGGTTTTTATCTTGGCAACACTTAATCAGTGTTGTGCTGGTAGCCTACCTCAGTGTTTCTGACCTTAAAATATACTTGTTAAATATAGTTTACTGAAATGCATTTATAAGAATGTTGGTTCATATCTAATCTGCTCACAGATATTTCATCTAATCTGTCAAAGATTTTTCTCATATTTTTATCTTTACTTCTTCCCAATGATATTCTCCCCAACCTATATCCTTCTATAACACACACATAGCATATACACACTAAGAGTAGGAAGAAACCCAAAGCTCTCAAAGCTCACTGCTCTCAGGTAGCATACTTCCTCTACAAGGCCACACCTCCTAAGCACCTTAAATGATGCCACCAACTGGAGACCACGTATTCAAGTACGTGAGCGTATGGAGACATTCTCACTTAAACCAGCACAATCTTCATGGGCTTGGGGGGAGGGGGAAGTCTTAAGTAGAACACAAAAATCACCACCCATAGAAAGAGTGATGAGTGCGACTTCAAAGGAAGAATTCCATCTATAGATCTAACGTTATCCCCATCAAAGTACAATCAAGTTATTTTGTAGATCTCAATAAACAGATGCTAAAGTCTATAAGACGCAGCAAACAGCCCAGAATAGTCAACTGAAATAGAGGAAGCTAACTTCAAGACTTACTATAAAGCTACAGCACTCAAAAAGTATGGTATCGACAAATAGATCAATTAAAAAGAACAGAAAGCCCAGAAACGGGCTAACATAAATAAAATCAATGAATCTCTCCCCAAGAGTAAGAACATTACAAAGAAGCAAAAACAGTCTTCTCAGCAAATGGTACTGGGACCACTGTCCAGTACCATTTACTACACACAGGAATCTACGCACGTATGTGCATCCCATCTTTCATAAAATTTAACTCCAAGTAGATTACTAACCTATTTGAAAGACTGAAAACCATATCTCATGAAAGATATCACAGGAGAAATTTTAGATGGTCCCGACTTTGGGTGATGACATCTTGCTACCGTACCAAAAAATATTTGACCCACAAGGCAGATGATAGATGAGCTAAGTGTAAGGAAAACCAATTCTGATATGTGCAAGACAATTTAAAAGAACGAGAAGACAAGCCACAGACTGAAAGAGAACACTTACAGAAGTTGCATCACATAGAGCTCTGTTATTTATGAGGACCACTTAAAACTCAACAAGAAAACAATCTTATTTTAAAAAGAGTTGAAGACCTTCCCAGAGACCTCACCAAAGAAGACACACAGACAGCAGAGAAGCACCTGAAAGTACACTCCATGCCGAGCCACCAGAGACACCCGTCCCCTAACTCCATTGTCCCACGATGTGTTTGCCTCAAGCATCTGACACTCTGTGCCTCCATAAAAGGACACTGTTCCTGTTAGATTAAGAGTCCATGTGTGTAATACATGGTAATTGTGTCCCCAATAAGGTTGCGTCTCTGGTAATGGGAGTTGGATACCTTTCTGGGAGACATGATGCAGAATAGAGGGGTATATGCATTGTTCACTTCAGCCTTACACCTTTAGTTGAATCAGGGCAGGTGGTACCTTTCCCGGGCACTGAGGTCTAGGTGGTGAAGGCAGACTGGCTCTAGGCCAATGCTCGCTGTCTTCTTTTAGGATGCCGTGGGAGGAATGGGTACAAATGCCAAGAGCAAATGAACAAGGGTGTCTCATTAGAAAGTCAAGATCTCAATGCCCTCTATGTATGCTTAGCGACTCAGACCTTAAAACATGTTCCTACCCAGTGCTAGAATGTCAAAGTCAAACGCTGCAGCGCAAAAGAAATGTGGGGAGGAATGAAAGGCTGGGGTGGGGCTGGGTGGGCGTGGTTCCCAGGAAACCAGAACTCTGTTATTTATCTGGACTTTGGTGGTAAAGCCTTGCTTCTGTGGAAAATCGTGTGACTCTTCCAGAGCTGGGGCCTGGACCTGCTTACATAAATGATTCTGAGTTCAACTCCAAAGGCTTTCTGCTTTGGAGTTGAACAGAATCATTTCTTTCATTCTTGTGGGGTTTTTATTTCCCTGGTTCTCATATTCATTATCCGTAAATGCAGGGTTCTCAGTGTTATGCAAAAATTTACCCCTAGGCTCCCCTCTGTTACTAGGACACCCAAGATTCCAAGAAGAACATGTAATTGTTTCTGGCAAAAAGGATGGCATGGCTGTCTGTCTCCGAGTTGCATGATATCTGCATTGCCTTTAGTCTTTCCATTGTCAGCATTCCTTGGGCAAGCGAGCGGGTGGGCAGGCGGGCAGGCAGGCAGGCAGGCAGGATGGGAGTGTGCTAATTAGATCAGGTGCTTGATCTTGAAGTCTGTACCAGCAATGACTAGGTAGTCGGCCTCGGAACTTTTGAGCACTACCTGTCTTTCTCCCAGTCTGCCCGGAATGTAATTATCTTGTCAGCCAGAAGCAGTAGCACACAGCTGAATGAGTACTCTGGAGCAATCACTGTGATAAGGAAAAAAAACGAACGGAGCCATGGTGTAGACTGTTACGAGACAAACAGATGCGCACAGGCATCCGAGTGGAGATTCTGAGAACAGAGGGGCTATGTAGAACATTTGTTACCGAGGACACTTCATGGCTTCTCTGAATGAGATTAGTCTGCTTTCAGAGATGGAGGGCACGCCTTGGCTCCAGAGTGAACATCCAGGGTCTCTAAGCTTTAGAAAGCCCTTTTAAAATGAAAGGGGAGATGGGTTTCAGTAACAGCCTGTGTGTTGTGCAGACCAATGGGCAGGTAATAAAACTTTGCAGAATGACTGGAAGGAAGGTTATACAGGGGACAAGAAGATAATAAGCAGAGTGTGTGCAAGGACTGCTACAGAGCCATGAGCCTTCACACTCCAAGTGCTATAGATGGATTACGGCATCAGCATCTTCTTGGAGCTTGTCACACACGGCTGAGGCATAGACATATCAAATCAGAGCCTGCGTGTTCATAAGGCACAGACTGGTTGGATATACAAAGGAAATGGAAAGATGCCAGTCCCAGTGTCTGAGTCCAAAGGTGTCAATTTAATCAGGTCAGGATGTGGCCTGAGCAAGAATGTGGCTTTTAGAAGCTGCCTAAGGACAGTCTAATAAGCACCAACAATTGAGAACCATATGCAAACAATAGTCTGTGACTTGTAAAATAAGAACATTATATCTTTAAGACTTAGCTCTGTGGGTCCTATGAAGTGTTCAGTATTCAGCCGGTCATATGCTTCTGGAAGCGTCTCTGCTTTGCAACAAAGGTGGCATTGTTTGAGTGCCCGCTCTCCGTGGACCTGCCTTCAGCGCTGTTCACCCTATCTCCTTCTACCTTAGGTCACTCCAAGCTGACTGACTTTTGAAGGTTCTTATTCTGTTTCTCATACATTCTGAGTATGGGTTGTTTACTTCCCCAGGGCCTTTGCACGTGCCTCTCTCGATGCCTCTCAACTTTCTTCATGAGGGGTTTCTTTCACAACCCCTCTTGGACGGAGTCTTCCCTGAAGATCCTCTCCACAGAAAGCTCTCAGTCTTTTCATCTTGTTATTCTCCATTGCTGAACACCGTTCCCTTCCATTCCCCCAGCAGCACATTTAAAAGCCACTCTTTGTGATTTCTCCAGTAGTTACTTTTTGTCCACTTCCCTTCAGTAGACTAAGCCCACGAAGACAGAACCTGTGTTTTAGTCTCTGTTTTCTCCCAGTGCTTGGTAAGTATAAAGCACATAAAATATTGAATGAATAAATGAATGAATGAGCAAACTATGACCTGTCACCCATTTTTATAATAACAGGAGCCCGTGAATCTTCATATACTATGGTAGAGTTGTATGCTCATAACTCAGAAGGCTTAGATGACCATCTGAGCCTTACTAACAGGCTCCCAAAGACAATAGAGCATGCTGAGTTGTTACGGTTTGAATCTTAGATGGCTCCGACCGACAGACTCATGCTTTGAACTCTTGTTCTATAGCTGTTGGCGCTGTTTGGCAGATGGAACCTGTCTAGATGTGGAGTCTAGATGTGGAACCTGTAGGAGATGGCAGCGGCTGGGACAGGGTGTGTAGTGTGGCTGAAGTAAGTCACTAGGGAGGGGGTTCTGAAGGCTATAGCCAGCCTCTGGTTTCTGCCTCCTCTTGCTTCCTGCTCTTCTGTGACATGAACACCATTTCCACACGCTTCTACAACATGGAATTCTTCCATACCTTCTCACCATGATGGGCTAAAACCTTTGACACTGTCAGCCAGAATAACTCTGTCTTTTTGTAACATGTTTCCTCAGGAATTTGTCCTCACAGTGATACAAAGGAAACTAATACACAAGTTATAGTTGAGCTTCACTGAGCAACGAACATTTTTTAATTTAAGATGTCATCAGTATTGCATGGGACAGCCTTTTACTGAAAAGTATTTGTTGTTTATTTAAAGTTCAATTTTAACTACCTACTCTGCATTTTGTGAACAAAAAATATTTTCAATCCTATGAAATAAAGTGTTTCAGCCCCTGAAATAATGAATGAAGGATGCCCAAACTATTCAAATTCAAAAGTTGGGGTTTTTTTTTTTTTCTTTACTTTTTCTGTTTACTTTCTGAAGATTCAATATTGTAGGGGCAACAAAAAAAAAAAAAATCAGCTGTTACAGTTAGTATTAGGCCCTTTTAGCACATCTTAGGTTCTCTCTGAAAACTGAGCATGCAATTAAAATACACAACTCTCCCAAGCTTTTTGTCCAGTGGGCCATCGTTTAACTTGCCCTCTTGGGTTGATGCTCCATTGAATGTATAAAAGCCAGTGCCTGACGAGTGGAAGAGAATTTACTACATTTACACCAGTTAGACTGTTACATGTGGTTGGCAAGTGCCCTGTATGTATTATTGGGATTTGGCCATCTCAACAGTGACACACACAATAGCCATTACAACCATGTGGATGACCAGAGAAAGCAGAGAGGGGAATAACACAGCACTCTGAGGTGCAGACTTGGGTCCACAGATAGTGGAGTCCCGAGCACAGGGACACAGTCAGGGATGTGAAAATACATACTGAAAATAATTAGTTGGGTTTATAAACGTTAAAATTTGGCCATGCAAAAAACAAAGACAAAACACATAGCACGTGAACATGTGAAAAAGTAAGGCTGGAAGAGAAGTGACTTTTACTTGTACAGCTTAGGGGCTGATGGTGGGAAGGAACAAACATCATTTTATTTTATTTTTACTCTTGGTAATATCAAGCACTGAACTCAGGGGCTTTGTTGACACTGGCTACCTCTAAGCCCTCTTTATTTTTTTATTTTGAGGCAAGCTCTTAAAAGTTGTTGAGACTGGCCTTGAACTTGTGACCCTCCTGCCTCAGCCTCTAACTCAGCTGGGAATACAGACCTGTGCCACCATGTGTGTCTCAGTTTGTTTTTATTTTACAACCAAAAATTCTATAAATATAAAAACCATCGGTTCAGAATGCTGTAGGATAACCTTGATTTCAAGCTAATGTTATTCTTGTTAATAAAAGTGATTGATGTATAACCACATACAATTTAATTCTTATGCCTTTCTAAGACTATAAACATATAAACTCATTTAAAAATGGGAACATACTTAATATGTACAGTATAGTAGCAATTATGTTAAAATATGTAAATACATGCAAAGAAAAAGGAAGGAAAGCTTATTCTAAAATGTCAACTGTGGTTAGCTCTGTCTGAGGGCTTGGTTTATGAGTGATTTTTATTTTTTTTTCCTGCTTTTCTGCATTTCATTCCCTCCCTCCCTTTTGTGCAAATGTTGCATTAATTTTGTAGCTAGAAAAAGAGGAGCTTTGTTTTGTTTTGGTTTGGTTTTTCTTAGCTTCCATCGTGCATTGCTGGTAAGACAGCACCAAATACAAGAGCAAGTTGTCCAAACTACAAAGGTAACTTTGAAGATGCCACTTCCTTGGTACCCAAAGGCCTCACTTAAAGATGTGTGGATCCCTGATGGAGAATGCAAACATAGGCACAGCGACATCATCCACAGTGCTGCGGAGTTGCATGGGACTGAGTGCCCCCAGTTACAGAAAGATGTGGATGGAGTCACCTGACACTACAGATATCTCTCTAGATCAAACACAGACCGCTGAACATGGCAAGGCCAATATGCTTAAGGCCACAAAATTGTGCAGTGAAAAATGAATTAAAATAAAGGTTTATATCATATGTGCCTTTTACCACAATATGAAAATATAATACCTCCCTGTCCCCCTCAAGCTATTAGAATTCCTCCTTTCCCAGGATCAATCATTGGCTGTTAAATCTTGTAGGTCATTGAGTTCAGTTCTTCAATCAAGCGAAAGGAAGACGGGAGAAATTAAATGTGCGCAGTGAAATGTGCTGGCATGTCATTAACACAGAATCAGTTATGGATGCACCTATATTTTAATAGCATAAAAACAAGTGTAAGAATGATGAATGCCACGTTCATCCCGGTTGCCTCACAGAAAGGAAGGCAGAGAACACAGACCGGAGGTTAGTCAGTGGGCAATTGCACATGAGATGCTTTCCTTCTTTAGAGGGAGCCAATATGATGGCATTATTAGATTGGGGAAACTTAGTAGTGGGCATGCCACTGTTCAATGCATACCCTGCTTTTCTGCATGCTTAAATTGTGTCAACTTAATAAATCCATAGCCTTTGTTGACCCCTGTCCTCATTTTATTTCTGTCACTGGAAGCAGAAATAATGAGAATCCTAGATGGAGAAACGGGTTTGGACATCATGCTTCCTAGCTATGTGGCCTCTTTCCATCACTGGGAAGAATCCCAGGGCATACTTCAAGTCTATACAGCCTTAGCTTGCTCCATACACCTAAATTAACGGCAACACTAAAGGACCTTAGGTCAAAGATTGCCTGGCCTTCAAGGACTGTCATTTAAAGTGTTTCTCTGCCAGTTTCTGAGTCAGACAGCTCTGCCCCACCCTCGGGCTCTGTGCCTTTACAGGGATGTTTAAAGCTGGCACTGAAAGGCTCTTGGCTGGCAGTCTAGTGTTCATGAGTTGCTGTGCTCTGCCGCTACCATAGCCTGGGTATGGGGGTCAACTGTGACTTTTCCCAGTGGTTGCAGCTACAGACTCTGGTTATCTGGGCCTAAATTCTGTCCCACACAACTTGCTTTGCTAATCCTTGGTGATATATGGAGATTCAATGATAAAGTGAGTGCAAAACTCTCAGTCTCCAGGTGGCCACTCACTGTTCTCTGTGTCATCACGGCCATTGCTGTATGCCATCACCGTGTCCTCAGCTTTCACCCCCACCAGAGAAAAGGTCAGGTGTGCTACTGTGCTACTGTTGGCATCAAAACCAGTTTTATAGTCATCAACTAATCTGCTACCTCTTCTAACAAAGATAATGAATAGATAATAAAACCGAACAATCACTGATTGAATGAGAAAATACAAACTCATTAGCAAAAGTCTGTCAAAGAATGTCATCCCCCCTCCTCCTGGCTCTCTACAGTGCTCTCATCTTATTTTTGTGGGTTAATAATTGACTTACAAGTCTGTTAATGATGTTCGAGACTTCTTGAGGCAGACATTGTACCCTTTTCTTGTGGTCATACTCTGGCCCATCTCTAGGAGGTGCTCAAGAGATAACTGATGACTGAATAAGTGAGTGGCAGACTATGTATTTGGCAGCATCATTGCCCAGTGATACCCTAGACATCCTAGGTGTTACTCTAGTGCTCAGACATTCAGCCTGTGTAATGACAAGATCACCTATTTGTATATGAGAGGACCTAACAAGGGAATCTCATGAAGGCTCTATTAGAAACCAGTGTCTTTCTCTTCTCTAATGTTAATGGTTTGGAGTACAAGTCATTGGCTGCTTTAAGAGGAAAGTCCTATGTGTTACCTAACAGTGACTATTGATGGTTTGGGGCAGAGTTGGGATTTACTAGTTAGCCTGATTCGGTAGATGTCCACTAATCTGAGCACATGAGTTTTATTTCCAAATCCTCCCTTTTTGAGTGATGTTCCAGTTAATGAGGAAAGTGTAGGCAGCTGGCTCTCCTCAGGCTCTGTTCCTAGATACCATCAATTAAGGAGAAATCAAAAATCTTCCATATTATGCTCCAATTGAGAAGAATTTATTAACTCCATGGCCATGTCACATAATCACAAAATTATCCCAGGTGATTTTATTTGCATTAAAATCCCAAGTTTGGAATATCCTATTATAACATGAGACTGAGAGGATGGAGAATAACTTCTTAGAGTAGACCCTAAGATCAGTCTCACTTGCTATTTGTGTGGAGATCATCAGAATTCACGGCCAGCTCCGGGGGCTGGTCACTGACTGTTTAAAACAGAGGTCATCTGGGCCTAGTCTTTTTATTTTATAAATACTGAGGCCAAAGAGATCAAGGGATTTCTATTGAACTGAAATTGTTTTGATCTTTTTCAACAAGAACATTAGAAAACAAAACTATAATTGAACCAATTAATGGGCAGCAAGGAGGTCCAATTTTTATTTTATCTTTCTCTAGTTCTCTGTACCTCTGATCCCCCTTGCTACAGTGGCTAGCTCAAAGAATAGTCAAAGGAAGAGAGGGAGAAAGAAGACCAGGGTTATTGATTCCTGAAACATGGGCACTTATAGACAGGATGTGATTATCCTGAGCTGTGCAAGAACACACGGCTTGCAGCATGTCGCGGCAACTCTTCAGACTTGCTATTTGATCAAATGTGTGCCAGTGGATAATTGCTCAGGGCGTCTCCATGCTATGGCCCCGTGAGAAGGGAGGCTGCAGAGCTTCTCCCGCAGGTCTTTCCTGAGACAGATGGAATGGCTCTGCTTTTCTCTCTGGTGCCATCTGGGTCCGGGGATACCTTAGGCTGGAGAGCATCCTAGCGATGGTCAAGGACCCATACTTGCTCTATGTGCCCAGGTTTCCTCAACCCTGACAAGTATTTGTCACACCAAGCCCTAAATCCCCACTTTTATTGCATTTTTATATTCATTTAACAACTTCATTGAGGCTTGGCCTAAATAGAAAGCCATATAAGACAACATTCTCTTCAAAGATCTAGTAACTGAGAGCTTTCTGTCTCTTAGGGAAGGGGTCACTGAAGATGTAAGGCCCTGTTTCTATCTCTGTGCTCATACTTTAGACATGCCGTTCTGTCCTAGTAACCACAGGACATTAGTGAGGGAGGCTGTAGACTGGCTGACCTGGAGAGGTCTGGTGTAGATGGACTCATTACCTCAGCAGCCCACCATAAACACTAGCTCCCGGAACTGTCATTGCTGCTAGCCCTTCACAGTCTATCCTCCCAGCAATCTGTAGACAGTTTGAAAATACAGATATATAGTAGAGCCTTGCAAATAACATGCAGCAATTAATAACGTGATTTGACGGTACAGTAAAAATACCGATCTGTAGCAATTGTTTTACACTAAGAAGGAAAGGCCCTTCAACTTAGACAATTAGACTTTAAGCCTGATACTATCTTAATGTAAACTAAGAGTGAGCATTCAGAAACAACAGACTGAATGAAGTATAAACTTTTTTTTTTCTTTAGCTTGGGTAATCGAATCTTGATTTTTTAAATAGCATTTAGTCCTTGGATATAATATACTACCTAGTGCTCAGACAATTATCTATCATTATCTCCTGGACCCTGTAATTGGACGAACAAGAAACTATTTATAATAATAAGTTTGTTCCTAATTGTCTGCTTGCTGGAGTCTGGGGTGTACATGCAGTCATACTAAACTGAAAAAAAAAAAAAAAAAACTGCTTACTGTATCCCTTCCTTTGTTTGCTCAGAGTCTTCCAACACTGCACAGCAGCAGCCCTCCCCCCCCCCCCAAACCTGACCAGTCCGGAGCATCATACCCAGCTCACTGAAACAACAGTCATTTTTTCTGAATTCCATGAGTGGACAACATAAATCTTACTTGCTGTAAGACAGAGCCGCCATTGACCCTCGCCCATCCCCTGCAGGCTGTGCGTGCACAAAACTATCCTTACTGCATAACTCAAGCAAATTATTTGCCTTCTGGAATTTCCATTAGATCTCACCACTTGGCTCCTTAATTTATCCCATGGCTGGCTTTATTTTTCAGTGATTCTTTGGTCCTTATGGTCTTTATTTCACAAGTACACCCCATACTGGGTAGCCCCAGCCTCCAGCACGCATAATGTGTGTTCTACGAGTTTTAAATTGAAAAGTAACACAGGCCATTATTGGCCTGTTTTCTGTTTTCGTTATCAATAAAACAATAGATCAGCATTTGCATGCTATGTGGGACCTTCAGGTCAGAACATGTGGCTGTCATTATCTGCAGACCAAGCTGCCTCCTGGCCCTCTAATGCAGATGGCACTATGAGCCATCAGGAGGAAAACGGAACAATGACACAGTCATAGCGTGGGCTGCTGACCTGGGCTGCTGAGTTGTGGCTCTCTGAAAGCGTCCTTTTGAATTTAGTGGCACCTGGATGGCAGAGACTACAGATCATGACAGAACATAAATTCTTCTTCTAATGAGATTAGTAGGCAGACAAAACAAATGTCCTGCTGTTATATTAGAGGCAGCTATAATCTGGTGTTTTCCTTGGAAATGATCATTTTGTCTGCAGCCAGGGACCATGTGCAACTAACTTGAATGCAACAGATTCCATTTAGCCACACAGTTATTTTTCATCCCCCTGTGTCTTCCTAATGACAGACTGGGGGAGGCGTTTAAATGTTGTGAGTCTTAAAGACTATTTCCAACGTGAATAATGGGAGTCTATGTTCATGATCATCAATCGTGGTCCCCAGACTCCATTTTGCAGGCAAGTTCTGTGCAGCTCCCCCTCCAGCTTCTAAGCCCCAGCCCTGCTGGGGAGGAGGTGTTGTGACCCACTGGGTCCCCTCACGTTAGCTTTTAGGATCAAAGGCAGGGTAGACTCACTATTGTACTGAGGGTATTTAATAATCTATCTTCACTGCAACTCTACTACTTAAAACTAGTGGAAACCAGTATCACACACTAAGGAGACTTAAAAAAAAAAAAAAAAAAAAAAAAAAAAAAAAAAAAAAAAAAGCCCAGATCAGGTGAATGGAGAAACAAAAGCGTTGAGGATGGAGCTTCATCGTAATGGACTTCCTGAGTGCAGAGAAGGCACCCTCACCTGGGACTACAATACCCTCCTCTCATTAAAACTGAAAGATAACATCTCCTCCTGGATCCTTTCCATAGAACCTGATGCAAGTTCCCGGTCTGCGCCAGTTGGACTTGTGAGTACATTTTATCGAAGCCTTCTGGGAAATAATTGGAGTTTGCCCTGCAAAATCACCAAGCTCGTTAAGAGGTCCTTTCAAAAGGAATGGGGAATCAGAGTCTGAATTTAGGTGGACCTGACACCTTTGCATAGAAATCACCATCTAATGCCTGCATTTTCTGAAGTCCGGGTCTTTCTACGAAGCTGCATATGAGGCATCTCTGTATCCTCACTCACAGTTATCTCAGTACACAGCATTTGACATCTTGTTTCTCTTAGGTTGTAAAGTAACTACAGACATCTCAGATTTGCATAGGCACTTTACAGTTTATCTGGTGGTCTGTAAGCATCATTTAACCTAATAAAAGGCTCTCCTCCACACACTGGTGCCTCCTCCAAACTACAAACACAATTACATTGGAGGAGAGGCATGTGATTAAATTTTTTTGGCCCAAATTAATAACTGTTTTCCTTTTAGCTTTCCACCTCTCCAAAGCTTGGGTTGCACCTCTGGCTTGAGTCTTTATGTTTGCAAATATTCAGTCACTGCCCTCAAACAGTGTCTCTGTTCTCTGTTAACCCCTTGGCAGACAAAATGCTTGTTTTTAATGCCAGTGGATGACCCCCTCCTCCATTCATCTGCCCTCTCTCTCATCTACCTTTCATTTCCAACTCTTTCTCATTGTTGCTATGGGTGTCTCCACTTTCCACTGGTCTCCATGCTTGGTATCTAAAATTTAAGCAGTGAATGAATGCCCTTTGAGTCACAGAGTTACCCGGAAGAGTTTCATGGCACACAATCTCCTTGAAGGGATCTCTCGGATTGTACTTGCTTACCTCATACAGATGGACTTGTTCTTGAGTAACCGCAAAGATCAGTAGCACGTTGTTTTGTACCAGTTTATCAATGAGCTGGCCAATAGTTGGATACTCCTAAAATCAATACATAGATTTAAAATAGCATCCTAACAAAAGAAGGTAAAATTTTAAAAATGTTCCTTTCACAGTTGAGAAAGTCGATATTCCCATGTGTTTTATCTGTTGTTCTCAGGAAACACACATTACTGGTGTTATTCTCTTATCTCAGGAATGGTCCCCAAGTCTTATAAGTTCAGGGAAGTCCTAAAAGCAGACTGGCAGTATGCCACACCATGCCATCTTACTCCTAAGCAGGACCCTTGTAATTTATCTCAAGGCTTCTACTGTGCCATATTATCTTCCCCAAGTGCCACTCAGCAGCAGATAGGAATGTAAGGGCGGGGTGAGTAGACTATGATGTATGTGACTGAGGTGGCTCTTGTAACTCTTACTGGAATTGGACGAGGCAACATGAAGCTTGAAGACAGGATGGAGTGCTGATAAATAGCTCACTATAATTCCTAGGGCCGTCTGATTTGAGACAGACCTACACCAGTTCTCGAGGTTGGTTTTATTGCCTTTGCATTGTCATAAATTGGTGGTGTGCAACCCTACAATCTTTTTCTTTTTTTTAAACACAGCATGACTGAAAACAATTTGTCCTTCTGCCATGGACACATTCACTCCCAAGCAAGGTGAATAATTAAAAAAATAAAATAAAAGAAATTACTCATTATTAAGTTTACAGATGAGTCTATTTTCCAAGTCTAGAAAACATGAAACACACCTGCCTCCTCTATGATGCCCAAAGTGGATGGTGCACAAAGGGGAGGCACAGAGAAAAGAGGAGCCTGTGGCACATTAAACTAGGAATATGGGCATGGCTGTAGTCCGTCAAATGGAGGAAAAGCATTGGTAAAGAAGCCTTCTGTTCACTGATGCAGGGCGTTGTTACATTCTCAGGACTGCTAGCGTATTCTTGTCTGAGACTATCATTAGGTGCAAGGTTCAGGGTGAGAAAAAGGTGTTTCTCTTTCTGTATTACCCAGGGAACTTCCCACTGGTGACTCAGGCTATGAGTGCTTCTTCTTTTTTTTTTTTAATCGCACTTAGATTTTTATTTTTCTAATGATTTATTTATTTTCACTTATGTCTGTATGAAAGTGTTGGCTCCCCTGGAGTTACAGTCAGTCAGGAGCTGCTGGGAATTGAATCCACATCGTCTAGAAGAACAGCCAATGCTCTTAACTTCTGAACCATCTCTCCAGCCCCCACTTGACCCGATAATAAAATTTTTCCTTAGTCTGACACATTCAGTGCCATCTGCTTTTCAATTGCCCAAACTTTAAGCATCCTTCACTCTAAAGCCCAAGGCCCTCGAGTGCTTCCCCTACCTCCATGGGTGCACACCTGTATACCGCTTCATGCAGAACCAGGCTCATACCACACAGCCCACATAGGATGCTGTGTTTTGTCAGGGTGAGATCTGTTACTTTAGTGCTCACAATTCTATTGAAAACTCAAGGCTAGAAGCAGCTCATGTTTGGTGGTCCCAGGAATCTGGCTTTGCTTTTAGCACATGGAAAAATCCAAAGGATTCGGGGGGATTGAAATGGCCCATGGCTTCTGTGCTTACGCAGAAATCTACTCAGAATACTGAGCCAAACATTTATTAACTGAGAAAGACATATTAGGTAATGGGTGTTGTTTGGTTCTATGATCTTTTTGTTCCGAGATCTCTACTATGGGGTATTTGATAAATTAATGGCAACGGGAGCCTTTCCTGAAACTCATTGACTAAAAGATAAACTATGGCAATAATGATTTGGATTCTCACATGAAAATACTGCAGTTAGAGATCATGTATGTGCAGGGACTAAAACTACTCAAAGAGAGGGGGGAAATCTAGGTTGAAGTCCAGAATTAGGTCAAAGAATGGCTTACATTTGTGAAGTAGTAGAGCCTGTATAGAATAGCCTCTCTCCCCCCCCCCCCCACAATTGACATTAGAATTCTGGGTTTTCCCCATCTTCTTCCAATGCATACTTCTATAAATCATCATTTGAAAGGCCCTTTAACTTTTCTGAGCCATGCTTTCTCTTGTGTTAAATATATATAATATGACTTTCAAAGGGTGCTGCTTTTTTAAAAAATAATAATAATAATTTATTTATTTATTTTACGTATATAAGTACACTGTAGCTGTCTTCAGACACACCAGAAGAGGGCATCAGATCTCATTACAGATGGTTGTGAGTCACCATGTGGTTGTTGGGAATTGAACTCAGGACCTCTGGAAGAGGTCAGTGCTCTTAACCACTGAGCCATCTCTCCAGCCCAGGTTGATGCTTTTTAATTCTACCTCATACATTTGTTGGCACCCACTGAGCTGTCAGGAAACAAAGATAAGAACCCAGCGCAGGCTCTGAGGAAAGCATCACGAGGCAGACGGGAGTGAGCATATTTCCATACAGAGATGGGCGCAAAGCCATCCATAAATAAAGAAATGAGAAGTGACTGCTTTGGGACCTAGCGGAGGTCAAAGTGAGCTCTCTGGGTTTTAAAGGGCAATTTAGTTTCTTGAGTACAGGGAATGACATTTCCAAGCATAGTAGACTCATGGTTTATTAATAGAAGCAGCAGTTGGACACAGAGTCCTGTTGAAGATCAGATGAGACCACTTGGGGCAAAGACCTCTGAAATTTTTACTTTGTTTGACAACAGTGAAGTTTTTTTCTTTGTGAAGGATGTTACCAGCATTTCTCAACCACTGGAAACAAGCTACTCGTTAATAAGCACCAACCAAGGAGGACTTGATTAGCTGTTCCAAACAGCACCGTGGTTGTGGCGGAACTGAGGCTGATGATGCTCAAGAAGCCCTCCGTGGTACTGTGCTGACCTGGACCGTGGTTGTGAATAGAGAGCTACCTGCACCGCTTTTCATTGGCCTCGGGGTCTCTGAGAAGCTAGGGAGGATCTGGGCTCACTTGTGCCTTAGCAGGTTCAGACTCTCAACATATGCCCACCCCCTACCTAGTGGAGATCACCTGGCTCCTGTGGGCAACTGTAATGCAGGTAAGGTGAAAGAAAGCAATTTCTATCTCCTGAAGCAGAAAATAATATGCCACTTTCATCTAGTATGAGTCACTTCATACGGCTTCATAGCAGTTTTGTCACGGCGTGGGCCTACTTGTGGCTTGGAAAACTGAAGACGTCGAAGGTTACATACCAAGACAGTTGACATGGAGTATTCATTCCTGTGGTCCAAGTGACAGAGCCCATCGTTGGGAATGACAATGCCTGCTAGCTTGCTGTCCATTCCAAAATGAGAATCCGCATCACTCACAAAGACCAGGAGGTGGAGCGAGTCGTTGCGCCAGCCAATCTTTTCCTAGAGTGAGAAGAAGCCATGGGTTGCATGGAGATGGGCGGGCCCGAACTGAGGATTATGAAGCTTCTCACATTTGGATTCTGAGCAATGCCTGGAGAGGCCATTCTAGCCTTTTTATCCATAGAGAACATATAGTTTATTAGAGACATGGAATCCTGTAGCATTTGCGTATTCCTAGACAACTTTCAGATTTTTTTTTTTTTTCATCACAAAAAGTTGTTCCAGTACTGTTGGGTTTGTCTCCACTTCTAGCTATTGATCTTAATTGTTCAGTTCTCACTTCATGTTGAGTGAGGGTGGGGGGTGGGGGGGGGGAATAAGACAAGGTGGTGAGGAAGGTCACAGCCATTCCAAATTCAAGCTAAACGCAATGCAAATTGGTTATAAAGTAAGTCTGTTTTATTAAAATGTCACCCAACATTTAGGCACATATTACTAACTATGTCACCTCAAAATTATAAACCTAACACAAGTCCAAGAGCTGCTGATTGAAATGGCCCCAGGGTCCTGCCCACTGAGATTGCCACAATCTGTGTTTTCAGCAGAGCTTTCCCAGAACTGATATAAGTCTAGGAAACATTTGAGCAAAAAGTCATTCTGTCTGTCCTCACCTACCTATCCCTTTCCTTCCTCCTTTGACTCCCTGACCCTTCTGCCTTCCTGGGAGCTTCAGCCCTGCCTGTCTCCCGGTATTTCCCACGAAGGACTAAGGTCTAGATAGACAATCATTCTCCTTGGTACTCCTCCAATAGTGAAGGAAGAGCTGAGTCCTGGCAGTGCTGTAGAGATAGTGTGACCTATGATCTCCATTTTATTAGTTCAAAACAATAGATTCTTATCTTCAGCTGTATTCTCAAACCCGGCCTCTAAAAGTAGCTCACGGGTAGAGTTCCTACATGGTTGCCTAGCATGTAAAGGCCCCACAGCGTTGAAAAAAAAAAAAAAAGGTAAAAAACCAAGTTATATAACTATGTGTTGTATACTATTTTAAATTTGTTTATTAACGTTCTGCTTTTAATTTTTCCTACTATAGTTAATTAAAAAACAACCAATCTGAGCCAAAATTTTAATATGTTTTATATGTCTGATATTTGAATAATCAAATAAATAAAAGCATCCTAGTATAAAAATTGTAAACATTCCAACAAAATAGAATTATTTAATAGACAACTTGTCTTTTAAGAAAAAGAGCAAATGTAGGAATATGGTAATCAAAGGAAAGTCAATTAGCTAACTTTCCAAAGCAGAGTTATTAATAAAAGCAGAGATTTATGTTAATAAGACGGTTCACTGACCCCCTACCCTCACCCCCCACACCATACCTTACACACAGCAGCCTGCATGATTGCATCAAATCCGCCTTCAGGTGTGTCAATATTAGCAGAAATCTTCTGTTTCCTCACAATTTCATTGAATCTCTCGGCATCATCAGTCAATGGCAAAATGTGCTTGAATCCAAACGTGGGTAAGCAGAAATAGGGAATACTACTACAAAAGGAATATAGAAAAAAATAATAATCTCAAATGCAATCTAGTACAGTTAGTAGATCTGATAGTTTGGGAACGTTTCCTTAAATAATGACTGATTTTATAAAGGGCCTCACTCTGTGACTTGGCCTTTAATCTTTCAGCTGAGGCTGCCATCTTCTCTGAGTTGGTTACTAACCAACATCTGCTTGAAGCTGCTGTGTACTGTCATGCACTGGGGCAGCAGGTAATTGAGTCACTAGACCCTCATTCCAGGCCACGGAATCAGTTCTTCCTATCGCCTATCAACCTAACCAGAATCTACCTGATAAGTTACATTTACCTGATAACAACGGCTTTGCGTTGCTTTGTGCTTGGGTATTGACTTGTTATCAAGCATGAGTCATCCCATAGCAGGAACTATTTCCTTCCTCCTCTGCTCCCAACCCTGTCTACCACGGGCCCAGTGACCGCAGAAAAGCTCTTGGTTCTTGTCTTAGGATTTCTATTGCTGTGGTAAAACACAATGACCAAAAGCTACTTAAGAAGAAAGCTTGTAGGCTGTCACGCAGAGAAGTCAAGGCAGGAGCCTGAGGTGGAAATGGATGCCGAGGCCCTAGAGAAGCACTGTTGACTAGCTTGATCCTCAGGACTTATTCAGCCTGCTTTCTTATAGTTCCCAGGACCACAGGCCCAGGGGTGGCATCCTACACAGTGAACTGGGAGCTCCCATATCAACTATCAAGAAAAAAAAATGCACCACAGGACTTGCCTACAGGCTAGTCTGGTGAAGACATTTTCTCAGTTGAGAGTTTCTCTTCTAAAATGACTCTAGCTGTACCAAGTTGACTAACCCTAGGCAACAATATTTCCAACCCCACAGTGATAGACTATCACTGCAGACCAGCCCAGAACTAAACTGTCTTGGTAGGTGAAACCTGCATCAAAGAAACACAGCAAATGAGGAGAGCGCCTAGAGGGTTCAGTCACATGCGCGTTTGAAAGCCAATTACTCGCCAGGCACGGAAATCCGGAAAAGTTATTCAACCCTTTTTTGCTTTGGGCTTTACTTTGAAGAAAAAAAAAAAATGGAGCCGATGGTATAGACCCAGGTTGTCTTTGGACTTTGGGGGCTCCAGGATCACTGGTGGAAATGAAAAATCTAGTACACTACTTCAGATCATCTGTTGAAATCCGAAGGGCAGCCTTAGCAATCTGTGTGTGTTAAGCATTCCAGATGCAGGATAAGCTTTGATAGAACTTCTTCTACAGCTTTGAGTAGAAGAACAGAGAGAGCAAGGAGAAGCCCCAGCAACAGTGCGGTGTGCTGCCTTAGGACAGCAGGTTGACTGCTACGGAGCCCACATAGTTCCCACGCCTCTTGTCTACAGGTCTAACAGCTGGTCTGTCAGCACACCAACAACAGGTCGTCTACCAGAGGCAGGCTTTTTTTTTTTTCTACATCCACTAGTTGAGGTAGACCTTGATCTTCATTATTTTTAGGTTCTGTATTTTTTTTTTTTAATTCACCAAATCACCTACTTCCTAAAGTATATCCAAACCCCAAGAGGTGTGTGTGTATGTGTGTGTGTGTGTGTGTGTGTGTGTGTGTGTGTGTGTGTGTACTTTTGTTACTTTGGTAAAAACAGGGTCTTACTAACTAACTGAGGCTGGGTTTGAACTTCCTGAGGAGCCCAGGCACGTGTTGAACATGACATCCTCCTGCCTCAGCCTCCTAGGTAGCTGAACAATTTGCCTATACCCAGTGTGTATATCATTTTCTTATTCATGGATGTGATCAGAGAGAGGAAACAAGATTTCCCTATGCAAATTCCTAGCTGAATTCAAGCAAAGTGAGGAACTGCTTCTCCTTCAGTCCAGGCACACACAGCACAAACAGACAAGTGACCCACTGATAGTCTTGTTAGTGCCATCTGGGTTATTTTTCATTTTCTCTCTGATTTTTATTGATGATTTCATCGTTTGAAGGGGTTCACATGTCTAATACTGTGTTACTAATAAAGCAAGACGACTAAAGCTGTCTAATGTTCCTAAGTGCAACTAGGCTGTTATATGTACTTTGTGTAGAAATTCTTTCAGATGTTCCAGTTAAATAGTAATGCATCAGCAATACTGATTAAATCAAATGTCCTTAAACCGAGATACACATAAAATAAAGGTGCTTATTGGTTAGTATATTAACTGAAACAAACCCTCACAGGAACCGAACTCCTTGTGGAGGAATGTTCAGTGTATTGCAGGCCAATCATTACCAATCATTACCAAGAGTCATGAGTGGTCCACAGAACTGAATAACTGGGGATCTTATGAGGACAAGAATGTTGATGTCCATGAAGATGGTCATCTTTTGGTTAGTAGACATGCGTAGAAAGAACTTCAGACTCTGTTCCCAAACGTAAAAACAAGATCACTGTAGAAGGTTAGCACTGACTGGCACTGCTCCAATGTCCTGAGACAGCCATCCCCAGAACAGAGGCTCTGGTCATGAAGGTCTCCCCCTTCTGATCTTTGTTCTACTTCTTCAGCCAAAGGGAGTTTTTAGAATCCCTGGCAGCCATGGGATCTGGAAAGATGGCAAGAGCGTTGAAGAAATGTGGCCCACACTTGCCTTGGTGCCGCTCTGCTCTGTGCTCCCAAGACAGTCAAGGTTTGACCAGCATTTCAGCCGCTTGGAGACACTGGAGCAAGTGTGAGTTTCCCGGCCACTTTCTCTATGTCCTTTCTGATTCGTGATGTTTATTTATAACGCTCAGAATTCAATTTTAATTCTCTTCTTTTATCACTAGGTTTTTCTTTGAGACTGAAGTGCTGACCATGCACGATGTCTACCTGGCGGGGTTGTTGTGGGACTTGAAAGAGATTAAAAATGCTAAACAGTGTGGCATGGTGAGCTATAAAGGTGGTGTCAGTCCCCACAGAATCACTTCCCACAGACTAGCATGCACCCAAGGACAGAGAACGGTTTTGATTAATGATATCACTAAAATCAGACCTTCTTTTATAAGAGTAATATAAACATGAAGAAGAATTGTTTTATATCAACATGGAAGGGAATAAGAACGAATTTTAATGGCTGAGAGGCATCTCATACTTGCCTTGGGCATCATTTGTTTCTGAAATTTCATTCTAAAAATCTGGTGGCATTTTATATTTCTTAATTGCATTGCCGGGTTATACTGAGTGATAATATCTGGTATTAGCAAGAGCAGTCTATGGTATGTGCACTGTGACCTGAAACTGCATCTCTCAGACTGTTTTTGCCATTCAAGTGACATGTGATTCTCTCTCTGCTTTCTCTCACTTGGTGCCGGCACTCTGTGACTCACCAAGGTCGTTGTATAAGTTAACTTGTTTCTTTATATCTTGAAGTAAAATATTATATAATAAATAAAAATAAATAAAGCATGGATGTACCTTGAAATGCGGCCTACTAGTGATGACATGACCACTGCCATCATAAACACAGAGCAGAGCACACACAAATACACACGTACACAAGGACCTGCAGGACAATTATAAGGCACAATATAAAGAGGTACTACTTACATTTTGTTAATTTTAAAAATAAATATTGATAAAAATAAGACTATATTTACATATTCTTAAAGTTATCTTTTTCTGGCAGAAATGATTTTTTTTTTACACACAGCTTTCTTATCTTTGCATTTTATAGCTGCCATTTGCTTTACTGGGTGATGGCCCACTGCCAATAGGAGGACAATAGTGGGGCTGGGGCCTCCAACATGTTGAGGCAGTTATATCAAGCTCCACAATGTCCTGATAGGTGGCTTTAGGAAGCATTGGGCATAATAAAAGAGGAAATGCTAGTCTCGCTTGATCTTCCTTGAGGGAATATTACAAATCACTAATCGTATAAGCTGTGCATCTCCGAATACATGTTTTTCTTCAACACATGGAGAGTTTGCATAAAGCACTTCTGCTGCCCATGAAATCCAGAGAGGAAGAAGCATTTGCATGATTGAGCCGAATTGGCCCTTTTTCCTGGAACATCATTTTCACCTTAAGAAATGATTGACAGCTAAACTTAAATTAATCCAACTTGAATATTTGGCAGACACGTTCTTAAAAATGAACAAAGGAAGGCTGTCATTCCCAAGAGCACAAATGCTGGCATTTGCTGCCGACAGCAAAATTCAAGGTACCTAGAATATTTGAATTGAGGAATTGCTCATTTGGTTCTTGAGAGGTTGACAATGCTCCCAACATTTTCCAGACCTTCAAGACACATGTGATAAGGTTGGTGTGTGATACCAAGACATGTGAATCTTGATATCATGGATTCTCGAGCACTCGTGTAACTCAGTGAATTCACAGAACTCACAGCATACAAATGACGGAAGTGTCACATTGCAAAATCATGAAGGATAATGGTCACTCGCATGCAGGCGGATCAGTGGGCTGCAATGTAACACAATAGGAAGTGTTCATTAAGACTGTTTCAGATTCTACACTGAAAGAGTCACCTGTCACTTAGTCTAGTGTTAGAGCGGAGAAGGGAACACAGTCATTGGAAATAGCTATCAGGTGAGAGTCTCCTTTGACAAATCTATTTCTGTGTCAGGCTTGACTTTCTTCGTGGATTTTTACCAAAAACACTGCAGAAGGTTAAATGCCTAAGTGGATATAGTAATCCAGTTGCCTCCCATTAAACCAGATGCTTTAGAAGTTTGCAAATAAGTAAACTACTATCATTCTATTTGAGAAGAAACTTGCTGATTTTTTTTGAGAAATTAGTTATTGTTTGTTAAAATATGTTATTATTCAGTATTTATTATTATAACTATTAAATCAACAAAATGATCCTTATTTGTTCTATTATATTCTAACAAGGTAACTGTTAATAGGTAAAACCCACATAAACTGGAGTTTTCTTAGAGGTATATCATTATCATCATCATCATCATCATCACTACTATCATCATCATCACTATCGTCACATCATTATAGGCAATGTCTCTCTTTGTAGGTCACATTAGCCTTATGCTTGGGGTCTTCTTGGCTCAGCCAAATGAGAGCTGGAGCTAAGAACAGGCAATGCCACACACGGGTGAGGTATTAATTGCTTTCCATTGTTGGTGTATATGTGTTATGTCTAATCTCTCCTACCATGGGATCCAGGGATTGAGCTAGGTTTGTCTGGCAAGCACTTCTGGCCGTTGATGGCCCAAGAGGTGTTAATTTTTTAAGGGTATAAAGGAGTCCTGAGCACAGGACAGCGGCTCAGAACCATCTGAAACTCTAGTTCCAGGGTTTCTGATGCCACCTTCTGAACTCTAAGGGCACTAAACATACGAGGTGGAAGGACAGACAAAACATTCACATACAATCAAATAAAAGAACCCATATAAAACAATATAAATAAGGCAATAAAAGATTTTAACTAGTTAAAATATTTGAAAAAGTATTTCCCCAAACGAGACGTTAGCACTCAATTTCCAAAACTCATCAAACCGCATTGTTGGCTGTGTGCTTTAGTTTTTTAGAGCATATGTAAACATTAGAACACATGAAAAGATGTTCAGCATCATTCATCAATAAACACAAATTAAAGCAATGTCAAGACAGCGTTACAAACCTGTAGCAATGCCTAAAATGAGAAGGAGTGATTGTTTAGTGACAATCTGATAAGTCCGGTGCTACTAGTACAGCACGAATTCATGGTGCCGTGGATGTGAGCGTGCAGAACACTTGCTAACCATTCTTAGAAGTAAAAGGCGGCACCTCTACTTTGCAAAAGAGTCTGATTGTTTCTTGAAAAAAAAAAAAACTTTAAAAATTATCAGATAATTCAGCAAATCTATTCTACCTATGCATCTAAGAGAAATAAAAAATACATTTTTAAAAAGATTTATATGCAAGTGGTTTTACCAACATTGTTCACAATATCTAAAATGTGGAAACAATACAACAGACAGGAAACAGTCCTGTCCATCAGTGGAAGGAGGAATAAACAGTAACTGATCAATAAGGATTGTGTGCTAAAACAAAGCGGGACGGGCTGCTGACTTGCACAACGAAATCATAAAGAAATCCAAAAATGTTTTTTCTGAACAAAAGAAGCCAGACACAAAGAGTATACACTACACATGCTCACATCTGTATGAGGTCCAAGAATAGGCAAAAACAATCTAAGCAATAGAAACTAGGAAGTGGTTGCTTCGGAGGAAGCAGAATTGACTGTACTCGGTCATGAAGAGTCCTTCTGAGGGGAAGACAAGTCTGGTATGTGGATTTTCTTGCCACACTCAATTACCAAATCTCATAAAGCAGCATTGTTGCCTGTGTGCATTGTGTGTGTATATAATATATATATATATATATATATATATATATATATATATATAGAGAGAGAGAGAGAGAGAGAGAGAGAGAGAGAGAGAGAGAGAGAGAGAGAGGAGGGACAAGCTTCGGTCTTTATTGATCTGCTTACTTTACTTTCTTACTTCCTGGAGTAAAGACAGGATTAGTGCCCCAGCAGTCTTCTTAGACCAGGAAGATAAAACCCAAGCACCAATAATGGCTGAGCAGACAGCAGGGATGCCTTGGATTCCTGTGTGTGTATCTGCTAAATTAACCCTGAACTGAGAGAAATAATTCTCCTCCTAAGCCAGTGTCTTTGTTACTTGCAAGCAAACACAATTCATAAGAATAATAATCAGTAAGAATTTCCTTTCAAGTTAAAACTGCTTTGGATTTGCTTTGGATTGTGTTAGATTAAAGTTGAGAACTAAATTAAATTTCTTTTCTTTTTTCATGTATTATTTATTTACTTAGTTTGTTGTTAGTTAGTTAGTTAGTTAGTTAGTTAGTCAGTCAGTCAGTTTTTTGAGACACAGTTTCTCTGTGTAACCCTGGCTGTCCTGGAACTTGCTTCATAGGTCAGGCTGGCCTTGAACTCAGAGATCTGCCAGCCTCTGCTCCCGAGTGTTAGAACTAAAGACATGCACCACCACTGACAGGCTTATGAGAACTATATTAAACTATTTTAAATTGACATAACACCATTTGTTTCTTATATACGTCTCCCTTTGATGTATTAAAATATTAAATATGAACACACATTTGGGAAATTGTGTATATCTGTGTGTGTGTGTGTGTGAATGAGAGAGAGTGAGAGACACACAGAGAGAGAGACAGAGAGAGATTGTAGTAAAATGATAAGGTTTTGGATCGTACCAGATCTTTTCAGAAATCTTTACTTAATAATGTGGCCTTGGGTAAATTGCTGACCTCTTGGGTCCCCTGTCTCTTCCTCTGAGCACGGGATGCACAGGAGACCAGCTTTAGCCCACCGTCATTATAAGGATGGAATGAGATCTTGTATATGGCGAATTTGGTATAGAGGCTGGTAGCTCTTTTCCAGTAAAATATTAAATACTTTGATTTTGAATATGTCATTGATGGTACAGATAAGCCATCACAAGACAATTTGCCCTTGACTATTACCTGCATAATACATGTTTTTAAGTGTCTGATTATAGCATATTATAACAGAGGCACTGCCTCATTTCCTGTTGAATTTAATTGCAGTGAAGGCTGCTGCTGTCAGCAATGAGTGAAAGCCACATTTCCCAAGATGCGTCAGAGGAAGGTGCAAAAATTGCTATTTTGATATAAAGACTCAGAAAAAAAAAATGTAGGTTAGTCTCAAATAGCCCTAGGAAGTGGTGGTCACTAAGAACCGAAGATATCTGAGGGACTGGTATGTGTGTCCTATGTAGTCAATGGTGAAAGACAAACTCTCCTTGCCCATAAACAGGAAACATAGTTGGCTCCATCCTGACCTGCAAACCTGGCAAAGGATGAAGGGTCTACAGGATCATGGAGTTATGATGACCCCACCTTGGCTGGAAGCTACCTCGGCCACAGAGAATTGCTGAGATCCAATCTTGAGGCAGAACGCCAGGGTTTTAACAAGCTGCTGGCACAGCAGCCTGGGTATGTGGATTCCATCTATACAAGTCAGTGCTCAGGGATGCCAGGGAGTTCACTCACTTACCTGCAAGGGTTGGTGATTTCCTCTGGTGTTGTTTTCATAAAAGGAGAAACAGGCTTTTCCACAAAAGAGCCAAAGCCCAATCTAAAGTTGCTGGTTAATTTAGACATCTCTTTAGCAAGCCGGGAGCCAAGCTCTTTGATTGTGTTTAGGTCGTCATCCATGGAGGCCGAGAGGTCCATGAGGTAATATAGATCTACTGGGTAATCTTCCGTCTGGCGGACCTGCACTTGCAGAGTCTGCTCACCCCCTGCAAATCCGTAAACACAGCAGTTCTTTGTAATTAACCAATTTTGAGCTAGCTGGCTAGTTTATTTCAGTGTGACCTTATTAAGACGCATGCAATCTCATGAACTGTGTGCTATCACTTATCAATGAATACGTCCATGCAAATCTCTCAGTGAGTTTTGAAGGACTGAAGGAGATGTATGTTGGGATATCTTGTATCTCCTTGGGAAAAGTAGCATCCATTTAGATAGAAGACAAGCTGCATTTTTCTGCGTGCGGCTTTAGAAGAAGGTGAACCAAATAAAGGGAAGATTAAATCTATATTTCAGCCCTTGCAGAAATATGCAGTAATGTGGTAGACATTTGAGACTTCAAATGGTCACCATCAGAGAAGCTGTCTTCAGTGACACATTTGGAATGCAATGAAGAGACGAAGAGACATGTTAGCAATTCCCCATTTCCTTCAGATTGGGAAATGAAAATCCCAATAACCAATAATGTGTGATGGGTACCAGAAGGATTACTGGATAGCAAGGGACAGACGTAGCAGTAGGAAACCATACCTGGTCTCAACTTAAGAACCAAGCTTTGAGGAGCAATCTGAACAATGTCAGAACTATTTTTCTGTCGACCTACGCTGAGAGGCTTATTTTGAAGTACTTCTACTTGGGATACAGGGTTTTCGATGAAGGGTAATTGGCATCCTTTGGCTAAAAGATTCACTGGGGTGTCACACCTTACGCCAGCTCCGGACAGGTGGGTGAAATTCTAAAGGGGGAAAATAACAATGAGAAAAAAAGAGACAAATTTGCATTTCCTTGTAAGATTCCAGACATTAAATTTTTATGTGCTTTGTGAAATAAGTACATGCTAATAAGTACATGCTAGGGACATCCCATCCTCCACATGACTGGGGGTGACTGGCAGATGGAGCTCTGTGATAGCTGAATAACTGGGGAATTTAGCCAGAAATTTTGTTTTTTTTAATAAACCTCAGCCTCTTTTTTTTTTTTTTTTACTATATTCAGTCTAATTCATCTAAGTTTTTTTTCCAAAGCCCGTGTCATAAAATTTCTTCAGTAATCTGAGTATATCTTTTAAATGTCTGAGTTCCCAAAGTTGATATTTTCCTGAGAATTTGTTCAGGATGAATATCTGGTTCCTGGATTTCTAGCCTAGGACTGTCACCAAACCCAGAGAGATGTTTCCTGTAGATTCCTACCTAACATCTCCCTGTCTGGCACTCTGCTGCTTTTATTGGATGGTGTGTTAATTATAGCATTCCTTCATTTGAATTGACCCCTCAAGGACTTTAAGCTCAGTGTCTTAAAGGATTCTAGTTCAAGGTCCTTTAGAGCACCCTCCACCACCTGGGTCTGGAGGCTGAAAGAGGAGATGATTTTAAGGTGTGCATTCTGTCTGGGATTTCAGAAAGTCCCAGCCCTTCAGGTCCATCCAGAAAGAAGGTGGGGAGGTGGAAGGCTCAACAGAGATGTGGTAACTCTGATCTTGCAGTACCCAGAGTAGGGAGACAGAGCCAAGGCCTGGACAGAACAGGTGCTACCAATAGGCAAAGCTGATCCTGAGCTGAATTGACCTGAGGCCCTTGGACATGTGTGTGTGTGTGTGTGTGTGTGTGTGTGTGTGTGTGTGTGTGTGTGTGTGTGATTTGCTCATGGAAGCCAGTTTGGTGCCTCGTAAGAACCAAACTAATACTCATGTCTTTTCTTATCCCTTAGGATTCTAAGTCATTATTACTGTTTTCACAAACTAGAAAAGTTATACTTCTTCTGAAATTGACTTTCAAAAATACAATTTGTTACCCGCCAATCAGACCTATACAGATTTACAGCTATAACCCTGGGTCTGGCAAACTGCAACCTCCCATGATGTAATAAAGGCAAACACTGGCTGCATGCGGCCTCAGAATGCTTCCTAACACAGCTATCAGCTCTGCTCAGCCTGTGCCAAAAGAATAAAGTTGGGGAGGAGGCAGAGCTGGAGAGATGGTTCATCAGTTAGGGCACTGACTGCTCTTCCAGAGGTCCTGAGTTCAATTCCCAGCAACCACATGGTGGCTCACAATCATCTGTAATAGGATCCAATGCCCTCTTCTGGTGTGTCTGAAGACAGCTATGGTGTACTCATATAAATATACTAAATGCATCTTTACAAAGAGAATAAAGTCTGAGAGAAGCAATTTGTAAGTTCGTGTATACACTCAGTTTTCCTCATCCTTTGCACTGATGGACACAGCGGTCTACCACAGCTAACATACTCACGACTGCTTTTATTGTTGAAGAGGCCTCTAAAATGATCTGGCCTTAAAACTTGATGGTCGCTTGACTAGCTACAAATAAAACCCTCAGTATCACCTTAGGAAACACTTAATTATAAATTCAATATAAAAATGAATTTAATTACAAATTCTAGTGGGCTAGAGAGACAGGTCAACATCTAACAATGCTTATTGCTCTTCTAAAGGACCCAAGTTCAGCTCCCAGCATCCATCATCCATGTCAAGAAACTCACAACTTCCTGTAAGTGTCGTTCCAGGTGATCTGATTCTGTCTTCTGGCCTCCATGGGTAGCACACACACACACACACACACACACACACACACACACACACACACAAAGTAAACATAAACTCTAGATTGACACAATATTTTATGTCTCTGCCATGAAACTAATAATATTGTCTTCTAGACTATGTCCAAAGAGTATATGCGTTTGTTCTTTGTTGACTATTCTCAACCCTGCATTTCATATTTGACCTTAAAAGAAAATAACTGCCTTGATTTTTTTTTTTTTTTTTTTTTTTTTTTTTTTTGGCCTAAGCAGTTAAGGCAGTGGATGGGAAGGATCGGGCTGGTTTATGCTTTCTGTATGTGAGACAGCCCTCCACAGATACATAATAAACAGGGAATTTGGACACTAATAGTTACAGCCCAGGTCTGATCCAGGCGTCTAGATTCCTTTCCCTTTGCATGTCACTTGGCTCCTGCTGTTAGCGTTTGTAAGCCTTGATTGGCACCTAGATTCTTTCCAAGGGGTGGGACTTAAACAACCAGAAAGTCAAGGCTGTTTTTTCTTACTGTGAATCCTTTGCACTATACATTGCTTTCTGCATCACAGCGCAGGCTGTGACTTGGTCTGTCTTGTTATGTAGTCCTCACGCTCTCCACACTTCACACAAGTTTCACTCTGACCAGAGAAGGACGGATACTTTAGAGCAGTGGTTCTCAGCCTTCCTAGTGCTGCAACCCTTTAATAGGGTTCCTCATGTTGTGATGACCCCCCCACCACCAGAAAATTATTTTTGTTGACACTGCAGAACTGTAATTTTGCTACTGTTATAAATCGTCATGTAAATCTATGTGTTTTTTAATGCTCTTAGGCGACTCCTGTGTAAGAGTCATTCAACCCAGACAGGGATGGGGATTGTGACCTATATTTAGGTCGCGAACCACCGCTTTAGAACTTTACTGTGCCCCCTCTGTTCATGACTATGCAAAAGAATTGGCTGATACCGGAATCATAGTTTTCTCTTCTTGAAGTACTTAGCACAGACTCACAATGCGTCTAGGATCCCAGATGGAACACAACTACATTGTATCAACATTCAATGTGGACAAAATCTCCACGGCCACCAATTATCCAGACAGCAAACAGCTAGAAAGACTGTATAACTGAGAAGTAACCAGATGGCTGGCACCCCTTTAGTCACAACACTGGTCAGGCAGAGGCAGCCACACATCTGTGAGTTCCAGGCCAGCCTAGTCTACATAGTGAGTGCCCGGCCAGCCAGTGCTATGTAGTGGGACCCTGTCTCAAAAATAGAAATAAAAAATAAATAAAGTAATTAAATTAAATGAGAGAATTGTCTAGATGTAATAAAGGATGTTCAGTTTTTAAAGAACAATTTGACATCTTTTCCTTCAGCGAGTTGTTTCCAAAGTATAGACGAATCCAACTTTGATCCTCTGAGCCTCATGCCCCTCCCTTCATCTTGTTTGCTCATTCACTCACAGAGAGAAGCGCTTTCACCAGGACATTATCAGTAATGGATGTGGAAACAGCGTTAGAAACAGGGTGATAGCCAGAGATTTACCTCCTGGGAGCACCAGGCGCAGTGCGGTCCTGTGAGCAGGCAGTCTGAGCAGGTTTCTGCACCACCCCAGGCACAGCCACCTAAGGGCAGAGCCAGCAACAGGCAAGGATTAAAGCACTCTCCTTCATCCTGCTTATGGGGCTAACCCTTCTTACTCCAGCAAAGCTATATAAAAATTTACTTTATGAGACTAATCCTCCGAAGGCTAGTAACTCACATCAAAGTTTATAGCTTAGACCTATCGCATTGGAAATATCTGCATCATGTAAACAGTGTCTCAGACCACAACCGTGTCTAACTGCTCAGCACAGAATCATTGGATTTAGCCTCCTGTTCAACACCTGCCGCTTAATTTCAAAAACTTGTCTGTACTCATTATAAAGGTTTCTCTTATACATTCAGCATTCCTGTTTCTGAATCCTCCACTCTCACAATTATTGACTCCCAGGTGGGCGGCCTTGTTGTGCAACAAAACAGAAAAGCTTCCGAAGTGGCTATCAGGACGACACTCCCAAGCGCCCATTATTCAGAAAGGCTGTCTAATCCTCCTCATTAAAATGCCCGTGAAGCCTTTGTATTTATTTACCTTGTACCTAGAACATTCACCGGGGGAAATGCCTGCGTCTGCCTCCTATAGTTTGTGAAAGTGTCTCAGTGGCATGAGAGCCATCAGACAGATCGAATGAAAGACGACTGTCGGTCTGTTCTCTGAACCAAATGACAGTTTGTCAAGCATACGATGAGAGCGATATCTGAGAGAGAGCTTCAGGCTTACCTTGGACGTGATCATTCCTTCCTAGAAGTAGCAGGAACAGGCAGACCAGCTCAATCCCCATTCGGTTCAGTTTTCACTGTGCAGACAGATTAAAAATGAATTACCTTCAGGGTTACAAGACCAAAGCTGGAAGCCGGGAAAGTCTTTCTTACAGTGATTAAAAAAAAAAGTAAAACTACTTACACTGCTTTGAAAAGTAACTTGAGCTGTAAATTCAAAAGCTTTCATTAAGACTGAAATGAAAACAGAAGCTACCTGGACAGGCAAAGCAGAAAAGCTGTGTTTAAAAGCAACTTCAACATGCTTACTTCCTCATTCACCTTATAAGGAAGTCAGGTGTACAATCCCCAGGAAGGTGGGGAGACTCGGTGAAGGAGACATTTTTACGTGTGTCAATTCTATTAGCTGCACTGTATCCTAGAGAAAATTAGTCTCTTTAGTGAAATGAGCTGTCAAAAGGCCGATTTAAATGTATGGCTTTCATAACAGTTTTAATTTAATGCCGTAAGGATGTGAAATAAAACACCAGAACTTAAGCTAAGTGTAAGGAAGCTTTAAAAAAAAAAGAGAAAGACAACTGAAAATACCTGAGATTTTTGGTTTTCATGTTAGAGCCTCTGCAGAGAATTGAAATGAGCTCTGAAAAATATAAACATTATTTTACAGTCAAATTAGAAGTTAGGCAAAGGAGAACAAAACACTGTCTATCGAATTATATAAGAGATATTTTCCACATGCCTAGAATTTTTATTTTTGAAAGTGTATTAAAAGCACTGTATATGAAGATCAACTAGATCAAAATAAAGCCTCAGCACAACAGAAACAATAGAGAGAGAAACAGGAGCAGCCAAGATTCTGCATCTCAGTCTCTACAGGCATTCTTCCAGGATGGTGACCACGGAGAGCAGTTGGTGGGCACAAGGAAGGTCCTGTGGTCCATCAAGTACCAAGATGGTAAAACAAACAAAACATTACTAAAAACAAGGTAAAGCAAATAAAAGAAAGGGCTTCCAGCTCCTGGCTTGACACATAGGAATCATTTATGTGTTATATAAATGACAGCTAAAAATGAATACATTCTACAGGTAAGTCTTCGAGGTTCGGATCCCTCGCCCCCCCCTCACCCCCACCCTCCCTTCAGGGACCTTTGGGATTTGTAGAAACTGTGAGCAGGTACGAATCAAATGCTCTGTCACTCTGAGCCATCTGACCTTAGGCAGGCTCCTTTATGTCTGGGCTCACGTCCTGGGAGACTATCTTTTTGAAGGTATGTTTCCAGGCAAGCGTGAGAAACCTGGAAAGAGAAGAAAACAAATTATAGGCTACTCAGATTTTTTTTTTTTCTCCAGAAGCCTATATTCAGTTTTCAACTCTGTCATAAACAAAACCCAGGAAGAAAACAGAAAGACTCCCTCAGCAAGAATCCAGGTTAGAGAGCTGAAAGAAAACTGTGTGAAACGTGTGCCTGCATTTGAAGGCTGGTGGAGCCAGGACTTCTGCCTATGATACACACTGCAGCCAGGTTTAAAACCCGTCGGCAAATGTTTTCTGAGCATTTGTGCCAGATACGTTCTCTTAAGATATACTTTTATTTTTAGTTGACATAACAATTGAATGCATCCTTAGGGTAGAGTGTGGGATATCAATAATTGTATATAACATGATCAGGTCACTGGCATATCTGTTACCCCAGAGACACGTTCTCTATCAATACCATACATATGTGTGTTTATATGTGTATGTGTGTGTGTGTAATGTATATCAGTGCATATATATCAATGCATATATATGAAATTGAGTATATATATATATATATATATATATATATATATATATTTCTTTGGGGAATGTTCAAAATCCTCTGTGACAGCTATTTTTAAATAATAAACTATTTTCAACCAAAGTTGTCTTGCTATGTTTTAGAATGCTATATTTTAGATGCTATTCCTCCTCAAATGACATCCTGGTACCTAGTAACCATCATCTCTCCATCCCTCCCTCTCATCCTTTTCTGTCTATACTCTTGTTTGCTACATCTTTGTTCTCAACCACGTTTTGTGTGTGTGTGTGTATGCACGTGTGTGTAGATGTGCCTGTGTGTGTGTGTGTGTGTGTGTGTGTGTGTGTAAATAACTGCTGGTATTCATGTGTGATATCATGAAGCTAAGAAGACAACTTTTTTGGGGGGTTGGTTCTTTGCCTCCTTGTTGAAGCAGGGTCTCTTTCATAGTTTCTGTTGCTGGCCAGGCCGAGAGCCTCCAGCTTTGCATCTCACCACAGGCATGATGGGATTATAGGTGTATACACCCCACTACATCCAGCTTTTATATGGATTCCAGGGATCAAAATTACGTTACCAGGCTTGTGTGGCTAGTGCTATTGTCTTCTCAGCTGTCTCCCCAGATGGGTAGTTTCTGTTTTTGAGAAAGTTCTGTACTGTTTTCCCCAATGCAGATATTGTTCTTTAAATTAAAAAAAATATTTATTTTTATTTTATTATATAAATGTTTGCCTACACATACATAAATATACTGTGTGCCTACTACCCGCAGAACCCAGAAGAGGGTAGTAGATCTTTTGGAACTGAAATTACAGACAGTTGTGAGCTGTCTTAGGTGGGTCTAAGATACAAACCAAGGTCCTCTCTAAGAACAGCAAATGCTCTTAACTACTGAGCTATCTCTCCAGCCCAAGGTATTATTCTTGAAGCAGAGGCTATGTGAGGAAAATAAATAAAATAAAACGAAACAAGTGTTTTCTTCAGACAGCAGATTTTTAGGGTGGGTCAGTGAGGGAAGGGACTGTGGACGGTAATAAAGCTGGGTTAATGGTAAAGGAGGTATGTTCTCCTATTTAGGGAAGTCAAGAGAGTTTTCTGATTCTTCCATCTGACAGAGTCCTGGATGAGCTGGGAAACACAGCAAAGCACCAAAGCTGGTGGAAGCTTCCCAACAGGTGTTTTTAAAGGAAAGGAGAAAGGGGTAGAGTCTGGGACTGGAGTATGACTGTATCTAGAGGCAGAGGTCAGGACATCCTCAGGACTGAATTTGATGGCGTTTCCTTCAGTCTCTGCTTTACACTTTGTCCCTGTATTTCCCTTAGACAGGAGCAATTCTGGGTTAAAATTTTGTGAAGGGTGGGTAACCCCCATCTCTCAACAGGGGGCCGTGCCTCTACAGGTTCTCTCTTCCTCTTGTTAGGTATTTCAGCTAATGTCATCCCCATTTGGTTCCTGGGAGCCTCCCACTTTTCTGGCATCTGGGACTTTCTGGTGGCTACCCCCAGTTCCCCATCCCCCATTGTTACACACCTCTGTTCAATTTCCTGACCCTCTGTACATCTCCTCCCACACCTGATCCTGCCCCTCTTTTACCCTCCCCCTCCTCTCTCCCTCTCAAGTTCCTCTCACCCTCTACCTCCTGTGATTATTTTGTTTCCCTTTCTAAGTAGGACTGAGACATCCACATTTTGGTCTTTCTTCTTCTTGAGCTTCATATGGTCTGTAGTTGTATCATGGGTATTCCGATCTTTTTTCCTAATATCCACTTATCAGTGATACATACCATGTGTGTTCTTTTAAGACTGTGTTACCTCATTCAGGATGATATTTCTAGTTCCATCTAGTACCTGTGAATTTCATAAAGTCATTGTTTTTAATGGCTGAGTAGTACTCCATTGTGTAAATGTACCACATTTTCTGTATCCATTCCTCTGTTGAGGGACATCTGGGTTGTTTCCAGCCTCTGACTGTTATAAATAAGGCTACTGTGAACATAGTGGAGCATGTGTCCTTGTTTTAGGTTGGAGCATCTTCTGGGTATATGCCCAGGAGTGGTGTAGCTGGGTCCTCAGGTAATGCTATGTCCAGTTTTCTGAGGAACCACCAGACTGATTTCCAGAGTAGTTGTACCAGCTTACAATCCCACCTACAATGGAGGAGAGTTCCTCTTTCTCCACATCCTCGCCAGCATCTGCTGTCACCTGAGTTTTTTATCTTAGCCATTCTGACTGGTGTGAGGTAGAATCTCAGGGTTGTTTTGATTTGGATTTTCCTGATGACTAAGAACGTTGAACATTTCCTTAAGTGCTTCTCAGCCATGGGCAATTCTTCAGTTGAGAACAATAATGTCAATCAACTAGACCACCCAAAGTTCCCAGGGACTAAACCACCAACCAAAGTGTACAAATGGAGGGACCCATGGCTCCAGCTGCAATATGTAGCAGAGGATGGCCTTGTCTGGCATTAAGGGGAGAGGAAGCCCTGGATCCTCTGAAGGCTCGATGTCCCAGTGTAGGGGAATGATAGGGCTGTGGGGTGGGAGTGGGTGGGTGGATGAAGGAACACCCTCATAGAAGCAAGGAGAGATGGGATAGAGGGATTTGGGGGGGGGGTCTGGGGAGGGGGTAACATTTGAAATGTAAATAACAAAATAACCGATAAAAAAAGAGACTGAACTTAAATTTTATTCTAAATAGTTTTAAATCTCATTGGAAGGTTAGAAGAAAAGAAATGATATGGCTTCACCTCCTTTAAAAAAAAATTCCATGGCCCCATGCATGTTAGAATGCATCGAGCCAGGCTGAGGGGTATATGGTGAGAGGGGTGGGCTCTCCTATTTAGGGAAGTCAAGAGAGGTTTTTCTGATGCTTGCTGACTGCCCATTAGGAATAGGATATCCCATGGGGATAGACACAGTGCTTGTCAGGACTAGGCTCTTGATATGTGAGCAGAGAGACACTGGGATTCAGGATAGATTTGGAAGTGGACTGTGTTCAAGGATTAGATGTGAATATGAAAGGAAAAAATATTTATGGCCAGAGACCCTGAGGGACAATGCTCTTGACTGAGAGGTTAGCTAGGGGAAGCAGCTTTCATATGGAAAACAAGCATCAAGAATATGATTGTTTGAGATCCCAGAAGATACCATGAATGCAGCCAGATGTCAAAACCTGGAGCTTGGGCCGATATCAAAATACAAAGTATAGAACTGGATACATCATCGTAGACTAACAGCTACGGGGCTGAAGATATTCAAATACAGGAGTCTGAATAAGATCTCCAAGAAAGTGGGCATGGGTGAGGAACAGCCCTGGGCCTAGCCTAGCTGTATCTAGCAGTGAAGGGGGCTGCACAGAATAAAGCAATCTGCTAACTAACACACACTCCTAGCTGGATCTAGCAGTGAAGAGGGCAGAATAAAGGAAACAGCTAACACACACTCCATCTTGCCAAGGAGGAAGTGTCCTTGTTATAAAACAATTCCCTGACTATCTCTCATGTTTTGACTCTTCTTTGCTGGCAGAGTTCTGCACCTCAGGAATGTTTAAGTGAGCAGCTTCTGAGGAGAGACAGAGAGTGTCTCTTTAAGGCCCAAGGGGAATTGCTTATGGCTTTGAAAGCTCCAGATTGTGTCTCTGTCCAGAGTAAGGGACAAGTGTGCTTATGCCTTGCAAAGTTATGAGAGAGAGCAGGCATGCTTGCTGACTGCCCATTGTGAAAGGCTTGGGTCTTCTAACCCAGGATTTCTGTCTCGGAGCCCAGCCTACACCATCTGTAGGCATCTCTTTCCTTTTGTGTCATCTTGGGAGAACTGAGGTTGAGAGATAGATAAAGAACTCGCTGACACTCTGGCCATTGATTCGGCTGTGAGCGATAAAGACCTTTATCTCTGACACAAACATATCGTGTCTCAGGCAGTACCCAGGAATCCACGACAGGCTTGGCAGTACATAGAAACCCCAGAGGCCTTTCAGCTCTTCCTGGTTTGTGACAATCTCTTCAAGTTGTACCTCTATCTTCACACTAAACATGTGACTTTTCAACATTGCTTTGGGAGAAATGATCTCGCATCCATGAGGTTGCCCCACGTGACTTAGACTGAACACTCATGCCCATCTCCAGAGGCATCCCAGGCTCCAGAACTGTCTACTCTCAGACCTCTCAGGTTTGTCAGTGTCAGTCACTGTGGATGAATTGGCATCACAGGTGTCTTCTCAGCTTTCCAACTGCCCTGTCTCTAGATTTTTTGCTGGGGTTCCGTCTGCCATCAAACACCTCTTCTTCTTACAGGACAGTGGCACTACTACTCCTCAGCCTCTTTGTGATTAGGAGCTCTGGTGACTGCCCTTGCAAATGGGATGTGAGGGGGGGGCAGCACACAGTATTTCATGCCCTTCTTCCAATCAAATGCAAGCATTGAGGTCCTGGGGGGAAATTGGGAAAACCCTGTTGGACTTGTGAAACTGAGTATTTTTGAATTGTATTGGACTTTTTTTATATAAACACTTCCATCCTGGTCAGGAGAATTGCAATTACCCCGGGATATTTATTTTTGTGTTCTCAATAGTAACCCTCTTGTGTTCATGCTGTCCCCCATTTGCAGGCACACACAACTTGGCCCCTGCTGCCTGCAGGCCCTTGTCTGCCTCCCACCTGCCCAGTTTGGCTCACTGCTCTTGGTCTCTGAGAGACTCTTGTGTCTCTCATTTCCCACGGATGGTCCAGAGTATCCCTTACTGCTGCTTGTACTTTCTGAATACTGACCTCTCTCCCTCTCTAGACTGTGAGGGTGTTTTTTGTTTTTGTTTTTTTAGCATAAATTTACATAACGAACATTTATTGAACTCTTACTGTGCAGCAGAACGGAATTGCATCTAGTTAATCTTTTTGTTCTCAGTGAGCAGCTCAATGCGTGGCACTTCATAAGTAGTCAGTTATGTTTATGGGGCAGAGTAATGGAATGTGTGTTTTCATGGCCTATCGTTTCACCAGCGACAGGGCAGTCACTGAAGAGATAGGTTGTTTGGGAGGGTGCAGAATACAGCCAGGGGAAGGGGACATTATGCTTCCTGCTTGGGTTGTGATGAGAACTGACAAAAGGTTTCTTATGTGGAAAACAGAAAATGAAGGAGGGACTGAAGAGAAGACAGTGTAGGACGGGGTTCAAGAAAATATCCCTTCCACCAGCTCCACATTGATGTGGTCTGAATGTCGTATTCAAAGCTCTAAGTTATGGGGAAGGCTTGGTCTTGCTTCCTGAAGATTCAGTGCCCAGTGTCTTCAGAAGGGAAGGGATGCAGCCCTCCCTGATCATCCTACAAGCAGAGAACCCACTAGTTTAAGTGTCCTGAAGGAAACTTTGTCCCTTAGCCAAGCAGGTCATTTCCCTCTGTATCTTCAGACAGTGGTCCTCCTTATCCTCAGGGGACAAGTGGCAGTCCCTGAAATCATGAAGGTATCATGCCCTGTGCTATAATTTTTCCTGTATATAAGTCCCCAGATTTCATGACTTCCCTGTCTTAAGCACACACTCCATGGCTCTAACTGGTGCAGTTTGGGATGCAACAACAAAACTCACACAGATTTCTTTTCCTTTCTCATAGTTTTGCAGATATTCTGGTTCTCAACATAGACTTTAGCTACCACGGCATACAATAGTTTTCTGTCCCTATGCTGAGAATTATCACTTTTTCTACTTAAAGCAACTCTTTATGGCTCCACTTTGCATATCTAAGTTCCAGCATCACCATGTGTATTCTTCGAAGGCATGGTTTTTTTTTTTTTTCTTCAAGTAAAATAAGAATTTCTTGAATACAATTCAAGTAGCACCATGGCAGCTGAAAGCTGATATAACAAAGAGGGATAGATATAACTAGATGGATATACTTGAATATCACATACTAGATGGATATACTTGACAAAGGGGTCATTCATGCCCTGGGTGGGAAGAAACGAGATGGTGCAAGATTTTACTCTGAATGGTTCACTACTGAAATCTTAAATTGTATTTATTTCTGGAATTTTCTATTTAATGTTTTTAGACTGCAGTTGACTGTGTGTAACTAGAACCTTAGAAAGCCAAACTATAAATGCGTGAGTATAGGGGAAATACTATATGCAGCTGTAGGTGGGAGATCAGGAATCTTGTAATGAGGGGTAAAGCTGGCCAGAGGGAGAGAGGCAGGAACTCATTAGGCTGGAGGGAAGAAGCCTCTGTCAGAAAGATTCCACAGTTATGTGGAAGCCAAAGGCAGAGGAAAAATACCAAGTCAGAGATGAGCATCAGAATGAGGTCATCAGTAGTAAAAGGCACAGAGCCACGTACATGGACAAAGGCCATCAGATCCCCAGGCTCACTCCGCTGAGAGGAAGTCATGACCCAGGCTTCTGTGGGCACAGATGCTCTTGTAGGTTCATCTCACTAATGCTCAGCTCCTCCTAGCTTTCCCAAGCACCCTTTCTCTGCTGGAACAGTAAATCTTTAATAACAAATCTGCACTTATTGCAGGTGACTAAATCTTTGTATTTCTTACAAAGATCCTGCCATACTGTCTTCACTTTCAGACAGGGTGGTTAAGCTTACAGAACATGGCCATTGCATTTGCTTAGAGCCAAGCCTGGAGGCTCTGACTACATTTGAGAGTTTGACCCTCTTCAAAGAGTATGAGCCAAGAGGTAGGCCATCAGCTGGTCTTTATTTGGAAGGGGTAGAAGGAAGTTTCTGACTTTAGGAATCTGTATTAACTAGTGTGACTCACTGTGTTTAGCTTTGACCCAGCCATTCATCCATATCAAAGAATGGCTATCTAGAACCTGTAGCCTGCCCTAGTGCTCATGAAAATACTCCTAGATTGGGAAATGTGAGCTAACCTGGAAGGGGAAACCAACTGGATCATGGGAGCCTTAATAATGACCACTGACTTAGGCTGGCCCTAGCTTGGTTATCTGCTTTACTTAAGTACCCATGACACATCTCTTTGTGTTTTTGTTTGTTTGTTTGTTTGTTTAATTGATTGATTTGTTTTTTTCTGTGAAAATATTTGATAGTGAGAAGTTAAAAGATGAGGGTGTAAATGAAGGTGTTGTCTTTGGGTCTGCTGTGGATGCATCTGCGTGGGTCTGCCTGGGAATTGCTGGCAGACGTCTGTGACCCATTTGGGTGTGAGTAACACAGAGTCACGGAATCTAGAAGTGGATATTTTTGTCTTGAATTTCAAGATTTTTAGGAAAATTGTTTTTAAAGGGGGATATGTTTAGACTTCTTGCTGTCCTGCCATTGTGAGCACAATGTCTACAATGTATTAAGCACAAAATTGTCTCTTGACATAGACCATACAGTTGAGGTAAGAGTTATATATTTTTTAATTACAGTAGAACACACGCGACAAACAAGCTACCATTTGAAACATTTCTAAGTATATATCCAGTGGCAATTAATATAAAACATTAATTATAATACAATGGTATCAAGTACAATTAATATAAAACATTAATTATAATACAATGGTATTAAGTACATTTCACAAGCTCTAAAGTCCTTACCAACATCTGCTTCAAGACCTCTTTCATCACCTTTACCATTAAATGACAACAACATTTCTCTGCCTCCATCACCTAGAAACCTCTGTTCTGTTCTTCATCTCTGAACTTAACTATTCAAGACTCATTCTGTGGAATTGTTTGTTCTTTTGTGATCATCTTATTTCAGTTAGCATAATGTCCTGACTTTTCATTGATGTTATAGCCCGTGTCAGAATCCAGTCTCTTAAGGCTGAGTGGTCGGTCTTCTGTTGTACCCATTTTGTTGATCCATTAAGCTAGAAATAAAATTTTAGGCTGTTTCTGGCTTTTGGTTCTTGTGAATGGCAGAGCAATGAATGTTAGTGTTCAAGTACCTGCAGAGTCCAGAGCCTACTTTAAGTTTCTGATGCTTGTGCTGAGGGAAACTTGGGTGCAGTAGGGAGAATTTAATGTCAGCTCTAGGGAGCTTGGGATCAAACCGCAGCCTTGCCAAGCCCTGCTGTCTGTCTGTAGGGATGATGATGAATCTCCTCACTTTAGTACCTAGATTATAAACTAAAAATAACTTTCACCTTTCAGGATATCAGGGAACACTGACTTATACTGCTTTGAGATAGATCCAGGCTTTTGTAGGGACAGAAATTATGGAACACCAAGAAAGAAATACAAAACTGGAAATAAAGAACGGATTTGTTCATTACAAATAAGACAAGAAAGTCTTGACAAGTTGCCAAAGGCTTGGATACTGCAGCATTCTTGATCAGTTTGTGTTTTTCCTTGGCATCACCTCAGACAATTCACCAGAAGTCTTTACCTAGAATCTGCTCCCTCCTCATCTGGAGCCACTTACAGTTCCAAGTAACTCCAGGAACCTGTGTGAACTGGCAGGCTGAGCTGAGACTCCATCCATGTCATGGTAGTCCCCATCTGCTTCACTCAGAGTTTGTGTCTACTGTAGCCAGTGTTATTGAATGCTTACCAAATTCCAGACCCAGCTACACAGTTCATTAGTTTGCTTCATCTTATTCGCACCCAAAAAGAAAAGTTCCACAGAGGCGATTTTACACCCATTTACTGGATAAAGAGACTGAGACATGGGGAAGCTATCCAAATGCTACTGCTACTCTTGGGGCAGAGACTGGAAGCTAGGTCACTTCCCCCTCCCCCAACTTCCTTTCCCACCCCTAGAGCTCAGCATCACTGTGCAGATAAGAAACCTTCATGGAATCTGTAAGAGTATCACAAAAAGAGATATCAACAAAAAGGGAGTTTTTAAGACATACCTCTGTGTCCTGAGGTTTCTTGTTCTACTCTGGCCCAACCTATACCCATCCGTTCTTTGCTTTCTTCATCTTGTGCGCCTTTTACACTACTGAAAATGAGACAAAGCTGCTATCCTGGACCTCCTTCTTAGCCCTTCTCTGTTTGAAGTTTAGTTCAAATCACTTGAACAAAATGAAACAAAACATGTTGCTTGGCCTCTTAGGGGAAGCTGCAGCCACTGGTGGGCAGCCAGGCACTGAGTGCAGCCTGGAACTTTCTGGGCTGGGAGATGTCTAAGGCCTGGTGCTTGCCTGCCACCTGCTTACTCTGGAGCCCAGCAGGCACACAGGGACACTCCCTCTGAGCTGAGCACTGGCTGTTTGAGCAGCTTTCCCCCTCAGAAATCAGATATTACTTTGAAGTCTGAGCTCTTTCTGGCTTTTTGTTTGTAAAATAAATTCAAGATTCGATCTCCCCACCCTCACTCCCCCCCAAAAAAAACCCAACGAGTAGAAGTTGATTTTGACTGGCCTCTGAGGAGATTCATCATGTGCTTTCCCCTAGTTCTGCCCCACCTCCATTTTTTTTTCTACCAAATGGTTTGCTATGGCAAGAAATTCACATGAACAAATAGACACTGAGAGCCAAACGATTTATTCTCAGCTTGCAAACATGATAGGCATTCCAATACTTTTCATTCCAAATGATAAATCAAACTAAGAATCAGAATTCTTCAATTTTGAAATATAGATAGATAGATTTGAAATACATACATACATATATTATTATGTTATTATTATATTATCTATTATTATTGAAACTGCAATAGACCAAGCATTCCGAGTTAAAAAAAAATAGATTCTTGTTTATTTCTTCTTTCTTTAATTCATCAGCTACCTATTGAGATTGCGACCCACACAGAGAACTGTTCTGGGAATACAGTGCAAATTAAAACTGACAAAGCACCTGCCACTTGGAGTTTATAGTGAGAGAGACAAATATAAATACACAAAGACAAGAGGTGGGTGGTTAAAGCTAAGGAAATAGCAATGAGTTAGGATCAGAGAGTTCTTAAAAGGAAGGCCATAGAAAAGTCTCTGCTAGGGTGTCATTTAGACAGAGCCCAGAGAGAAGAAGGAGTTACATGGCTGCCATGGTAAGACTGTGACCAGACTGCTGGGAGAAGAGAAGTGAGGCTGGGGTGGTTTCTATGGATGAGCCTATATTGGAAGACAGGCCACAGGGAGCCAAGAGCCCAGGAGCCACAGTCAGGAAACAGCATTTGTATTTTGCATGAAAACAGCAGCTTTTAGGGAAGTCTTGGATGTGTTTTAAAGAGATCAGTCTGAGTAGACCACAGACCATAGGTAGAGTTAGCAGGGATGGAAGCCAGGAAGCTCACTGAAGGGTATTTCAACAGTGGAAGCCAGAGGCGATGAGTGCTTGGCTTGGATTGTGGTGGAAGTAAAGTGATGAGCGTTTGCACTCTGCATCTATACCCAAGGTTGACCAGATGTATAAATGATTGCTCATGGCTGGGAGAGAAATGAAGTGAGCAAAAAGAGCTGGAACGGTTATGAAGGACCTACCAGGCAACCTCACCATCTGTGACAGATTTTTCTAGATTAGGGAGAAACAACGTTGTACCCATCCATCATCAAAGTCATGGTGAGGTCTGATAAATTCTAATAACTTGGGGAGTCATGAGGAACTTAGCATTTCAAAGGGAACTGCATGGCAGAGCTAGAAGAGTCTAGACATTATAGGCAAGAGTTCCATGGCCAGAGTGTTCACATGCTGTAAAAGTCAGATCAGCTAGTGTCTTCAGTTCTGAAGTTTCCCAAGTACCTGAAGAATAAAACAAAATCTGAAAAATTCCTTTGGCCCCATGATCTTCCATGACTGTGTTAGTAGACTAATAGGGATTAATTTTGATAGAAAATACTCTGCAAGTTTACTTAATATGTCAATATCTGTTTAGTATGTACACTAAAAATTATGTAAATATATATGTGTTCCTCATTAAACCACTATAAGGCAGGTGAGGTTGGTAATCTTATGCTAAAACAAATTCAAAATGGAAGAAACTCAAACCTCTTCTGTCCTTAAAGACAATTTATATAGTTGTGAGATGACAAAAACTTGTTATCCTTTAAAAAGTGGGAAAAATGGTGGCCAGAGTGTCTGAGATCCACTGAGGATTTATTACTTCCATTGCCATTTTATGATTCCTGATAGTTTCTGGTTCATTGAATCCTACCCATACACTTACACACAAAGGAAGAGGCTAGAGAACTGAACGTAAGGCGGCCATATAATCATCAAACAGGTTAAGTCATATGTTGTTCTTACAAGCTACTCAAAATGCCACTGAGCTATTCATTTCTCAAGCACTGGAGGAAGGGAAGAGAGGCTAGTAAAAGCCAAGGCAACTGGCATCTAATTTAATGAATTTAAGAGTATATTTCCAGACTCAAATCTCTCTCTCTCTCTCTCTCTCTCTCTCTCTCTCTCTCTCTCTCTCTGTATGTGTGTGTGTCTGATTTTTTGAAACAGGGTCTCTCTGTGTAGCCCTGACTGGCCTGGAACTCACTCTATAGACCAGGCTGGCCTCGAACTCAGAGATTTGCCTGCCTCTGCCTACTGAGTGCTGGGATTAAAAGTATGTGCTACCACTGCCCAATTTATGGGAGGCTTTGAGGGAGTCTGAAAAGCACCTTTATGTTCTGTGATCTCTGCTGTCTAATGGCTGTTTTGTATGGCCTGTCTCTTGTTCTCTATCCTAATTTAAAACCCCTCTTCTCAACACCTCCATCAAGACAGCAACAGGCTCTTGAAACCAGGCATAAATCAACCAAAGGCTCAATAGGAATTCAACGTTAAAGTAAGAACATGATTAAAAAAAAAAAAAAAAAAAGCTAAAGTCTTGTTGTGTATCCCAGGCTGGCCTTGAACTCTAGATCTTTCTGCCTTATCCTCGAGATGCTGAGATTACAGGTGTGCCCAGCATGCCCAGTAACAATATTTTTGTACCAAGAAGTTCATTAAAACTTTAAAGTTACAGCAAACAATGCTTTCTGAGAGAAAAGAGTTCTCACTTGTGAATATTTTGGAAGATGTGTGTATAATGTTGGGTGAGAACAACGTACCTTCCATGTATTGAAATATTACAAATCTTAGGTGTTCACAGAGTAAGGCTCAATAGCATGAAGCACACGGTTGTCAGTTCTTTGGCCAGCTCAGGTGTTGGTGGATTTTTGGACATCTTTTGGACAGCATCAGTTGGTCTTGAAGTGATTTAGGGTCTAAACTTTATGCAACCCAAGATTAGGAGGAGGGGATTTAAACAGACACAATGGTTTATTTTATGAATTTCGTTGATAGAAGTACCTGGTTTCCCAAACTGTGTCCTAAAGAAAGCTGTTAATCCTCACCCTCATGATGAAATGTGCCATAGTTTATTTAATATAGCCCATTAAATCCCCTCATCAGAAAGTCATGGTGCCCATTAATCTAGTAAACACTCCAAAAAGCTCCACAGGGAAGAAAATTGTTAATCTTTGTTTAACAGTTAAATAGGAAACTGCTTTCCTGGGGAAAGCCTTTTGTCAGCATGTGGTTTTTGGCATTCCTGGATCCCTTTCACCTAATATAATCTCAGCTTTACTGGAGAGAGAGTCCGTATCTGAGATCACTGGGATTCTACTGAGCCTACTGTCAAGAAAACCCAGCGTCCAATATAAGTTGCCCACAGAGCTGTCAGATTTCATAAGGAAGCTTTACTCTTGTCTTCTGAATGCATTGTCTCCTCAAAGACTCCCCAGACAGGCTTCCTGGGGGGTAGAGTTCTCTAAGAGAAGCTCAGAGGGCAAGTCTATTTTAGGAATAGTGCATATGTGGCCTCTGAGCTATCTCCAGCTCAGAGCCAAGCCTTGACTGTGGCTGTTTAGAAAGGTCAGACATTGTGAAGCGGGCCCCAAGCTATTCACTACTTTCCCCCTCTCTAAACAGAATATCCCAGTGTTTGCTGTGTCAGTCCTTATAGCCTGACCCTTTCAGTCACAACATCATCAAGTTCTCATTTCCATCCATCTACCTATCTGATTTGCAGAGGATCCAGAAGAGTAGTTCCCTCACCACCTTCTCTTCTTAGAATCGGATCCCTCCTGCCAGGTGAGGATGCTGGATTATATTTCATACTTGTTCTCCTTGCGCTATCTGAATCCTGTGGTGCTGGTGGCCTTCGCCACACAAGGCTGGAAGACTCTGCTTGATTCTTAGTTTCTTCTCTCAACAAACACCCCGGCTCTCTTAAGAGCACCTTCACTTCTTACAGTGACCAATCACTGCTTGAATTTTGAAGGTTGTCATCAGTTCAGTCTCATCTTGGCATTTTCCTACAGTGCCATGGTTTTTATTGAAGGTTCTCACATTGCGGTGGGAATCGAGGTGAATATATAGGGTCTGTGCTGTCCGTCCATCTTACTGGACTTCCAAGCAGTTGAAATGATCACTACAGCTTATTTTGCTTAGTTTTCTAAGCAGAATTTAAGATATAATGTGGGTGGTTTTTGTTTTTTGTTTTTTTGTTTTTTTAATTGAATTCAGTAACTGGTCATTGTAAAGAAAAAGTCAGACTTGCTGGGCAGTGGTGGTGCACGCCTTTAATCCCAGCACTTGAGAGGCAGAGGCAGGTGGATTTCTGAGTTTGAGGCCAGCCTGGTCTACAGCGTGAATTCCAGGACAGCCAGGGCTATATAGAGAAACCCTGTCTCAAAAACAAACAAATAAAAACAAACAAACAAACAAACAAAAAACCCAACAACAACAAAGAGGAAGTGAGACCATGTTCAAGGGTATATTTGTGACTTGCAGGTTTCCTTTTCTTAAATTTTTATCCTTAGAAAAAGGACAAACTAGATCTGAATCCTTTGAGCAATATGCAAATAGTAGTACTGACATCAATTTGAAAATATCTGATATCCAAGAATCACTGAGGTATTTCATTTAGTTTTACTTATCTTTGGAATGAGACAAAACTACAATTAAAGCAATATTTTCAGGTAATTTATTTCACAAATATGATTTTTTATCTCATTAAAAAAAATCAACAGTCTGTCTTAAGACATGAAGTATTCTAGGTCCTGCAAATAAGTCTGAAATGCCAGTGGCTGACAGTGACTTAGTGAGAATACTGGCATCAAATCCAAGCAGTCTGGGCACAAGCATATGGTTAACCTTTGCATTAACTTAGCGTGTGCTGGGCACCTTCTAAGTCTTTATCATACTCTAGGGTGACATACATTTCCCCACTCAGAGATGTCTGCTGTTATGTTTTCAGTTCAGTGATTTCATATATGAATTTCTGACAAAACCCATTCCCACATTCCCTATTTCTCTATATTATTAACTTCTGGTTTATACAATGTAGTTTTTACAATTAAGAAATCAAGACCAGTACATTGGTTCCCTGACATCTTCATTCAGATTTCCTTGTTTCTATCTTACCCTTTTCTGTCTATGAATCCTCTTAGCGTGTCACATTACACTTATTGTCATGTCTTTAGGACCTTTTGTGGATTCTCCCCATTTCACTGAAGAACAGGTGAGGCACATATGGAGGATAAGTAGCTCACCACAGCTTCCTAGCTCCTTATTGGGAATGCTGGCCTCAAATACAAGCAGCATAAGTGTATGGTTAACCTGTGCATTAACGTATTGTTACCTTCTGGTGCGATTTCATGTTGAAGCACATGGTTCTCTGTCAGTTCTGCAGGCAGGTTGACAGAGTGGCATGCATAACTGACCTGGTGGCTTCACTGAAGTAGAAAAACCACTCATATAGAGAGTTTGTAACAATGGAACAGTAGGCCCCTGGTTCTCGGGACTTGAAGAGCTTCTGGCCCTCACAGGAGGCTTATAAAACAGAAATTGATTCTCCTTCTGGAGGCTCCCAGTAAGCCTCCCGCTCCCGTAGCTCCAAATGACCCCCAGCAGCCCTTGGCTCCCTGGTCTTGTAGATGTGTCTCTCAGATGCCACCTTTACACAGGCTTCCCTTCTCTGCATCTCCTTCCTACATGGACTCTCAGCCGTTGAAATTCTGACTCTCTAAAAGATCTAGGATGCTGTCCTCTCAAGGAGATCCTTAGTTCTATCTTTTCTGGGCTTATATCTAAAAGACCATTTTCCAAATGAGACTCCGTTCACAGACATAAGAAAGTTAGACATAGCCTTTGGATACCGCCACTATTCAACTCATTACAGAGATTAGTAACTCACATAGGCTTGTTGGGTGGAGTAAATGAAACAAGATTAGATAAAATACCTGCATGGAAAGACTGTTTAAAAATGAGTCATTGTTATTATTGCTGTTGTTGTTATCATTATTATTATGATTATTATTGTGTATAATACAATACACAGGTATTAGGTTGGGTGAATATCCCAAATAAAATCATGCTACCCATCTGTGACTAGTTAGTATGTCTACCAGTGACCTTATTGTTGTGTGAACATTACTGTTCTGGTTCTATCTATTTTTTTTTTTTTTTTTTTTTTAGTTCTATTAGGAATTTTATAAGACTGTTCTAACTCTAGCATCTTTCTGTCTCTATCTCTGTCTGTCTCTGTCTCTCTGTCTTTGTGTGTGCATGTGCATGAGAGAGAGAGAGAGAGAGAGAGAGAGAGAGAGAGAGAGAGAGAGAGGTAGAGGGTACCTTCCATCAAGACTTTTTCCTAGGGACATTTGTCCAAAAGAGGACAGCTCTTTAAGCTTACAAAGGGTCTCTTCACCAAGCCAGTGAGCAGGATGAATGCATTTCCTGCCCTTGCCCAGGCTGATCAGCAAGCTGCAGGAAAACAGCTGGCCAGCTCAGCTGCTCCCCGCCCTTGGGATAGCCTCTTCGGTCACTGGTTGCAGCACTTCCGATTTCTGTTCTGGATCTTTATCTGAGAGGCAGAATTCCAGTCCTGTACTAAGCACCAGGCTGGTCTCCACCCCACTGCATTGCACTGCTCCTCCACCCACTGCCTCTGCTGTCTCTGTGGTCTTTTCCTGGCAGCCTCAGGATTCTGAGCTGGCTAGGGTGAATTCCTTCTGCATTTGTCAGAGTCTTAGAATGTCAGGGCAAGCAGAGAACTTAAATCCACTCCATTGCCTCTCCATTCCTTCCTTTCTTGAGCAGACATGCATTAAACAGTCACTCCCACAAGACACCGTCCTAGGCAGCAGGCAATATGCAATATATCAAGTAAGTTCAAAGGGCAATGGATATGCACCTCTCAGTCTGAGTAGATGCTTGTATAGTCTCCAATAATCATTGACAGCTTATGATTTACCTAGAAACAATTTAACATAACTGCTTTTATTTAACCTGACAGCTAACTACTGACAGAACTTACTGGGGCTATGATTTTGGAAGGAAAGAAAAGATTGCATCCTGTTTTCAACAATCCTACTTTGAAACTAACTAAATATCTCTTTCTATTATGACAACAAACTGCTGTTAAAACAGCAGTTCCTGTAGCTGGCACCAAGCGAAGTCTAATGTATTTTGCCCATCGTTTTATAGTTGATACAGAGGACTCAAAATGTTGTCTACACGTAACATCCTGTCAAAATCACAGAGGACATTAGGGCTGGCAGTGAACCTGTTATCCACAGTGCTACTAAAGAAGTGCATGTGTTACAGAAATGTACATTTGTTTTTCAATATTTCCGTAACTAGTTGGCTTTTATTATGATGTATATTTTATTTTAGAATTTACAGATGTTTCATTTTTATTAGATTGTTAATGGTGTCTAGGGAAGGGTAGTAGTTATACAAACTGAAAAACCCTTTTTGAGGGAGTTCCAGAGTAGGACAGAGTACTTGGTATAATGTGGTGCTGGTAGTGTTTCATATTTAGAAAGGTGTAGTCAACTTCTTTAAATAAATTTTTTTAGCATAAGTAAATTCCTTAACTCTTGAGGCCTGTGAGTTCCAGGCACAGTTCATTTGTATTGCACATCCATTAGGGTCTAACGTTTCTAAAGAAAAGTAACAAGAAACACTGAAGTGCCTCTGCATATTTAACACACACACACACAAGCATAAGGGGTTTTGTATTACTGTTCCCTACTTAACATACTTGAATTGTTGAATTCTCTGTAGGATAACCAAAAGCAGTTGACTTTTGACCCGCTGTGATATTTAGTTTGGCCAATACTACCAGAACTTTCTGAATCACAAAGTTAAGAGAGACCCCGAGGTTTGAAAAGTTACAAAAATGTGTCCTGACAAAAATTTTGAAGTTGAAAATAGAAACCCCTGGCTGGGTGGGAGTCGGGGTGGGGGCACACACTTTTAATACCAGTGCTTGGAGACAGAGGCAGGTGAATCTCTGTGAGTTCCATGCCAGCCTGATCTACAGAGTAAGTTCCAGGACAGTCAGAGCTACACAGAGAAACTTTGTCTCGAAAATCAAAAAAAAAAAAAAAAAAAAAAAAGAAGAAGAAGAAGAAGGAGGAAGAGGAGGAGGAGGAAGAGGAGGAGGAGAAGAGAAAAGGAGGAAAGAAGACAGACAGACAAAAAATAGAAACCTTTTAATGAAAGAAGGGCTCATTCTTTTTTATTTAACTTTCTTACCTTCACTCTAGTATGACCCACTGATTACTGATGCTAGTTCACACTTAAATATCCACACACCAGCTGATAAATTAACATTTTTTGGTGGGGGGGTTGAGACAGGGTTTCTCTGTGTAGCCCTGGCTGTCCTGGAACTCACTCTGTAGACCAGGCTGGCCTCGAACTCAGAAATCCACCTGCCTCTGCCTCCCAAGTGCTGGGATTAAAGGCATGCGCCCAGCTGATAAATTAACATCTTATTGACTTGTATACATCTCTGATTGTACACAGCGAGGGTGCCCACTCCTCTGTCTGAGAACAGTACCATTTTTATTCATCAAGGTTCAGGAAAAGGGCTTTTTGTTGAATAAATCTGTTTTGTTTGTTTTTATTGCTGTCTTTTTTTAAATAATTAGATGGGACAAATAAATTTCTTCTCTTTATGAGAAGAAAAAGATCACAAAATTGGAAACCACTAGATTCAGCCTTGTGTCTCTGCTATTGAATAATGGATGTATTGCTGAAAGAAAAAAAGGACAAATTTTTACACACACACACACACACACACATATTAGAAGTATGACATTCTTAAAGAATAGGAAGACCACATCATGGGCTGGGGAACTGGCAAATACAAAACTTTCTAACTCTCTGAGACAGAATCTCCCCTCCCATCATGTCCCCTGGGAAAACAAATTTTATACCCTTATCTTACAAATCTGTTTCAGGAAATTAAAACGGGGTGATTTTGAGCAAACAATTAATAATATTTACAATTCCTTGTTTTCAATGCCCACCTCCACAAACGACAGTTACCCATCTTAAACTAATGGAATGATCTCTATCACCTCAGCCAAAGCTGCCTCTCACCATCAAGATCTCCATTCCCCTGTAGGTGACTTCAGTATCTTTAATCCACTTCAAGGAGCTCAAGTGGTCTCATCTCCCTAGCCTGTACTCACACTTGGACATACACAGCTGGCTCCTGTAGTGATCTTACAGGTGGACTTTTAATTTGTGATGACACCCCACAACCTACAAAACAAAATCTAAAAACTAGTGGCCTTACCCTAGTATTCTTCAGAGCCTCCCAGAGCTTTATCCCAGTCTGTCATTGACTTATTGTGTAGGCTATCCCAGAAGACTGTTTCCTGGTGACAGATTTTTATCCTATTTCCCAACAATCCATTAAAAAAAAAAAAACAAACAAACAAACAAAAAAAAAAACAAAAAAAACAACCCCTCTGCATATCCTTTCCCTTGCTGGAAATATCTGCATATTCCCACAGAGGAACTTTGATGATACAAACACTGTATATTCTTAACTACTCAATTCAAGATCCAATCTCTTTACTGTACCTTGAGGTCCTAATGCCAGTCCTATATGAATCCCACATCCCTGAATATATTGCTTGTTTGGGATTTACTGTGGTCTATTTTGAAGTTGTGACATTTATACTTTAACTCAATTATATTTCAATTTCTTCACTTTGAGAACCTAACACTGTTCCGGTCACATAGTAGGCATACAATAAACTTTGTGTTAGTCATGTATTGATTACTTGATTTCTCTGTCTTGCAGGGTTGTTTTTTTTTTTTGTTTGTTTGTTTGTTTTGTTTTTTGTTTTTGTTTTGTTTTGTTTTGTTTTTTTCTGTTAGCATGAGAATAGTTAAGACTTCACATGGCTAATGGATTTAGAGAAAGCAAAACAGAACTATACAAGTACATTGTTGTCATGGCCACTGGTTTCCAGACCTGGGCACCTCTTGCGAGTCTAATGTTGTAGCCTGCGCTATTTGCTTGCCTAGTGGAATGTGGGAGGAGGGGGTCTCAGTCTGTCTCCTTCCCAGGCTCCGGGTGATATGACCTCAGTAGAGGAGAAAAATGTTAATCTTGGTTGGGAGCAGGCTTGGCTTGGCCTGAGCCTGCCCTGGGCCAGTCCCTTTCCTCCAGCTGGCTCTGGGCTAGAGACAACAGATGTGCGCCTGGAGAGTGAGTGGAGGCAGGGCTGGGGCAATAACATTACCCTTGTACCAAATTCATACATCTAGAGAGCAACTAGAGGATCAGTCATCTGCAGATGAGTAAAAACTGTGAGAAGGGCCAGCTTGCTCATTGCGCTCCTGGTAATGATGGATATTGTAATTGAGTAAAAGCTCAAAGCTTAGTGACTTACCGACTACTCAGTGTTCTGTGAGAGGAAGCTGTAAACTCAGTCCAGGTAATTATAGCCTGCCAGGACCTTTGGGGAAACAGAACTCTTGTTGGCACTGTAGGTTCGTTTATTATAACAATTGTCTCAGATATTTGATACATAAGGTACTTTGTATCTAATTTGCATAAAGGCAGGAAGCGCGCACCAGTGGTCTCTTTAGACCACTTTCTCCATCATCCCCTCAGCTCCATTGAGTTCCATGAGCATCTTTTGGTTCCTGTGAGCAATAAGAGCTGAGATGCCTTTTCTAGTCACGTGTGGTGGCTCATGCCCATAATCTGAGGTGCCAGAAGTTCAAGGCTAGCTTGGGTTATAGTGTGAGACCTTGTTAAAAAAAAAAAAAAAAAAAAAAAAAAAAAAAAAAAAAAAAAAAAAAACCAAAAAAAAACAAAACAAAAAAAAAAAGTGACAAGAACAATTTTTTTCATTTGTTTTGGAAAGGAAGAGTGTGGAGAAAGCTGGGTACATAGGGGACAGAATGGGGGGAGATGCTGTGATTTTACCTCTTTATTCAACAGGACAGAGTCTAACTTGGAGTCACTGGATGGATAGACAAGGTAGATAAACACCACCTCTTGGTTTAGGTGTCCAATAGCTAGTGGACTGCCTCGCAGCCTGTCAGTGGGATGTTTGGAAAGTCCCACCCTGACCCCACCACTGCCACCCCCTGCTCTCCTCCACAGAACTTCCAGAGCTCTTCTGCTCACGGAAAGAGATAGAAGCAGCAGCCAGGCAGGAAGCCATAGTAGCCAAGGATGGTGGGCTCGCTCCTCAGGCATATGTGTTAGCCAGACTTTCCAGCCCCGTGGCATTTGCCGGAGAAGACCAGTGTGAAAAAAGGCATGCTCTGTTTCAGCTCCCACTTCAAAAGGTTTCCATTCATGACGGCAGGGAAATCATGGCAGAGCAGCTCACCAGGGTGACCAGAAAGCAGACACAAGCAAGGTCTATACCAAGGGAACCACTCTTCTTTCCTTTTGGTCCACCAAGGCAGGCTACCGGGCTATTGGGTGGTGACACCCGCACTCAGAGCCAGCCTCAGTCTGGAAATGTCCCACAGATGTGCTTAGAAGTGTGCTTTGCTACTCTTCGGGACACTCCCCAGTCAAGTTGACAGACTAGATTAATCACCACAAACACAGACAATGGGACTCCAGCATGACAGGTGTGGCTAATTCAGTCTGCTTGTGTGTGTCATTCGGAACCTCCCAGGTTTAAGAGACAACCGAGGAGCAAGAGGTCAGGAACCTTGGAGGAGTTTGGGATCCTGTTGATTCACTCACCTTGTAGTTACTAGCTTAGTAGGAGACACTATTTGCTGTTTTATTTAGGAAAGTCAGTGGTTCTGTCAAGCAGCTACCTCAAATGGAGAAGCCCAACAAGAGGCAAGCAGCATCTCTGGAGGAGAGGGCATGTGGGTTGCCTGTCAGGAGGCTTTGTGTGCCAGAAACTGCAAATCAGCTAGTAGGGCTGGAACCATCAATATGGTATGGGGACAGTGAGGGCAAATGAGATGAGGGACTGGTTCGAAGCGTGCAGATATGGCTCTTAAATCAGCAGCCAGTTTTGGAGTTTGCACACAGCAAGTTCAGAGCCACTGTTATCACTGTGACTAGCACTGAAGCTGGTAAGCCTAGCTTAGACAGGAACACCAATAGCCAGTCTGAAGCTGAGTAAGTTTCTTTCAAAAAAAAAAAAAATCACTCATGGATACTGCACCTCTGTGACTGAAAAAACCCACTATGCTGTATAAATCCTCTCCTTGTAGCCAGGTACTAGGTGTGCCAGCATCTTCCATACCTATCCAATCCTTTCTGACCTCTGTGGTCTGTGCCCCCCCCCCCCCTCAGGCGTCCACTAAGTGTCTGGAAGGCCCACCTGCAGTGTTCTCTCTAATGATGCCAATGCTTTGGGGTTGGGTTCTTATTTGGATTTATGAGAACATCCCCCGAACACCCCTGTGATTCAGAGATTTGGTCTCATTAACACCTGTACATTTATTTAATTGAAATCAAGTTCAAAAGCTGAGAGCTGGGAAATTGCCTGTCTGATAATGCGAATCTTACAAACCCTTCTTCCTGCTGTTTCCCGGCTGCCTGTAAATACCCTGAAAATTCAAGCATCCCCGGAAATGTTTTGACTACTCTGCTCTTGGCCCAATGAGTAGTAATAAATAAAAATGAAAGTCACTGGAAGAAAAGCTGGATTAAATTTATTTGAAGCTTAGCAGGGCTCGGCTCTGGTTGAGGGTGTTAAGGACTGCTGGCTTGTCCCTGGCATGTCTGGCTTGACTTTTGAGTTCTACACCTGTGTCTTCAGGGTCAAAACAGGGATTTCTTGTGTTGTTGATGAGTCACCTTTAGCTCTAATGTGCCCGGGACACATGAGTCACTGCCATTTCAGAAAGAACAGTTGATGGAAAGAACCTGTTTTCAAAGTAGGGCTGCTTCGTTACACATTCCCAACCCGAAGCAAGCACTGAGCCAGCAAGGCCCACCTTCAAGTTCTTCTTAGCACTTCAGATTGATGGTATTTTAGAACACCCGGATAGGTGAATATTACAAAGCTTACAAGTATAAAGTCAGGGTGTCAGGTAGGATACCATTTCAGGACTGATGTATTTCCTAAAGGATAGGTCGTCTTCTGAGTGACTACAGGTAGCCTGTGCAGCAACAGTGTGTCACAAAGCCTCCCCTTCTTGTTTCGCCCCTCCCCCATCCCATGCACCGGTTCAAGGATCGCTTTTTACAGCTCTTGCTTCACAGGGCTACACAAGTGCTCATTGCCCAAAGCCCTTAGGTGATTCTTAAGTTTACAGTTCGCATACCTAAGAACTTATATCCTAGCTGCTTAGCTGGGACATGGGTGATGCTCGCCCCTGTGGCCACAGACTGAAACAATATTTGCCATTCTGTTAACCTAGCATATAAAGACAGGTGTATACACATCTCATAGATCATGCATGCACATGTGAACACACACACACACACACACACACACACACACACGGCTCCCAATAAATATGCCAAATGTGTGACTCTTGCAGAATGGACAGTGCTGAATCATGCCATAGGTGGAGACATTTCATCATCTTATTTGTCTCCAGTGCAGCTGTATAATTGTAGTGTTTGTTTGTTTCCTGAGAAGGCTGATAAGAAACAGGACCTAGCTCACTGGGTGTCAGAAGGTAAACAAGTCTGTCATAGCACACTGCATGGTTTTGCTCCTGGAGCTAAGCACATGTTCAGAAGAAGCCTTTAATTCCTGCTGCAGTTTGATTCTTAACACATGCTGAGTACCTACTACGTGCAAGATCCTAGCTGGCTTTCCAGACTGTACCGGTGAAAGGTCCGGGACTCCCCAGAAAGGGGGTCCACTTAAGTCACAGGATAGCACGCACCCAAAGGACACACGAGAGACCGTCTTGCTGTAAAGCACATGAGGTGGTTTATTAAATCAGAGCTCTGGGCCAGCCCATATCCCCATATCTCACATAGGGGATAGAGGGACTGACCTCGTGGCTCAGTGGTCTAGCGCTTATATATGGGCGGGGTGGGGAAAAAGCAAACTTTCTCGCGGGTGCACAGGATTGGTTGTTTTACCTTTTTTGAACACTAGCAGGCCGTACCATGGGGGCAGGGTGTAGTTCTTCCCTTGGCCAGTCAGTTTCTGGGATGTTCTTAACAGGCCTTTGTCCTGTAACTCCCCCTCCTCTGTAACTAATTAGATGGACCCAAACCTGCTGGCAGGTGCTTTTCTGCCCAAGGTCTAAGGCGAAAAAATTTACACATATTTTATAAAATGGCCTTTATAATTTTTCACTCTACACTGGGAGCTAAGGTAAAGCCTCTGTCCTCTGATACGCCTTTCGGAAACTACTTTACTGACAATATAAAAGACAAGTTACATGTGTTCATATTTAACTCTGAAATAATAACTTCATAGCTCAAGTCTCTCTGGAGCCTGACTGCTACAGATATTTTGATCTTTTCCGTGGGAATTACGGTGCCATAGGAAGGAAGCTCTTTTCCATATTTTGTAAATGTGTGTAGACTGCAGCCCTCCGGCAGAGCGATTACAGTCTGCTCATATTAATTAATTATGCCTATTTTAATGCAGAAGCTGAGCAGGGATGGGCTTGGAGCATCATGCCCACAGCCTGTGGGATGCTGGGCTCCACAACAGGGTTGTTGTTCTGCCCACTGTTGCCTTTGGCTCCCCCTTGGCATTGATACTTAATTGCATTCCAACTGGGTAAGTCTGAACCTGTCTGCTGAGCCTTCTTGGCAGGTGTATAACCAAATGTCCCCGGGCCTCGCCAGTCTGTGGGGGCCAATTAGACCTCACTTGCGCTCAAATGTTTCTAGCTGATTGCTGCAGCTGAGAAACTCCAGTCCTCCGTGAATCTTCTTTCTCAAAGTCTCTCCTTCCGGGGTAAGGCCACAGGAGGAATCGAACATGCTCAGAAACCGTTTGTAGATCTTGGTTGTTCACAGTTTGCTGGCCGTCGGAAGCTGTCACTATGTTGATACCGTGTGTCCCAGTTCCTCTGTTGGGGCTAAGTCTTTCCATCAGCACGTGAGCTTTGGGGTGCTGAGGACATGGAGAACTGGTGACCTGAGAGAAAGCTTTGAGTGAGCTAAAACTATTGCACAGTTCAGAGCACCAGGACAGCTCACGCGAACCCTCACCACACATCTCTTATGTAGGTCCTATCTGCCAGCAGCATGAAGCTAACCCTCAGCCTTGGCTCAGCTGCCAAGTGCCTGCTGCAGAGCTCAGCGGTCTCTGCATTCCTCCTTCCCCTAACCGTGACCTTCTTACCTGCTGGGAAAAGCACCCTCACCCACCCCACTTGCCTTTCCTAGTTTGAATCCCAAAGCTGCTGGGCTTTGGTTTCTGGCCCTGGTTTTACTCTCAGCTGGGGCCCAAGTCCTGCTGGGTCACCTTCCCTAATCCTGCCCCAACTGCCCTCATTCTTCCTTAGGTCCCATCCCCCACTTGCCAGATCCTCCTGACTAGCTAAAAAACAAGATGATACTGCTTGACCCCGCTGGCAGCTGTGCTGAGACTGGATGGATCCCAGGCTTCTGGGTCTTATTTCTCTCCCCCCCACCCCCCCACCCCCCAGTATATCTGCTAGAAGAAAAGCCTTGCCCCTCCAGGAAGTGAATTCATTTTCCCAGCATTAGGTAGAATGAAGCTTACAGCGTCTCTGCAGCAAGGCCATTGATTCCTTTTCAAATGGTCCTGCACGCTTTCCACAAGGGTAGCTGAATGAGCTAAAGTAAAGGTTGAAAGTTATAACTGCTGCAAGTGGCCAATTCCGGGTGGTAAGAGGTTAGACCTTGATCTAATGCCCTACAGATACTGTGGAATGGCTGCTAGCCATGGCACTTATTATTATCCAGTAGCCCCTTGACCATTAAGATGTTTATTGAGTTAAGTGTGGCAGCTTATGCCAATCATTCCAGCATTCAGGAGACTGAGACAGGGGGATTGCTATGAGTTTGAGGCCAGCCTAGGCTATATCTTGAGTTCCAGGGTAGCCTGGGTTACATGATCATTTAGTCCCAGGCCAGCCTAGACCACAGTGGTATATATAATTTCCAAGGAAATTTTTTTTCTGGCTAATATCTGAATGGGAAAAGATGGGTGGTAAATAAATTGATCAATAAGAAAATAGTAAACTGTCTGCAGACAATTGATTTTGGGTGATATAACAAAGGGTATCTAGATAAGTCCTTAGAGCACAATGCCAGGTAAGGAAGGCATCCCTGAGGAAGTGATAAAATTAGATTGAAGGAGATCCAACCAGGCAGAGCTCAGAGGAAAAAGAGTTCCAGAGAAAGGAGCATGGAGAGCAAGTAGTTTGGGAGCAGCTCAAACTATGACAGAGGAGTCTCTGAGGATGGAGTCTAGGGAAGGGCAAGGCAGGACTCAGCTGCAGCTGAATGGAAGAAAGACAGCAAGTAGTACAGGGTGGTCATATCCATCATGGAGAACACAACCTTGGGGCCTCCACAGGTCTGGCTCCCTGGACTTACATGCCCATAAGGAGAAAGAGAAGATCCCAGAATCTCTACATGACAAGAACAGACACCAGAAGCTCCTGCCAGCTCAGGCTCAGGTGTTCTGGACTAGGTGGTCACCAAGCTGTCTAGACGGTGGTATGTCCAACGAGAAGGAAAAGGATGTCTTCCCTCCCCAACCTCATTGTTGGATGAATCCTTTGGTTTCAACTATTTTAAATTACAGTCTTAAAGAGCAAAGGATAGTTAATTCCACATGTTAGAAAGTCAAAGATCTTGCAAGCAGCCCAAGGAGAGTGTAGTACACTCACATGACCAAATGTTTTGTTTTCCCTGATGAACTATCAGTAGCAAGCAGCAAGGGTGACAGCTGAGGGTGGGGCTGACGACTGGGGTGTGTGTGTGTGTGTGTGTGTGTGTGTGCATGCATTCTGATAGTAGTCTCACATCAGAACTTAAATCATTTTATTTAAGCATAAACCGGAAGGACCTGTTCTCATGAAAACCTGGGATCCACTCTCTAAGGGCCTGAAACCCAGACTCCAAAGGGAGCCTGCTGTGTTAGCTAATTTCACAACTCTATGAGAAAGGGTGGAGAAGAGAGAACAGGACCTTCTGGGAGTCCAAGGAACTTACAAATCCCTGAATGTCATCATGCAGTTATCTCTAAAGTCCACACCGTCCCTTAGGGGTTTTTACTGACAAACAGCACAGAAGTGACTCAAGTCTATGTCATGATCCTCTTTCCCAGAACTGCGAGTTCCCCTGGCCTGCTAGGCTCAGGAGCATTCTTTTTTTTTTTTTTTTCTTCTCCTCATCTTTACTCACACATGGTTACTCATTGCTTCGAGGGCATGAAGAGTTTCCTCATGGCCTCTCTACATTCTGTGCTGCTTTGCTGAATGAGGAGAGATGCACAGGGCTGCGTTACCGTTCTCAATTCATTTTTTTCAGTTTCACCGGGGGCCAAGGTTTTTGGTGTCCATATAGTTTGATTGCCTTCTGAATCACTGTGAGCGTAGGCTTTGCAGGGTAACTCATTCTCTTGCTTGAGGATATTAATAACACGCAGTATTAGTACTCATAAGCAGAGGTGTAAAAGAGAACATTGAAATCCAGGAAGACCGAGTAACTCACGTTCGAGGTCTAAGAGATGTAGCCAAGATGGGAGAATAAGATGATTAGAGATCTTCAAGCCATGACAAAGCTTTGTTGCCTCAAAGAGAACTGTTCTGTGCAGTTTTCAGACCCCACGATTATTTAATTAAATATCTCAAATGTCTATTATGAACCCGGCTTCAATTACACAGAAGTAGATCCATGTATTTAGTCAATAAAATGTTTTAAGTACACCATTGGATGAAACACGTAGCCACAAAAGCTTTGTCTTTAAGGATCCTTTGGGTAACTGGATTAAACGGGCAGTGGTGGCACATGCCTTTAATCCCAGCACTTGGGAGGCAGAGGCAGGTAGATTTCTAAGTTCAAGGCCAGCCTGGTCTACAGAGCAAGTTCCAGGACAGCCAAGGCTATACAGAGAAACCCTGAAAAAACCAAACAAACAAAAAACAAACAAACAACAACAACAAAATCTCTGAAGTAGTTTGATGACAGGATGAGGTGGCATGTGAGATAATACGTGCTGGAGGTCAGAAGAGCTCCTGCCTGAGGTAATCAACCTGACCTAGAGGAATGATCCCTGAAGGGCCATGAGCGATGACTGGGGGCCACTCTGGAACAAGGCACTTCGGAAACAGGAGCAGTGTGCACCAAGGAACTGCACTGGGAAGCATTAAAGTGTTCATGCAACCAATCAGGCTACTTGGTGAGAAGATTTGGCAGAGACAGGGAAAAAAAATGTAGACTCATTTTGCTGAGGTAGAAGCAATATTGGGCAATAGCACCTTGTACTCTGTATTGTATTGTTATGGAATCATAATCATTTTATCATTATTTTATTATCTGCATGAGTCAGGCTGGAGCTAGATCTCATTAAAGATTCCCCAGGGAATCTGAAGAGGAATTGAGGACTACACTCATGCCAGCTGAAGTACCATCATCATCCATAGCTAAGGACTTACCCATAGTCTGGTGCATTGAAAAGGCCCAGTCTCAAGAATTAGCTTTTTATCTGAGACCCTAAAATTAACCTAAGGCCAGGTGTGCTGGTACATACCTTTAATCCCAGCACTGCCGAGGCAGGTGGATCTCTGTGAGTTCTAGGCTTGGTCTACAGAGTGAGCGCCAAGCCAGCTAGAACCACATTGTGAGATTCTGTCAGAACAAAACCAAAAGCCTCAATGGTCAAGAGATACTTTCAGCTAAGAGGGCTCAATGGACATAAAACCACAATGAATGGTTAGTGCCCAATTAGCAGTTCTTCTGGCTGTTAATGTGTATGGTCTTACAATGACAAAGTCCCCGTGTCTTCATCTTTAAAATATGAAAATGTCTCAGAGAGCGAACATTTAGATTCATCTTCTCTCTGTTATGAATAAAAGCAAACCTATTTTCAAAGTTGAGGTTGGTTCCGTTACTTTCCGTTTGTGTGACTTGATACTTAATTTCCTAAGCCTTGGTTTCCCACCTTGCAAGGACTGGATAACAGTGCCATTCAGAGCACTCTAAGTGTGAAGACAGATACAGCAGCAAAGCACCCAGCTCACTGTGAAACACATATACACTTAACCTGCCTTTTGCTAAATTTTTATACTTATAGTTCATAAGGCATTTTTTATAAATCTCACAATAGCTGCTTCTTCTTCCTCTTCTTCCTCCTCCTCCTCTTCTTCCTCCTCCTCCTCTTCCTCTTCCTCCTCTTCTTCCTCCTCCTCTTCTTCTTCTTGGATTTATTTATTTATTTTGTGTATATCGGTACACTGTTCCTCAATTCAGACACACCAGAAGGGGCCATTGTATCCCATTACAGATGGCTGTGAGCCACCACGTGGCTGCTGAGAATTGAACTCAGGACCTCTGGAAGAGCAGTCAGTGCTCTTAACCGCTGAGCCATCTCTCCAGTCCCCCTCCCCCAGCCCCCAAGCATCTTAAGCTAGACAGTTATTCTGAGTTTGAGAGGTGAAAAAGCAGATTGAGAATGCCCTGAGCATAAACAATAGTGGCCGTAGGAGTTGAGGCAAGATCGTGAGCCCAGGTCATCAGATTTACCCTTTAGCCACCATTTGGCTACGATGCCTAAGCTACAATAAAACAAGTTATTAAATTTTTATATAGCACAGAATTAGGACTCAATAAGGGTGCCTCTCTTCTGAACCCCACCAAAGTGGTTGGGAGATCCCTAGGCAAAACTTTTAAGTTGATCAACCATTTCTTGCCCTTCTACTGTCTGTTCAGTATGCCACTGCCATGTGTAACCAACCACGGGGCCCATGAGAGGTGAGGAGTCTAAGTGGAGATGTGCAAGTATCAGCTATGCATTGAATTTTAAAGGTTTAATGTGACCACCTTTAAAAGGGGACATTATATATCCTAATCATTTTTAATTGGTCCAAATGAAATTCAAGTATCTCATGTTTCTTTTTCCTTTTTTATGGCCTGACTTCTAGAAAATGTTCATTTGCATATCTGGCTCAGGTTTGGGGTTTCTGTTATCTTCCCATTAGACAGAACTGCCTTGCCTAATCTTTTGTCTTTCCAGAGGTGCATTTGGCTTCCAGTTTCCTCCCCCTGTCAGGAGCTAATGGCTTCTTGAGTGGGGAGTGATGTTCTGGTGTTCTGTTCATCCACTTCATGCTAGCATGAAAATTTCTGTCTCCGTCTCTCTGTCTCTTCTTCCTCCCTCCTTCCCTCCTTCTCTCCCTCCCTCTCTCCCCCTTCCTCTGTGTTTGTTTTAACTCTCTTCTCACCTCCCCCACTCTCTCTGTTATTTGCATATCTATCTCCATTTCACCAGATTTTAAAGAAAACTTTCTTAGCAGGGAGTATTGTCTACCAGCTACTGAGACTTGCCAGTGGCCACAGAGATCTGGAGGAGGCCACTGTAGAGTGAAAAATTATAAAGGCCATTTTATGAAATATGTGTAGATTTTTCGCCTTAGACCTTGGGCAGAAAAGTGCAGATTCCAGACCGAGGAACTGAATATAAGATTTTTACCACCCCCAGGACACATTCCAGGTGAATGTGAATCAAGCCTCAAACAATAGGCCGAAACTAATAATAATAACAGGGCCCTTTCCCTAACCTAAATAGTTAAAAGTGCCTGCCAGCAGGTTTGGGCCCATCTAATTAGTTACAGAGGAGGGGGAGTTACAAGACAAAGGCCTGTTAAGAACATCCCAGAAACTGACTGGCCAAGGGAGGAACTACACCCTGCCCCCATGGTACGGCCTGCTAGTGTTCAAAAAAAAAAAAAAAAGTAAAACAACCAATCCTGTGCAAAGTTTGCTTTTTCCCCACCCCACCCATATATAATCACTAGACCTCTGAGCCACGGGGTCAGTCCCTCTATCCCCTATGTGAGATATGGGAATATGGGCTGGCCCAGAGCTCTGATTTAATAAACCACCTCATGTACTTTACAGCAAGACGGTCTCTCATGTGTCCTTTGGGTGCGTGCTATCCTGTGACTTAAGTGGACCTCCCTTCTGGGGAGTCCTGGACCTTTCACCACCAGCTGGAGGTGGAGACCAGAGAAGAGTGGGAGAGACTGAAAAACAGAAATCTCCATGTTTTGGACAAAGGTAGCAGACACTATCAAGCTCCAACTAGTTGTTGACTTGTTCCAATTTGAGCCCAAAGGCCAGACCCCTTGAGTTCACATGGGTGTCTGAGGACCTGCTTCCCTATTGATGAACCCCACTGAAGTACAACCTATGAACATACACTGTAAAGTTGTAAATTGTAAAGTCTGCCTGAGACTCCGTGTGGGACCCAGCCTCAGCCTGCTTGGTGAGATGGTATGTGGTAAACTGGACTGGCAGTTGCTGGCTTTTGACATGTGGCGTGTTCAAGGCTGGAAGTCCCCTCTTTACATAGATGTGCTGTAGAGTCACATGGGGACTAGTGCTCACCGAGCGACACTGTCTATCCTTCAGGACAGCTACATCAAGCTCCTGCTTTTTGTGACCACCATTTAAGTAAAACAATGGTCAGTTGGGTTTGCCTTTGAGGAATCCTTGGCGAGCACATTGTTAGGGGGGTGGGTCTCAGAATAAAAGATGAAGCATGCCTATGGGTCTCCGGCTGACAAGGGGAATGGCACAGATGGCTGACATCCTTCATGAATTCCTTTCACAGCACAGTATTTATTCTACAAGGACATGCACTAATCATTTACTAGAGTGAACCGAAATCCCCAAATAACTCAGGCTGAAAAAAAATAATAAGAGTGCCGAATACCTGGGTTATTTATAGACAGGTCTGCATTCCAGCTACCTGAGTCAGGCCCTCTGGGAGAATGTTTCCTTATTCTGCAGTTGACACAGGAAGATTTTGATCTGGGTTATATGCTGAATGCTTGTACCCCCTTTACCAATTCTAAAGTGCACAAGGCCTTATCTAGTCAGGGGGGAAAAACGTAGATAAGAAATATAGCACTCACTCAACACGGTCTTTGTTCCTTTTGGCCTCTCCTTGTGCAAACACAGCTTTTAGAGCTCTTCAGATTTGAGCCTGCCCACTTATGTTATTGATAGTGATTCCAGAAAACTGCGAGTCCCAGAGTGATCCTGTTTCTTTTGCATCAGCCTGTGACTTTCCTGAGTGCTGTCTGAAGGTGAAAGTTTCCTGTTACCTAGGTTATGAACATGGTGGAAATGACCAGATGTAACTGCTTGGGAGTTTCTAAATTCTACCCGTCTAGAGTTTTTAATCCTTATGAGTAGCTTCATTTCTGAGATGCTATCTGTCCTGCTAACTGCCTAGTGAGGTCAGAAGAACAAGCAGTATCACTCACGCTCAAAAGATAAAGAAGTGGAGTCCCAGGAGGCCAACTCTGTGACTCATCTAGATGGCAAGATCAAAGCGTCTCCAGCTCCCCAAAGGTTTGCTCCTATTACACCTAAAGCACGGAGGCTCCGAGGACCTCCAAGCTCACCTTACTAAGAGGAGGTCAACTCCATTATAACATGGTGCAATATGATATAGCCTTATTGGGTCCATAGGAAAGATAGACTTACTAAAACATCCGCCATACTTGTATTGATCCTATTCCCAAATCTCAGCCATTATAACATTGAATTTTTAAAAATCTAAGCAAAGAAAATCAAAAAAGAAATTATTGAATTTTTTTTTTTGATAGTTGCCAAATATTCCTGAAGAGCATGAGAAAGGTTTCATTTTCTCTGAAGGAAAAAATTTTTTTCTTTATAAGGTATTTTATTCCTCTCTATGTAGGCATTTAAGCAAGAGACCACAGGCTACCAAACAGTGTCAGCCAGACTTTGAAGTTTGAAGGCACTCTTCCTTGTGTTTGAGCTATACAATGGGAAAATGTTTCTGCTCCCATAGTTTGTATCCTGAAAGGGGTAGACAATGAATTATTGAAGATATATGATAGGTTATACTATAGACAAAAAGTGTGAAGGAAAGCTAGGTATGGTGGTACATGCCTTTAATCCCAGCACTTTGGAAGCTGAGGCAGGTGAATCTCCGAGTCTGAGGCCAATCTGATCTACGTGTCAAATTCTAGGCTACCCAGGGCTACATAGTGAGACTCCATCTTTAAAAATAAAATAAATATGCCTAGCAGGAAAAGAAGACAGAAATCCAGCCCAACCATTTGATAATATTCGGTCATCACACAGAAAAAGCTGGGAATACAGCCCGAGAAGATATCACTAGCTTATTGTGTATACGGTCCTGGGTGCAATTTCCTGCAAAAACAAGCACTAAATAGAACTTGCTCTCTGCCTTCCTCGTCTCCATCTAGACCATGCATCCAAATGAAAACACCCCTCCCAAATCTCAAAGTACTCAGAGTTCACCCTATGTTACAGAGAGTGCCAGTCCACACACAAGAGCTGAGAGCCAGAAACCCAAGTATCAAATTGCTTTGTTGCCTCCTCCTTACCTGCTCTGCTTTTCTCAGCCTGTGTCAGCCACCAGTGTTAGCCACTGGCCCATGTTAGCTGTTTGCTTTATTCCTTCCACCCGGTTATACTGTTCCTTTCCTGCCCCGAGCCTTGGACTCCCGTCCTATATGCAGTGTCTGTAGCAATCCTACACACTGCTATCCCAAGCCACTTTCCCAGTGTCAAGTATGCTGAGGGTTCCACAGGGGTCCCCTTCCAGGAGGCACCTACGGCAGCAAGAGGAAGAAGAGGAAGACGAGGTCCTAGACTCCTACTCCCGCCAAGAAAGCCCCTTGTCCATCAGAATTAGGCATATTGCCTTCATGTAGAATTTCCTTCTGCACACTGCCCTCAACCACAACTCATGTCCTCTCGCTCTGTAACCCTCCTACCTGGGCAGGTTCGACACTCCTTCCCACAGGGTAAATCACAGTAGGATAAGGCTTCGACTTCTACAGAGGCCCAGAGAGCACCATCCTCTCCATCTGCTGCTGTCTCACCCTGCCTACACTGCCTCATTGCTCAAAACCCAGCTATGGAACTCTCCCAGGTTCCTGTGTTCATCGAACCTAATCCTTCTTCATGCCTGCTTGCCCTTTAGCCATCCCTGGTCCCCCATTCCTGGAATGGAATCCATTCTTTACCGTCCCTGAGTGGTAGCACCTACCATGACCTGATGCTGACTGTGTATTTAGTTATTATTCCTCTCAACATCAGAATTATAAGCTCTGTAAAGATGAGAGTATGTCTATTGTATTGCTGTTCTAGCCTCAAGTACCTAGCATTCAGTAGAAGAGTGTTTGGTGCACTGGAAAATACTCATTGTGCTTGCTAGTTTTGTTTTATTTTGTTTTGCTTTGTCTTTACACAGACTAAAGTCATCTGAGAGGAGGGAACCCCAACTGGGAAAAATACGTCCATAGGATCCAGCTCTAGGTATGCAAGACCGGAATACATTTTCTTATTAATGGTTGACAGTTCAGCCCATTGTGGGTGGGGATAGTCTGGGTTCTATAAGAAAGCAGACTGAAAAAGTCATGAGGAACAAGCCAGTCGAATTTCTCCGTGGCTTCTGTGTCAGTTCCTGCCTCCAGGTCCCTGCTCTGAATTCCTGTTCTGACTTATGTGGCAGAGAAAGTGAAATAAACCCTTTCTTCCCCAACTTGCTTTTGGTCATAATGTTCCATTACAGCAACAGTAACCCTGACTAAGATGCTCATTAATTATTTATGGATAATGAATGGATGGATGAATGGACAGATGGACAGACAGATGGATGGATAGATGGATGGAGACTGCCAGATGGCCTTTAAAGTTTCCAAGACTCCCCCGATCTAACTTAAGAATACCTCCCCTGTCTTTACACACTGTGACTAAATTCACGGTGCAACTGTCCCAACCCTCTAACAGTGTCATCTCAGCTGGTGGACTCTTGTCCCTGGAATGCCCTTCTTTCTCCTGTCTGGTATAGCAGATGCCATTCAATTATTAGTTATCCGCTTGAAGTGCCTCCCCCCCACCCCCCGTTCCCTGCCACCCAGAGGTCTACTCTTTCCTACACATCTCAGTCCCCATCGCTATATGTGAATGCACTGACATCTTGGGTTCACCAGGTCTACTGCATGCAGGATGGTACCTTTAGTGTCCTATGTGTTTAATGACATCAGAGCTAGGAGAAAGGAAGCAGTGGGGGCAGGCTTACAGGTTCAGAGGTTCAGTCCATTGTCATCAAGGTGGGAACAGGCCAGCATCCAGGCAGGCATGATGCAGGAGGAGCTAAGAGTTCTACATCTTAGGAGCTAAGAGTTCTACCTTCCCTTCTGCTGTGTTGAGTGGCAGGCTAATTGATCTGTGGGTGTTGCTAACGCACAGCAGTGTGACTTTTGTCTTCCATGGGCAAGGTCTGCCAAGTTCTTTTTAGCCTGGCTTTGCTTTCTGCTCTTGAACACTTCCAGCAGCACCAAGAAGCCCCTTCTAATTCCTCCGTTATTAGTCCCCTTGCCTGAAGTGCTCACACTCCTACAACTAGCTAGACAGTCTCCTTGACTTGAGCTTAAATAACTTTTTTCCAGAACTGAAGCTAGTGCTTCCTAGTGTATCTGGTGCCCTTGGTCCTGGAAGCAGGTCTGTGAGGGAAAGATTCCAGCAAGAGTGTGTTCCACATGTTAAATGGTCTGTGGTGTTCTTCAGGAAAAACACCTGGCATCATTATATATATATATATATATATATATATATATATATATATATATATATATATTTGAAACTTTCAAATCTGCAGAGTGTGATTATATAATATTTTCATGCATGATGAAGATGTACAAGAATGTTTGTGAAATACATAAGTTGAGGAATGACCTGCTGAAGGCATCATGGTGTACGCACATAGAGATGAGATAATACCCAGTGACATATACACCACCGTGCAAGTACAGTCACCTGTGTGTGTGTTCTTTACACACTGGACCCAAATCCCACTCCACTTTCCATCCCTTATCAATCCCACTGTCTTTGTTAGGGTTTTACTGTTGTGAAGAGACACCATGACCAAGGCTACTCTTATAAGGTCAATATTTAATTGGGGCAGGCTTACAGGTTCAGAGGTTCAGTCCATTGTCATCAAGGTGGGAACAGGCCAGCATCCAGGCAGGCATGATGCAGGAGGAGCTAAGAGTTCTACATCTTCATCTGAAGGCTGCTAGTGGAAGAGTGACTTCCAGGTAGCTAGGATGAGGAAAGGTCTTAAGCCCACAACCACAGTGACACACTTCCTGCAACAAGGCCACACCTCCTCCAACAAGGCCACACCTCCTCCAACAAGGCCACACCTAACAGTGCCACTCCCTGGGTCAACCATATACAAACCATTATACCTACTATAGACAGACCAAGAGTCCACTAAATTCCCATAGCTACTAAAGTGGTGAGTAAGTTTTCACAGCCCCAGATCTCTCCTTTTCAAGCTGATTCTGGCAACCCTACCATGATGGTACACGGCACATGGACCCTTGTAATTGTTGGCTGTTGCACAGTGCAGCAGGCCCTTTCCATGCAGCGCTCCACCCAAAGCCCTCGGCAACCTTGCGGAGCAAGAGTTGTAACTGACATCTCATTCACCTTGGTAGTAAGTAGTCTCTCTCTACATTATCTTTCCATTCCTGATAGCAACAAAAAATTGTCATAGGACCCATTAGCACTCTCTGGGATACCTATTAAGACTTCCATATAGTTATTCCTTTGCAGGGATTCCTTTGAGAATGAAGGATTGTGGGGAAAGCCCTTCACCCAACTGCTCATCAACACAGGATCAGTTTCTGTGTTTGGAGAGGGAAGGCATTATTTATACTCACTTTCCTGTAAGAGCCAGCTAGTTCTCTAACTGGATTGGTTACAAGTGCGGCTGATATCCAGGGGGCCTAGGCCTCCTTCAGTCTCTCCCACCTGATGACTTCTCTTCTGCTGGCTGTACCAGTATAACCTGAGTTGGGTGATGCTATCTACCAGGTTTTGAGGCCACCCAAGGGTCTCTCACCTGAGTTTGGACTTTCAGCCTCCAAAGCTGTGAGCTACCACCACCACCACCCTTTATTTTATAAAGCACTGGTCTGAGCTTTAGCAATGTGAAAAGCTGAAGCATGAAGCCACTTGACCCCCTCGTTGTCTATGCCTTCAATACGAAGGCTGCTGGATGGCAGTGTCATCCATGGCTAGTACATAGCCGGAGTAGTGGTGGGTGGCAGAGCCTTCCCAGGTGTCTGCATCACTGACAACCCCTCAAGGGGGAACAAATAGGGTCACCTGGCTTGCCCCCCACCATGCTGGGCATCATTACTGGCTGATGGACTGCCCCGCCCCCCAAAAAAGTAGGTGGATAATTTTCAGCAGAGGACCCAACTGCAATTCATGGATGAATATCTGAATTGTGAAAACAGGAAACTTTTGCAAGACCTAAAACTATATTGGCAGATGTTTAGCATGGATGTATGTGTCTGCCATCTCATGACTTCCAAGGGGCATCAGGGCTGGTGCTGTGGAGACTGAGTCTCCTTTGGGAAACACATGGACCCAGAGTAAGGCTCAGTCCCCAGTATATGTTTGGAGGCACCTGGAAAGGATGAGAAAAAGCCAGGCTGTGGAGCCAGCAGAGCCAGTCTGACCTGCAGTCCTCCTATCCTGCCACACCCTCTTTGAGCCTTGGGTTTTCACACTGTGCAGTTCATATCTAAACAATAATTCAGAATATTTTAGAAGATCAACTGAAATGCCCATGTAGAGTTTAGACTGTGGTATGCTATAATACGTGAACTGCAGTTTATGAGCTGGCTTTTATCTAAGTCAGATCACCTGGGTTAGGCCCAGGACTCCATTAGAACCACCAGCTTCTCCAGATGTCGGCTGTAACAGCTGCACCTTCTATATTTATGTTGGTGACATAGAAGCAGCAGAAGCTGCAGAGGGGAAAAGTCATGGCTCTGAAGGATCTTACGTAGTTTATAGTCTTATGAAGAGCAACAGACTTGTAGAGAGACGTTACACCTGAATTACAAAAGGTCAGCTCAGACTGAGGGAGAGGGAGATGAAGAGGAAGTGGGTATAGGAGAAAGGAGGCTGGGGTGGGATTTTAGCAATCTGGTCAGAGCTATCACTCATGTGGTCCTGTAGTGGGCCAATGGGTGGGAGGGAGTCCCTGAGAGATTGGAGAAAACATGCTCCTGCAGAGATAATTTGGTGGCAGACTGTGGAAGTTCTCAGACAAGAACTGCTCTGAAATCATGGAAACTACAGGGTTGCCATGATGGGGCTTCTAATTGGAAATTGAAATGGTTCTAGGACCACGGAGAATAGCGATAATGTCTTTCAAAACTCTAGGAGGTGATCTGTAAATCAGACTCATTATAGATTTGCATTGTATTTATTAAGACTGTCTTATAGCAACTGAAAATTTTTGAGTCTCCGGGAGGAAACTGACTCTTGTTTTCCATGCACCAAGGGCGTGCCCTGTGGACTCAGTCCCTTTTGCCTGAACTATGGCAGCACACACAGGTCTTGGTGATTAACCAGAGCTCGCTCTTCTCTTTCTGCCACTATCTGCCCATCTCATGGGAAGAGGAAAGGATTGGTCATGTTTTTCTCAGAAAGAAAGCCCTGGTGACAGCCAGTCTTAGCCTGGTGGAGCCTGTACGAACTTGCCTCCCTGAAAGACTAACAAAACTTTCCCTTCCTTTCAACAGTTCGGATGGTCTTGTTTCTTCGCTGCTTTCTTTGTATTTCTTTTTAAATAAAAATTTAAAACAACAAGATAACATAGTTTAGAAACCAATTTGAAAGGTGGCACTTCGAGAGACTCTTCGCAACGAGAGTCCTCTTCTTAGGCACCCTGCCTCTTCTAAGTGTTTGTGTTCAGCAAGGAACCAAACCAGGCCTCTCCGTAAGCTTCCAGGCTGAAGGGAAATCCCACGCCTTTGGGAGAGGAAGTGAGGTCATGTTGAAGAGATGTTGTCACACCAGAAAGGGGAATTCCGGAGAAAGTCACCTTTCTCCTCCCAAGGGTGTGTCTCTCCTGGTCTTGCTTCCTCACCCTTCAGCATCACAGAGCCTACACACTCTGGACACTTGGCAAACGTGTTCCGTTGCCCTTGGATGCCTCCTGCCTTAAGCCACTGCCCGAGACCAGGGACTGCATGTTCAGTCATTACACCTAGCACTTAGCACACTGCCTTGCACATAGATCAGGGGATGAATGACTTGCAGGGGTTTATCCATACATGGCGGGGCTCTCTGACAGATAACCAGTGAGCTTAGATAGAAACATAGAGGCCTAGGGCAGGGGCGAGGGTGGGGCATGGTGTTGTTCTCTCTCTCTCTCTCTCTCTCTCTCTCTCTCTCTCTCTCTTTCTATTGTTTGCCTGTTTGGTGTTTTGGGTTTATTTGTTCGTTTTGTTTTGTTTTAAAGAATTAGCTTATCCAGTTCTTGAGGCCATCCAATCCAAACTCCATAGGGGCCTAGAAAGCTTGGAGTCTCAGTGCTAGTGCTATAGTTTTGAGTGGGGATTTCTCTTTGCTTTAAAGGCCTGAGTTGATTGAAGGAATGTGGGCCACCCAGGCTATCAAGGGCAATCTTTAAAGTTAGCTGATGGCAGATGTCAGTAAAAGCTACAAAGTACCTCCCAGGAATATCTGGATCAGGGTTTAAGTAAATAACCGGGTGTTCCAGCCCAGCCAAGTGAACACATGAAGCTAAGAATCATGCCCTGTGTCACAAAAAATACTCACCACCAACAAATAATCCAATCCTGAGCAGATACCACACAAAAGTGCTGAGAAACAGAACGGGGCTCACACCACTGTGTCACTTCCAGCCAGGTATGGGCCATCCGAACACTGACAACACCCTCTCCCCCATCCCCTCCCCCCCCCCCCCCCCACACACACAGAGAAATCTCTAGTCAGAGAGACAGTCCAGCAGGCAGAGCACGAGTTACAAACTTCTATTTTGGATGAGATAGCCTTGAGTAACTTAAGAACATATCTGAGGTCGGCCAGGTTAACATTGCAACCTTAGTTGCCTGCAGAAAGAGTTTAAAGTACTTTCAGTAACTGGGCTGTGAAATGACCCAAGTGCCTTTGTGACAACATATGTCAAAACACCCCAGGCAATTTGGGTCCTTGGGGAAAACCCTGTAAGGCAGCCACTGGCCTCATTGCCAGAAGATTCTAAATGCCAATCAGATACCCTGGTCAGTCTAGATCTTGCTCTGAGGTCCTTTGGATAAATTCCCCAAGAAACTGATGAAGAGGACAGATTCAGTGTTTCGGCTCTGGGCTGTCTGCTGTCTTGCCTGTGGTAGAAGCTGCTCAGGCTCAGCTTGGGCTGAGTTTAGGAGCTGTCTATTTCTGGAGTGGTAACATTGTATCCTGGTTGTTTCTCCAGCAGGTGCAAGTGGACCGCAAGCATCTGTTGCCTTGCACAGCACTGGTGGCTTTTATGAGGTTAATGTCCTTCCATGCTCTTCCCAGCACTATGCGTGCTCTCATAAAAGATTGGCCTCATGGCCACATTGCTCACCCAGTAGTGGTGTTATTGGATTTACCTCTTGTTCTCTTGGATGTTCAAATCATCCAAGCAGATGCCAGTGTCTCTGCATTTCTACACCACACGATCAGAGCCATTAACAAGACTCCAAAGTTGGGCCTGATGTCGCATCTGCTGCTGGGTTTGGAGACCCAGAGAAGCTGAGGAGGACTAACAGAAAAGCAGCGTGGATGTGTGTCTGCCCTGTCTGTCAGTATCTGACTAGTGGGAAAAATGCCTGAGGGCAGTCTAGAAAGACACCCCTGTATTTCAGGAGGCTGGGATGGGAAGGCTCACAGAAAAACTACAATTTGTACCTTACCTGTTTCCACATTACTTACTGTTGATGTAGTGAGCATTTATTACTTTCCCAACTGAAAAGGAACCTAGCTTTTAGCATCAATATATCATTGTGTATTTAAATTATAAATCATAAACACAGTGTATTATCACTGTAACACTGCAAGAGAAACCACTGGCCATGACATGATAATCTTTTAACCCACTGAGCATACTCTTTGAGAGAGTGGGTGACTTTGAACTTTCATTTATTATGGTGGCTGGCATTTGAAAGATCTACCAGTGTGGGTGCCATCCATCCAGAGCACCATTAACTTGATAACTCTGTGCTAGAAAATGCGCTGGTCTAGCACATGACCACACTTCTGCCTGATTGGGGCTGGAGTGGGTGGTAGATGGAAGTGGCCATCTGAGTGTATAGTTGCCAACAGGATGATGTAGCCAGGGGCTGACACAGTACTTAATTACCATGGGGGAGCTGCAGCTGGCTGAGGCTGCAGAGAGTTGGCATCTGCTTTTGCAGCGCACGATTTTCTGCAAATAATTAACCAGCAGAACTCTTGATTCTCTCTAATTAATGGAGAGGAAGCCTGGAATCTTCAAAGTCCACAAATGTCATGCTGCCATTGTGCCAGGATTGATCTTCTTTGTTCTAGACCGAAAAGCATGCCTCTCCTGCCTCGCCTAATTTTTTTTATAAATTGAATTTTCCTATTACTCGTTGTGACAGCTAGGGAACATGACTTCAGAAATTCACCCGCAGTTCATGCCAGTATTAGAAGCCTGAATAATAATAATTTTTTAAAAGAACCATAATGGAACGGGCTTTCTGTCTCTGACCCAGAATTAATCACAGGGAAGAGACACTGAAAGAAGCTCGTTAATTAGTGCTAATGTATCTTGCTAGGTGAAGCCTGAGTTCTTGGGAGTCTGCAGGGGGAATGAGGGGACTCATCTTCTCTGGACATCTCTATATACTCCTGAGATCCACGGGGATGTGAAGAAAGGACTTCGTTCCTGGGAGACAGAAATGTGTGACAGCGGGCACAGCAGAGTTAAGCGGGCGCTGACCAAGGCTGACAATCCCGAGTGGCTTCCAGGAAGGAAGTGGAAGTGGCTGTTATTAATGCAAGTGAACTTGTGGTCTCATCTGAACTACAATGGAACCCACCATAAATGCCAAAGTGGAACCCTGTTAAACCCTAAGATGGGTTGTGTCATTGTGTGTTCCTAGAACCCTGGAGAAGAATGCAGACTTGATACATCAGTCTCTGAGGGCCTACCCAACTGGCCACAGTTCCCTCTATATCCTCATTTCTGCCTTTGTTCATCGACCCTCTGCAATTCCTGTGCATCAGGGCCTTTGCACTGGCTAAGTGAAACCTAATTTCACAGCCACGTGCATTCTCTTCCCTTTACACGTTGCTTAAAATGTCACCACTTTAATGAGCATATGCCATGCAAAGGAGAGTCCTCTCCCCATTCTTGTCCTGCTGCATTTTCCTCTCTCGTTTTACAGCACATCATCTATTCCCCTTATTAATCCTGCCTATTGTTAAGCCTCCGCCTCCTCCTCCCGTTAAACTGCAAGCTCTCAAGGCCAGGATTCATACCTGTTTTGTTTGCTGTTGTATTCCCAGAACCTAAAGCACGATCGCCAGTTCAGTAAGTATTCACAGAGTGAAGGAGTCGGCTGGCACACCTCAGCATATCTGAGGTATGTGTGAAGCCTGCAAGCGTGTTCATCCTGCATGCACTCACAAGCGTTGTGTAATGGCTGCTCCTTTACTCAAACACTGAATGGAGTGAGTTGTTTCCTTTGTCTACCAAATGCTAATCATCAAAGCACAGAGTGTGATCTGCATTAAATAGTCCTCTGGGTGCTTTCCTTTCCTAGTGGTTAGGAGTGGATCCTAGGAAGGATGCGACTAATGAGGCTTTTCTAGAATAAGCTTCCTCAGCAATGTCCCTAAGGGTGCGTACTCTTCTTCCTCAGTCCTCAGAATAAGGGGCTTTGCGGAGTGATGCTGGGGCGTGGGGGGATGTGACAGGGAGAGCACCTTAGAGAGAGAGAGTGGGGAGACGTATTCAACAGCATTTAGGGGAATCACACATCAGTGTCCTGGCCAGGTCCCTGCAGAGTGCTTTGGGCGGAGATGCAGGAAGTGCAGCATCCCTTGCCACCTCCATGCCAAGCCACCAGGCCATAGCTTCCCATTCTATATCCTTTCTATTGAAGAATGCCAGGTGGGCCCTGGCATGTGTTTATACATTTTTTTAAGAGTTACAAAAACAAAAACAAAAACTGGTCCAAGCTGGAACATTACACAGCCAAGGGCCCTGAGAGGCAGACAGCGTTAAGCTGCTGTGCTCTGCTCCAGAGTGTCCAGAGTGTCGGTCAAGAGTAAGCCTGAGCACAGGGAAGTCACCAGCCAGCTGCTGCTGGGGGTTGGAGGTAGGGAAGAGAAGCTGTCACTAGACCCAGGCTCTAGCCTTGAGTCTGCAGCTGCTAGTGGAGTCACTCTGGCCAGTTCTCTCCTGCACCGTGATATAGCTGTGGTTTAGCTATGGTTGGTCCCAGGCTAAACTCAGGTTAAAGATTAGTTGTCAGCATAATGGTATAGAGAGGTGGTGGGGGCCTTAAAGAGAGGTAATCAGGTCACAGGTCTACTGTCTTGAAGGGATTAATGTGGGTCCTAAGAATTCACTAGTCATCATGACTGTCCCCTAGTGTCCCGGCCTTGTGTCAGTTTATGTGACATGTATGGAACAGGGTGAGAGCTTCTCCAGAAGCTAAACGGATATCCACAGCTGGACTTCCAGAAGTAGGAATCAAAATCAACTTCCTTCCTTTATAAATTACTTGCCTTCAGTTGTTCTATTAGAGCAACGGACCGTAGGCTAGAGCCCCGTTTCTAATTCAGCCACTCGAAATTGATTTCTTATATTTGTTGATGTGTATATGCCTGTGTCATTTTAAAAACATGATGTATATGCATATGCTGGAAAGGCCAGACAATGTCAGATCCTCTGGAGGTAAAGTTACAGGCAGTTGTGAAGCACCTGTTGTGGGTGCTAGGAACCTTGGGTTCTCTGGCAGAGCAGCGTGTGCTGTTAACTGCTGAGCCATCTCTTCAGCCCTCGGCCCTGTTAATACCTTACAAAAAACTTCCACCTTTTCTTTAATGAATAACTTTTCTTAATTTGAGAAAAAGAAGGAAAGGGCCCCGAAGGTCAAGGTACTTGCCTAGTTTCACACTGTCATTAAAATGTAGGACCTACACCTGGACCCTGCCCACAGATCCAGCTTTTTCCACAATATCCTTTGGTCAGAAGGACCTTGTGTTATTTCCTATTGGAGTCACAAATAATTGTTCTCAGGATGAGAAAGAGAAATTACAGTGGATACAATTACATTACAGTCCATATACTGGATCATTACTAAAATTGCCTCTCAGAGTTAGAGGATGCTCAGAGGTCAGAACTGAGACCATGGGCTAACTCTCATGGGCATAAAAGTCATAATTATTATATTAGATGTCCAAAATTCTAATCCCAAGTCTATTTGAAGCCTTTCTCCACAGTCAAGTTAGACAGAATGTCCTGGTTCTAAATAGCAAACTTGACCTTCTCACATAGACTTGAGTCCTGAAACCCTGAAATTTCTTCCAGACTGCCTCCCCCTTGAAGCAGCTATGGCTGCTCCTGCGGGTATAAGACTCCAGTCTTCCACAAAGGAATGGAGAAGAGCCAGGCGGGGTTTCTGGTAGAATCCCTAGCGTGACACACCAACATCATCACAGCGGGACTTGTCACTGACTGATACACCACTAACTTGCCCGTGTCTTCCAGAAACGGGCCATTTGTTGAAAAAACGGAAGGAGACTTGTTTCTCCATCCTCACCCACAAAGAATAAGGCAGAGGCGGCTGATGGCTACTGAGCATGCGCTTGACTGTAACTCCCATCGCCAGCCTGGAAAGCCTTTTCTTGTTCAGTTTCTACGTCAGTGGCTTGTCTTTGATGAGTGTCTGTGACTGTTGCGTGTGGTGCCCTTCTGTTTCCTGCCCTTACAGATAGAATAAGGATGAGAAGGCGGGATGCAAGCCGCAAACTCCAGCTGTCACTGGTTAAAATGCAGCGAGTAGCTGTCAATTGGCCATTTGGCTCAGGCAAAACGAAGAAGGGGTTCCCCTTCCCTTGTGCTCTCTTCCAGAACTCCGAGCCAAGCTTCCAGTTCATCAGCCAGATATTTACTGATGCCCTCTCCACTTTACCCAGAGTGCAGGGAGTGACAAGAAGAAAGACCTTTCAGGTTATTCAAGACTTGGCTTGGGAAATAAGGTATTCATCCAGCAAGAGTAAAAAACTCAGATGACTATTGAATTCTGGGTAGACAATGTGAGGGAAGAAACGAGGAAGTGAATGGACAGATGGACAGTGGATGGCACTGTTATATAATAGCATCTTTAATGTACTCCTTTTTTTTTATTCAGATACAGTTTCCGCATATATTTCTCATGTATGAATATTCTTTCCTTCACTGGCTCAGAGCCTGCTAATGTGTCTCTAGTTTTCTCATTTTTAATGGAGACTAGCATATTGTCCTCAGTTCTACACAATGGGTTAAGAGCCTGGCAAATGGTAACCAACACTTGCATTTAGTTCTAAAAGGTAGTTGAGGTAACTGAACATACCGGAAGGAATCAATGAGGACTGCATTCAGTTGGCAGGCATGTGGCTAAGGGGAGGGAGCTCGTGTGGGCCACACTGCCTCATTGCCGAGTAAGAATGGAGCCCAGTAATGTCCTGCATCTTCAATACTTTCTGCAACTGTGTTTGCCTGCACTTCACAGGGCGTGTTGCGGTTTCTCTTCCTTAGAGCTCTTTGGACTCTTGTGTTTTCATTCCTGTAAGTTCTGAGGGGCTCATCAGTTACTACAGAATGTTTGGACAGGGATTATTCAGCATTCATCAGGACAGACAGGACCCTCTCCCCAGTGTCTAGTCAGACGTACATAGAGTGTCATGTACTGTGTGGTGGTTGTTAAGGAAGGCAGAGACCTCCTCAGACTTACATGTTGGCTTCAGAAAGACAGCCCTGAGATGGTCTCTGCAGTAGATTGAAAAATGGCCCCTAACCCATGCCTTTGTATACCGCAGCCACTCTGGACTCTTCCATCTATCTCTGCTCCTTCATTCTACTTTGGACTGTGTGACAAAGGGATTCTAGCAAACTGGTACAAACTCGTACCCGAGGCTTGCAGCTACGGCTACAGTGTATCCATGAGGCAACGGTGAAAATAAGGTCAAACTTACTTGTGGGGCCACACCGCTGAGGACACATGTCAACAGACATCCTGTTCTCCATGACGTGTGTATGCAGGAGCCTCAGCCTGCACTGATAATTTGGACCCAAAAGAGACCTACAAAGGAACCACACCCACTATACCTAACCCAAATTGCCAAGAATTTTGAGCAAATAAATGATGGTTGAAAGGAGAAAAAAAAAAAGAAAGAAAGAAAGAAAGAAAGAAAGAAAGAAAGAAAGAATAGGACATGCTATACCGAGCAATCAAATTGCTGGGCAATTCAATCGGAGGCTAGATTTTGCTTCCCACCCATCTGTTCCACGCTGAGTTCATAGTGACTACCTAGCCTTACAGTTGACCACAGGAAGCCTGTGCAAGGCTAGAAGGCCAGCTCAGTCTGCCAATTTCCCCAAGTCAGCCTTCCTGGATGCCTCTGATAAAAGGGCTAGATCACACACACCAGGAACAGCCGTGGGAGGACGAATGCTAGTTACAGAGCTGGAAGCCGAGTTTTCCAGGTTCACCCTTCATTGACGCTGGGAATTTGCCCAGATGAGCCAAGTGTACGGACATTAAATGAGCGAGTCTGAAGGCATATCATGTGTGAGGTGCACATGGTAGCTGTCTCTGTTGTTTGTTTTTTTTTTGTTGTTGTTGTTTTTTTGTTTTGGTTTTGTTGTTGTTCTTGTTGTTTTGGATTTTGCTTTTTCGTTTTTGTTTTTGTTGTTGTTGTTGTTTTGTTTTTTTTGTTTTTTGGGGTTTTTTTTTTTTTTTTTTTTTTTTTGAGACAGGGTTTCTCTGTGTAGTCCTGGCTGTCCTGGAACTCACTTTGTTGACCAAGCTGGCCTCGAACTCAGAAATCTGCCTGCCTCTGCCTCCCAAGTGCTGGGATTAAAGGTGTGCGCCACCACCACCCGGCTTTTTTGCTTTTTCAAGACAGGGTTTCACCGTGTAGCCCTAGATGGCCTGGAAGTTGTTCTGTAGAGCAGGCTAGCCTTGAACTCACAGAGATCTATCTGCTTATCTCTGCTTCCTGAGAGACTGGATTAAAGGTATACAGTACCACCACCCCTGGCTTACTGTCTCTGTCTTCATATCCCTTTGGTTTCTAAATCTTGCCGCATTGGGCTGTACTCACAAGGCAGCAAACACCAGCCCCTAGCACACCCTTGCTCCCTCCACGTTTTGATTTAACTCCTCACTCCCAAGAATGCCTAGTTAATCTTTTAGCTCCCCCAGTCAGTGGGATAAACAATCCCAAACCTGTTTTATAAAGTAGACCTAGGTTATAATTCCAGATCAGGTCCTCAGATGTTGGTGGGTTTGGCGGCATGGAGAAAGGATGACCTGTAATGACACGAATATGGGAGAGGACCCCAGCAGACCATAGCCCATCTGCATGGGTAAGGCCTGGCCTGGCAGTGGCTGAAGCCTGGAACCACAGGCCTGTAAGGGAGTCTGAAACAGCCTGAGGCTTCCTACACAGGCACTAAGTGAAGCAATTTGATGAAGCAGAGCCATGAGTGGGTGAGCTTTCTTCTGTTACACAAAAGATTCATTTTAATATCACAATATGACATACCTGTGAACCTGCTGGAGGATTCTCCTTAAAGGTTGGACAATGTGAGCCAGAGACGTCATCACGCATAGGACAGACAGTATTTCAGAATGACTGAATATCAAATTGAATGCCAGCAGCCTGAAGGGCAGTCAAGGGCTTTCTCTTAGGAACTCTAACTGAAAATAGCAGTCTTGCCTGGCCTGGCTGGCCTAGCTAGCGTGGCAGGGCTATCTAGGCACCGTGGCTAGGCGTGGGTACTAGCCACGTGAGCAGCCTGGAGAGGTCCCCAGATGACCTTGGTCTATTGTTAGCATTCGTAATCAGCTGTGGCTGATTTTCACAGCAGCAGTAAGAGCTATGGACAGCTTTGGAAGCATATTTTGTTTTCAGTAAAGAAAAAGTCATCAAAGCAATATCGTTTCCCGTGGATAGACCTTGAGTTTGACTCAGGGCTTCTGTGACTGTCAATATGCATGGGCTTTCTAGAAGGCCTGAAAAGAAATCAGTCACTTTTTTTTTTCTAGAGTCAAATTTTAAAACCTTGAACCTCCTAGGTAACTTAAAAGAATCAGAATGTAAGTTTTTCCCTTGGGGAACATGTCAAAGCAGTGCCTGATTGCATGCCTTAGTTACTAGTACCAGTTACGTTTCTGCATATCACGGTAGAAGCAAACTCAGAAGCAAGGATTCAAAGCAGAAGAGGGATTTAAACCTTAAGAACTAGATACAAAGTCAATGGCTCTTTAGGGGTCTGAAGATGGGATTGAGATTCTACTGGGTTTGGATCCTCAGATGAAAACTTCCTGCCACCATATAATGCCCTAGTCAGCGCATCTAGCTGTAAGTTTGCTTTAATATATAGTGTCTGGGGAAAATTCTGAGACAGCAAAAATACCATTATATTTCTAATTTGAACTTTTGAGACTGCACTTCATTCTGGGAACACTAGAGGGCAGAAGTAAGAGAGAAAAGGCTACCCTGGAAGGGCTTGCTCCAGGAAGCCAGGATTTGTATTTCACTATGACACACAATTTTACTTAAGCAGACACTAATACCTATAGTGTGACCAACTGACTTCATGGTTGGAATTCAGTATTAAACTCTTATGATCCGCTGTAGCTGTTTAGAATCCACAGCAGTGAGGAAAAAGTTAATGCTCTCTAAACGGAATCTATATTCTGTCCATTTTAGACACTTTGAGAGCCAATACAATATAGTTACGTCTGAGAGTCCTTAATTTTAGGGGATACATTATTTAGATGAATAACCTTTCACAGATATTGAATTTTTTAAAAATGCAGTATTGGTTTTACTTAGAGTTCTCACAGTGAATGGCAATGACAATCGGCTTTCCACTCACAGAAATAAAACGTGCTCTGTAGTAGCCAGGAGTGGCAATCCTTCTACTTCCACTTCTCCCATGATTTTCATGTATTAGCTGGACATTAAAACACCACTGTATAACCTGGAGACACTGAAGTTAACTGGTCCTGCCTAACTGGCATGTCATTGCCGACATGTATACACACACACACACACACATATTTAAATTCTCAGTTGATCAGTCATTTGTGCCTTTTGGAAATGCTAGAAAGAACCAATGAAATCTAGTCTCATCATCCATTTTTTTTTTTAAATCACAATTACAACGGGAAGCAAGCATCCTAAAATATTCTTTAAAAAGACCAACCAATTAATGATTAAAGCATGCTACCAAACATATTACCAAACATCAAATGAATATAAATATATGAATTACTGTCCTTTGACTATTACAAATTTTTTGAAGCAACCATTTCAAGCACGTGTGGGTCTAAGTGTAGGAAGAGACACAATAAAGCACACTGAGCTAATAAAGGGTCTGCTCTTTTACAAACCCTGGGGTCACACTCATGGGCTCCTAAGTGCTGAGAAAGTCAAAATGACATTAGGAATCCCCAAAGCAGAGTTGGTCTGTAATGATCCGTGGCCAGACAGGAAACACTCAGCTCTAATACTGGGGGGGCAGGGGGGGCAGGGGGCAAGGAGGTTGCATTTGTTAGCCATGCAGAAAACTTGGTCCACTTACCTTGCACGGGAGACCCTCTAATCTCAGAAAGTGCTGACATGCGTTACTGTACCCGTGAGCAAAGACTTTGGCAGAAGGGCCATTGATCCTTGTGGTAGTGAATAGACTTAAAACATTCTGTTTTCACCATCCCTGAAAAAGCACATTCATGGGACTATTTCTTCCACCGGCATAATGAGACATTTCATAAAGGCATGTGGGTGTACACCGCTAGGCAGAGATACTACTGGTGAGTGACAGGGCGCCTGGCTGATTTACACAAACCCCCCAGTGCGCGTATGAGAATAGGTTAGGTTTAGATTGACGAGCAAATGTGTAGCCAGACTTCTGGCTGACAAATGGCAGAGCTATGCCAGCGCATTCGCTCCTCTGGAGGGAGACCAGAAGTGAAACAGGATCAAATTCACCCTTAAAGGACATCCAAACCTAGCTGATGGCTGGGTTGGTAAAACATATATAGACATGAACTCCCCCAAAATAGAATGGTGAGAGTTCATAGTTGAGCACATACCCAGGCCAGTGACAATGCCTGCGGAGAATCCCTGGCCCCTGGGTGTATTTATATTGACATTCCTTCAGAAGGACCCTGCTGTTTTCAAGATAAATCTATTTTATTGGCAGCTTAGATTTAAGCTCACTACTCTCTAAAAATGTCCTGTTTGGGTAAACCAGAGACCGAAAATAACAACTGATGAGACTAGTGTTCAAAATGGTGCCAAGCAGTAACTGGGCCAGATTGGATTAGGTTTATTTTGGCGAGGCACAGCTGAGAACAGAAATGTCCAAACAGCGTTTGTCAAGAAGAGTGAATTATTATGACCGTTCTTTCTAGGCTAAAGTTGAAAGTTCAGGTCTCTAAGAAAGTGGTGTGGCATGCCAAGAACTTCCCCCAGCACTCGATGTGCCTTGGTCCATTTATTTTCCATCCTAAAGTCGTGGGATAGAGCATATAGTCCTTGCTTTATAGATGAACCCGCTGTTCAGAGGACTTAGTTGAGCTGGCCAGAGCTACACAGCCCCTGAGATTTAGGATTTAAAATTTCTGGCTCCAAAGTCCTCTGAGTCATGCTACATTGCTGTTTGAACATGTAGTGGGCATGTTGATATGGTTTAGCAGCGTGCAACCTCTGTAGGGTTTGAGGAATGTTGGAGCAAGTACAGAGAAAGCTGAGAGACCTGGATTTGAATCCAGACTTCACTGGCTGTGGGATTTTAGAAAAACTCCTAGCATCTGAGCTTATTCATCAGAAGTGTGTGTGCCGGGTAGGGTCTAAGTGCGAGGAGACTTCCTAACCACCTTTCATCTCTCCTGAGTCTGGGAGCCTTAATGGGTTTTTAATTTCCTGTCACAGAAGCACATATTTGGCCTTTTAAATAAACTCAGGTATGAGAAAACACTTCCAGTTGAAATTCAAAACCTGATTCCAGTTTTGCCGCAGGAGCGTTACTCTTGTCTGTCTGGCTCCTTTCCTGGGAAATATGCCCTGACCTAGAGGACCTTCCTTTGCCTAGGTGAAAGACTCCACCTCACAGAGCATGAGGTTCCACATGTGAGCCATAGGATGTTCTGAAATAGGAAAAAAAATTATCTGTGGAGGTTAATCTTTCTTGTCATCTTGACTGGATTTGGAATTACCCAGGAGAGACACCTCTGGACATGTACGTTTGGGTATTTCCAGAGAGGTTTAACTGAGGAGGGAAAACATTCTGAATGTAGGAAGTACCGTTCCATGTTCTGGAGTCCTGGGCTGACAACAGAGACAACACATGAACATCAGCATCCGTCCAGTCCTCCTTCCCCAATTGTTCATGGAATATGACCAGATACCTCCACTCTTGCTGGCTTTCATATGAAGGTACTGCTACTTCCAAGGGGGTTAAAAGGCCACATGTGCACACCGTCCTGCTCATTTGTGGGTTTCATTCCACTTTTATTAATTAATAAATGCTCTTTATTTGTTGCAGCCTCCTTTTTGTCTAGACTTCAATGCCCCATGAGGATGGGATGGGCTTTCTCTGAATATGGCCATCTTCTCTGAGTGTACCAACTTCATCCCTCATCGTTCCTGCATCCCCCGCATCCCCGCCCTCAGCCCAGTTGATGGAAACATACACTGGCTCTCCTACCAGGACACAGGTCACTCGCTGCTCAACATTCTTGAGGCTTAAGTGACAGGGATTGTGCTGTTTGAGGGGTGCAGTGACTGAATGCTCCTTTGATGATGCGCCTCATGACACTCATGGGCTAAATCCAAGCATTTGTTGTTTGAACAGATGCCAACTGCACTAGCCTGGATATCTATGCACTTAGAGATAGCTGGATGCAAAAATAAGATCAAAACACCCAGGAACGGGTCTCCATACTGGTTTTTTTTTTTTTTTTTTTTTTTTTTTTTTTTTTTTTTTTTTTCCTTTCAGGGAAAGGTGAGGTAGAGTTTTGATTAATTAGAAAGTTATTTAAGAAACATATTTCTTAAGCTAAGGTATGATACTTCAAAAATCCAATACTTCATAGAATCCTATGCAAAGTATCTTATAACATTTACAACTGAAACACTGAAAAAAATTTTTTTATTTCTTTCCAGTATTTTTAATAGTTTTGTTGTTACAAAATGGGACCTACATCTAAAATTACAAGAATTTAACTTAAGTATCATTCTGCTAGAAATATGTAGCAGGGAGCTTAAACACTCATTTTTTTTTTTAAAAAAAGATTTATTTATTTCTATTTATGAGTCCACTATAGCTCTCTTCAGACACACCAGAAGAGGGCATCAGATCCCATCACAGATGGTTGTGAGTCACCGTGTGGTTGCTGGGAATTGAACTCAGGACCTTGTCTGTGCTCTTAACCACTGAGACATCTTTCTAGTCCTAAACACTCACTTTCTAAAAGTCTCTATATAAAGTTTACTATACTTATTTTCTACTTTATTTTTTTTTTTAAATTTCCTATAGGAAACTTTTATATGTTGGATCAAAAGAGACACAATCAGTGCCCATTGTTATCAATATTCATTGGGAGTTTGCTTTCCTAAGGAGTTGCTTCATAGTGTCCTCCAATCATTGTTGGATACATTTGTTTATACTACCTCCATTTTTATTACTAGGAACAAGTGTGTTTGTATGAGTGTGTATGTGTCTGTGTGTGTGTGTGTGTGTATGTGTGTATGCTGTGTGCATGTACACATACACACACACACACACACACTTTTTTTTAAACTGATGAAAGAAAATTCTTTTGAGAAATCTCCTCCCACATCCAATATCTGCTCTCTACGGAGGGCACATAATAACCTTAAGAATCTGAACATGTTTTAAATTAGAAGGACAGGTTGAACATCCATCCTTTTTGAATTCTTAATACTATATGATGGCAAAGCCAATAGTTTATAGATGGCTAGCTACCACATTGCCCAAGTCCATATAGCTATTGTCAGAAAGGAACTTGGTCTTACTTCTTTTGAACCCAGACTTGTTGTGTTCTACCAAACCACACCAGCGATTAAGTAACAGCATGGGGCCAGTCTAAGGAGCCTTTCAAGACAACCTCAGAGAGGTGGAGGTGTGAATGGAGTAAGGATGGAAGAGACAGGTTGCTCTAGAGATGAAAAATGACCAAATGGAATTGTTTTCTTGAAAACCAAACACTACCCAAAAGAGTAAACAGTTTTGATTATTTTATTCATACCTTTTCATCCTTCTATATTCTTCTATATGCACTTTTAAAAGGTTGGGTTTTTGTTTTTTGTTTTGTTTTTAGGTATGTTATTTAATAGTGCCTAAGAGTGTGAGTGTTTTAGGTAAACTCAGATACACATGAGTAAGTCCCGTTGGAAGTTGTTCATGCATATCGGAAAGCAGACTACGGCCTTTTGACTTTAGCTTACTAAACACAAGGAAATTCATCCTTAAAATTCCACTCTCAGCTCTTCAGCCAAGATGGAAACGGGCCCCAGCCATAAAACATGACAGACATGCCTCAAGTCCCAGGAACCTGTTGGAATTGTCAAGTGTGTGATTCAAGTCACAAGAAATCAAGACTTCACCTTTATCTCTTAAAAAAACGAGAGCTGGACAAAAGTGTGTGTGTGTAGCAGGATAACTTCCTGCTACTGCTACATTTGCAATAAAGCTTGGTGATTGGGCTGTATAAAAGGTAGGCAGAGTAAGGAGTTGGGAGGGGAGAAGGAGAGGAAGGGGAGGAGAAAGAAGGAGGAAGACGGATGGTTTGAAGTTGAGGACCACTCTGCCCCACATTGGGGGTCAAAGTACTGTCCGGCTTTGTGGGCCAAAATGTCCCGGACCACTCTGCGGGTCAGGAGAGAGAGAAAGAGAGAGAGAGAGAGCGAGAGAGAGCCAGAGAGACAGAGAGAGAGAGAGAGAGAGAGAATAAAGGGAAAGAGATGCGAAGAATAGAGACAAGACAGAGGTTTTGAGCAAGTCTCAAGTCTCATTTATTGAAGGGAAATCTGGGGTATTTATACGCTTTTGCCATGTGTCTTGTAAGCTCATGGATACCACGTGCCTTGCAGGTGTGGATATGACGTAAGCCTTACAGGCGTGGATAGCAGTGCACCACATGCCTTGCAGGCATGGATACCACGTTTGCCTTGCAGCTGGGGGCAGTAAACAACAAAACAAAATATGTGGGATATCAGAGTGTGCTTCAGCTGTTGTAGGCTGTTGAAAAATAAGTCTCATGTCAGGGTATATGGCTCGAGATGGCTGCAAAGCTGATAGCCGCTTTCTGCTATGAGTCGGCTGCCAACAGTTTGAGAGCAGTCCTGGGTAGCAACTTATATCTAAGGTTAGATATTGGGTAACTATTCTAATTATGTGGGCCTCTTGTTAATTGAGCATTTCCAAATATATAAATCCATTGGATAATCTTTAAGCATTGAGAGTCTTCATTCTACTGGGTACCACAAGGATGAGGGGTATTGTCTGGGGTTCAGCCGAGCATTGTGGACAGTGTGGTAGATTGGCAGAGCCAGCGCCACACAACAAGGAGCAACATGGTGGCTGCCCATGAACAAGAGGGACCAGGCTCTGTATTCTAAATATCACCTGTTACAGGAATGTGTCACCCTTAAGGGTGAGGAGGCAGACAGACTTTGCCAAAGGCTGAGGCAAAACATGGAAGAGAGGATACCTCCTGGGGGATGTCAAATGTTCTCTGTGCACTTTGAAGATCATCTTGGGAGAACAATTCGGCTGCTCCCTTATTCGCTGGCATGAAAAGGGGTAAACCCATTTTGGAATCCACAGTCCTGAAAAAGGCAAGAGCTGCTCACACTCCTCCTCACAGTGTGGCTGTGGTACAGAGGACACAGCACTTGTGTTTACCCAGAGACTTTTAGTGCCTTGATGGTCTTCTGTGAGCCAACCAGGAGATTCAAAAGCAAGATTTATCCAACGCCCCGATGGATAGTCAAAGAAGCAAAACAAATGGCCAAGTGGTAACAACTGACAGGCATTTAATTTACAAAGATATGGTTCAGCATGTGGGTAGCAGGAAGTGCCTTGCTGACATCATCAGTTTCTTCTTGCTCCTTGTAGAGGAGGCTAGTTTCCTTATTCAAGGGTTCTGTCATCTGGAGGCTTGTACAGGAATATGAAATTACTTTGGTACAACTTCAGCATGGCAAAGATGGTGGTTTAGACTTGCCCTGCCTTCGAGGGGAATAGAGATAGCAGGATACCTTCGTGGAGATGCCACATCTCTACGAGTCCTTCCATTTGTAATCAGTGGGAAATCTTGAAAAACTGCAGCAACTGGGAAACAGCTTCCACTTTCAAATAATAATAATAATTATTATTGATAATGAGATCTCGGCTCCATGAATGTATTTTTATAGCCATTTGCTTGAAAATCCAGGCAATAAGTAAGTATACAGCTCACAGCTCTGCCTGAGGCTGAGCTCTTGTTTTGCTGGAGGTATCAGAGAAAGGGCACGCTGAGGGATCCCAGCTCCAGGCCTTTCCCCTGTCTAGTCTGCGTGGCTCTTCTCTGCTTGGAATGTTTCCTGTCAACTCCAAGCACTGCATGCTGTGATAACATTCTTTTCCAAGGTTCCTGCCCAATATGACACTCAGGAATGCCTTTGAGATGCAAGCTGAGTTGGACAAGATCACTGTCACACCCAGCCTGGCCTGGCCAGCATGAAGAAATGGGGAGGGACTGGCCGTCATTTTGACCCCTGTTGTTTTTGGAAGGCTTTTTTTTTTTTTTTTTTGTACCGGTGGGTGGTCCCTTAGTTCTACTACATCCAAATATTTCTAAAATGCTCTGAGAGGTGGCAGTCAACCAAATGTACACACTCCTGACTCTGGCAAGGCTCTTTGCCCTCACATTCCATTTTTTTATTTTCTCTGAAGTCAAACTGAATATAGAATAATTTGTGAAGACCTAAAACTTGGATGTCCATAGACATTTTTCCCTCCTTCCCTCCTTCCCTCCTTCCCTCCTTCCCTCCTTCCCTCCTTCCCTCCTTCCCTCCTTCCCTCCTTCCCTCCTTCCCTCCTTCCCTCCTTCCCTCCTTCCCTCCTTCCCTCCTTCCCTCCCTCCCTCCCTCCCTCCCTCCCTCCCTCCCTCCCTCCTTCCTTCCTTCCTTCCTTCCTTCCTTCCTTCCTTCCTTCCTTCCTTTCTTTCTTCCTTTTCTGCAAACCCTGTGGTTTCTAAGTTTTAATAGCCCATCAGAGTCAGCTGAAGATTTTAAGCAGGTATTTTCAACACATATTTGTAAGTCATATGTGTAGGCCACTAAATCACTACTTTGTGATAATTAAACAGAACAATTTAAAAAATGGAACACGAAATAACATTGTTCCATATTTTCCCCATTCTCGCCTCTACTGTCTTATTAAGGTCATATGCCTACTTTATATTGGTATGGACTGAATTTACTATGTGTCACTTGATGAGAGTGGCTTAGCATTTTGTGATCTAAGTCACCTGTGGGTTAAGTTCTGTTTTTATACCTGGGTTCTGTGCCTGTTCTAGCTAGCAGCTGTCCTACCGAGAAAACACAGGAGAGGCACTAAGTCATAATTGCTATGCTACCGAGAAAACACAGGGGGGCGCCATCTGCACTGAGTCACCCTTTGCTTCCTCCTGGTCTCATCTACCAGCTGTACAGATAGGTTCCATTGAAAGTCCCCAATAAATTTCCATCTTCCTCAGTGTCAACCAAATGCTGTTATAATCTAAAGAAAAACTGCTGCCCATGGGCCAAACTCACAAGATGAATCAGGAAGAAAAGTCAAGTTAATGCACCATTTTCTCCCCACATATAAGTAAAGATAGAAAGGTGATTACAGGCCCCATGGAAGGCCTCTGACATTAGACATTTCAGACGTTTTCCTCCCACTTCCTCCTCATCTCACATTTCATCCAGAGCCACTCCCCTTTCCGTATCTCAAAAACAGGCACTGAGCATTCCTGGTGCACACCTTTAATCTCAGCACACAAGAGGCCAGCCTGGTCTATAAAGTGAGTTCCAGGACAGCCAGGGCTACATAGCAAAACCCTGTGTTGGAAACAACAACAGAGAAAACAAATAGGCTTCTGAGGGAGAAAAATAAAATAAAAAGGGAAATAGCTAGCATTTTGGAGTTGAATAAGACAAACAGAAGGAAGAGGGTCCTAGAGAAGCCACAAGAATCAGAGACCCACTTGTGTGCACACTCAGGAATCCCTTAAAAACACTAAACTGGAAGACATAATATATCCACAGAAGACCTGACACGGACCGGGGCAGGCTCTGTGCTGCATGCTACTTCAGTCCCCGTGAGTTCGCTCAGGCTGATTTAGAGAGCTTTGTTTTCTGGCTCTTACACTCCACAGCCCTCACCCCCTCCACAGGGTTCCCTGGGCCCCTAGGGGAGGAATTTGATAGAGAAATCTCATTTAGGGCCCAGTGTTCCTAAAGTGTTTTTCTCTTTACATAATGTCGAGCTGTGGGTGTCTGTATTGATTCCCATCAACTGTAGGAAAAAACATCTCTGATGGTGGCTGAAGAAGACCCTGATCTGTGAGTATGGAAGAATGCCGTTAGGTGTCATCTCATTGCTGTATGTTTTTATTTTTGTTTTTTCAGACAAGTAGAATTTGGTTTTACCCCAGGTCTCTGAGCTAGCTAGTCTCAGGTTATTGGTCACCCAAGCAGCGTAGCATGGAGTGGGTCTTAAGTCCATTCAGATCCTGGTTGGTTAATTCACACAAGCTTCGTTTCACCATTGCCCTGGTGTGTCTTGCAGCTGGAACAATATTGTCAACCAAAGGATTTGTGCTTGACTTGGTTTTTGAATTTCCCTTTTAGTGTTTACATTTTTCTTTTGATAGCATGCAGGGGACCTTCCTGTTTCAGACACTAGAATGTAAGGCTCTATGAAGGCACCAGAACATGGACATCTCCATGTTCAGTGAGTTGTGTGGGTGTTGTCTTTAGCAATGAGAACTTGCCATCATTTTGTGGAGGGCAACCTATGGTCTTCACAACAGTCTGGGTTCTTTGAGGCTTCTCATGGGAAAAGCCTCATTGTAAATTGGGTAAAGCCTCATTGTAAATGAACTACAGTTTCTTTATCTATTGTCTGCTGTGGAACATCTAGGTGGTTTCTAGTAATCTGGTTATCATGGGTAGAACCATGAACATGGTTGAGCAAGTGTCTCTGTGGGAGGATGAAGCATCCTTTGGGTATATGAGAGGTATAGTTGGATCCTGAAGTAGATCAATATCTATATTTTTGAGGAACTGCCGCACTGATTTCTTTAGTGGCTGTACAAGTTTGGATTCCTACCAGCAATGGATGAATGTTCTTATTCCATATCCTGAAGGATGTAAGATGAAATCTCAAAATAGTTTTAATTTGCGCTTCCCCAATAGCTAATGAGATTAAACCTTTTAAAAGTGTTTCTCAGCCATTTGAATGTCCTCTTTTGAGAATTTTATGTTTAGATTTACATCCCATTTTTAATTGGACTATTTGACTTTTTGATGCCTAGATTTTTAAAAAGATTTGTTTATTTATAGCTGTATGTGAGTACAGCATCACTGTCTTCAGACACACTAGAAGAGGGCATCAGATCCCATTACAGATGGTTGTGAGTCCCCATGTGGTTGCTGGGAATTGAACTCAGGACCTCTGAAAGAGCAGCCAGTGCTCTTAACTGTTGAGCCATCTCTCCTTACCCCTGACATCTAGTTTTCTGAGTTCTTTATATAGCTTAGATATTAGCCCTCAGATATGTAGTTGGTGAACTATTTCCCCATTCTGTAGGCTGCTTCTTTGTCTAAAGGAAGATGTCCTTTGCTTTCCAGAAACTTCTCAGTTTCATGAGGTCCCATTTATTAAATGTTAACTTTTGTGCTAATGACATTGTGTTCCAAAAGCCTTTTCCTATACCAATGAGTTCAAGGCTATTCCCTACTTTCCTTTTTATCAGGTTCAGTATATCTGGTTTTCTGTTGAGGTCTTTGATCCATTTGGAGCTGAGCTTTGTGTGGCTGATAAGTATGGATTTATTTGGATTCTTGTACATGTAGACATCCAGTTTAACCAACACAATTTGTTGAAAATGCTGTCTATTTTCCAGTTTCTGGCTTCTTTATAAAAAAAAAAAAATCAGGTGTCCATAGGTGTGTGGATTTATATGAGTTTTCAGTTCAATTCCATTGATTAATATTTTTGGTATTGTGCAATACCACACAATGCTAGCTTTTATTAGTATGGCTCTGTTGTACATTTTGATGCCTGTGATGGTTGTGAGCTACCATGTGGTTGCTGGGAATTGAACTCAGGACCTCTAGAAGAATAGTCAGTGCTCTTAACCACTGAGCCATCTCTCCAGCCCCTGGAGCATGATTAGAAATTAGGTAGAGTGCTTCTTCCCACAGTTCTTTAATTTCCTAGGATTGTTTAAGCTAACTTTGAATTTTTGTGTTCACATAAAGCTGAAAATTGTCCTTTCAAGGTCTATGAAGAATTATGTTAGAATTTTGATTTGAATTTTGATTTGAAAATTGCTTTGAATCTGTAGATTGCTTTTGGTAGGATGGCCATGTTTACTATATTAAACTACCGATCCATGAGCATGGGAGATCTTTCTGATTTTTTAAAAATATCTTTCTTCAATGTCTAGGAATTTCTGTCAAACAGGTCTTTCACTTGCTCCATTAGAGTTACCCCAAGACATTTTATATATTATTTGAAGCTATTGTGAAGGGCGTTGTTTCCTTGATTTCTTCTCAGCCCATTTGTCATTTGTATACAGGAGGGCTATTGATTTTTGTGAGTTAATTTTCTATCCAGCTACTTTGCTGAAAGTGTTCATCAGCTATAGGAGATTTTAACTTTTGGGGTCAGTGATGTATATTATCATATCATTTGAAAATAACAATACTTTGACTTCTTCCTTTCCAATTTGTATCCCCTTGGTCTCCTTCAGTTGTCTTATTGCTCTAGCTAAGACTTTAAATACGATAATGAATAGGTATGAAAAGAGTGGACAACCTTGTCTTGTTCCTGATTTTGGTGGAATTGCTTTGAGTTTCTCTCCATTTAAGTTGATGATGGTTACGGACTTGCTGTAAGTGAACGTTTGTATGCTAAGGTATGTTCCTTGTGTCCCTAATCATTCCAGGATTTTTATTATGAAGGGGTGTTAGATTTACGCCAAAGGCCTTTTCTGTATCTAATGAGATGATTGTGTGTTGTCTTTCAGCTTGTTTCTATTGTGGATTACATTTATTGACTCATACATGTTAAAACATCCTCACATCTCTGGGATGAAGCTTACTTCATCATGGCAGATGATCTTTTTTATATGCTTTTGGATTCACTTTGCAAATATTTTATTGAATATCTTTGCATCTATGTTCATAAGGAAACAGGATTTGTAATTTTTCTTTCTTTGTTAGGTCTGTATGTGATTTGAATATTGGAGTGACTGTGGCTTCATATAACAACTTGGGTAATGTTCTTTCTGTCTGTATTTTGTGGAGTAATTTGAGTAGTATTAGTGCTAACTCTTCTTTGAAAGTCTGGTCAAATTCTATGCTAAAACGATCTGGCCCTGTTGAGTTTTTGTTTTTATTCTTTGTTTTGGTTGGAAGATTTTTGATAACTGCTTCTATTTCACTAGGTCTATTTAAATTGCTTATCTGATCTTGATTTAACTTTGGTAAGTGGTATGTATTGAGAAAATTATCTATTTCTTTTAGCGTTTCCAACTTGTTGTAGTACATATTTATCAATTATGTCCTTATAATTCTCTGGATTTCCTTGGTATCTGTTGATATGTCCCCTTTTCATTTAATCTTATTAATTTGCATATTTTCCTTTCTGTCTTTTAGTTAATTTGGATAAGGGTTTGCCAATTTTATTGATTTTTCTCAAAGAACCAACTCTTTGTATGTTCTTTTTGTTTGTTTCTATTTTATTGACTTAAGCCTTGAGTTTACTCCTTTTGGGTGTGACATCTTTTTGTTCTAGAGCTTTTAACTGTATTGTTAAGTTACTAATATGCTATGGATCCATTTTTTTAAATGTAGGCTCTTAGTGCTGTAAACTTGCCTAATAGAACTGTCTTTATTGTAGCTCATAAATTTAGATAGGTTGTGTATTAAAAGCTGTAAGAGAAAAAGAACAAGTAGCATATAAGGGCAAACCTATTAGAATAACACCTGACTACTACTTTCTCTTCCTCTCCTTTCTTGTTCTTCTTCTTGTTCTTCTTCTTGTTCTTCTTCTTGTTCTTCTTCTTGTTCTTCTTCTTGTTCTTCTTCTTGTTCTTCTTCTTGTTCTTCTTCTTGTTCTTGTTCTTCTTCTTGTTCTTGTTCTTCTTGTTCTTCTTCTTCTTGTTCTTCTTCTTGTTCTTCTTCTTGTTCTTCTTCTTGTTCTTCTTCTTCTTCTTCTTCTTCTTCTTCTTCTTCTTCTTCTTCTTCTTCTTCTTCTTCTTCTTCTTCTTCTTCTTCTTCTTCTTCTTCTTCTTCTTCTTCTTTTCTGAAAGCCAGTTTATTTCTAAGACTCTGTCATGAACTTTTAGTGGGTACCAATAGTTACCTGTCATACTCACACCAAGTTGTCTGTATAGCCAGCAAACAGTCTGGCCATCAGCAGACTATGCCAAAGAGGTACACTGGGGTGGCTCTGCCTTGCTGCTGGTGCTGATAAGTTCTTGCTTCAATTTATCTATGAGGATCTTGCCCCCCCCCCCAAGTCCCAGATCTTTATAGTGGGGCCAGTGGCAGCATAGAGCCAGTAGTGGTTGGGGCTGATGCACAAGGCATTGATGAGGTCCCCACCATCTAATGTGTAAAGGTGCTTGCCTTCATTGAGATCTCACAGCATAGCCTGGCCATCCTTGCCTCCAGAATCACAGAGAGATCTGTCTGGAGAGACCATCACTCTGTTCAAATAGCCAGTGTGGCCAATGTGGTTGGTCTTTAGCTTGCATTTAGCCAGATTCCACACCTTGACCAGCTTATCCCATCCACAGGAGATGATGATAGGGTTGCTGCTGTTCGGGGAGAAGCAGACACAGGACACCCATTCTGAATGACTCTCATCCTGGACTTGAAGACAACCAGAGTATTCCATAACTTTATGATCTTGTCCTGGGACCCAGAGACAATCTGCTGGTTATCAGAGGAGAAGGCCATGGTCAGCATATCCTTAGTATGGCCGACAAATCGTCTCATGGTAGTGCCCATTGTGAGATCCCAGAGGCACAGTGTTCCATCCCAGGAGCCTGGGAGGAGAAACTAACCATCAAAGGAGATAACAATATCACTAACAAAATGAGAGTAACCTCACAGAGCAAGCTGTGGTATGCCATATTTTGTCTCATCCCTGGTCAGCTTTCACATGATGATGGTCTTGTCTTAAGATGCCAACAAGATCATGTCTGGGAACTGCAGTGTGGTGGCCATCTGTGTTACCCATCCATTATGGCCATTAAGGGTCCCACGAAGGGTCATCTACTCAGTCATGGCTGCATCTGATATGAGTGTCACCATAGTGTCAAGGATGGCACCGGATAGCTCAGGGATCCAAGCACCACAGCTGCTGACACCATGACCCTGTGGAGAAAAAGAATACCTGACTTCTTAATGGAGTCTCCAAAAACCAGAGGGCCTGAACAGATGTCATGGTGTCTCTTCACATCAATAGAAAGCCTAAAAAATGTTCTTTCTTTGTTTTATACATTCAGTGTTTTGATTATTATATGCTGAGGGGACTTGCTTTTCTGGTCCAGTCTATTTGGTGTTCTGTATGCTTCTTGTAGCTTGATAGGCATATCCTTTAGGCTAGGAAATTTTTCTTATAAGATTTTGTTGAAAATATTTTCTGTGACTTTGACCTTGGTTTCTTCGCCTTTATCTATTGCTAGCATTATTCAATTTGGTCTTTTCATAGTATCTCAGATTTCCTGCATGTTGTGTGCCAGTATTTTTTGAGGTTTAACAAAATGTTCTTTGACTAAGGTATCCATTTCTTCTGCTGCCCGAGCTTCTTTTTTTCTGTCTCTTGTATTCTGTTGGTGGGACTTGCCTTCAAGGTTCCTGTTCAAGTTCCTACATTTTTCACTCCCAGATTTCCCTCATTTGGGTTTTCTTTATTGATTCTATTTCCACTTTCATGTTTTGAACTCTTGTATTCAATCCCTTCCCACTCTTTGTATTTTCGTAGATTACGGGATTTATTAATTTCCTCTGTAAAGACCTTGATCATATTCATAAATGTTATTTTAAGATCTTTGTGTGTGTGTGTGTGAGAGAGAGAGAGAGAGAGAGAGAGAGAGAGAGGAGAGGGGAGAGAGAGAGAGAGAGAGAGAGAGAGAGAGAGAGAGAGAGAGAGGAGAGAGGGGAGAGGAAAGAGAGAGAGAGGAGAGAGGAGAGAGGAGAGAGAGAGAGAGCACAGATGAATGCTTTAGCTATGTTAGAATATTTAGGACTTGCTGTGACAAGGTTCCTGGGCTCTACAGGGGACATATTATACTGGCTGTTACTGATAGTGTTTTTACAAGTCTGTTTGGGCATCTGAAATTGGGGTGATTGTATTTCTAGGTGCTTGTATCTGGTCTTGACTTTATTGGGTGGATGTTTTGTTCCTTGGTTTTTGTTACACTCTCTGGTTCTTAGGAAAGTGTGGCAGTGTGTTGCCTGGGAGGAAATTCTGCTGCATCCTGGTAGGTTTGGCCACTGAGGGTTCCAGGTAAAATGTGTTTCTGAGCATTAGGTGTGGAAATTAAGAAATTAAGGAGTCTGGGGGAACCACAGGATGGAGGAAAGCAGGGTGTCCCGTCAGGGTCTGCTTGTCCTCTAGGAACGTGGGCAGAGGGTAAGAGAGGCCTGCTGTTGAGCTGGGGATGAGACCAGCGAATTGGACTTCAAGGAGTGGAGGGAATGATGAAGATCTGTAGTTAGTCTATTTGCTTCCTGGTCTTCTGGAGTTGGAGGCTGGGACAAAGCAATGAGTTGGAGAGAGAAGTTAAAAGGGAAAGATCTATGTGATTCACTGCAGATAGAGGCAGGATGTTGGAAGAGGTGTCAGAGCGGGGAATGAGGCTGGGGGATTGGGTCTGGAGTAGAAGGAGAGGCAGTAAAGATCTGAAGTCCGCCTCCTTGGTTCCCTGGCAGGAGGCAAGTCTTTTGAATATGGGTGTTCTTATTTAGACGTGAAATATTTTCTAAAAATGGCTCAAGCATTAAAGGCTTGGTTGCTGATGCAAGCAGTAGGCAGAGAGCTTTGCCTGCCCCAGTGGATCAATCTATCAGTGAATTCAAACTTGAATAAACTATTAGGAGATGGCCGACCATGGAAAATGTAGGCTGATTTCAGAAAGCTCCCTGGAGATGTCTCTGGGCTCCACCTTGCCCTGGCTCCTTCTTATTTATTATTGCTTCTCTCTGCTTCTTGTGTAATGTGGGATTCTCCAGCTTTTCTTGGGTCAGTAGCAATAGCACTAACAGACTGTGAGGTAAAGATGCTGAATCAGGGAGCCTGCCTTAGGGTTTCACTGCTGTGAACAGATACCATGACCAAGGCGACTCTTATAAGGTCAACATTTAATTGGGGCTGGCTTACAGGTTCAGAGGTTCAGTCCATTATCATCAAGGAGGGAGCACAGCATCATCCAGGCAGGCATATAGGAGGAGCTGAGACTTCCAAAGGCAAACAGGAGAAGACTGTCTTCCAGGCAGCTAGGACAGGGGTCTTAAAGGCCATGCCTACAGTGACAATCTACCTCCAACAAGGCGACACCTCCAAATAGTGCCACTCCTTGGACCAAGCATATTCAAACCACCACAGAGCCTAAATAAATCTTTACTCCTTCAGACTACTACTCTTAGGTATTTGGTCTCCATCTGAGTCCATTTTCTGTTGCTGTGATAAAAGGTCCTCACAAAAGCAACTCAGTGGACAAAGAGTATCTTGGCTGACAGCTCCAGGTTACAGTCTACCATGGCAGGGAAGCCACAGTGGCTGGAACTTGAGTCTGCAGTCCAGAAGCAAAAGGTTGAATGTGTGTTTTCTACCCGGTTTCCTTTTTCCACTTACAGTCTAGGATCCCCTGCTTAGGAAATGATCCCACCTACAATTAAGATGGGTCTTCCCACATCAAAGAACATAATCCAGATAATCCTTCAGACATTCTCAGAGGCTAACTTTAATCTAGATAATCTCTCGCAGGTGTGCCTGGAGGCTGATCTTCCAGGAAAGTCTAGAGTCTGATGAATTGACAATTAACAGGAACCATCACACAGTAACCAAAGAGCTAATAGAGGCACCATTGTTCCAGAAACAAATGTGCACAGTGGTGAAGGAAAAATAATTCTATATTCTTCCCTTTTGGGGATGGGAATATAGAATAGTGGCAGAGGGCTAGCCTAGCATGCTCAAGGCTGTGGGTTCAGCACCCAGCTCTATATAAATAAATAGACAAGCAAAATAGCCTTCTTCAAACAGTTTTCTCCGTTTCATTTTTCACAGTAGGTACAGTGTCATCATTCCTGGGCAGGGCCAAATGTGAGCCTCTATTTTTTCAGAACTAAGTGCTTGATTGTATATTCTAAAAAGATTGCAGAGTCAGAAAGGTTGAAGGGTTTTACTCAGTAATATGGAGGTGTAGTGCTCTCCTTCCTGGTGGGCTGGGCTGGTTTGTTTTGTTTTTATTTATTTATTTGTTTGTTTGTTTGTTTTGGACAGGGTACTCACATTTAGGGACAGCATAGACAGATTGTAACAGGAACAAAATGAATGTCTGTGCCCCTGCAAGTGACACCAGATGTGCTGTAAAACTGTGGTAAGTGAAGTCACTTGAATGCGGGCAGCTGCCAAGGCTGGGCCCAGTTCAGAGACATCAACACTGACAGGAAGTAACAGGGAGCCTGCTGCCCTCCTCAAACCTGAAGGGGAAAAGGGAAGAGCCCACAGCCCTTGAGGAAACCATGGCCAGAGGATGTGGCAGTGGTGACAGGAGCTGTCCTAGCTGCTCGGATTACCAAAGCATTGATGGCTTAAGCAATGGACACTTATTTTCCTGAAGTTCTGAAGACCTAGAGCCTAAGATCAAGGTTGGTTTCTTCTGAGGATTCTTTCATTCTTGTCTTCACCCTGTGCCTTTGTGTGGTCTCCCACTGTGCTTTGTCTCTGTGCCCACATTTTCCAGTATTATAAGGCTCTAGCTACCTTGGGGGAAGATCATGCCTATTGATTTTGTTTTTACTCATCTGCCTATCTCCGGATGTCATAACATTCCAAATAGTGGGGGTTAAGTACACTTTTGGATGCAGCTATGTTTTGAGATGCTAGGGAGTCCATTTCTACTTGCAATCACACTCTCAGACACTGCTGATTAGGTCCTATTTCAGGTTACAGCCATATTCTGAGGTTCTGGCTATTAAATTCAGCATAGGAATGGGTTCCTCACAGGGACACCTCTAATCTGCGTCCCACAAGGAAGGAGCCTGAACAATCATATCTTAATGGATCATTCACTTTCTTCTTGCCCACTTTGCAGCCTTTTGGTACCTCCTGCTAGACCAGAGGCAAGTGAGGGTGTCTGATAGCACTGTGAAAGTCAGCCTTCTGGGATACAGAGAAAAGAGTATTTGCAGAAGTATATAGTACATGTAGCATACAAGGTGGCTGTGTTAATTCCCTTTCTCATTGCAGAGACAAGATACCTGACCAAAATAGCTGAAGGAGGAGCTTATTTGGCTCATGGGTTGAGGGGTCGACTACCATCATGGTAGGAAAGTCATGGTAGCAGAAGCCCTGAGGTACCTGGAGCAGGTAGGAAGCAGAGACGTGGGTGTTGCTATCCAGGTATCTTACTCTCCCTCCTGCCCCTCCCCCCAACACACACTCGTGATTTATTCAGTCCTTTCAATGTAGCCTGTGGGATGGTCCTGCTCGCACCTAGAGTGTTAACACTTACTCAAATGAATGCTCAGAGTGGATCTCAGTCAAGTTACCGTTGAAGATCAAGTGTAGTGGCCAGCGTGGCTTAGAAAGTGGCTGAACTTAGAAAGCATTTACATGCATTATGAGGTATAGACATAGAAAGGAGGAAACAGAATGCTCTGAGTGGGGAGGTTGGCTCTGTGGGCTCTACAATGTGGACATGACAGGTAGTACCAGCTCTGTTGTGGACATGGAAAAAAAATGTGCCTCCTATGGGTTAGGCAATCTTTAAATCTTTTTTTTTTTTTTTTTTTTTTTTTTTTTGTGCATAGCTTCCAGAGAGTTCCTTGTTCACCCTTCTTAGCCAAACGTGATGCATGACTCTGTGCAACAACATCCGGACCATAGGCTAAGGTTGACCAGCAACATCCCAGAAGTCATAAATCCAGCCTCCATAGTGAAGAACTGGAATTGAAATAGATTCTGATGCCATGAATTCTGTGGCTTTGTTTGCTGGTTTGTTTGGTGTGTGTGTGTATTCTTCAAGGTGTAGCCTCTGGTTCAACATGAGAAAAAAAATTGTTAAGCAACTGCAAACTCATGGCTTTTTTTTTTTCCATTCAGACTCCTCTGGATGACTAGAACTTAATAAGTATATAGTCCATTTTATACCAAAAGGTAGTGATTAATGTTAATTTAGATCACCATTTCTTGATAACCTAATTGTAAGAAAGTATAGTTATTGGTACACTTATTGAGTTGTTTTTAATATTTATTGGAAAGCCTGCGATTTATTGGACAGCTGTATACCACACAACTGCAGGGGTGTAGCTCACAGGGTCACTGTGGTGTGTTTGTTCTGACCACTCTTTGGCAGATGACAGGACATAAGGAATCCTAAGGGCAGGGGCTCTTGTTCCCCCTCAGGGGATGCACAATTGCAGTGTGGATAGGAGGTAGAACATTAATGGGAATGGGAAGGAAAGAGTGAGACATGGCTCCAGTTTCCCAGTACTAAGGAGGAGAAAGACAAAATGGGAACCTGTCCACTTCAAAATAATACCCAGGTACACTCTCTCTAGGTTCCCTCATCCTCCCTTGTTTCTGTCCGTGAACCATGAGTAAAGAGTGAGAACACTGCACCACCAGATCGCCGCAGTGGCAACATTACAATATGGAGGCACTCGTTTGGATTTTAACTCTGCGACTGGCAGAGCCACAGTAGCCACTGTCAGACTAGAAGGAGAGTTTCCCCAGGCCAGGGTTTGGGGTGGACAGTGAACAGTAAGCTATTTGGCTGTAGCCTGGTCAGCTCTTCAGCTGGTGTGGTTGTCTGTGAAAGTCCTTGAGACATTAGCTGAGGTACAGAGGCATCTCTTAACTGGGAAAGTTCATTCATGCTTAGCCAAACCCAGCCCCTTCTTTTTAGGACCTTTCGCAGTGCTCATGGGGGGAGCAAGAATACTTGTACATGGACACTCACTTATACTTCACTGTACCTTGGGCTCAACACTGTCTCTCACCCCTCACATGAAGGCTAGCCCTCTTCCAGATATGGTTCTTCATGGTAACTGCTCATCTTTACCAACCACTGGGCTCTTCTTCTGTTGTTCTTTGTATGCCAAAAAGAGGCATCTCTTGCAAGAAAGAGAAGTATTGTGTATAACCCTAGAATGAGTATTATCCTAAAGACATTTTATACACTCTTGTAAAACAGAAGCCAGGCATGACACATGATATAGGACTTGCACTCTTAAGTCATGAATGCTATAGAAATGTATGCACAGACACACCTGTAGATGTGTGCAAGCATGCTCAACACAGTGTGTTTATAACAGCTTCAAACTGGAGAGAACCGCATACCTACCCACAAGAAAGTAGTACCAATGGAACACTATGTAACATAAAAATAAGATGTAGATATACAATACACTTAACAAAAGCAGCTTGTGGCAAGGGCGTGACATCCTAAGAAGCAATGATGTAAACAGCAAGGTGGTCATTGAGCTGAGGAGAGGCCAGACTCCATCCACTTGGGGGAGTTGGAGCAGGAGGTAGGACGAGGCTACAAATGACCAGAGTTGTACAGTCAGCCAAGTGGGATCATAACCTGATCAGATGTATTCCATTGGAGGCAAGTCATTATTCCCCATGGATGTTGACCAGCAACTCCAGAGGTTACTCTCTGCCATCCACATTCAAATCTGAAGAGACACATGCATATTGTGTATACACACAATAGAGACAAAACCAAAATATTTCTCAAGATTGGTTTCCAATCTTCCTCTCTTTCAGTTTAATGTAACTAAAACAATTAAAATCTAAAAACTGTGTCTTAGGGTTTTATTGCTGGGAACAGACACCATGACCAAAGCAATTCTTATAAGGACAACATTTAATTAGGGCTGGCTTACAGGTTCAGAGGTTAAGACCATTATCATCAAGGCAGGAAAGTGGCTACGTCCAGGCAGACATGGTGCAGGAGGAGCTGAGAGTTCTACATCTTCATCTGAAGGCCACTAGAAGACTGGCATCCAGGCAGTCTTAAACTAGGCTAGGACAAGGATCTTAAAGCCCATGCCTACAGTGACACACTTCCTCCAACAGGACCACATATACAAATAGTGCCACCCCCTGAGACAAGCATATTCAAACTACCACAAACTGCAATATTTTTTTAAAAAATCATATTTAATGAAGTGGTTCAATGGGTAAGGAATGTCTCCAAGTGCCATGAAGCTGGTTCTTGTTGGGAGGTACTGGAGAACTCCTGGAAGCCCCAGATCTCTCTGAAGATCAGTGTGGGACTTGGCATTATGATGTCTGAAATGGCAGCTCTGTTGGTATCTTAGAAACAAAGAAAGCCAAAGTTGGTGGCTAAGTGTTTGTTCGATAGGTCACAGCTCTGGGAGCTGAGGGAACAGGCCGCTCAGTGTATCTTCTTTCCCTCCTGTAGTTTTCTTCCGTTTTCCAGTCTGGCAGGCCCCTTTGAACTATTCACCATCTGGCATGGATTTTGTTCTCTCCTCTCTCCCCTTCGTGCCCTTGTTCTTGCGTTCCATCTCCTCTCAGTTTCCCACTTTTCCTGCTCATTAGCTGTCCCAACCTTTATCATGTGTCGAGTGACAGAGAGGAGGATATTTCAGGGGACCAGCTTACGCCAGAGGGCACTCATGTGACACTGAGAAGTAGAACCCCTTGTAGCTGCCTGCTCTGGGTATACACGGTCACTTCCTTGTTAGCCTGGCCCACAGTGGGAGGAGTTGGAGCCTGAGGGATCCAGACCGAAACTTGTAACTTGGGAAGTAACAGAGATGGGAGACTCGTTAAATGGAGGACTGATCACATGGACAAGTTAATCAGGGATACCAAGGTTTAGGAACAGTGACATGTTGGGAATAAACTCTGCATGCCCAGATCTTAGCATCTAAAACTCACTAAAAAAAGGCTGAGAGAGACAGATGATTCTAGCTAGAGCAGGGTGTGACCAAGGCAGAAAGCAAGATAGTGTTTATAAAATGACCAGGCATGCCTGAAAGACACTGGTCTGCACTGGTCAAACTTGGAATAATGTATTAAAAATGTTAACTACTTACAACCCATTGAATAAAATAAGAAAACCCAGATACCTATTTGTACAGATAAGGGGATGAGTAACAGGGTGAGAGTGGTTCCTGATTTGAATGTACTCCTACAAGCCACTTTGTAACTGCCCTGTAGCAAAGGATAACTTTATGGTACAACGGCTGGCAGATGTCACTGTGGCTATGTTGAGAAGCAGGACATTCCTGGAAACAAAGCAAGTTGACATCATGCTTTCTTGATGGAAGCCAGCTTTACTCGGTGGTAATCCTGCCAGTGGTGGATGACCCAGAAATGTCATATACCAATTGGAGGATACGTCCCCAAATAACTGGTTTATAATCCTCAATTGTATTGAAGTCATGAGAGTCAAGGACATGAGCTACTTCATACCGAGAGAAAATAAAAACAGGACAATTGAGTGCATTGTGGGATTTCCAACTGGATCTTCTTACAACAAAGAACAACTGGAGACTCAATGATGAAACCCGACTGTGGATGAGGGGTCATCAGTGTTAACATTACTTTCCTTATTTTCATAGTTGAATTGTGATCACATAGAATTGTCCTTTATGTGGAGTCCTAAGCCGGTCGGTATTTTTCTTTCAAATAAATCAGAGACGTTCTTTGTACTGTATTTGTGACTTTAGTGTCTTTTAAAAATGTTAAATATTTACTTCATCAAATGTCATCTAACAGGGAGGCACATTATAGAAAACACAAATTTCTCTTTAATTTAGGAGAAGGAATGAGGACTAATGTTAACAGCGTTTGGCTATAGGCCATTCAGGACCCTCTGTTCTCAGCTCTTAAGGGTCTGCTGGCTGGTAAAACACGAATGCACTATCTTTTGTGAGAATCCTCTGAAAAGGTACTGTGTGAGGGAATAGAAGGTACCGTTTGCTTGTTCTCCAGTGTGCTGGTTACGGGAAAGGCCACTTAACCCAAATGTGCAGTCTAGTGACAGCCTTGAGCTGCTGCTTCCGGTGAAGGGGAGAGTAGACAGTGTCTTGAGAGAAGCCTAAAAATGCTCTGTAAGCTACTACAAGTATTGTGAGCTCATGCACACACTCAATGTGAGTGTAAAGCGAGGGGAAGCAGCTCTCAGAGCGATGAAGTACACGGGCTAAGAGCATTTGACTAGAACTTATAATCCAGCACACCTGGTAAGAGTCCATAGCATCTTAGCATCACTTGCAGAGAATAGTCCTTTGCCATGCCCCAGAAGACATCACTTATTCAATGAACAGATATTCAAGAACCATTACAGGTACCTGCTGATTCATAATCTATAACCAAGGCCAAATGATTGCTGGTTAAAGAATTCAGAATGCTGTGTGGAAAGCATCTGATATGATTAAATACACAAATAGGAGGCAATATAATGCCTTCTTGTTACATCGGTAACTTCAGAGCAGGAGTGGCATAGAAATGCCAACTCGTGGGACATCTGCTCCAAGTTTCACTTGGGCAAAGGCAGAGCTGAATTATCTGTCTGTACCTGTCACAAGCTCTAGGAAGCAGTGAGTGCTCTGGAGTGACTCTCCTCAGTGATGAGGAATAGGCTGGCATGTCAGAGCTTCTCAGGGGAAATGCTGAGGTCCGTCACAGACTTCCCAAACGTCTTACTTAAGCTCATTTGTTACGTCTCATGACGTTACCACTTCAAGAAGATAAACTTAAAATTTCTCCCTCAATTAACGATTCATTCAAGATCATGTCATTTTATCTTGCTTTCCGATGTATTATACAGTATCTTAAGAAAAGAAGTTTTTGTCTATTAGGGTGTCCACACAGGCTGGCAGAGGGCACTGAATCTCCTGGATTACACGTGGTTATGGGCTTCCTGGGTACTAGAAACCAGAAGTTGGATCCTCTGGAAGAGCTACTCCAGTCTTAACCACTGGGCCATCTCTCTCTAGCCCTAGGACAGTGTCTTTTAAATGTGACGAAGGTCTAATCAAAGTTGCAAGGTTAGGAGCCCAGTCATTTGCATAGTTATAGACATAGATTTAAAAAAAAAAGTTCCACAACCCTTTCCATAAGGTCCTCACCCACTGCTAAGCACTCTGAAACACATTGTCAACTTTCATACTTCAGTATTTCACACTTAGGGTCGCATAATATCTACTATTCTGTACTCAATACCTTGGCATGGGTACTTTTCTGGTCACCAAAGTTCTCTTCAGAATGACTTCACAGTACTCCCTTACATGTTTTTAAATCATTATTAACTATCGCTATTTTAAAGATAATCAAAGCAACACAATGCTATTTTCTCATATATTACATCTCAATCAGTTTTCCCTCCCACCATTTCTCCCAGTCCCTCCCCTCCTCCCCTTTGCACCTCCCTCTGCCACAATTCACTCCTCTTCCATTTCCCCTCAGAAAAGGGGAGGCCTCCCATGGATATCACCAAACATGGCAGAGCACCCCTCGTATTACAGCTGGATGAGGCAACCCAGATAATACAAATTTTCCTAAGTTTCAAATTTCAAGAATCTATCATGCTCCCTGTTAGTCGGGAAGAAAACTGTCTTAGGACGGAGCAAGGCAGGGGGTGACCCTTGTGACCTGGTGACTGCTGTCAGCTGAGGTACATGGGGGAGACAAGCTTCCGTGGTGGCGTGTGTAGCCAGCCGTGAGGGGGGGAAAGGTGAAACTGAGGAGGGATGTTCACCCAGAGAAGTACACTGCCGTTGAGTGACAGTTGATCACTTCAGACTGACTTCTTACGGAACAGGATTCTGGCTTATTCCAGAACCTAGCAGAACCAATGCTAGGAGGTGAAATGGCAACAATCTCAGCTTGGCAATGAGATTTGAAGGCTGTTTAGAGAGATACTCTGTGATGTGTGGGGACGCATCATTAGAGATGTTCAAGCAGGACAGCTTTAGGGGCACCGAAGGATGGGGGAGGCCTATTCTCCTTTATGACTGTGTCTATGTGAATGATCACCTTTGAGTCATACGTTTTACATGTGTAAGCCAACACCACCTGCTTTTAATTCTGAGCAGCTAGGGAGACCTGCTGGTACTTTCTTGTGCCCAACTATGTGCTTGCCAGGCCTTTGGCTTCTGTTCCTTGGCTTCTTCCAGCCTTAGAAATCCCACCAAGTTAGCCCACAGTCTAAGCAACAAAGACCACAATGCGGGTACTTGTTCCCATCCCCACGTAATAAGACTGGGCTCTTCTACAGAAGCCCAAATTTGAGCAGTACATGTTCAGAGACATTCAACCCTCTCTGGCAGTTGGCCTTGAAGTTCGTATTGCGTCTGGTCTCTTTCTGGGCTCAAGGTTGAATAATAAAATCCTCCCTCTAGTGGCTCCAGCTCATACAAGATCTTATCCTACAGAGACAGAGCCTGAGTGCCCGAGACACTCTGGAGCCCACGAGGAGGATTCAAATTCCACTGCTGAGCACTTGATCCCCCTGAAGGCTATGCATGCACACCTCCTGGCTGTGCCAATGACCCCAGATCCTGACCAGTGCACCAGCAGCCACAGAACACATGATCACCACCCTGGTTCCCAGCCGTGGCTGAAGATGCTGATCTCATCGCATTGCTATTTGAGAAGAAACTGCCTGGCTTTCCTCAAACCCAAGTTCTGAGTCCTCTGCCCTCCACCTACTACTGGACGCTTTAGGCTTTTTGTGGAAAGGAGAGGAGGGAGAATGTGATAGGTTGATGATCTTTGTAGCAATGTTGCTGGATCTGTTTTTGGCTATGCAGATGGGGAAAGGCTACGTTCTGTCGGTTGTGTGCCAGCATTTAAACAGCCCCTAACTGAAAGGCTAAGGAGTACCACCTTTGTCCCTCTGATATTGCATTCACGCTCCCCTGGACATGAGAGAGGCCACCACTCATCAAGCCATGGATGCTGGGGTACTGGGACTCTAGCAATCCCCAATGCCACCAAAGGCAACAAACATACACTAGAGAATTGCTGTATCCATACGTTTCCATTTTCCAACCCACAGTTCCACCTTCCCACTTCACAGCCTACAGGGTAATTTTGACAACAGCTAACCTCCCAGCAAAGTTTGGCTTATCCACAAAGTGCTGCCCTTTGTCTTTGTATACTAAGTCAACATGTGACTGGGTCAAGTTCCATGTACATATAGGTGTTCCTAAACTCCTGTGAATGGCGAGAATTAAAGAGTCCACAATGAAATATTTAAGGGAAAAATTACCTTTGCATTGCACATGCATGGACTATCTTCCTGTCATTATGAACATTACAATATAATTATTAGACAGCATTATGTTGCATTAGGCATCACACAAGATCTAGCAATAACTCAAACTATATAGGCAGTTATATGCAAATACTACACATTATTTAATTAATTTATGAGTACACTGTGGCTGTCTCCTGACACAAAAGAGGGTATTGGATCTCATTATAGATGGCTGTGAGCCATCTATGTGGTTGCTGGGAATTGAACTCAGCTCTGGAAGAACAGTCAGTGCTCTTAACCACTGAGCCATCTCTTTAGCTGCCACAAATTTATTATTTAATGGACTTATGTGTGGATCTTGGCATCTGTGGAGTCTTAGAACCTATAACCCTGTGGATACCAAGGGATGGCTGCCTAATATAGTCAGTTGGATACTAGAGGAACTTGAGACAAATGCTGGAAAATAAGATTAAAAAAGCTTAAGATGCCATGCCACTTAGTAATTCCTCTGGCTCCTGCCATTATTCCCAGGGAAGGGCACATAAGTGTGGAGTCAGTATGCATGGTGGAATCTGTAGCTTATGTTCTGAAATGCATTGGTCAGCATCAAGGGGACATACTTCCTCTTCTCAGGGAGCCATCAAGAACCGGGTATGGGGATTTCTCAGCTGTGCCAAGTAAAGGGATCTAAATGTCTCTTATCTAATTCAGACCGTGCTCCTTGGACTTCTGGAGTCAGAAATGAGGGCCTGTAGGATGGTGCCGTGAGTTGACTGAATTTTCTCCCTGGGATCACATGGTAGAGGGAGAAGACAAGTTGTCCTCTGACTACCAAGTGTACACTGGGGCTCATGGGCAGCCTTCCATCAAACAGACATGGAATAACTGAACAACTGAATGTAAGAAATGTAGTGGGAATTCTATACCCCGCCTCCACCCCAGGACCATTCTGGTCAAGTCAACAGAGAGACAATACTATACAAACTACATTAAAACATTTACTCTACTTTGGGTAGGTAACAATTTTTGGTATTGCATGCCTTCAATAAAGCAAGTCAGGGAAGGAAAATAGAGTTCCCAGTCCCCAGCTCCATTCCACAAGTGCTTCATGGGTGCCTCATGTTGGGAACTAAGAACCCACTCTAAAAGGCTATGGTTTAATATAAGGTTATTTTGACACATTTGTGTTGTCTGCAAACAAGAAAATGTCTTTATTTTGTTCCAAACAATGGGTAGTTAGTGAGCAATGCCTAGCCTAGGATATCTGAGGCTCAGGATTGTTACCAATGCCACAAAAGAAGCAAAAAACTCCAGAGTAGACCATGAATGGGGTAGTTGGGGTTCAACTTATGCCAAGGTGATATGTACTATCTAAGGTCATAGCACAGATTTAAACAAGTAGCAACACAGGGTTGGGAAGGTTTCTCATCTCTTTCAAGAAAATTGAATTTTCAGTTCACACAGAATCTGACATAATTTTCAACTCAATTCTGAACCAGTCTACTGAGCTGAAGAGCAAGGTCAGAGGTGAGGTGACATTTTTTGATGTGTGGCTTCATCTACTTTCAAAAACCGACAGGAAGAAGAAAGTTTCAGATGTTTTTATTCAAAGGTTCTCAAAAGAAATAAAACAGAAAAAGCTAACAATCTGATCAAATGTACAGTTCAAAAATGTCTTTTGGCGTTTAACAAGTCCTAGGAAAGAAAACTACAGAGTCATCTTGAACCGGTAAATAAGTCACCACTGGCAAGTATGTAGCACTAGTAGAACAAAAATAAAAAATTAACTCTCTTGATCATATAGATATCTCTATGAAAATCTTTTTTTTTCAATCTGTACAAAAGGTCTTTCTTCATAAATTAATTTTTTTTTATAATTTAATGGCTGTCTACTATGTGATGTTTAACTGACTTTTTTTTTTTCTTTTATATGTACAGAGGTTGTTTCCCAAATCTGACCCAGACGAGTATGGCACTTAGTTCAGACATACCTAGCAGCAGATCTCCCCTCCCATACTGACTGAGCTATCAACTTTCTGTCTTAACTAATGGAAAAAAATATCAAGTAGTGAGAGTCTCGGGCTGATAAACATACTTGGTCCATGGAGGGTGCTGCCTTCAGTCTGGACTTCACAAAGCAGAATGTTTTAGGGAGCATAGAACCAATAATACCACAACTTCTTAAAAAAAAAAAAAGAAACAAGAACAAAAAACAAAAAACACATTTCTCTTATGACTATGTAATTTTCACTAGAATCTACACTTTCAGAGCAGCAAGGACTTTTGAAACTATGAAATGTCGCTGACATCTATCATCAAATACAAGCAATAAAATTTAAGAACTAAAAAATACTCAAAAGAAATAACGGCTTAGTCCTAGCTCCCGAGCTAGGAGGATTTGGTCGGTGGAAACAGGGAGGGCCAGCAACCTGTCCCAGCACAAAAGAAAAACAGCCTCTGAGGTAGATAACTGATCATGTACAGCTGACCAGACAAGTACACAGTTTTGGAAGACAACTTAATTTACCATTGCTTTTAAAAGTATGCAACTGCCTTAATAAAAAGAGTGTTAATAACAGTGAATTATTTCGTATGTACTAAAGTAGAAATAACTGTATTTATGAATCAGGAATTTCATAGTTTCAAAGTTGGTTTTCTTTACACGCAAACACCTGTAGTGATGACATCAGAGGGCGGCACTGCCTGGATTCAAATCTTCCTTCATGCTTTTTTTTTTTTTTTTTTTTTTTTTGTCTCTGTGAGTCCATACATCAGTTAAAATTATAAAACCTAATGCAAAGGTACAAAAAAGGCACATTCTCCTAACCGCAAACTGGTCCGGCAAAAAGAAAGGGCAGACAGGGTATGACGCTGAGACAAGGTGGAGCTGCTGGCTACTGGCTCGTCGGTCTTTGGTGAAGTTACCTTTAAAAGTGCCAAGTCATTTTTTTAGTTTTTCAAATTTACCTAATAGAGAATGAGAGAGAGAGAGAGAGAGAGAGAGAGAGAGAGAGAGAGAGAGAGAGAGAGAGAGAGAGAAAGAAAGAGCTAGTAGCCAATCGGTTTGCTTCTGTTCATATCTCAGCTTAGGTTTGAAGAGAAATCCTTACTTTGAGCTTTCACTAACTATATAGTTAACAGCAACAACACCATTTTTTTTTCCATCGGTTTCTCAGATCGCAAGTGTATGATTCTCATTCTAAAGCACTATCGTTAGTATAAAGGACAAAACATTCGGTGACTCCCCTCCCCCGCCCCTCCCCCCCCAGCCCCCAATCCCAAAGCTACCTACACTAAATCTAGAACATTAAGTTTTTTTTTTCTTCCTGAAAAAAGGCAAAAAAGACTTTACATTGCATCATACAGCAGATATCCTAAATCAGTCACACTATCAGGGGAAACTGTCAGTGTACAGCCTTACAAACAATTTACCCTATTAAAAGTCCCCCAGTCAGAAAATGTGTTTCACACAAAAAGTCTTCCCTCCTTGCACTTCACTACCTTACACGTTATGTGAAAAATCATTAAAAACACCTACTACATATTTAAAAAAGCCAAAATTTCAGCAACTTTTATTGACTACCTTTTAAAAGCCCTATGCTGCTGTTTTACAAGGCGTAATAGACCAGCCCATTTGGTCAAAGCATTCTACATCATTAGGTTGAACTAACTTTACTGAAACAGCTACAGCATCAAAAGAGTTAAGGCAAATTGGAATTCATAGAAAAGGATAAGACACTTCACACTACGTCGAAAGAAAAATGGAAAGCTAAGTAAAGACAGTGAGGCCAACACTGAATTACAGCGACACTTGCAAGCACGGAACACCATGGGTGAAGTCAGACAATTGAAACTTCAGAAAGCCCATTTCATACAGCTGAAAAAAAAAAGACAAATTAAACATAAAATGAACAAAACCGCAAAAATCTGGTCATGCACTTGGATAAGTCTTTGTGGTCTTTGTGCATACCCAGAAAATTGAAGTTTCCTTTTTCTCTTTTTTTTTTCTTTTTCTTTTTTTTTTTTTTTTGCATCATTATATTTGATAAAAATCTTTGATTTTTTTTCCTTTTTTTTTTTCCATTTTGTTTTTGTTTTTTACTAAAATAAACCTGTTCAGGGGAACAGCTACTAGATGAATTTAAGGGTTTTATGCACCTTATAGAACTTATAGCAAAAATAGTTTTAGTTGATTTCATTATAAATAACGTTTTCAAGAACCTGTGCAAAACTGTCAATAATTTCCTAAAGCACAATTGATCAGAAAAATCCATGATTGTTCAGCCTTCACACCCTTCTTCATGTAAGAACTCCCTTCGGTACATCTGGAAGAGAAAGATAAAAGACCAATGTCTTTGCTGATTTAATAAACAGGCGGCAGTGCTTCGTCATCTTTTGTCCTAAAGAGATGAAGGCGGTGCTCATCCATGGTGACAGACGGAGGGACATAAACTGGGGACCTGGGGATCGCTTTCAATTTCTTGAGTCTACTTTTCAAATTTGGGACTTGCAAAATGTTTTCTTCCTTAAGGGAGCCACAGCCAACTCCACACATGGGTCTCAAAGGGTGACTTGGTGAGACCAACAAACAACACATACCGTTACCAGACAGTCCAGAAACTGGATTCCGTATAGTTATTTGACTAAGATACACATGGTAGAGTGAAGTTTGAAGTTTGTGACTCCAGTGAGAGCTGCTAATGTAATCTTTTGCTCCAAGGATGCTAATAATTTGGATTCATAGCCGAGATGTTGCTGATCATGAGAGACTTAACTAGGCAACATCTTACGCTTTTATCTTCCTTAGTATTTAAGCAACATGGTAGAAGATGTTTCTTTGATAGGACAGTTTTTTGGACCCAGTATGTTCTATGATGCCTCAGATTTTATGAATTTTGAGGTAGAGAAAAACGTATTTTATTTCAATATAAAGCATTGTTTGTTATCTAGACAGAATCTAGAAATTCATAAACACATTAGATCTGAGTTGTTCTAAGCATCGATTGATAACAGTGCCCCAGAGTGCTTCCTTTGAGCCTTGCAGTTACAGACTTTTCCCTCATACCTCACAGTTACTTATTGGGTGGAAAGGTATATGGAGAATGGTCACTAGACGTCTCCACAGACACCTGCTGCTGGCCACTCGCTTCCTACAACAGAGCAGAATGCATGAGACAGGTTAGCAAGGAAATTTTAACTCTGCTGCTACGGCCCGAGTCCAAGGACATACACTTTAATACAAACACTCTTCAAAGAGAATTTCTTAAAAGTCAAATAGAGCTTTTAAAGTCTCATCACTGCCTTAATGCAGATGAAATACGACAGACCCCCAAGAACCTCCCATCCAAATGTTTAACTTAAATATTGATCAAAGAAAGCTCTTGGCTTCGTCTCCTTGGAGCCACATAAAGTTTATATTTCCGTTATTTTCAGATTTTTGGAGTCTGAGACACAGGGTGTATATGTTGTGTGTCGTAGGCCCACCCCTCAGAAGGCATCAGCTATACCTCACAATCTCAATACTTATACACTGAAAAATGTCCATCAACTCAGTAAATGGAAGCAGGGCCTGCAGTGCGGGGCGTGTAACCTCAGCGGCTTGAGATGGAAGGCGGAAGGGTTACAAGTTCACAGCCTGCCTGGCTTACAGAGTGAGGTCACGACTTTAAAAGGGTCATAGACATAGCTCAGTGGCAGAAGAGTTGCCTGGCATATGAGAGGCCTTGACTGTACCTCTACTAAAATAAGAATAAATCAGTAATAAGGCCAAAAAAAAAAAAACAAAAAACAAAAAACAAAAAGCCCTTTGGATATTTTGCCTTATCTCAGTTCAAATTGTGTTTGAAGAGTCATAGGTCAGGCTTTGCTGAAGTAGTTACAGAGAAAATTTTTGTTTTCCACTGTTAGGGTGGCTTCATGTTGTGAAGAACTGCACATAAAAAGCTGTGGGTTCAGGTAGTTGCTGTTCAAAGCTGTATGATCATGTAAAGAATACAACCACAATTCTCAGGAACCTTTGGGATCTGCCTCCCAGGTCAGATAACTAGACCGGTAACTTCCCGAGACTCTTGAGGCAACTTTGCAGGTAAATGCTATGCTTCCTGTCTAACCATAATTCAGACATTGGACTTCTTCAAATACAAGATATTCCAAAATCATAATGAAGAGAAGTCAGCCATAGAAACAGGTATGGTTTTGCATGCTTGTTACAATTTAGAAATGCAAGGTTTCTTTTTTTCCCATTATCTGAATTATGACTGGTTTACTTCTGTAATTATTATCACTGATTCAATCTTTAGGACTAGAATTGCAAACTCCAATTTTACTTTAATGTGCCTGTATCATTTTGGGGTAACAAGACAGTTCTTGAAGTGGCACGGAATGTGTTAACAAGATTGGTACGTGGATGTTGGAATACTAATTTTGCTACAAGATTGGAAAGGTATGTGATCTGGATGTTGCAATACTAATTTGCATAGGGAGAGTATGTTACAGTTAAAAAATAGTACCAAGTGCATACTCTTTCTACATCCATTTCTTTATGTAAATATTTGTTTGTTTGTTTTTCCTTTTCTGAAGGATGGTCTAGCTATGTAGGCTAAGCTGGCCTGAACTCGTCAATCCTCTTGCTTCTGCCTCCCTGGCGCTGGGATAACAGGCATGTGTCAGTGTGCCTTGTTAAACTATTTGACTCTTGATAACCGTTTTTTGTTGTTCTATTTAGATGACTCAGATGTAAAAGTACCCATTGCCACAGAGGCCACTTGGATGCTCTATACCAACCTCAACGGGAACCGCCGCAGTCTGCATGTGTGTATACTGTGGCAAGTAGGCTCCTTGCATGGCTGACGTTGCAGGCATGTACTGAAAAGGAGAAGGTGAAGGTGGTTAGTGTATGCAGAGGCAGGCCATGCAAAGGTTAGATTACTAGGGTGGTGGTACAGAGATGGATATAAAGTACTTAGAAGGTTCAAAGAATGCATCTATATGGGCAGCCCTTAAAGCTTAACTGCTGCATACACCTTCTGAAAGGCAAAGGAAAATGCTTTCAACCCATTAAGCTGAAAACCTGGTGTTTCTTTGAATTTATCAACAACAAAACAATGTGCCCATGTGAAGGTCACTAATGTTTCTCATCTGCAGTAATTTAGTTATCATCAATGTATCAGAAACATCTCTCCTCAAGAGGCCATGCTATTTTCCTGGTCACTCCCTGAGTTGATACCTCATACTGTCTGTGCAGGGAGAGACCTGAAAAAACTATGGATAAAGCCAGTGAGCCATACTTAGACGATTCCAGCAGTCTCATTTCCCAAAGGCAGGTGGGGTCTGGGGCCTGCTTCTGGGCTGAGCCTTGTTCTGGATTCACTTTCATGAGAAGCTGTGGCTGGTTTTCAGAGTAAGAGGGAAAACAGTACCCTTTGCCTTTCATAGACACAGGCTGCACTGAATGCCTCTGTCCATCTTTTACATTCTACACTACAAATACCAAGCTGCCAGCCAGCCTAGTATTATCTCAGCCTTAGATCCCAACCCATCCCTTGGAGTGTAGGAAAACAAGTCCCTATGGGAGCTGGAATTCAGGGCTGCAACACTGCATAAAAGAATGAGCAGACACCACCTGCCTGCCCACCATGTACGCCTGCATCTTTCCCCTTTGTGACCTGTAACATGGGTCACAAAATCTAGACATGGGCATGTATGGGTGCTGTGTGGGTGAGCGAGAGGGACTCAGAGATGGATTAACAAGTTATCAAATAATCAAGATTTTTCTGAGTGCCATCTTACTTTGTAGAAATCAGTGCCAGATGGGGGTCAGACACAATCACTGTTATCCCCCAACTTGGCCTTTCACTGGGGATGACACATGCTTTAATTCACTTTCCTATTTGCAGAAAGACAGGATATTAATTTGCCACCTACTGTTCCGGTGCTGCCTAGTGACAGATGACTCATCTGCTGGGCCAGAGGGCTGATCATGGAAGCAGGCTGTAGTGACATGGTGTGTTCCATTGAGGGAGTTAACACGGCACCCTGGGAAGGGAAGGGAAGAGGTACAGAAGACAAATGGGGGGGGGGGAGGTGGGGGGGGGGAAAGAATTGAGATTCTGCAGCTACAATTTGCAAAGGAGAACCCTTTGTTAAGGCAAACACAACCTCCCTCAGCTTGCGAGAGCTATCCCAAGCAACTACCCTAAATCTTCCAGACTGTTTCCCTCAAACTTTCATAAAAGGGTTAAGAGGAAATAACACTGTTATTTCATCCCACAGAAATCTGTGTGCTCAACTTGACCTAACTGTAAAGCCAGAAAGCCCAGCAGGAAGGGTTGTAACACAAAACAAATTCAGGACCATTGACTATAAGGGCTGCCAAATGTTAAAAGAAGGAAAAAAAAAAAAAAAAAAAAAAAAAAGGAAAGAAAAAGAAGAGAAAAGGCTAGTTTTTGTTTTCTACAGCCACAAAGTTAACACGGCCAACAGTGCAGCTTGTTTATGGAGAGTCATCTGGTTAAAGACTAAGTAGTCAGGACCAGGAGTGGGTTCTTCATTTACTGCGTATTTCTCAGAACTCCCTGTTCCAGGTCTGGGAAGCCAATTCAGTTAGCAGAAGTAATTCCACCCCAGTTCCCTGTTCACTTATTTTGCTTGGAACTTTTTTTGCCATTAAAATTCAAATTAAATGTGTGTAAGAAAACAGAGGGCAAGAAAAAGAAGAAACCACTCATAATTCGGTTTTTCTAACAGAACCACTGTAAGCAGCTTCTACCTGGAAGCTGGACTTTGCAGCAGAGAATACGAGCAATTTCCTACTTTGGGTTCTTGTTTTTAACTTAGCTTTCTACTAGAAATGGTAACTGCCTTGTTGTCTTCAGTTTTAATGGCTACATCATGCTATATAGACTATACATCACCTAAAACTGAACTGTCTGGACATCTGTCTAAATTTCTCTACACAATCAATGGGTTTTACATTCCCTCTCATTTCTGCAATCACCCAATTGCTATAGCAAGCAACTACTCTGTTGAACTCCATGAATATGAAAACGTGGTTTGGGAATCACTGTAGCTGGTTGTCCCAAAACACACTGGTATTTGCTGATAATCAGATTCCAGTTCATGGCACCAACAAAGTGTTTCATATAGTTTATATCTGGGTGGAGGAAAGTAACACAGATCTCCCCAAACAGTTAAATTAAAATACATGCAGTGTTTGCCTCTAAAAGTCACCAAAAATAAAAATAGTATACATTTCATTTTTAAGAGTGTATCATCAAAAAGCACAGAGTAATAAGACTGATTAGAAATCTAGATTATCAGAATCTAGATTATCCCTCATCTCCTGCATACTAAGGAGTCTCCAAATTAAGAGTGGGCTAACTTCTAGCTTTCTATGAAATTAACCATGAAGTTTCAGGACACAGACTGCCATGGGAATGTGGGATGCATGTCATGGACATCCACATGCAGGATGTGTGGATTTATGAACGTGTGTGTGTGTGTGTATGTGTACACAAGAGCAGGTACATGACACATTTTACTTGTGTCTGGAAGGCTCTCTCAACATTTCCTGCCCAGTAACTTGTTAGTTCTCGATCGCTCTTTTTCCTACACTTCAGTGTCCATGTAGAAGAATCATGAGAGGAATCCCCATTTTGGTCTAGGTTTTGTATTATAAATGTTGTGATGTGTCCTGCATAGGAGAATGCCTATTTTGCACTGGTAACTAGAAACCAAAGGGCCAAATCTGTGGCCTTTCTGCGGCAACCCTGTGTGTTACCATGGCATTCTTAGACTGATTCGTGAGTTTCTTCTACACACTTGTTTTGAACTTTTGACTGTATAAAACATACTGTATAAAAAGGTCTAGTACAATGCTAGAAATGATGTTATACACCTCAGGATAATAAATGTTGAACGCGATGAAGAAGTCATGTTTGTTATTTACAGAATGCACTGCTGTCTTGGCGCTTACCCACTCCACAGACAGGCCAAGCGACACTGATGAAAAGCTCTGTCTGGATCTGAACTTTATGTCTGAATTACAAAATATAAAAGGGGGAAGAGGTATTTCTTTCTATGCAATGCAAAATATCTGGTCACTCTGTTAATGGTATCCTGCTAACCTGGCATGAGCAGAGAATAGGATGTATTTTAAGCTCTTATATAAAAATTAATGTCTATAAATAATTTTAAGAGGAAGGTGAGCTAAATTTCATAATAAACTGGAGTGTTTTCATATTCAATGCTTGAGTTTTCCCAGCTCCTCTACCATATTTGGTACGGAGTTTTCATTCAACAAGCTACACACACAGCTTACTTGGAGGACAAAAAGTCATCGACATGAGAAACTTACAGGATGCTGCAGAATGTATGGTTGAGGTTGCATCCAAGAAGGACTCTGCACCTAGAAAAGGGAGGATTTCAAAAGAAACACTGATTTCTGCTGCCAAAAGAATCTTTACTCTCCAGAATTTTTAATTGTGTTAAAAAAAAATCTACAGAAGGAAGATATGGAGACAATACTATCAATTACAAAGGTTAAGGCAGTTAGAACTCTTGACAAACTGGTCACTCTAAACTTAGAGATGAAGCAATCATTTGGAACCAATGTCAGTGTGCCCACTTGGTGCATACTTAAGGAACACTAGGCACCAGGGAGCAGTAAGGGTAAGGCACGGAGGGGCTTCACCCTTGAGAAAGAGACTGTCTACGCAAAGGAAATAAACATGTAAACAACCCAAATTAGTGAAGTGTTATAATCAAGGTATGAACTACATTTTAGGAATACTTATGGATGAGGATTAATCATAGAACATTTAGTTAGACGCTAACCCTCACAACAGTGCACACAGACTATTCTACTATTCATTAAGCATAACCAAACACAATCTCTGATAATAAGGAAAGTTAAGACTGGCAATTTTGCGTAGTCCTCAACAATTTCTAGTTATCGAGGAAAAGAGTATCTGAAATGCAGACCTAGGATATCAAATGGGAGATAGAAGATCTCAAGGCCAACAGTTAAGTTAAAAGGGCATCCACACGGTAACCCTCTGAACTGAGAAATACGATGTGAGGGTCAGGCTTGGTGGCGGGAAAGAAATGTCCATCCTGCCACGGAGAAGTTGAGTCTGCATCTTGATGCCCACGGCTTTTCAAGGTCTATGGGATTTTAAGGTACATTTCGATTTCCAGTTCTTATCAGCACCCTCCTGTGTTCTGTCCCTGAGTGTTAACTTCAGAGAGTCTACAGAGAGAATACGGGGAAGAGTCATGGGGAAAGAATGTAGTGTGATTTACCTTGATAGCAGAGCCCCGATACTTGTTCTCTCTGGTTTCCTTTGCCACCTAAGGCAGACCAAAGTTAAGTGCTTCTGCCTTGTTAACATTTCAGTTATCTGGACTGCAGCCTTGCCCCACTGGGGTACTGGTGGGTTCTCGCAGGTGCCACTTTCTCAATCCAACTGCATAAGCATATGGTGGTTTAGTGAAGAAGGCCAACTCCAATGAGTGTGGGCCCTTACGAACGTATCACGAGAGGCACTCAGCTCCCTGGAAACCCCGATTTGGGCCAGATGCCCCCACTTCTGTATGCTTCTATGGCCATAACTGCCTATGCACTTAAAGTATTACAGGGTTAGGGAGCTATGACATCTAATCCCATGTTTATATTTCAGCAGCAAAGTAGCCACTGTCAGTTTCTGTTCCTCAATGTTCCCTAGTTATAAAATGGGAATAATAATCTACTAACTTCTTACCATTGCTTCTTTGAAAACCCGAGGAAACAGAACGCCCATCCCAAACTAACCGTACATAGGTAACATCTTTTGCACACAACTTAAAGGGACCTCAGATTACTTGGGGCTCATGCCCTGACTCCTGCTCAGCACTGACTGAGAGGTTATGCCTCTGACTGTCAGGCAAATGGAGTAAATTCCACACGGGTCTTACAAAACCACAGAATTCCCCCAGGAGAAAATGAATCCTTGAAATGACAGGCTGTCTGCAGTTAGCCATGTCCAGCTGGTTACCAACACTGGCTTCCTGACTTTTTACTCATAAAATGGTTGATGAGCCAAATGGCTTAAAAGAGGAAAAGTCAGTGGTAGACAGATGGATTAAGAGCTGGCGTACCTATAGCAACATGGTAATACAGTCTTCATTTGCTTAAGAGTGAGCTTATACGTGCCCTTATTTTTAATGATACAGAAATGACAGACGGTCATTTTCAGGTCATCAAAGACTACATTTTAATATCAGTTATAGACACTGGTTTTGAGAAGAAATGTGTTGTATCCACTTGTTCTCACAAAGAAACAAAGAAAAGACAAAAATCTCAACTTCTAAACAGCTAAAGAGACATAAATAAATGAATAGTGTGCCTAGAAGACTGACACTTCAGAGTCAGGTAACAAGGAGAAGAAAGGAAAGGAAAGGCGTGGAGGTTAGGAGAGGGGAAGGAACTAAAGTCTGAAGGTGGAGTCTGGGAGAGGAAAAGAAACTAAAGTCTGAAGGTGGAGGCCATGCTGTGAGACTTTGCTTTCAGTATACAATCCCTTCTCTTTTTCAATGTTATTTTCATAACTTTGACACTGTCTCACATTGGCCATTAGTAAGAAGTGTAACTAACATGCAATGCTGCTGCTGCATGTTTACTATCAGTGATACATCAGTATGAGGTGGAGCTCTTTTTATTTTCTTAAGGTGCTCGGAACTCTCTCTAGTTTATAAAGCAGAAGCCATTATTATCCCCATTTTAAAGAAGAGGAAACTGAGGCTTGTTGCTATCAAACAATATAGCTGTTAGATCAGATGCTGTAGTCCCCTAACCCCTGACGTCAGGACTACAACATCTAATTCAGTTTTCAAAACAAGAATACCCCAGGGTTTAGTCACACAAGACCCCAGCAATCAACAGAAGAGAACTCTCTTGTAGGTCGGTAACTGAACTCAGTGACAGTGCTCCTGTCTGGGTCCAGGCCATACATCATTGTGGGGAAGACTCTGTTACAGGAAGAGAAAGGCACACTGGCCTTGCTAGCCCTGTAATACTATCTGATCAGTGTTGGACAAGGTGCTTAACAAGGGTTCATGCCTGGTTGAAGGTAAAGCCTTCTCACAAAGTAACAGAAGAGGAGTTAACAACCTCTTGCTTTTTGGTCAGGGAAGGACCTGAAATCTTAATTGCATCAGTTCATGTTACCTAATAGAGACAATCTCTGTGTTCCTTTTATCTCTTCTAGCTAGTGAAGAAAAGAAAACAGGAACCCACATCCACTCTCCATTTTGTGACTCTCATAAAGATTCAATTTCTAGGACATGTGATGGAGAAAGTACAAGGGTTTATCCCAATCCTAGAACCATGTGATGATTCCAACCACTTCCCTGGCTTTACATTTTCCTATAAGGAAAAGCAAATTACTGTGCCAAACGAAAGGCAGCTTATTCCAAACTAGGTATCCAAGCTGCATCCAATTTGACTTAGATTTTCATTTAAAAAACTGTTCAGAATTTGAAGACATATAAAAATGCAGCAGAGATGCATGGTGCACTGCTGACAAGTCCTGAGGTACAAACCTGGTAGGCAGATACAGGAGATGCAATATAGGGTGTAAGAGAAGTTTGAGTGATCATTCGGTTTGTGGCAATACTGTATGGTGAAGGATAAAATCTAGAACAAACACAAAAGCCTTTATTAAGTAATCCTTTCAATGGAATCATTCATGGAACAAAGTCTGATACCTTCCACCTTCACTGTCCCTCAAGCCATGATGTATTTATCCTAAAGACATACCCGTTGTGTAGAGCAGCTGTAGTCGGGTCATAAGTGAGTGTCATTCCAGCCTTATGGAAGGAAGCAGAAAAAACCATGAGAACCCTTCTAGGAAGGAGATGTGTGAAGCTGCATTTTGTAGACTCCCCAAAACATAAGATGGTAAAAGTCACATGTGATAAAAGTGGGAGTTGTACTGTGCTGCCCCACATGGCAGCCATTTCTGCAGGGAGCTACTGCAAATTAAACAGAAACCAATCTCTCCAGTAAAATAGGCAGACACCACTCAGAGGGCCCCATGTGGCTGACACTGGACAGCACACGTTCAAGATATTTTTCCACACGTTCCAGGTTCCTTATGATATCTTTAAACATAAAACTGTATTAAAATAAATACAAGGAAGAGGAAGCCCCATGTTGCATTAAAAAATTTAAAGTTAAAAATTTCTTTTTGTTTGTTTGTTTAAAGAAAACTTCAAAAGATTGTCTGTTTGCTTCAAAAGCGGTGTGTGGAGGGAGGTGAGGAGGGAAAACCATGATAAGAATATATCAGTATGGCACAACATTTTTTTCAGTAAGAAAAAAAACCCAAAATATAAAACTAAATTCTCAATGACAAATATACTATTTATTGCAATGTTAAGGACAGATTCTTGAAAACTATTAATGTAAACCTATTGAAAAAGGTTTACATTATAAACCTATATAAAACTGAAACCCTCTATGCTCACAATACGTTCAGTTATCCTTTTACTAAGCACAGTGTAGCTGGTTCCTTTCATCTACTTGCCCTCCTGGGGAACGGGCATCCAGTAACTCCGGCACAGAGACAGCTGCTGTCAACCCTTGAGGGAATGGCACCAGCAGGAAGGCTTATTCTGGGCTGTTTCAGAATCGTGGCAGCCCAGCCTTGCGGGGCTTTCCATGAGAGTGCTCAGGATCACACACCCACACTCAAGTTTCAAGGAAGGCCTTAGAGTCTCACCTCTCCATCTCTGGGCCATGGCCGTCCATTAGGGATGTACTTGTTTGGGTTCTGTCTCTTCTTCTGTCCTCCATCCGCAAACTTGCACAGTAAAGGTTCTGTAGGAGCTGTGAACACAGGGTCGGATAATGTAAACCCACAACATCTGACAATACATAAGGGGGTTTCTTTCAGTAGGAGCACTGTCAGCACTATGAAGGAACACTCTGAAGGCATGCTCTCATACCTTATGAATCTGAGGATAAAGAGCAGTGCTAGTTATTGTTTCCAACTGGAGAGCCAAAGGGAAGCCATCTCTAATCCCTCCGGCACCACAGCACTTGCTGGACCCTACAATTCCACCACTGGACAGTCAGCAAACAATCTCTAAAAAAAAAAAAGCTGAAACACTCCTTTGGCTTCCCAGACAGTGCTCTGCCCCTGGCAGAAAGTAAGCCTGCATTATGCCAACCACACCATGCTTCTGCTTACAGCACGTTTAGCTGTTTTGAGTGTAGTGACTGCCTGTCTTTCCTCCCTGTCTGTTTTGTCACCATGTCCACAGTGCCTACAGTATGGCCACTCTGTAGACATTTATTATTGCTGGTTATGTCAATGGATAAATACGAAGGGGTGGGTCTCATTTGTACTTAAGAAAGCTGAAAGGGCTGGAGAGACAGACTAGTAGATAAGGATGCTTGCTGCCCTTGCAGAGAACCTGAGTTTGTTCTCAGCAGCACCTATCAGGTGGCTTAAAACCACATGTATGTAACCCCAGCCACAGGGTAACTAGCCTTTTTCTAGCCTAGGAATGCCCTTTTCTAGCCTGTTAGGGCACACATATGCATGTGAGCACAAGTATGTGCAACACACATATGCATGAATGAAAAATTTAAAGTTACAAATACCTGCTCTGTTTATTTAGAGGTACTTCAATGTCCCAGATCCATCCATTTAGCTATTTTTCTATCCATTCAACCACAATCCAAAGAGACACCCAAGAAAGGAACATACAAAAAAGTTATGGACACTCACTGAAAGGATATGTTCACGAGAGCCAAGGGAGAAATGAGATGCAGGTGGCACACCAGGCCACTCCCGGCTTCTCCTTCACTTTGGCATGTTCCTAGAAGTTGTGTGTTTCCCTATATGTTTCTAGTTAATGTAATAAAGGTTCTCACACCCTCCTGTCTGGCTCCTGCACTCAGTCCTTTGTCTCCTGAAGAACCATGATTATTCCTTTCAAGTTCTCTTTCAAAGTTAAATAACCATGAAGAGAAAAACATTACTTGTGGAAAATTTACTCCCTTCTCCTTTGCCTCTTATTATCCTAATTCATCTCTTATTTTATATCACTATGATCCACCCACTAATGACAGGGTGCAAGCCATCGTGTCTCTTACCACTTCTCTGCCAAAAAACACAGCACACCAGGAGCTGCTATCTCTCCCTAGGGTCTAGAACTCTGCCTCTGTCCCTGGGATGCTCCAGATGTCAAACACTTCTAGTGGATGCCCTATGGTGTCGACAGAATTTATCTTCCTCTCGTTTGAATTTAGTCCCTAGTTGTGGCAATATTACAGGACATAGCTTGGCAGGAGGACCTTAGGCCACTGGGGCTACGCCCCCAGAAGCATCAAGGGTGGTTCTCATGAGATCTCAAGTTTTCCCCAAAGTGAGCAAAGCCACTGAAGAGCTTTCTGGCTTTGTCTTTTAAGTACCTTTTCCTGACTGCCACATAATCCTCACTAGAGTTAAGATACACCAGACCCTTCAACCTCCTGAACTATGACCTAAATAAACTTCTTGTTTATAATGGCACTTCGGGTATTTTATTACAGTACAAAAAAAAAAAAAAAAAAAAAAAAAAAAAAGAAAGAAAGAAAGAAAGAAAAAAAGGAGGAGTTAATAAAAACCTGCTAAGTGTCTGATAAAAATACCTTCTTGTTTACTTTCTGATTCTAAGTCTTCTACTCCAGGCATTCATAAATAAGGAATCCTGTTTAATGCAAATGGAGTATGGTGGAGATGAATGGGCGGAGGCCAACATTCTCCTATGTAACTGAACTATACCACTTGTCCAATCAAAATAAGGTGATCCCTTTTGGGAAATTCTACCTTTCTAATAACTGCAAGAGGTAAATATAATGACGTGGCAGAGCAACAGAGCAGGACAACTCTGTAATAGTTACTTACAGTCCTGTTAACTCTAACCGGACCATCATGTGACAGAAGGGAACCAGGGCTGAGAATGTGGTACGCAGCCAAAAGCTGCAGATAAAAGACTCACCCTTTTGAGAGGACAGACTGATCACATCTGATGTGTCCCTTAAGTTCTAGGCAGTAAAAATGAGTACTTAAGCCCCAATACTAAAACCACCCATCCAAGGACCCTTTGTGAGCAAGCTTGTGACCATGAATAGAAAGGGCCAAGGTGGTAGAAAATACCCCAGTTGATGACAAAGGACAAATCAAGGTCATCTGGGACAGGCAAGGTCCACTGTTCTCAGCCTAGTGCTATTATTCCAGGCTGTATGAGTTACTTTTATGTGATCCCTCAGGGTGAGGAGCTAGCTGAAACTGTGTCCATGTTCACAGTGAGGAGAAGATGCTACCAGAGCCTTTAGCAAAACTACCTTTGGGTTTACACGGGTTATCAGGAAGGCAAACTTCTTTCATTAGCATAAAATTCTCCCCCAGAAAAAAGGCAACCAGGCAGGACTCATTCTAAAATTCATTTCTGGCTACTCAGCAAGAGCCCCAACATGCGCTCAACAACCAATGCCCTACCTTGGGGCAACATGGTTCCTGAGTAAGTTTATTCAACTAGATTCTGCCCTGTCAGAAAGAAATCTCAAGTGACAACAACTGTATGGTGTGGAGGTGAGGGTCCAGAGAGTGATGTCGTGCTTATAAATACACCACCTAACCTGAAACGAACAGACTGAGAGAAGCTGGCTTTTTCCCAAATGAATTCTATTTCCTACATTATTTTGTGCTATCATTAAGATTTTTTTTCTCCCCTCTCTAAAAGCAAACAGTAAGTAGCTAAAGCAGTGTGCACACTGGCAGCGTTCACTTCAGGCAGACTCCTAAAGAACTGCAAGCCATTAGACGTGGCGGTGTGTCTTTCAGACAGTTGCAAGCTTCCTGTTTCAGCAAAATCACGTGCTAAGTATCCCATGGGACACAGTAAAAGTCCTAACAGATTTCTTCTTTCAGAATTCTCTTCGCTCTACCTAACTCAGTGTCTACTATGTGCTAGGTCCACAGGAGCAGGTTGTGTAGTAGTCTATAAATCAGATTTTCCTCAGGGCTTGTGTGCTATGTAAATGAGGATGTGCCCACTCTTGTGAAAGCCTGTTTACTCATCAGTAGGATAGAAGACCGTGTAGACAAGTGTGCTTTAATAAGAATGCTCCATTGAAAAAGTACAGATGCAAGAACAGCTGACATTAGTTCCTGACACTATCCACTGACCTGGGGGCACTGGTAAGAAAGAGCCGACGCTTACAAACTCTTCATGCCTTGTTCACTACCAAGACCACCCACCTGCCTTAGGAAAATCAACTCACACAAAGTTAGGGAATTTCCTGGTGTTCCTGGTAACATAGGGTTTAATTCACTGGAACTAACAGTTCTCTTGGCACTGTGAAACCCTTGAATGAGTTTGGTTAGATTTTTTTTTTTGGGTGGGAGAACAAGATGTGGGCCAGATTTTTTCTATTTTGTTTACATGTGTGTAAGCCTGTTACAGAATGGGCAGTCTTGCTTCATCAGCCTTTCTGGTGTTTCCATACCAGACCACAGTGCAGGTCCTTTGCTTGCCTCTGGAAGCCCAAAGCACAGGTTCCAGGCTAAAGAGCCAGGAGTTCCTGTGTGAGGTCAGCTTATTCTACGGCACAGACCCTTCAGACAGCCTATTGTCTTTCAGTAAGGAGAAAATGAGGCACCAATGACATGTCAGAAGTACCAGAAATACTGAGCAATAGCTAAATTTGGCTGGATGAATTCTACAGAATTAGTATGTAACAATCTTTAACATGATCATTTTTCCAGAATTACAATTCTTTTTATTTTTAATTATATGCACGTATATGTTCAGATGAGTGCATGTGCCCATGGAGGGTAGGGATCAGAGGTGTCTCCATCCCCGGATCCCCTGGAGCTTGAGTTACAAGCAGTTCTGAGTTAGTCAACATACATTCTGGGAAATCTGTAAGAGCTCTGAATGCTCTACACTGCTAAGCCATCTTATAGCCCCTTGAATAGTAAGTAATCTTCACATTGGTGTGCCAAAGGGTAATGGCAGAGTTCTGATGGCTTCTGTGCGTGTGTTGTTCACATATATATGCAAGCCGACATGGTGATGCTTGGTATCTTCTTCCTCTATCAACCTCCACCTTTTTTCTTTTAACCCCAGCGATCCTCAATCCGTGTGTCTGGTGCTGGAACTCCAGGTGCATGCTTGCCCACGGCCTGCTTCTTACGTGGGTGCTAAGAATACAAACTCAGGTCCTTAGGCTTATGGGTCAAAAAGTGTATTGACAGAGCCATCAACCTAACCCCTGATACATTGTTTTTTATGCATTCCACATGAGCAAAACATATAAATATATAAATAACTACCCTGAACCAACTGGCTTTCCCAAGGGTAAGCTCTGCCATTTTGTGTAATTTCTCAGGTCACAATCTCTCATCACTTAACTCAGGAAAGCTATTTTCTTACGCATTGGACCAACAGGAACATGCACCTTCCAAATTCTGATGACTACCTTGAATACTGCTAAGGGCCCCAGGCAGTACCCCAGATAGACACTGATCTCATATTTCCTGGCACCGCTTGAGAGCCATCTAAGGTAATGGGACTATTGGTTTTTCCAGTGTCTCAACAGAGCTGGAGCAAGAGGCTCTTTACACATGCCTGCCTGTGTGATGCTGGCACTCTCTACTTAGAGCAGGGGTGGCTATACCCATAATGCCTCGCTGCAATCTCCATCTTGTATTTTATCAGCTTCCAAAACCCAGGCTATGAAGGCCTGTGCTATTCATACTAATCAGCACTCTTCAGTGCCTGAGAGAAATGCAAGTTCCCAACAGCTGCAGGAACCACTTTTACTGTAGAGCTTTCCCCATCTATTTCAGCTGCATTTAACTGCTTTTAATATTTTAAATTTTTAAAAAACCTATACATTGTAAAAAAGGGGGGGCAGGGAGAGTGGAGTTTTCCCAGAAAATCTGACCCCTGGTTTTAGAAAACACAATCAACATTTTACTGCTCTACTTTACAGCAGCTATACATGTCTCCCGTGTGCTCTCAGAATTCAGAGAGTAGCTGACGCCACATGGCTACTACCACTGAGACATCATGTAATCTGGTCATCTGTATTGAGAGGAAGTTACTAGATCATCTCTACTCTGCTATGAGAACACGACTGAGAACAGAGCAGGTTCTAAAAATATTTGTCTTGACCTAAAGGTGTAATCATGGTGTTCGTTGCATGGACGTTATTGGCTATGCTGTTCAAGTATTGCTGAATGCAGTGAGGTATGAGGAAACGACCTGAGCAGTTTATGATGTGGAAAACTGTGTAGATGCTTTTACAGGTAACAAGGAGAAAAGTCTAGTGTTCACAGTTAGCTTTTTGTCAACTTGACAAGCTGGAGTCACTTTAGAGGGGGTATAATTGAGAAAACTCTTCCATCAGATTGGCCTGACAAGCCAATGAGTATTTTCTTGACTGATGACTGGTACGGGAGGGGCCAGCTCATGGGAGAGGAGGGACAGTGCCACCCCTGGGCCTGAGGTCCTGGATGGTGTAGAAAAGCAGACTGAGCAAGAATTCTGTATATATGTTATAGTTGTGTAGCTTAGTGTTTTTGTAGAACTCCTAACAGAGGAAATTGGGGCTGTTTCTGAAGCTCTTGCCTGCTTTTGAGACCCTTGTCCTTGGACTGGTTTGCCTTGTCCAGCCTTAATAGGAGAGGTACCTAGCCTTACTGAAAGCAAAGGAGGTAAGCAGCACCCCTCTGTGACCTCTGCTGCTGTTCCTGCCTTGACTTCCCTCAGTGATACAGAGAGTTGTAAGAAGAAATCAAGCCTGTCTTCCCCAAGCTGCTTTTGGTCATGGTGTCACATTAATAGAAACCCTAACCAGAACATCTAGTGAGAAATACAGGGAAGAGGAAAAGCAATTTCACAAAGAACTTCTTCACCATGCTGCTGAGGACAACATACTACAACATCTGTGTTGCAGACACGTGATACGCACATGCCCAAACAGATCTAAAGTTGATGACTGTATTTCTAGCCTCTATGTGCTTACAGTTCCAAGACATAAAATGGATACAGGAAAAAAAAAAAATTGCTTCCTATGCAAAGTCAGAACTCCTTACTTCCTACAACGACCTGTAAAGTTCAGAATGATTTCACAACCTTAGCCACACTAGCTTGTGAGATACAGATCAATCACAAACCCTGATGGGCACTCTCAGCATTCCTTATGAATGTGGGACCACACAAAATGTGTTACAGCCAACCATGTGTACATACAGTGTTTTTTTTATTTTAATGATCAGTGTAATAAATATGACTTCCTATTAAAAATAAAAGAATGTAATTATTACAAGTTAAAAATATACCTCAGCTAAGAATTCATCAGGAACTGCCTGGGCTAGGCTTCTAAGACATTCATCCTGTGCCTCCATTCATGACTGCCCACCACTCCTGTGCACACTGCTTCCTGCTGTGCCCTGCTTCTAGCCCACTAAGGGGCACGGCTGTGGCACCTTCCTCCAGATGCTCTTCCCAGGGCTGCTGTCGTGGGATCTGATGGCCCCAATCACTTTTTTCTCTTACACAGTGTAAGGAAAGTGATACTGGCAACGTATTTGTGTTAGCCTCATTCCTCTTGGGTTTTTGAATCTTAACTGGAATGCTTTCTCACCTCATTTCTCAGCTCACCACAGGCTCTAGAACCCTAAGACAGAGCAGGACCCCCACACAGCACAAACACTTTACTCTTCTGTGTCTGTGATTTTTTTTCTCAGTCTATGCAGATGCACTCATTTTTACTACTTGCAATGGTAAGTCTGTCCCCTTCTACCTTTCATATTGTGGGTCTTTCCTACCTGACCATAGACCGATCTGTTTAGTGGCTACACAGTGTTTATTTGAAAATGGGTCACGGGCTGGAGAGATGGCTCAGAGGTTAAGAGCACAGGCTGCTCTTCCAGAGGCCATGAGTTCAATTCTCAGCAACATGGTGGCTCACAAACATCTGTAATGGGACATGATGCCCTCTTCTGGTGTGTCTGAAAACAGCTACAGTGTACTCACACAAAGTAAATAAATAAATCTTGAAAAGAAAAGAGAAGAGAAGAAAAGAGAAGAAAAGAAAATGGGTCACACATAGTTTCTGCAGTGTAACCAACAGCTCTATACTGGTGGTTGTACTGTACAGTGTTTTGGGTACTAGGACCAGGTTAGCCCTCTAAGGTTTGAAATGTACTAGCTAAGGCCTACAAGCCATCTGATGTCTCTGTTTTCATAATCTGTGGAATGGAGGCGAAATACTTTTTTTTTCAGGGGTGGTTCTAATTAACACAGTGCTTACAACAGTTTGGTGTCATCTACTGCTACTAGGACTGTGACAATGGGGGTTTTCAGGCTTTGTAAAGTTACAGCTTTTCTCACTTTTGATTAAGGTGATTTCTCAGGAGACTGGTGGCTCAGCAGTTTGTGTGGACTGCCTGCTGTCACAGGATTTGATTATGAGAGATTTAATGAGCTTCTAGAATAAAGATCCATTCAAGCTGGCGTCGGAGTAAATTTACTGGCAAATGTCTTTTAGAAGGCTCCTGTAACGCCCACGTATTCTACCTGAGATACTTGGGCTTTAACACAATTTCTCCATGTACTGTTCTTTAGAGGCAGAACTTGGTAAAGCTTTTCTTTGCAGGGATGATGTGGGCTGTGCACAGTTTGGGACAGCTTCCTTGCAAACTAGCTCATCCCAAGTGGGGTTTGGCACCGAGCACATGTGAAAGAAGACACAGCCATGTGGGTAGTTGTAGCATTAATTTGTGTGTGAATTTGTGTGGGGGACAGTGGGCTGTGTGAGTTGGTTCTCTCCTTCCACCATGTGGGTTTCAGGGATTGAGCTCAGATCATTAGCATCGGTGGCAGGTACCTTTACCTGCTAAGCCATCTCACTAGCACCTTTGTTAAATTAAAAGAACTAACTCCCCCTTATTGTAGGGAGTATTTTTGCACATGGGTCTGAGGGCAGCTGTGTCTCATGAGTGTCCCACTGATGCCTGTGTGTTGAAGGTTCAGTTCTCAGTGCAGCCAGGTTCTCAATGGACTTTTTGGAAAATGACTGGATAATGAGGGTGCTGACTATCAATGGATTGATCTGATGGTGTCATTGGGACTTGGTAAAGAGGAGGTGGGATTAGCTGGAGAACAGCCAATGGAAGTGTGTCCTGCAAAGGCATTCCTTGTCCCTAACCTATGCCTGCCTTCCTCCCTGGTTCCTGGCCAGCATGAGGTGAACAGCTTCCCTTTACCATGCCTCAGCACTATGATGAGTCTATCCTCTCACAAGTTACACACAATGGATCGAAACCTTTCCAAATGAGTCAAAGTAAGACCTCCCTCCTCTACAGTGTCTCTCAGGTATGTTTCACAGGAAGCCCTTGCTCTGGGGGTCATTCCCAATCATCCCAACATGACAGCAATGCTTCATAAGGGCAACTCCAAGGTGAGCACTTGAACCCATGCTCCTGAGCAGTGGGAGAAGGAGCACTTCCACAGTTAAGACTGTACCATCCTAATGCTGCTGTGATCTTGTAGCAGTGGGAGGGAGGAAGCACCTCCTTAGGAATGGTAATGGCATTCTAATGCTACCAGAGCATCCCATAATCCTGAGGCAGTTTACTCTGTGATACCCACTGGGACTGGCTCCAGGACACACTGCAGTTACCCAAGGCATACTGCTCAAGTCCCTTATATGAAACCGGGTCTGCAGAGAGCCTTTACATGCCTCCTGTATACAGCTCTGGATTAATTACCTCCTATGATGATATAAATGCTATATAAACAGTAACACTCGACTGTTTAGGGATTAATGACAATGTTCAGCACATGTGAAGAATTTTCTTGAATATTTTCCATCTGGGGTTGGTGAAATTGATGTATGTAGTCTGTAAGCATGAAGGACTTAAGTGTATTTTGTCCCAGAGGTTTCAAATTTTTCTTTTTACACAAAGTATATCTAAGAAAAATTCATGTTTAAATAAGCAATAAAATTCTTTGAAAAGTTCCCTCATATTTAGCCCTTTTGTATTCTGGTACTGGACAATGCCCTAGTGCTATCTCTATCTGCAGAGCTATGAAGTGTGAGTAAAGATGGGCTTTAAGTCTTGCTGAGTGCAGATTCAGGCTGATGAGTCAGAGGACACAACAGCAGATGGAGAGCAGACTGACCACTGGCTGCACCCAGTGCAGTCAACCCACAGTTCACTCCAACCCGAGATGAACCTGCTGTGTGAGACACGGCTGAGTGATGCCAACCAACACAATGTAAACAATGGTGGGTGTATATACATGTGCAACTCCCACCCTGGTCACATAAAATGCACCACTAACAAAGCCACTCTTCCTTTATACACATGGACTTATTCAAAGTACTGCAGAGGTCCAGAGCGATGGGCGGTCCAGATATACTGCCATCCTTGAAGAGGAGTATAAGGTGACAGGAAGGTGGCAGGGGTATTCACTGCTCCAGTTTTCCAGCAAATTCCATTAAAAATATTCTTCAACATGCCTACTCTTAGGAAGATAGTACAGGAACATTTTGAGACAATTTCCAAAATTCTGAGCATGACCATTGTTTGTGCCTAGAGCACAGTTCCTATTTGGCCACCGGCTCTACACAAGGGAAATTTCCCAGCCTGTTTCCAATGCTCCCTTAGGTAGAAAACCACTACCATGGTCTTTCTCCAGAATAGGATTTTTATCAATCAGTATTAACAATTAAAAAAACTCCATGGAATTCTCCAAGGTTCTTTTACCCCTAGACTTCCTAGGCAATCTAACCTAGTTTAAACCTTCAAGCACTCAAAACCAAGGTAAATCCAAAGACAATACCCCAGTATTTTTAAGAGATAATGGGCAGGGAAGATGGAAGAAAAGGACTTATAAGCAATTTAAAAACGCTATAAGAGAAAACATGATGCCTCCTTAAAATATGGTACAGTAGACATAAAACGGTGTGTTAAAAAGCATTTAGAAAACAGAAGACAATATTTAATAATAATGTTCCTATATATAACTTATATAATGTGATGCCTCAGATTTTTTATAGAGCTATGAACATGTTCTGTTCTATGTCAGAGCCCCAGCTACGGTGGGCACAGCTGGCATGGGGAATCCTGATGTCACTTTAATATAAAAACACAGGCTGGCAGGATGATAGATAACACAGAACTAAATATTCAATCATGACTTTTTCTTTTTTTGGAGACAGGGCCTGAAACTTACTATGTAGGCTTAAATGGTCTTGAAATCAGAGATCCACCTGCCTCTGCCTCAAAGGCATGCACCACCATGCCCATTTTGATCTCCTGCATTTAGCCTTCTAGAAGCTGGTATACATGTGTTACAGCTAAGATGACTACACTGTTCCTTTTATTTCTAAAACTTATCTTTGGGGGCTTGACTACATTTCTTTTAGTTTTTCCTTTTTACTGGGGAGAATGTTTGTGACTTGGATACTAACTGGTTCTGTCAATGACTGAGGGCCAGCAGCAGATCATTTGAGGACTCTAGCACACCAGGACAAAAGTTGTATCAGGATGCGATTCTAGCTTATGTGCCTTTGTTTTCTGAACTTGGCTCCGGTGTCACAGGCAAACTGCCAACTGTGCAAGAATCCAAGTACTCTGACAGGAACCATACTGGGTAATTCTGCTTATGCTACCTAAACAATGCATTGTCAAATAAGCCATCCTCTGGTTGTGTTTATGAGATGTTATGTCTATCTAGCAAGGAGCCTGCAGGCTCTAACCATTCAGGAAGGCACACTCAACGTAACCTGCTCACCCCATCATTTTACTTTCTACCCAATCTGATCGATAAACTCAAACTTTCCCCAGATGAAGAGAAAGCTATCTCTGAGACAGCACTAGCTAGCATTCAAAGCTCTTTTCAGTATGTATGAACGTACCAAGTCTAGAGAAGCAGAAAACTATTCAGATTCCTCATGGGTTCCAACGTGTGCTAGGGACTTGTTTTGGCAAAAGGTTGAGTTTACTGCAAAAGTGTGTTTCCAAATCCTACACTAAGCCTAGAGGCAGGTCAACTTAATTTATATGTCAGAGGCCTCCAAGCAGCTCTGAGTATTGGGATGAGGATGACATGACAAAAGCTCAGAGAAAGCACTCAGTGAGTCCTGCAGGTATCGGGTGGTGTACAAAAGTAAAAAACAAACAAACAAACAAACAAACAAAAAAACAAACACAAATGCTCCTGCCCACAAACAACTTGCAACCTAGTCCCGAACCCAGATTATTACACAGGGAAATCATCAAGGGTTCAGAAATGAAGTAGCATGAAACACTGGATGGAAATACAGCCTCAGCTGCAAAGCTAGGCCTCTGCAGCCAGGCCTGCAGTGTAGATGAGACTTATGTCTCTTGTATTCATTTGTCCCTTGGTACAACTTGGAGGAAACTCTTCTCTACCAGCTGACCAGTGTTCCCCAGGCTCCTACAATCATCCACATGTGGTTTGGAAACCAGGGGGGGGGTTTCTTGAATGGGTGTGGCCGGCGGTCTGCAAACCCACTTCAAAGGAAACAATTTAAGGACAGAACCACAAAGTCCTTTAAAGAACAAAGGGAACTGTTCACCCAGTCTGTGATAAGTGTGAGGTCTGTTTTACAGAGGAGCTGGCAGATTTTATCTAGGGCTGATACAATGGCCCTGGATTCTTTTCCTTTTTCAACCAATCTTGCTGTTGCATGAAGAATAAACCAAAAGAGGTCACCAGTTGGTGGAGACCAGTCCTCAGAAGGGAAGAAAGCTGTGTGTGTGTGTGTGTGTGTGTGTGTGTGTGTGTGTGTGTGTGTGTGTGGCTGGTGTTCTGAGTTTGCAGACGGTACTCAAACTGGCACTGTGCTAAACTCACAGGGCAGGTTTCTACTAGTTTGAGGTTAAAACATTCATTTCTTTCATCCAAGTGTTGTTGATGGAAAAAACAACCAACCAACCAACCAACCAACCAACCAACCAACCAACCAGCCAACCCACCCACCCACTCACCCACTCAGGAAGCCCTTCCACTAGACTAAGTTTCTCTAAAGGTATTGTCCTTGCAGGACGTAGATTTTAAGTTCCAAATGTGTGCCTAGGAGCACTTCATCTTCAGTAGCAGCTTTGAAAGTGATGTGCTGTCAGGTTTTAATGTTACAAGACCAAGTGTGGCCTGAGGTTCTAGACAAATTAGTTCCTTTATGAAACAAAACAGAACTGGGTACAGAAAATTCAAATGACTTTCTAATCATCTTCATCAGTCATCCAGTTAAAGATGGCACCTGGGAGCTCTGGGAGAATAATACCCAATACCATTACCCATGAACAGCCTAAGAGCAGCTGCCTGATCTGGGGACTCCAGGGCGGAATGAATCTAACTTCAGCATACTTCTGTGCTTTCTGGCTCTGTTCTGTGTGGCAAGCTAGGGTATGTGTGTGCTCTTGCCATTTAGAGGGGGAGCCTGACTAATCTTTTATGTTACCCAGGTTTAATTCACAGATCTATTTACTACTGCAATCCCCTTTTTGTATATGAAATGTGCTGAACAGACTGTGGGGGAGAAGATGCATTTGGCCAATGGCATGTTCTCCTCTACTGGGTTCCTGCATGTTTGTTTACTACAGAGGCCACCATGGTTCAGGGTGAGCTCAAGGACCTGACTGTTACCCACAGAAGCATTTGGGCTAATTCTTGCTGATGCAGCTGATTTATTGAAGATACTAGTGAGCAGGAGGCTGGAGAAACACCATGAAAAGACCCCTCTCCAGACTTCCACACAAGCAAGAGTAGATCTGTAGGTCATGGGTATGCAGAAACAGACAATGATGCTGAACAGAGACTGACTTAGCAGCTGCCACAGACTTGCTACTCCAGACCCAGAAGCAGAAAGCAGATGTCTTAGGCCTGCCGAGCAAGAAGTCTGAGAGTACACTGGGGGTTAGGATGTAACAAAGAAGCAGGAACCTCTCACTTTTCCTACTGGAACAGCATCAGTACCTGTCTTTCAAGCAAGGTGAGGTGGTTTCTTAATTCTGAGACATCGCTTGCTGGGGACTCCTTGTAAACCAGAAGGCACGTCAGTCTTCCCCACATTCTACCCTGTAAGGTGCCAGTGTTGCCTTGGTGCTATGACAAAGCAAAATTTATTCCAAGCTAATGAACACTGGTTGTTGCTTAGTATAACTTAATCACTGCAAAGCATGAACATAAAGAGACGAGAAGTGTTTCTAGGAGCTTCCTGTACAGTGGGACTGACACGTATGAACATAATCACTGTAATGATGGCAGTGTGAACCCTTTTGAGGTTCCCCAGGCAGAATGAATGTAACCCAGCTGGGTCAGAGTAGGTCCCACAGGGAGAAGACAGACTCTCAACAGTCTAGGGAGGTAAGGAGAACACTTCTATTTTAACAGGAAGCAACAAGATCAAGGTATAGGAGCCACAAGAGAGAACACAGGTAGTCATGACATATATTAGGGCTCTACTTGTGAGTCATTACTGAGGACACAGGCCAAAAGGTAGAACTGGAGGGTAGCACTAAGGGGTAAGGGCTCTAGTTACACAGCCTTCAGTGTCATTCTGGGAACCCTGGATCTTCTCTTCAGTGGTGATGGGCGTGACAGCCGAGTGAACAGACATGTGCATTTTGTCTGAAGTTCTCTGGATATTTAGGAAGCAAAATGAGGAAGGTCAGGCCAGACAGGACAAGCCAATGGCAGGCTGCTTTAATGGGAGACAAGAGACACACCGGGCAGTGATAGCAGGCATGAAGGGAGGGGGCAGAAATACTTAGGAAGAAAAATCAGGCACTTGAGTGATTATCTGAATAAGGTAGAGGAAGGACAGAGGTGGCCAGGGGAATCCAGTGCTGGGTTTCTGATTTGGGTGTCTGATTCTACTGAGGTAAAGAAGGCAAGATTATCGACATTGAGGGCAAGGAGTCTAGTTTTGGAGACAGTGAACCTATAGAGACTCAAGAGAAAGCTAAGAAGAGATGAATGACTGAGACCAGAAAAATGGACTGGATGCTCAAGATTGAAATCTATCAGAAATGTTAGTCAGAAATGTGATACAGAACCAGCAAACTCATGGGGTGGGGGAGCGGGAGTGACTGAGTCAATGGTGATATGGAGCAGAAGATGTCAGTCATGAGCAAGTGAACTATGTTTTCATCTTCTTCTCCCTCCCTTTAAGAAGGACATGCTAGAGCCCTTACCCTCAGCACCCTGTGATGTGACCCATTATAGACAGGAACTTAAGGTTCAAAGTAAAGAAGATATCACTAGGGTGGGCCATTAACCACCACGGCTAGCATTCTCCTAAAAGAAAAGACACAGTGGGAAGGTGAAGACAAGAGACATGGGAAGAGGGTGGCCAAGGAGATGCCTAGAACAGACCCTTCCCTCCCAGTGCTCAGAAGGAACCAACCTTGTATTCCTTTAGCTTGGCCATCTGGCCCCCAGGAGTCTGAGACACTAATCTACCGTTTGTGCTATTTTGGTACAGTTGCCCTTGTAAACAGAATGCCTGCCCGAATTTAAGCTACATGGTAGAAGATACTACACTGCAGAGAACTGAGGAGTGATGGAAAGTAAGACCACCCTACTTCACTTTGAGATAACTAACGTCCAAGATGATTTCAAACACAAATGGATATGTTCTTCTGAAAAATATCTTGGCATAAAGTAGTTTACACTCCTACTCACTAAATTCCGTGATTAAAAACACTTCTATTACAGCTACAGTCGCAACTTTTTGTTTTTTAATTGTGATAAGTTTTGTTAACTTGACACAACCTACAATCTCCTGGGACAAAGCCCAATGACTATGGGCATGTCTGGGGTACTCTGTCTCAAGTTAACTGATATGGAAGAGCCACGTCCACTGTGGGTAACACCATTCACTAGACAAGGGGTTCAAAACTATAGAAGAAGAGGGAAATGAAGTCAAGCACCAACAAGTGGGCATGAATCCATTCATCCTCTCCCCATTCTCAACTGTGGGTGTGATGCAATTTCTTGCCACCTCCACTTTCCCATAGTGACAAAGTGTAACCTGGAATATTGAGCTAAAATAAACCCGTTTCTGGTTGCTTTCTATAGGGTATTTTTAATCACAGCAATACAAATGAAACTAGAACGTTATCTGTGGATTTTCTTCCATTTGCTCGCCAAGCCAACTAGTCTTGTCAGAAACAAAAAAATCTTATTTGCTAATACAAACAAGCTCCTTTTCAAGAGTAAAGCGAGAGGATTTTGGTCTTAAGAGCCATCATGTGCTAAAGTTACATACTGTAGGAAACTGTAGGAAAAACAACAACTGCAGGAAAACAGCATACCAGAAACTCCTGGTGGGGTCTTGATGAATTTTCCATTAAAATGACCAATTACAGCTTCGCATTTTTCCGTTGATTCCATCCTAGTCATATGAAAATAAGACATTCACAAACTGTACACTCATGTACACCCATAGCCCAAAGAGACTTTTATAACTATAGCTTTAGGTTTAGGATACAAATGAACCTAGCAGAAAACCATGAATAAGATAAAGAGGAGGAGGAGGAATTATTCTTTTTTGAACCATTGCTCTGGCATTTCTACCATAAACAACTGATTCCAGAGCATGTCCCGAATTCTAAAAGACAGAGTAAATTCTCTGCAGAGTGTTTCATCACAATCACTTCTGACTAGGATTTTCTAATTGTTAAGAAATTTAAGAATTAATTCACAATACTTAGTCATGACTTGCATTAAAAAACAACAGTTTAGAAATTTTGTTTTAAAGGTGGTCCTTCCTTTATGAACTTACAAAATGACAAGATTAAAGAGTTGTAATGATTGGCTGCTGTCAACCAGAGGATGCACCTTGTATGTTTTTATCTTTCCCTCGAGGTTTAAAATTAAATTAGTGAACTTAGTTACATATTTTGTCATCTTGACTCTGAAGGAAGAATTAAGGGCTGAGGCCTCACTTTTCAATTGATTTTACATCTACAGGTGACTAAATACATCTGAGAAGTACTTCTGGGGACGTCATTACTTTGACTTGCTTTTCTTCAGTGGAAACATCAATCACCTACTCAAAATTCACCATACTCTGGTCCTCTCAGCCACACTTTAGTTTTAACTGGCAGCAAGAGGGGTTTAAAAAACAACACAGTTCCACGGGACTCTTAAGAATGTCACACTTAACTGCATACAGAAGAGTACCTTGGAAGGATGGTGTGGCTGGACCTCCAATGTCTCGACTGGTGCCTTTTCACCAATGAAGTAATGAGTATGTGCTACTAATATTGCTGGGAAAGTGTTTGGGTTTTCCTCCAGGCTGTGTGGCCCAACAGAACAAGTGACTAAAAGCCAACAGAACCTTGTTGCAGCCCTTGCCTTTGTGACTTAATGGTGAGGTGACAAGAAGGTCCCTTAGTAATGAATGCTTTGCTGAAATCACAATTTTGCATGAAGATGTGACTGTGATTTGTATAGTTAAGTAAATGTCAGCATTTTCCCTCCAAAAATCAGCTAATAATTTAACGCTTGCTGATATTATCTGTCAGTGCCCACTGCTAAAACTTCTTAAATAATTCACTGTAAAATCAGCTTTTGTGTAGGGGCTTTAGGATTAAAACTCTGCCACAAATCAAAAGCTCATTCAGTTTAATTTAATTCTCTAGAAACCAACTTAGCCACTACAGTGTTCTTTCTAGGAAGAAAAGGATAGGGATTCCATAGGAGGAGTGGGGGCGCTTCAGTTATACCTAGAACAGTCATTAGAAAACCAAACCTGAAGAATTATAAACTGTTAACAACTGCTAAGTTGATGACATGGTTAGGTAATATCCTTTTTCTTTCCTGAATGTTAGAAATATTTATCTTAAAAACCTAACTAAATAGTTATAATGAATCAAATTTCTATCTGAGCAAAAGATACTGATATATCTATGAACCTTAGGAGACTGTTTATTTGTGAGAAGTTACAAGCATCTTGAAGTGATGAATCAAACTGTCAGAACCCTATGTCCAGGGCCACAGTTCTTGTGATCGTTCCAGAAACAAGCCACTAGTGTACTTGGTTTGTGGAGTCTAAAATATTTCAAGATTCGGAAAAAGCTTATGTGTAATGTCATGTGCAATTTAAGTCCACAGTACAAAAGGCTCCTATAACTCTGCCTCAAGCATTCTCGTTCCAGTCTTTTGGTTTTTATTTTTTTTCCTTTTTCTAGAGTGACATAGCAGACCTACTATAGTTAATAAGGAGAGAAGCAGCCTACTCACCTGGCAAAGCCAACACCACGGCTGGTACCACTGGAATCACGTAGGACCCTTGTAGAAATAACTTGTCCAAAGGGTTTGAGCATATTTTCAAGTTCTTGCTCATCCATGGACAGTGGCAGGTTAGAAATGTACAGGTTGGTAGGATCTTGTTCCTGTTGCTAAGGCAGAACAGAGAGAAACTGTCACTTTAAACAAAAGGGAAGCACTCACAGTAGCACTCTGCATTCAGCCACTGGCTCTGCAAGGCCTTCCAGTACTACATAGTGAGGCCGGGTGTGTATGGAACACTCAAGTCACCCTGGACACTTGAAAATCATGTCTGAGTCTTGAACAACCTGCAGAGGCCTGCCGTGGCCCCCAGTGTCACCCTCAGCATCTGTGGAAGTGACACCACCGGCCTGCACTGAGTTGTGGAGGATGCACTTAGAAAGACAGTCCCTGCAGCATGCATTGATTCCAAAATTAACTGACCTCTGCTGTTTCTAGAAGTCCATTGCAAGCTCACTGTTACACAGGAGGCTATCACTGCTAATAATTCAACTTAGAAATCTGTGAAGGAAGACTCAGGACCAACCCTGTAGAGTCCAGTGCAGGCTAAAGATAACTTTCCCCCACTGCCTCATGGTACAATCAACACTATTTATGCTTACTTTTACTCTTTTCTTCTCTTTTCTTTGATACATGGCCTCACACCACCAATATCCCCAGTCTCAGCTTTCTGAGACCTGAGATTAGCGATGTCTACACCACCATATTTGGCTCCATTTTTTAATTTATTTTTTATTTTCTACTTTTTAAATTTTTTTTTGGGAGGTAGGGTTTCTCTCTGTAGCCCTGGCTGACTTAGCATTCACTCTGTAGACCAGGCTGGCCTCAAATTCAGAGATCCACCTGCCTCTGCCTCCAGAGTGCTGGGATTAAAGGTGTGGTGAACTGCTTGGCTACTATTCTATTTTAAATAATGGTCATTAGCGAGAAAAAGATAGCTTCTAACCTAAACAAGAAACTGTATGCCTTAGCAAACGATACAACACAGGCAGAACAAATCTTAGAATTGAGAATAGATGGAGAGGGCAGGTTTGGTAATCTCTGTTCTATAAAGGGTCAATTGTCATTTGCCCATAGGTCAGTGGACTGTACTGGCTGAGTACTGGATTAGAAACTTAGAACCTCAGGCCCACATTGCACCTGCAGAGCCAGAAGCCGCATTTTAGCGGCACGCTCAGTTGATTAAAGCAGCCCATCAAGTCTGAGAAGTGACACTCTCATTAGATCATTTTCCATTCACCCTTCTTTGGTTATAGTGGTCTCAGCTGGACAAAGACATATGACTGAATTTCCTGATAAGCAGTGACCGAAATGTGTGCATATGAAGAGCATGGCATTCAAGTTGTGAGGGAAGGCCTGCTAACACCAAGAATATTTCCTAAGTCAAAATTCACCTATGCGACTGAGGTTGGCACAATCTTCACTTGAAACTTTCCTTTGATCTTGTATTTCCCTTGCTTCTAGTTTTGATAAACCCAGGGCCTTGAGCTTTCTAGGCAAGTGTCCTACCACAGAACTGTATTCCCAGTCCTCCAACTTTATCTTTACACATTAAAGCATATGAGTTAACTTCTCATTAATGACTGCTATTGGTGAAGTAATTAATTGATATCTTAGCCTTTGGCAACAGAGTAACATCCTCATTATGGATTCCTCGATTTCTGGAGTACACAGCATTCTAAAAATATATGTGAAGCATTATGCATGTTTGCATTGCACAGTCTTTGTAATATATCTGAGCATTAATTAAACCTGAAATGAAATCGTTCCTTTCATATAATTTTCAAGTGACAACAAACACCGCCCTTTTGCGCTCTATTTGTCTTTTTAAGATTCCAGATGCCCTGGAGCTGGGCTTCAGCTCACTGAGAGCTCTTGTGGGGCGTGATCCTGCGCATGATCCTGGCACCACATACATTAACACAGACTAGGATGGATAAATGAATGAAGTAACTCAGTTTCTCACAGAGTGACATATGTCCTAGTATTCTCAAGAGCTAAAGTTAACAGAGACAGAAATATAGGCAACATATACTTCCTTCCTGGCCCAGATATGAAGGAAGACAATGTACAAACAGGCCAAAGACAGAGAACACTGGCTCTGAGCCCAGAGGAACCCGAACACGGGTTCTTAAAGTATGTTATAGGCAGGTCCAATAAACAAATGAAAAAAAAATCTCAAAATGCTTAGCAACTACAAACTCCTTCATTAACCATCCACAGGCTAATCAAATCAGCACCTGTCTTTGCTTTTGCATCTTTGAGATTAAGAGTTTACTGTGGGACCACTCGTTAACTCAATGCTGAACAAAACATCTTATTGTCAATTAGATGGAAGTATATCTTTAATGTTGAAAACATGCCAAGTTATTTAACAGATGCAGGGCAATAATGCATGCAGTGTTTCAAAATACAAGAAAAGACAATAAAGCTGGCTTTAGGTGTAAAAGTTTTCATACTCTCCCGAGGTGGGTGAGAGGGGGAGCCTTGACTCTTTTTTTCTACTTCCCGTGCTGCCTCTACTACTGCCACCCAGCCAATCAGAGTTCCTCCATGAGCCCTGTCATTTCAGACCCACCCTCCCAAGTCTCTGAAGCTTTGTTACTGTGGAAGCCTACAGGAGTTGGGTCACTGCTCCTTGAAAACAGCTTCACAGAAAAAGAGACTTTTCCAACGCATGTCACGTATCCGAGACTGTCACCCAAATCCCATCTTCTAACAGCTTACAGATCAACGGAAGAGACAGAAAACATATGTGAAGAAGGTTTGATGTGTACACATCATGTTGGGAGAATGGGGGGGGGGGCTCTCTTAAAGATGGGAGAGTTAGTTTGCTGAGAGAATACAGGGCATTGAGAACAAGCTAAAGTCAAAACACTGAACCAGACTGCAAGGCGTTCCTTAAGGAACACCTTGGCTTTAATTTGTCAGTTACTGTGGTAGATTTTTTTTCCACTCCACGAGTACTGACATTGAAGAAAATGGCCATTATAGCCTTAGCTACAAAACTTGAAGCCCCATGCTTTAACTCAGAGTTCGTGCCTGTGAGCCTGACACTCAGAGGCTGAGACAGGAAAACTGCTGTAAAGTGAAGGGCGTCCAGGGCTGCAAAGTGAGTTCTAGACTAGCCCAGGCTATAGTGTGAGACCATATCTCAGCATCGCTCCCCAGCCAACAAGGGAGTTAAACCTTACTTTCTAGTTCAAAACAATTTGAATTTTGAAAGAGACAAGCTTGATAACCTGACACCATTAAGTAACTGATAATTCAGGGAGACAAACACCATGTTTTGAACAGTCTCCTTCCCTAGAGGTGGATTGGGTCAGAATGGCAGACAGACTGTCACCTGACAGTCACACTCTGCAGAAGAAAGCTTTAGAGGCACCACAGTGGGGGAGCGACATGATTAAGATTCCTAAACCATGCTTAGTTTCATACTAAGGCAGGGACTGGCTAATTAAAGGTCATGAAAGCACACCTTTTAGTCAAAGATATACTGTCATGATCTAAATCATGACATGTATATGTACATGAGACATGCACACTAAAATTCTGTCCACTTTTGAAATTATGTTATAAAGATTTCAATGGCTCATACTCAAGCCTGCTCACAGAATTTGTTACACATTTGGGTCTTTTTAAAAAGGGGCTTGACAAGGTGGATAGGAGTACTTTCTAGTGTATGCATTAGTTGCCTCTGGGATAAACAGGCAGCTATGCATTTTGTAGAGTTTTAATTTAACTTGAAGGTTGACCAATAGGGGGAAAAAACCCCAAATATTAAAACTCTTAAAACCTGAATGGAGAGGGTTCTCTCACTCTGACAGAGCAATATATAATGGAATAATATATGTAAATATTTCCTATGACTTAAAAAATATCCTGGGCATCTGAACCCGAGACTTCTGCATGCTAGCAGACACTGATCCACTAACTCCTGTCCTAGGCCTGCTAAGATTGCTGGTATTTGTTTCCCATAGCAACAACCTCCTTGGTTAATTTTCTTCATCTGGGATGGCCATTACAGTGAGTGTTATGTATTCTTTCTGTCTATGAGGTTGACCTGTCCTACAAACACTACCCACAATGTTGCAGTAATTTAAACCTTTAAAACACAAAAGACTGGGATGAAACCCCAAGGCTGGTCACATCAGTCAGCCTCCCCCCACCCCATCAAATCCTCTAAACCTCCATGAAGTCTCATTACTGTATATATTCATAGGAATTGGGACATAAAGTATTTATAGTAACTGGTGGTGTTTTGAATGAAGATTAATTTAGTCTCTTTAAAATCAGTCATGACCCTAACTGTTTCATTACGTCTAAACAATAAATTACGATGCCTGAAAAAAGTTATGCTGTCAATTACAGGTAGCTAAGAGCAGAGGGTGCAAAGGGCCTCTTATGTCCCCAGGCACAGATGAGGTTTAGGAGCTTTTCTAACAAATGGAAAAAGAGGTCTCATTCCGGCTGCGAGGGGGCTATATGGCAGTAATGCTCACTTGAGTAGAAAAGCCAGGCTTGGAGGTCCCACACGGTGTAAAGCACTCAGTCACCATCTGAAAGAAATTAACAAACCCTCCCTGTGCTTGTGGAACGGTTCCTAAAATGCAAGAGAGGGACTTGGCAGAAAGAGCAGACATCTGTTTTCTCTTGTACTGAATAGGTTCACCCACCAACAGATCGCCGCTGACGGGTGGGTGACTGCCGACTGCTCAGAGCACGATGGGCCTCTCGGCAAGGGGAACTGATTTCCTGCTCACTTGCCTGCTTATTTGTTGAGAAAGTGTTCAAGCCTGCTGCCCCTGATGTTCTGCTGACCCCTACCCAACCTCAGGAGGTGTTACAGAAAGGCCTGTAGAAGCTACTCTATCACAGGCATCATCCTCAAAGCTGTGCCTTACATCTTTAAGCCAGTTATCTGAGTGTCTTTTAATAGAATCTGATTTCTCTTTTTCTTTTAGAGGCAGGGTCTCACATCTGTGTAGGACAGGTTAGACTGGAACTTTGCATGTAGCACAGGCTGGCCTCAAACTATAGCAATTCTCCTGCCTCAAGTTGCCACATGCTGGGGCTTCAGGCATGAGCCATCATCACAGCTGGCTGAGAATCTGAATCCTCTGAGAAGAAGACACATTTAAAACATCTGCTATGTTTCACATATACAGAGGCTTTCCAGAAGGCCCGAGGCCATTTCTGTTTGTTAAGTTTCATCAAGGTACTGCTCCACAGACACAATTTCCAAGCATCTCTTTCTGAGTTCCCAGTCTCTGTCCAACCTTGGAATAAGGCTTTTCTCTTAATTAGTTGTTATTTTTAAATCAATAAAGCAGGCACTTCATGCCCACCACATGGTAGTTACTAAGCAAGGCTGTGGAGTTAAGAGAAACAGACACCTCGGTGTTCTCTTGATAACAGAACAACACAGCCAGACTTAAACTTCCTTTATAAAAAAAACCACAACTCCCCAAAAGATGTTCTCTAGGTAATCCTTGACTGCATCAGCATAAGAGAATTAAGTCCTGACACTCAAACCCACAATTTTATCATAGAGAACAAGAGAGCTGCTGGCATTTAAAAATAAAAAGGAAACCAGGTCCTGAAATTTATATTCTGCAGAATGATGGTACACAGCCAGCATCCCTGAACCTGTGCGCTGGTCCTCCCAATAGATGATGGAGAATCATTCCCCCCAGCTAGCTTGCAGAATAAAGCCACACAGTCATTGAATGGAGTCGGAATTCAGAGTGCATCACTGATGTGACCTAGATAGTCAATCCTCTTTTGAGTAAGTGAATGGTAAAGATTTCCTCCAAACAGAGTTTATTTAAAATACTATGCTCCTTAGTATTACAGGTGCTAGGTTATGTGTAGGGGACTGCCCTATAAAGGCCTCTGCGCTTTTCAATTAGCTGATAAAACAGGCTTCTTTCTAACTCAGTTTCAACAATGTGTGCTGGTGATCGCAGGATCCATAGCAAGAAAGCAGAGGACCCAGAGAAAGCCTGCCAGAATCTGGCTGAGAACTGAATTAGGATGTGTGCACCTAGCTCTTATCTGTCTAAAAGAGACACAGAGACTGAGAATGACATTCACGTGGAGAGAAACACAGCCATGTTCTGAGCCTCCACATGTGGTCTGCTACCCTCTTGTTACCAGCCGAGCAACAGGGCTGTCGGCAGACCTGACACAAAGCTTGATCTGTATCCCACCAGCTTGCTGTATACAATGGGTCTATGCTTGATTCAAAAGCTGAACAATGGGAAAGGAGAAAGCTGATTGAAAGGGCCTACCAGAATGGCTGGGAAGTAATTACTCTCTTCCTGATGGCTGGCAGGGGTAGATAGAAGTTAGGACTCACTGGAAGCTGGCTTGGCAACACACTGAATCCTAGCACTCAGGAGCCACAAGTGGAAGAATCTCGGATTAAAACTCACCCCAGGCTATGTGGTAGGACCTCTCAAATACTCAAAAGAAGTGGACACACAAAGTGGCCCTGGTGTGAATTAGATTCCTCTCAGAAGGCTGCCTAGAGGGTGGGGAGACAGTTCATCAGAGCAAGGCTGATGATTAGCTTGGGGGATGGGTGATAGACTGGGTAAAGAGCTCAGAAAAACTCCCAAGCGTACTTTATGAGAAAGCATCAGTGTATTGCCCAGGAAAGAAGTCAACACCAGGCTAGATCACTGATAGGTCAATAAACCTTCCCATATTTGATATTGCTCTAACTCTGAAGGGGTTAAAAAACACAGCTAAGGAGCTGAGAGAGACTGGGTAAAAATACACACTGCAAACATGCCTGACTCAGGGAAGGGAAACTTCACCAATGTGGCTTGATACTCAGAATTTCTGTGAAATAAGAGTATATATTTAAATTACAAGCACTACACACCATGACTTAATAATCTCTTCTTGAAAATCAGGTATTTAACTTCAAAATGTTAAATGTTAAAATATTTTGCGTTATTTTAGTAAGAAAGATTGTGATACATTATACATTAATGAAACCCCCCCAACCAATCTTCTAAAATGTAATTAGATTGAGCTACAATGTAACTAAGCCCATTCATCACATGTCCTTCTACATATGCACATAATTAATGATTGTTGGGATGGAAACCTTCAAAATGCTGCTTCCAGATCACCAAATTGTCGATACAGATGCCAGCAACTAATTGCAATGTAGGCTGTGATGCCGGCTCCCTTAGAACCTGCAGCAGCCAACACTCATGTATTCTGTAGCGCTCTGGGCAGTTTGTGAAACCTCTATGTATGCCCCCACATTATACTGCTTCTGAAACATAGTAAGGCTTTCCCTCTAATAGATCTTTATTTAAATATCATTGATTGAGGTTGGGCAACATGAACAGAGAGGAATGGCTGTAAATGTACTGAAAGGGATGCTATATTTTATGGTGTGAAAAATCAAGAGACAGGACTTTCTAAAATGGGAGTAACTGCAGAAGCCACGGGAATCATCCTGGATATTATCTAAAGAGAAAGGGGGAGATTCCCAGAGTGACTTAGGATGGAGAGTGAAGGACAGCACTGTGGTTTTCTGGGTAAGCCCTGTCCTGCTTGTCCATGTCTAGTTACACACTAATGGCAGGGCCAGAGTAAATGTCCTACAAATCAGAAAGCAAAGCAGGTTCCCTGTGGTCTCACTTGCTTACTCTCTCATGGGTTTTCAACATCAAACTGGACATTGCTCATAGGATGGGACAATCATCTGAAAACCAGGATGCTTTCTACTTTTGTTTTCTATTCTGCTTAATCTCTACTCTAGTGGTGATGAATACCCATAGTCCAGCTTTGTGCCATGCCATGAGGATTATATGGAAGAGATTACTTTAGAAAAGGAATCCTTTTTATGAATTGTTAAAACTATCTGTGTTGATGCTCTTATTCAAAGTCCCTCCATGTTGGCAGCTGTAGACTCTGAGCTGCTACCTTATCTCTCAGGCCCTTGTAGGTGATATATGTCTTCCTTACAGTCCTTGAACTTCCATAAGCCTTCTCTCCTGCACACGCGAAAGTTCCTCAGGGAGTGAGCGTGCGCTACTCATTCAGAAGTAGCCAACGACAGTGCTCAATTATTTTCCTCTGCACTTCCTAAAGCCTGATAATAAAAAACTATTGCTCTTTTGAAAAGACTTGAAATAACATACTGCCAAATTTTAGGCTTGAAGGTATTTGCTATAACAACTGATGCAGGGAAAGAAAAGGAAAACCCTCAATTACTTTCATTATTGTACTTTAGGTACTAGGTGTAAGGACGTCATCCATGCTTACATTTGGTCTATGAAGACCAGGGCCCAAGTTAAGTATTGGTTTAGTTAATATGACTCTGAGAAGGGTTTAGTGCATAATGAAATTCCTGCTACTGAACACTGCATGTAAGAGATGCATGGTGCTTCAAGGGCTGCCTCTTTTCTGATTCTTCTCTTTAATAAAAATATGTTTACTGGAAAGCTACATACAGTGGTTTATGTCTTTTGTCCCAGTACTCAGGAGGAGGAGGTAAAGACTCTGAAGTTCACGGTCATCCTCAGCTCCATAGGGAGCTACAAGAGCAGCCTGGGTTATGTGAGACCCTACCCAATAGAAAAAAGAAAAGGCTCACTGAATGCAGGTTGGCAGTGAACACTTTGGAACTGTAGGTACACTGGATCAGTTTTATACACGTGGATGTATTTGCACACATGTGCGACAGCGTGCTACTGATATCAGAAGGGAAGTTATACCAGTTAGTTCTCCCCATCTAACATACTGGTTCAAGGGAGTGAAGTGACATTATCAGGCTTGGCAGTGAGTATGTTTATGGGCTGAGCCATCTCACCAGAAGCACCCTGACCCTGACGATGAATCTGAGGCGAAAAGACAACACAGGCTAGTCAGTCAATACCTTCACGTTTCTAAGTGACGGCATTTTGGATTCTAGGTTTTTGTTTGTTTGTTTGTTTGTTTGTTCTTGAGACAGAGATTCTTTAGGTTTTTAACCTTGCTAGGAAACTAGGAAAAGAGAACACAACTCAGGAAAAGCATTATGTCTTACAGTAATTAAAACCCATGCATACTGTGCTGGAATGCTTATGAAGTATGGAACATATGGTCTCCCTTTTATAGGCCTTGATCACTTAGGCATATTCCTCACTTGCAGGAGTATTTCAGCAAGATTCCTCAGCTAGGATGATAAAAGTTCACCAGAAACAAGTCTTGAATAAAGTCTATGTGAAACTAATGAAGGATAGATTTACATTACATTAAATAATCACCACAAAAAAATCATCTATTATACATGTAAAACAGCGTCCATGGCATACATTTATATCCAGCCTCTCAGTTGTATAAATCCACGTGTGAGCCAGTTATATATCCTTTCAAAATACGGCGTTCTGTGCACAATCACCTTTTCTATCTTTAATTGTGTGCATCTATGTATGGATGTCAGAGGTTTACATTAGATGCCTTTCTCCATAGCTCTCCACCTTATGTTTGGACAAGATCTCTCACTGAACCCGGAGTTCACTAATTCAGCTAGACTGGCTGGCTAGCAAGCCCATGAACTCTTCCTATTCCCTGTCCAGCAGAGATTACTCAGGTAGCTTTTTACATGTCTGCAAGGGATCTGAAGCCAAGGCCTTATGCTTGTAATCACTTTAGCAACCAGTCATCTTCCAATTCCTCCCCAATTACCTTATCAAATTAATTTCCCATTTATCATACAAAGAAATGGGTTTCCCTGTGACATAATATATAGATATATTATGATATTTTGTTCTTATATACCTTCCCCATTCCTTCTCTCTCCTTATTGTTGGTTTCCCCCTTCCCTTCAGACAGCTTTCCATTCTGGTTTGGAGACAGACATATTCTATTACCTTCTCTCTGAGGCCTGCCTACAAAAGATTAAATCCTTGGGCAAAGGATTGTAAAATTCTATTTTAAGAAAACTATAGATCTGAAAGCCTTCTGGAATTTTGATTACCCACCAAAATCAGGTGCTATTTCTGGATTTACACATGGGGTTAAACAGTATAGAAAATATATCAATTTGTCAATTTCTCCTTTAGAACATGAATCAATCCTCCTTTGGACCATGAGGAGGAAAGCCTTTGCGTCACTGCTATTGCTGAGAGGGCTTGGGTGCGCCTCAGCTTTTAGAGGGATGGATGGACAGTGACCTTCAGGAACACAGGCCTCTACTCACCTTTGCCATCTGAGCCTGGACTCCACTTGCCTTCAGGGCGGAGACAGCTTTCTGGGCTGCTGCAGGACTGTCAAAGTCTACAAAACCATAACCTGAAATGCAAAAGACACCCTCCTTAGGTCATTACTTTTTAATTATATAAGGTGTTTTTTAAAAAAGACTCCATTTTGGTTCTAATATAGGCAACAGAAGCAGAGGTGTCCTGCAGGGACACAGGTACCCACAGTCATGGTATATTGGCTTCTACAGGTCCTTCAAAACATCTCTTAAAAGTGTGCATGTGCGAGTGTGTGTGCATGTTTGGGGAAGGGGTAGCTTTGAGCTTTGTCTTCTTAAAGATCTGCTCAGGTGTCTGATAGTTGGAAAAAACCTGACATTAAGTTGCTTTGCAGGGGAAAAAAAGTGTTAGGGGTGTACGACAGACAACTTCAGACAAACTTTTAAAGAATACAACAAAACAGACAGAGCAACCTGACTGAGCTGAAAAGTAACAGAAACAAACATTATGTATCTATAGACTATCCCTTAGTTTTAGCAGTTAAGTATAAATATTTGAGTATTGATACTCAAATACAATCTAAATTTTAGTACCTAGTTAAAAGTACTCATTTACCTAAAATAACCACAGCTCCTTTCAAATTAACAGACAATGAAAATACCTCAAGATACCTGAAATAGTTACTTCATTTCTGTGTAATGCCTAAAGACAGTGTGCAATGTAGTGATACATATAACCACCCACGGAAGGTCACTCTACCGAGCTCACTTGCTCGTGCTTTCACAAACACTGTTAATGAGCTTATTATCTCTGCTCCCAGGCCACAGTAAATTAAAACCGGAAATTAAGAGGCAGAGGGCTGAGGTGGTCAGGACTGCAAAATATGTACTTGTATGGCACCTAGCAGTGCAGACAAGCGAGAAGGACGGTCACAGTAAGGCGCAAACAGCCCACCACCCTCGTAGATGCGTCAGAAGTCATTGTCTGAAAACAGACAATCCCTTTTCACTGCATACTGAGGAACACCTAAGTATATTTAGTAGAGTTTGAAGGAGACCCGCCTAAATATCAGCTTTTTCCTGAACTCATGTCACTTATGACATGTCACCTATGTTTTATTTTTGTGTAGGCACATAACTCTATGATACTTGTATGTACATATGTGTATACATATATGTAATGTATTTAGATTTTTGAAATTTTTGTCTGAGGCAAGGACTTGCTATGTGGCCCAGGCTACCTTGGACCTGCACTGCTCGTCAGCTTCATGAGGACATGTACTCCCACACTGGGCTCTAAAATTCATTTTAATAAGTATAACTTGAAAGAGAGTAGCACTCTTTAGAAGGCTGTGAAGAGGAGGAGCCAGGCCTACCATTGATACTGAGAATTCATGAAGGACTACTAGTTCCCAGAGTGTTGTCCTGGCATCAGAGGGACAAGTATATAGCAATGAAGCCAAACCGAACACTCAGCAGCCATGCTGCCGCACCAGCCTCAAACAATGCTTCGACTGCAGAAGTGACTGTTTCAGGAGAGACAGAGGCGGAAACAGCAAAGAGCAGCGGCTTCTTTGCATTACCCAGAATTGGGCTGAGAGGGACTTCACTGGATTTATCCAGTACAGAAACAGCCAGGTTGGGAAGGGAGAGGAGGTAGCTGATCCTAGTTACAGCACAGAGTGGCCCCCAAATGCCAGGTTAGAAGACAGGTTGAGCATGTTTGGAGCTTGTGTTAATATGTGTCACTCTGGGTAATCAGGCAAGCTCTGGATCTGTCTTTCTCATACAACACAGCAGCTGGGGATCAAAAATGAACACCCCACTATACTAAAACGATGCAGCTCTTACTGATGGACACATCTACCACCAACTCTGCCACTGCTAATACACTACAATAAGCAGGACATCTCTACTAGGATGCTATGTACTGTACTTGAGGTTGCAGGCTGCTCATGTAATAGAGGCATTCTTTCTATTGACTTAATAAGAGAAACACACAGCTGTCGCGTTCAGTCATTGCTAGTGTGCGTTTCTGGTCTTTGCTGAAGCCTACTCTGAGAATTCCTAACTATTTACTGAAGGTAAGAACAGCAGGTAAACGCGCAACTGTGTGCTTTCCGTTCACCTGTGCTACTTTCAAGTAAAGACCTGTAAAATTATACAGTGTCTACAGGATTAATTAGATTTCATTACACAAACAGGGGCACTGCTATCTTGGGCTTCCTAAGTCACATGCAGATTTGCTCACTGATGCTCCCAGGAGACAAATCATCATGTCTTAAGATCACCAACTGTCATGTTTATCTTGCTTACTGAAGTCTGTCCCCACTGTGAGATGGCTGGATATGGGTGAGCTGTGCTTTTCGTTTCTGCCTTGGCTTCTTTCAGACACAGGCTTGTTGGTAATAAAATGAAGTCTCTGCCCTTGCTCTGTCAGTGTAACTGATCCTCGTCCACCTTTTCCTTACGTGTTAAAGCATGTATGAGCCCTCCTCTCATCTGTGACTCAGTTTCCTGGTCCATCCTTTGTGAGCTTCTCTGCCCTGGCCTGCCTGTGTGCTAAGCACTTAAAACACATTCAAGTATAAAATACCAACTGAATCTTCAAAAACTAACATACGTTACCATTTTCTTTAGCTTGACTTTGTCCAAAATAGGAGCCCCCAAATAAGTTTGCGAAAAAGTCTCCTGAACTTCTAAGATGTCTTGGTGTCATGTGTGAATTTCTTGAATATATTTAATCTCTGAAAATTATATTCAATATAGTATTTCTCTCTTATATTAATTTCCTGTAATCTCTTATGTTCTAAGTTATCTATATTCACCACAACTGTAAGTGAAAAAAACTATACACACACACACATATACATATATACACACATACACACACACACACACATACATACATACACAAACATATACACATATACCAACCATAGCAAGTTACCAGGGGTAGCATGTTATCTGGCTTTATTATGAACCAAACAGTTACTTCCCATTTGTCTCAATATTACTCCCCCATCCCACAAACTCATCCTGGTCTACAAAACTTTATAAACCCACTCTGGATCACCTTCTCCTCTTCTCCATATGCCATACCCCATACACAGCTGATGTACACTGCCCAGAGGCTGGTGAGACTGAGAATCTTGGAAGGGATGATGTTTGGCCCCACACAGGGCAGTGTCTCCCAAGACCTGCTGTCCAGGCCACTTGTTGGATTGAACGTCAGTTCAGAATCACCCTTGTATTTAGAAGCTTCATTAATCTCTCTACTTTATCTATAGACCCTTTCCAATCATGCAGCTTTGCATATGGTAGGGTGAGATTAGCTGTCATTTTTTTTTTTTTACTCATGCCCTTGCCTAGACCACACTGAGCATGGGGCAGAATTTTGGCTTCTAAGAAAACAGCAGCCACTGGAGAAGACAACAGCAGTGTCCTTCGGTGTAGCATGTGCTGGAGAGTTTAACTGGGAGGAAGGGTTCTTCACTACTTATAGGGGCCGCTCTGGCTTTTCAGCATCCTGAACTGCTACATCAGATTCCTTTGGGGTAAGGAAGAAAGGGAGAGAGGTACGGCAGGCTAAAAGCATTTATCCATTGTTATTTCTCTCCCAGTTTGAGGTTCACTTTGAGATCAGCTTCCTGCTTTGGGCTTGCCAAGAGCCTATTTTTCTCCATAAAACCAAAGGGCATTTTTTTGTTTGTTTGTTTGTATTTGTGTATGTGTCTCTCGGATTGCCCAAAATCATTTATTGATGTTAAGTAAGACTAATCTTGGCAGCTAAGTGCATGCACTTCCGCACACATCTGACTCTCTCCGGTTTAATTCATTTTAAATATTTATTGGGTACCATTCTACATAAAGCACACTCTATTCACTGTCCTAAGGCAAAACTGCCTTAATATGCCATGTTGATTAAACATGGGCTTAGATATTTGCCACAATAGCTCCTTTAAATCTAGGCACTTTGAAGAGGAGAGAGTACAATGGACCACTTCAAGTCTAGATTAAAGGGAAGGACCGGCTTACAAGCAGAGGCCACACCATAGGCTCCATTTATGTCCCTGTAGTTTTCATTGCTAAGCCAATGCCCCATCACCACTACTTGAAGAACTAGGGTCTAATTAATGAGCAGATTTGCCTTCTCTGCCTGTTTCCGTCAACCTTGCGCCAATTCTCAGGGTCAGTAGTTAGATTCAAAGTCAGCTGACTCCATTCTTCCATGTTCCTAGAAATCACATGCCTATTGTTAAGATGCTGGATCATTAAAAGTCAGAGGCACAGCATCTGCACTGCCCTGCTCCAGCCGCTTGCACTCCCAACTCAAAGAGCCGGATGAGCTCATCCTAATTGCATGGAAAACTGAAGGTCAGTGCATCAAATTAATGCAGCAGCATATTTCAAAGGGGCACATGACCTCCTCTCCCCTGTACAATTTGGTCAGTGAAAATGGTCTCTCTCCTCCCCGCTGCCAATATTGTCAACAGGCATTCGGCAGAGAACAATCGGGAGTATTGAAACATGTAATTAAGTACTGCTTAAAACTACTCTATTCTAATTAATAGAGCCAATTTACACAATATGTAATCTTTTCAGTTCTTTAGTACAGCCCAATGGTCTTCAGTAAGCAGCTCTAATCTCCCCAGGCTCAGGAAAGAAAAGCTATTCTCCAGCTCTGCTCCCCCTTTTAAAGGCAAGGGCTGGAAGCCAGCTCGTAGTTTGTGTGTTAACTCTACTGGCGCCAAATCCAGAATCCTGGCAAACTGCGAGTTGTTGGGTTTCCAGCCAAAATTCAACCAGGGACAAAACAAACGTAAGCAATATGGAGATATTGTGCAAGAGAGAAACTGGGTGCCACACGAGATGTGCTTTTTCAGACCATGAGGTTGGTTGTGAAACCTAAGGCCGCTGTGTCGTCTTTCTACAGCCATGACTGAGCACACGGCGGCCCACAGAAACGTACCTTTGCACTTGTTAGTTGCCTTATCCAAAATCGCCTTCGTGGAGACGATCTTCCCGTATCTAAAACAAAAAGGAAGAGAAGAAGTTACAAGGAGCTCTTAGCTCTCTTCATGCTAAGTCCAAAGAACACACATTCCCCCCACCCCCCCCAAACATCTGCAAACTTTAAAGTACAAAATGTTCTTTACTAAGGGGAAATGCAAGGCGAATTCTGAACTTTAAACTAAGAAAAAAAAAATGGCCAGGCTTCCCCTTTGAAGCTCTGTATTAAGTTTGATGTTTAGCTTTGAAGAACAGGTACTTTCCTGACAATCTTCAGGGAAAAAAAAATGAAGGAAACACTCTATACAAAAAAAAAAAAAAATCTTTTTTCTCCTTCTGGTAACATTATGTCTGTGACCAACTACAAAGCCAAATACAAGGCCACCATCTATTAAAGTTCTATGACCCACACAGCTTTTTATGAACTACAGACAGTGAGACAGCTGTTGTATTATTCTATTCATTCCGCTGCAGGGAACAGTGCTGTGTGGTCACAAGCTGGGTGGCAGGTGCGTATGTACCATGCTTATCAGACTTAATGGCAAAAGATGCGGGGGAGGGTTCTTCTTTTGCCAAAGGCTTCTATATTTATAAATATTACTGGTATCACTTCTAACTCAGCAATAACTGTTCAGTTGGCAAGAGTGAGCATGTACATGGCCTATGGAGACTACTGGGATTTATCACTAGTTCTATGCCTGTGTTCATGAGAAATGGGGTCAAATTCCTTAAGGTGTCACACAAGCCGGGGAGAAGAAAAATGCAGAATGTACTTAGTTAGTGCACTGCTGCTAAAGATTAAATATAATTTACAATTACATAAATATATAATTTATAGACAGAGTACTAACCCCATACCCTCTCAGTGCAGACCCCGAGGAAAAACACCACAACTTGTACTTAGATTTCTAAACGCTCAGGGGAAACTTTGAAAAATTGTATTTAAGATTTTAAAATGAAGGTAAACTTTGGAGAAATGTGCAGGAGATATTTTCCTACATCTGAGGCCTAAATTTCCTCAATATATACATACTGAGTTCTACAATTCCATTTTCCTGATGGTTAATTTACATGCTTTAAATCATGTTCTTTTATGTCTTTCTCACAATTGTCTCTTGAGGATTAAAAAAAATGAAGTCTTCTTGCTGAGAAGGTGGGTGGGTGGTTGAGCACTTGTCTATCATGTCACAAGTACACTGAGGCGCCGAGGAAGAAGAGGAACTTATAAATGTCTTAAGCGTGTTAGGCAATCAAAGAGTTCTACATTACATTTTAGGCCACTCTGAATATTATACACTTAAACTTGTTGTATGTAAAAGCAGCTGAAATGCTTTTGTCTGAAAGAACCAAAGAGCGAGAGCCACCTCTCTTGTCCATTTAAGTCCTCTCCTTCCACTCTGTGTAATCATGTCGTCAAGTGAGTTTTAACTAAGCATGAGAGGAAGGATAATTTAAGGTTCAAATGATAATTACATCCAAGAGGCACAATGCGGCACAAACACCCCCAGTTCCCTGAAGAAACCCTGAGCACTCAAAACGACATTACTGTGGATCACTAAGTTTACAGAAATGGATACAAAGAAGCACAAACGCTAAAAACAAAGGCAGGCAGACATAAAGATGGCCCTTTAGCAGTCACTCCTTCTCCAAGGTCACACGCTTTGTTATTCCCAGCAGTTATTCATTCTCTCATGGGCAGTCGTCCACGGAAGTACTTCTTAGATTCTGTCACACTCTTCCAAAAGCAGGAACAGCTGGTATGACTCCAGCTTCAAATAAGGGCACAGTCACTGAAGTTAGGATAGTATGCCTGAGGTCTCTAAGAACCCAGCCAGACAGTAGGACATTCAGGAGGTCAGGGGTTGGCACTGTGTCCTCCGATGCTGCTCTGAACACTTCATGATGGCAAAGACATAGAGACGTTGGGAGATGAAGAGGTTAACACACAGGCTGCAGCACATGACTGCACACCGAGCCTCTCCCTCTCCACCGCAGCCAGTGACATTGAAGCTCACCCTCACACCTATGCTGTGTGTGTTTCTCCTCACTGTGGGGGACGGGAGTCACAGGAGTGCCTCTCATTCCATTCCAGTGACCCGTTCAGGTGTGCCTGGTCCATTCTGCTTCTTTACTCCCTCCTTAAATTTAATATTTGATCCTTGACCATCTTTATTTGGACATTTATCCAGAGACATAGATGTACTAATAATGCTATTTCTCTTTCCTATCTTTTCTTTTTAACCTTTCTTTTTACTTAAATATCTTAATACTACACTAGGCTATCAAGTATTAGTTAGAAATTGCCTCGTGCTCACCACTGTCTAACATCTAGAGTCTCAAAAGCATCCCAAACACATGTTCCACCTCCTCCTTGTATCTTTACTCAGTAACACCTTACTCTCCCATTTCCACCAAGCTCGGGTTACCCAGGACTGTGTCAACACAGGCATTCTGAATGCAGACTGTAACCCTGCTGAGTTTTGTCTCTGGTGCTTCCAAAACTCCATATACTGTCTAGACTTATTTAAAAAGCACCAAAAAAAAAAAAAAAAAAAAAAAAAAAAAAATCCCCCAGCCTCCACATTCTAAGAGGACCCATCTGCTGCATAAATCTACCTCAAACACCACTTTAGACATGCTCACGCCACCTGCCTGTTACCTCAGCTTACCCACCTTGATCCTGAAGGCCCTGTGCAAATCTTTTTTCCCCAGAAGCTAGCCCTAATTGTCTCACTGATTCACTGAAGCAACAATAAAGGGGATTACAGTTACCGAAGTCCTACTTACACTCTTAAGAGCCATGCATGAGCAACAGTGACATTACGCGTGCTGTGTTATACACACTGTGTTTTACTTACTTTCAAACTCGGTTGCTACTCCCATTTTTGTGAGTGATTAAAAAAACAAACAAACAAGATCATGATTTGCCTAAGTTTACAAGCTCAAAAAAATGCAGTCTTTAAGTTTTCACTGTAACCTGTCTATATAAAGTGATTGTGAGAAACAGTTTGTTTTTCATCATCTCAGCTATGAAAGGAGTTGGGAAGACCAGACGGTCTCCTCCACCTCAGTACTGAGCCTTGTTTTTTCCAAGGCCGAGCAGTATTTACTTTTAGCATGAAACAAACACATGGTTCGAGACTGACAAAGAGGAAAGGAACAGAGGAGGCATTTCTGAAATTTATCAGTTTTACTTTCCATTTGTGGCTTTCATCATCAGCTCGTGGGCTAGGACGGGAAGACTATGATTTCACAGAAAGTTACAAGGGTTTTCACTGTCTGTGGAGTTACGGTCTGCTGGCTCCTGCACATGGCCAGGTGATTATCTGGAGCCACTGAGGGGTGTTAAGGGGTTTCCCTTTCACTAAACATCTCCGTGCTGTCCACTCAGAAGCTACGCTCAGAGCACAATGGCAAATGGTCACCATTGCCCTGACAGCTTTACTTGCAATAAGATTTAATAATGGTGAAGGTTGTGGGGGTAGGGGTGTTACAGGTAATTAGAACTTAGTCTAAATCTACTGTCAATCACCAGCACCCACAAGATTAATAGATGTTTGGATACAAATTCATAGAGAAAGAAAAACTTTTGGCTTCCCTTTTTCCTATTTGTAATTTTTTTTATTAAGGGAGAGAGAGAGACACTGTACTGGGTATACTGGGGCACTTGCCTGGCAGAACGCACACTCTGAGAACACCAACAGGACACACCCCGGAATGTAAGGTGTAGGGGGGTGGGTGGGGGGAAAGCCAGCGTGTCTAGGTTGATTCTTTAGGTCTTACCCAACTTCAAAGTAGCTAGGCTCAGACCACAGCCCTCACTACCCTGACTAGAATACTCTCTGCTAAGAGGAGCTAATCCACTCCAGAGGAAGCGCTGGCAGAAAAAGGATAAAGAGTAATTAAGAGACGTGACTGCAGAATAATTAGAATTTCAAAAGGAGAGGATAACAAGTTCAGGACCCACATTTAGACCTCCTTGCTCCAGCGGACTGGGCTGGAGAGCCGCTCAGAATGTATGAAGGCTTCTGGGTTTGCAATATAGCCTTACTGCTCTCTCCCCCATTTCCACCTATGAACTAAACCAAACACACTTTAGTTTTAATTAAAAAATTATCTGCTGTCCCCATAGCTTTCTCCTTCCACAATTATGTTCCCCCCTTCTTTGGTTTATCTTAATCACAAAAGCAACATACTACTGGAATTACAACACAGATTATTAGGTTGGCCAAATTAAAATCACCGAAAGTCCCAGGTCTAAGTGGCGGTGTACCTCCTTACAGGATGTGAGCATTGGTTGTGTATGTGCAAACTCTCCTTCCCTTCCCCTCTTCCCAGTCACAGGAGAGCTTAGGGAATGGGAGTCTACACCAGCCACCACCAACAGATGGCGATCATGGTTGATATGTTACATTAACACTTGCCATTTCAAAAGTTTAAATACTGGCGGTGCTTGTGCTAGACTTGGGATACACTATGGACATTGCTAAAGCATGATTTGTTGCTTATTTACTATTATAAATTGGCAATGGGCATATTAAAAACAATGTATTTATAATGTCAACAGAAAAAGACACATTTGAAAAAGCCAACTATTTCTCATGAATAGAGGAAGATGGCTTATGTTTAAACGCAGGAGTGCTCCTTAACAAGATGACAGATGTCTCTATGTAAGTGCTTACAGACAGCAGGATGGACAGACATCATGAAATGAGGATCAAACTAAGGGGAAAAAACATTAGAAGCTGCTGACTTAGGGAGATTTGGGGTGGGGGGAGCAAAGGCATACGGCATATTAATAAGCTCTTATTTTTGTGCACAAACTGCTGAGTGACTGTCTCATAATTTAATCCTCACGGCAACCTTTGAATAGGTGGTTTTTGCTTCTACTTTGTACACGTGAAACTCAGGAGCAGAGTGAGTCTACTCAGGGTTACACAGCTAGCAAGTAGCAAAGACACAGGGCAGGAAGTTTGCTTTGGAGCTGAAAGGCCACGCATGTTGACAATTACAGAGACTTGGGTCACCGATCGCAGATAGGTTCAAAGCAATTCCACTTTGAGTTGCATGCTTTAGATGGAGAAAGGGCAGACTGTCACTGCTCATGTCTCTAGGACGAATGCTGATGACATTCAGAGAGAGGTCACATGGTCTACCTTGGGAACAGATGCCCAATAAAATATGTCAGTGAGAGGAAGTACAACTGGCCTTAAAGTCTAAAAGGAATCATTCATGGATCAATTTCATGGGAGCTGAGATATGAGGACTATTGTCAACCCCGTCTTGTTATTTTGCAATTGTGAGGGGAAAATAAAAAAGCCCTAATATACAAATACAAATGTATCTTCATCCTGTGTGTGCTATATGCTACCCTGACAGACATGCTCACACCCCTACCCAGCCCCACACAACCATATCCCCTCTCCTACCCCGACAGGCACACAGATGAGAGTTTTCCAGCTACCTCTTCTCTTGATTTATTTTGTCAAGGGCTCCTCGGGAAGCTTCAGCTCACTGAACTGTGTGGTTGGACAGAGGAAGGAAAGGAAAGTACAAGTGACAGCCCATTTAACAGAATGGTTTGTTAATGAACAAGGCCTAAAGTAACATAGGAGGAGTGATTTACCCATGCTCTTCTGAATCCCCACTACCATAAATAATTCAATTGGTAATATTTTCTGTTTAATAAAAGAAATAGTAAGAATCCGAGATACAAGATATGAAAAATTTACACCAGGCAATCAAGTTCAAACAGATTTCCTAAGACTTTAATGTTTCATGCTGACAATTTTCATGGTTTCCAGAAAACTGGTCTAGGACATGAAAATATTAAGCATATATAAGGACATTCAGTTTCCACTTCAGTTGCTTGAGCTAGACTCAAATAACTACCCCGTCTGCTTGTGCTCTATGGCAAGGGATGGCATACACACAGCACAGGGAACTGGGCCGTACACGGCTAGACATGAAGCCTGAGTTTCCGGAAGGAAAATGCTTGTTAAGAAAAGCAACTGCAGGACCTGAAGGTCAGATACAACTGAAGCCCTGGTGTGGAAGGCCAGCCGATCACAGGAAAGACAAGCGTAGCACAAAGGAAGAGATGAAATCAAGAACGCAGCTCACCAATATTCATAGCATGCCCCGGTGTGACCTTCACCACACAAGACCAATGAAAAATGTATAAGATGCTGGATCTACTATGAAGGGACCAATCCTTTGAGGAATACGAGGAATTTCTGTATAAACCCACCTTAGTACTAAATAAAAATCTTGTGTGCAGAATCCTAAGCAAAGAAGGCATAAATACAGAAGGCATGTCAAGTTGAACAAGGCAGCCTTTGGGGGGCACAGACACCCTGGCAGGCTATGAAGAGTCATGACCAGCAGACATTTCATGCACACCTATGTGAGAATAACAGAAATCAAGGGTGGGAAGGGCCTGGAGTCGCCTGCCTTCCAGAGGAAGGGAACACATCCTGGGGAGATTTTTCATAACAACTGTAGAATTAAACAGCAAAAGCAAGATTTTAGTAGGATTCATGAAAAAGTTGATGCCCAGGATTAGCAAAGAGAGCCATGCCTTTTAATTTGCTTTGCTGTATGCTTAAAAATTAGTATGGATGACTGATGAGAGCTGGGATTTCCAGAGGCCAGCAGAGATTTAAGACAAATGGCTTCTCTGAAGGGGCCTTAAATGCTCAATTAAACTTCTGAGGAAAGCAGTCCCAGGTGTCTGCGATGGAGAGCCAGCGGCTTGCTCGTGAATTCAGAAGACAGGGCAAGGAGACCCTCCAGTTCACATTTCTGAACTGGGGAGGTCAGTGACTTCAGCCCAGAGTCTGCAGGCTGGGATACGGAGCAGAACTCAGCTCCTTGTCATGTGTTCTCTCTCAGGGGCAGCTAGCCCAGCTGTCTTGCAGCAGGTAAGCTGATGGGACAATATCACATAGGCTCTGGTACAAAGCACCATGCCACGCTTCTTTTTCAAAAGACGAATCCACCCTTCAAATTCAAATGAAATTGGTAATTTCCTTCCAGACTTTAGAACTGATAAACCTTCTCACTAACCTCAAAACCATCCTCATCACCTTTCCTATATGAACGCAGTACCGTTCTACCATATTCAGTTAGATGAACATTAAACTATGGCACTAAAACCAGCAAAGACGACCATCAGGTGGGTGGGGCATATAGTCTGTGAAAAAAATGTATAGCCTCTCTTCTAAATAAAAGCACTACAGAGACTTTGACTTATCGCATGGATTTATGATTACAGTTTAGAACCCATTCTATTCCGATTGGCAATCAAGCTGACGTGGCTCTACAAGAGCACACAGCACACCAATGTTGACACACACCATTAATACTACTTCACAGATGACTGTACTGCACTTCTGCAGGATACAGTCGTAGCTGCTTGGATCCAAATCAGTGTCCCCAGTACTACTTACTATGTTAGAGGGAAATAATGTATGCTCGAGACAGAACCAATGGTGTTTTTTAAGTGTATGTCACTGAACTGATCTCAAAGTCTCACTGACTAATTAATATGTAAGTCCAAAAGCAAAGACAACTTGACTATAGAAGGGAGTTAGGGTTTTGTTTGGTGGTTTGGTTTGGTTTGGTTTGGTTTTGGTTCTTCTCTGTGAGTAGTCTTGTCTGTCCTGGAACTTGCTCTGTACACCAAGCTGGTCTTGAACTTCGGAGATCCACCTGCTTCTGCCTCCTGAGTGCTGGGATTAAAGGCCTGCTCTATCACTGCCGGGCTAGAAAGTAGTCTTTATCTCTGGACTGAGGAAACCATTATGATTATTTTAAAAATGTTTTCTTCTTCCACTACAGTATATAATGTATTTCTTTTGCTGCCTTGATAACTCACCTTTTGTAATGATTTACCATAAGGAAAACTTGGTTATAACAGACAGAAGGCAGAGTGACAATTATGAAGATATGGCCTTAAGTTCTAATGAGCAGCTCTGTGGCATTCTTAGTCTATCCTCTGCAATACAACTGCCAAAAATATCTACATCACAGAAGACAACACAGATCGGCCCATCATGGCTTTTCCTCCACCCCCACTCCAAATAAGGATACCAATGACAGCAATGTCCATATGTATTGTGTGAATACATTAAAACATAAACAGGCAATATAATTTTCCCTTGATGGAAGTGGAAAAAAAGAGGGGGGAAGGGATTGACAGAAACAGAAGAAAAATATTATATATTGTCTTGGAAAACAGATATGGGTAGAATTGTATTCTATAAAGAAACATAGGAGGGAAAGCAATTTAGAAATTTAACATGAAATAAAAAATTAGTAGCAGAAATTACACAGTTGTGGCATGGGAGAAGCCCAGGTGATTATTTTTCAAATATATGTGTGTGTGTGTGTGTGTGTGTGTGTGTGTGTGTGTGTGTGTTGCACTTAAAGCAAACCAGAAAAATCTTAAGACACACAGATATACAGAGATAGTCTCTCTCTCTCTCTCTCTCTGTCTCTGTCTCTCCCTCTCCCTTCCTCCCTCCCTCCCCCCCCCACACCCCAGAGTCATTAGAAAGGGAATGTGTTCAAGTCCAACACTGAAAGCCTAACATGACTGCTTCATCAAAGCAGGGCAGAATGACAGAGGGCTAAAGCAAATGTGTTTTCCACAAGAGTTGAAAACAGAATGCAAAATTACCTCAGCGTTTCTTTTGATTCTGCCACAAGACAAAGGAATCAGACTGGGTATTTCTTGGACTTACACTAAAGTTGGCTGTGATACAAAATATGGCATCAGTACACTGACTACCAAACACACTTCACCGTTTTGTAGAACAGCAATTCTCCACTGCTACACAATCCCAGGAAGCCAGGCAGAGAAGAGACTGGTGAGAGAAACAGTATCTATCTTTCTTCCTTATTTCACTTCTGACAAACTTGGAAGTATGGTATGAATGCCTCACAGGGAAGGGCACACTTGGTCCATGGACATAAGGGAACAGCAGCCAGCAGCTTGACATCTTTAAATTTACTTAGCTCAAAAGGTCAGTTGTAACAGTAGTTGCAGCCCCAAGAGCAGAGCTGAAGGGAGGGATAAATAAGGCTCCCATACTGATTACCCACAGGTTTGCCCCTGAACCACACTGTCCTTAGATACTGCAGATAAAGATGAGCAAGCATTCCAAAGGCACAGGGGAGAGACGCAAGGGCTCGGAACCTTGCACCATGAGAAAGGCAGATAGAAATGATCTCTGTCTGAAAGAATGCAGCCGAGGCGAAGCAAATGCTGTAAAATTACTTCATGTCAGTTTCGCTCAATTGCCACGTCCTAAATGAAGGTGCCACGCTTCACTCCCACTGTAACTCAGACTCACTGGGTTTTCTGGAAGGTGCTCTGGTTATACTCTGGAAGGGAGAGGGTTGTGAGTAGCCATGGTGTGTTAAATGCTTCTCTACTATATGGCCCAGTCAGTTAAGAATTTCCCCCAGTCTCAGTTGTTTTGTGAAATCTTATGTAACAGGACAGGTAATCATGGATTGCAAGATGCTAGATTCTTTGAAAGAACAACAACAACAACAACAAAAAATCCCCAAGATGTTAGAAATTAGAAGCTGGGAAAATGAAAGTTGACTGAAAGCCAAGTTCTGGAGCAGCCTGAGAAGAGAAAAACTAGAGAGTCCAGGGGAAAGACCAAATACCAGCGTGTGGGACTGTTTCCTCCAAATGGGAAGACTCCTTCCCGGTGGGAAGACTCCTTCCTGGAGGGAAGAGGCCCCTCCAGGGACTCAGGAACCTAGGGAAACTCAGGGCACTCACATGGCCATCCCACGGAGCTGCACAGGCAGGAAGCACTGCAGGAAGTGAGGAGATGCCATAGTAGAGTGGCCTGCAAACTGTTCCAGAGCCCCAGGAGCAGCTCTCCATGTTTCCCCACCCAAACTGGCCTTGGACAACGCTTCTGGAAATGGCCCTGGTAAACCCAATGGTTCCTCAGTGTGTCACCTGTGCTCTCTCTTGGTTAAACAGACATTTGTTCATGTCCTCCTGGAAAACTCAAACAACCAGTGGACTCCTTAATAGCCACCCATGTGCATTAAATGTTCGCTCTATCTAGAGAATTGGGGACAAAGAAAGGGCTGCTTTATTTGTGCCAAATTAAAAAAAAATTGCTTGTAAGACACATGATGAGATCAGGAAAGATGAAATTTGGTTTGAGTAAGTGGCTAACTCGCCAAACTAGTGTTCAGTCAGCATGGAGCAAAGCACAGAGTAACCACCCCCGCGGCTCAGTCCTTAGCCAGCACATTAAACACTATGACCTACAACAAATGGTTGGTGGCATATCATCAGAAATATCATTGTCCCAGAGTTAGCTGGGACAGTGTAGTTAATGACTTTAACAAACTGGGATTAATACTCTGCTATTGATGGCCCAGTCATACTTAATAGGGAAAAAAAGAATTCCTCCTAAGTTCTGAAGTGGCAAAACCCAACTGAAAATGGCTTGGCTCATGCACATAAAAAACCCTGGGTTTTCTGATAGGGGGTATGTCAAGTTCTCTAAATAACTAAAATTCATGTTGCATGGACCCTTGTTATAAAAGTAAATTATGCTCCTGTCCTTCCTGCTGTGTTCTTCCCCACATAGTTATTAGTGGAATGATGTCACCACCCAAAGCTATGTCAACGTCCTAAACCCTCTGCATGCCTTCTGTGAAACAGGGCTCTCTCTGCAGATGTAATCAAGGTCATGTGCCTTCTTCTCCCCATCTTCTCCCGCCCCAAGTCAAAAGGGGCTTTAGTCAGTATGACTGGCACCCTTCTATAAGGAAACTTGTAACATGATCCCACAGAGGATGGGATGCTGGTGGCACTAAGAACCACCGACAATCTCCACACGCCACAGCTAAGAAGTGACAAGGGAGGCTTCTCCTGGACATGGCACTCCTGACATGTCAAACTTGGACTTCTGTCTTCCAGAACTGCATGCCAACAGACATGTTGTTGTTTTAAGTGTCCCAGCTTGTGGTACTTGGTTATGGCAACTGAACAGAAAAAATAAAGCTTTAGCTTAGAGGTGTATTTCTTTATAGGCCTTCGAACCTGTTCTGCTCAATCTTTATTTTCTGCTCTGTGAGACAATACCTCACGTGGTAAATGTACTATCACTCTGCAGCTTAACAGTGCTTCCCTACAGCAAGCTTCTCCCGACCTCTGCGGGATGTGCTAAGCCCTGCCTCTGCACTGTGCCCACAGAAAGTAGCATTCTCAACTCCATTGTGCTCCCTTCATGGCTCTGCCCTAACTAGACTTGCACCCTTGAACCCTTTGCTTACCTCTTTAAATAATGAACACTCAACATTCAGGAGAAAAGCGTGGAGAAGTAGTATCGGCAGCCTGGGTTGACTGAGTGCTTTCTGTCTTAATATAATTATTCTGAACGCCTCCACTGACCTGGTTATGGTTTCAAAGTGAAATGGTCCCCCTTAGCCTCTTTGTTCAAAGATCTGGACCCCAATTGGTGGTGCTCTTAGAGGAGGTTGAAGAACCTACGGAAACAAAGCCCCTCTGGAGGAAGTGAGTCGTCAGGGTGGCCTTTCCGTTTTGTCGTCTGTCCTACTTCATGTCTACCCTCTGCTTCCTGGTCTACTGAGCTGTGAGCAAGCAGCCTCATGCTCCTGCCACTAGAGCTGAGGGGTGTTCTGCCACAGTGCCAGCCCTCCATCAGACTTGTATTCTCACAGCATGAGCTGCAGCAAAAAGGAAGTTCATGTATTGATTGTACAAGCACTTGAAGGGAATAAGCATTGCATACCACAGTCTAGAGCCTTAGCCTAGAGGAAGCCACAGATGAAGGCCTGGTGGGCACTGACGGGGAGAGGAGACTGTAGGAGACTATTTTCCCTGGGAAGCAGTGGGAGTATGCTGGCAGAGCTGTCTGGGTGAGCTAGGGGACTACTGACCTAAGAGGGGTTACATGGTTACTGCTGGGCACCAGTGGCAACCAAAAAAGTAAGTATAAGGAGTTTCCCAAGAGCGAAATGAATTCTATGATTCCAACTTTCCCTCCTTGAAAGTTCACACAGGCCTCAGTTTCTTTTCTAACATCACATTAAAACTTTAACTCTACCTGAAAACTACCCAAAAAGCCCTAGTTTTGTTCACCTTACTAACAGTTAAATTAAAAAAAACCAAAACCCTGGAAATAGTCTGTGTTGGATGGCAGGAGCCGAGTATTCCTGCTTTGTGAGAGGACCTGGAGTAACCAACAGGCTGAAGGTCAGTAACAACGAGGGTTATTTATATAGATGACTGGGGGGAAAGGAAGGCCCAAAATAACCTTTAAAAACCACACTTGACAGGATTTACTTTGTGTAATTCTTACTTTTAAATCAAAACAACAACAACAACAAAACTCAATAAAAATTCTGTGGAATAGTCTATGAACTGAGAAGACCATAAACAAAAGAATTCACATGTGACAATCCAGACAGCAGCAAGAAAGCTTGACATTTTCCTATCCCTCCAGGCCAGGGCTAGGGTGAGTACGAACCAGCAATGGTGTCTCCATGCATTTCCTGTCTCCACCCTGCTGAGGCAGCAGAAAGGCAGCTCCTCAGCTTCCTGCTTCCCTTGCACTTTGTTTAAACTTTATGCTTAAAAGGCTGAGCCCAGCAAGACAGCCAGTGGGTAAAGGAGGCTGGCCCTGAAGCCAGATAAATTACAGTAGGATTCTTGGAACCCACACCAAGGGTGACAGGAAAGAATTAACCCTGAGAAACAAACACACACATACAAACAACTACCATTAAAGACAATTTAAATGAAAGTAAAATGTGTCTTGAACATTCATGAAGTATTTCACGAATCCTTAGAACCTGGAATGACAACTTTTCAAAAGACAGCTGAAATACTAGTGTTATAAAAAAATCTGAAAGCATGACATCATATGAATAAAGAATGACATCAATGAACAGAGTAAGGAGTGTCTCACAGGACAGCTATACACACAAATACTGTATGCACATATATATACATATATGTGCATATAACAGTTCAAGTATAAACTACTCGTCCTTTAAAGTTTAAGTGTACCTTTTCTGGAGGAAATTGACTATAGTACAATTCAGATGAAGGTGAATCTATTGTTTGCAGACCCAATCCAAGGCGCTGTTGGGTAATGGTGTAATTGAGAGACAACTATTATAGACAGACTTTCTGTTTGAAAGTTGTGTCTGTGTGTATACATGTTTGTATGGACATCCACACGTGTGTGGTTAAGTGTGCAGTGGAAAATGGAGGACAACCTCAGGTGTCACCTTCAGGAACTTCTTCGAGACACACTGGCCTTGAACTCACCAATTAGGTTAGACTGACTGACCAGTGAGCTCCAGGGCTCCTCCTGCCTTTGTCTCTGAGGAGATGGCATTACAAGTGTATTGCTACATCCTTGCATCTTCATATGTGTTCTGAGGACCAAATTCAGCTCCTTAAGCTTGTAAGGCAAGCACTTTATTAATTGAACTATTTCCCTAGCACCCCTGAGCCATCTCCACAACCCTAATGCGGCCTTTCTGCTCATTTGAATACTACAAGTTACATACAATCTTCATTCTAATCAAGATACTGCAACTCTCTCTCTCCTATAAGGAACATGGCATTTGTCTTAGAACTGCAGTAGAATACAAGATAGAGTCCTAGACAAAAATCAAGTACCCTCCTTACTGCTTGGTGGTCAGAAGTTCAGCTTATCAAAACATCACTTTCTTTTACCTGACCAGGCCTGCCAGGCCAGCCTGAGATCTTCCAACAGGTCAGTACCTGTTCCAAAGCACATTCAAAAAAGGTGATAATTGCCCCCTTAACACCCAGGCAGGCCTACACTGGGCTCATTAATCCTTCCAAGTCCTGTGTGTTTCCTCTCAAAACACCTGGATTCAAAAAGCAGGCAAAGAACAGCCTAAAGCTGTAGATGGATGCCTAGACCTGACGCACAACCCTTTTCAAAGCCCGGCTTTATTACAGAGGTAGCAGGACAGGATGAAATGTGTGAGGAGTGGACAAGAATAAGCGTTTTCAGGTTCATTCGATGAAATATCAAACTTCCTTCTAGTGGCTGGGCATAAAACACAAGACACCCTCAAGGACAGAAGAATCGGAAACAACTGTGACAGGAATTCAGAAGGTAGTAAGTGACAACCCAGGCTTTCTAAAACAAGCCAGCGCTTCAGAGAGATGAAGCTATAGGACTTTCCTGCCTGAACAGGAAAGAGAACAGATGCATGATTTGCCTGACCAAACCTAGAGCCATGTGTCGTGTCCCAAAATGTCCACGCCTGCACATCATTTCACGATGATCAGTTTGGGAACTCAATTCTAGAAATCGCTTTGCTTTTCAATGAGGATATACTGTGTTACTACCTGTAGAGCATCCATCTACGGTACCCAGAGAGTTCTATTCTATTTCCCTCATATAATAACATTCTATGAGGACAGTGTGTACTATGTATTTTAGGGTCACAACAAAACGCTGACTAAACTGATGGACAATGTGAGATTTGTATTTCTGCGGAGTTTATAATGAATATCTGAGCATTTAGAGTAAGAGTCAGAAAAAGCTATGCCAAGGGCTGCTGTGCTGAACTCTGAGACAGATGTGACAGTCAACCCAGGAGGGTTTTCCACATGCAATCTTGTGGAACCTTTGGTAGCCAGCAAAGCAGGTACAGTGCGAGTCCCGTGCTCCAGAGGAAGCAGGGAAACATACCAACACACTACACCTTTCCACTTCCCTGCAGCGGAAACAAGTCAGGCAGAGAAATAGTTATCATTTCATAAGTCTGCAGTAGAAAGAATGGTTTTGTGTCAGGCTCCTTCTGGAGTTTACTTAGCTGCCAAACTTGAGTAGCAATGTGTGTTAAGGAAATGGTTAGCCAAGACAGAACAGACCATTACTAGGACGGAGATGGGACTCTAGCTACGAAAAGTACCAGCCAAGGAAATCATGTAACACAACCTTCTCCTTCAGGGAAAACGAGAACTAACATCTAATCCTTTAGTCATACTGATCCAGGGCATGAAGTTTAAATTCATATAAAAACAAGTAGAAACTTGAAGAGATTATGGGGGGGGTGGAGAACCACCTCAATAATAGTCTTTAAGTAAAACATGGATGCTATATAATATATACCTAAGATTTATATTGAAATGGAGGGAAAAAGGATATTTATTCTAGAAAAAGAGGCTAAAATCCTTTAGCTCACCATGTAATGAGAGCAAAATAATGAGTATTAAAAAACTATTCCACCAAGTCTTCACAGCACAGTAAGAGTACTAGTTTTACAATCTAAGAGGTATTATTTCTACCTATAAGCACATCAGAGACACAATTACTAAGGCTAAAATGGTTATCTGACTGTCGTACCTATCGCTTGTAAAGGTAGCAGGGGCAGACAGAGACAGACAGACAGACAGACAGAGACACAGGCACAGAAAGAGAGACAGAGAATATGTAAGGTTTGTTTTTTTGTGTGTGTGAGGTGGTGGGGGGAGTATTTCCTTAAATGTAGTTTATTTTGAAAGTAATGAACTGTCTTTTGGAAATGATAATTTTCAGCTGATCAAATGCTACTCAGAAGGAAAGCAGCAAAAAAGGGTCTGGGTGCATCCAAGCTGTCCACTGGCTGAGCTGCTGTTATTGTCATGGTGACAAAGACAGCCAGAGACAACCCAGAGATGAAAATTATAGGACAGGAAGTTCCAAGGGGGCTCATTCAAGTGGCTGTGTGAGAAAAACGCTGGCATGCTAGAGACTACAGTGACCATCAATTTCTCAGTATAAACTTCCATTACCCTTGCTAAACACAAAGGAGTGCTAAAGTGTGCTCAGAGTTCTCTTTCATGTGTTCTTCTCAACTTCAGAAAGTACAGCGAAGATTTTTGGAAAACTCTTAGCTAATTGGATGTGCAATCCTGATGCAACTATATCCCAAGTAGCCATGCCAATTAAAAACTTCCCAGTTGAGAGGGACTCCTTCCCCCAGGATCGTCATTATGTACTTCTAAAACTTCATGTGATGTAGTTTCTAGGTCATATCTATGGATTGGTTCCCACAAGATTCACCCTGCTAGGACTCAATGAATTTTAAATGAATATTTCTTATGTCTTCGTGGCTGACAAAGAGGACCAGCCATTCATTAGGAATAAAGCCTGGAATGATTACGGAGTCTGATGTATTTCTGCAATGAGTACAAATGAATCAGAACAAGCTACACTCTTCCATTACCTGACACTGAGCAGCTTCTCTCACAGTATAAAAAATAGTTGAATTTTCTTTTGAAACAGAGACAACATACTACTGAGCCAACTGGCAAAGATGTATTAACTACAAAAAGAGAAAGTCTTTAGGCAATTGGCCAAATGGTCATATGATTCTGCTGGAAGTTCCTGGGCCACCTTCAGAGGTCAATCTGCCAACTGCAGCAAAAGCATTACAATCATACACAAGGGACTGCCACAAAGAGTGTATGGAAACATTGTAATCTAAGTATCTAATACTGAGTAACCCATCAAATAGCCAATGAATGAAAAGATCACGTCACTGGGGACACTCTATGTCCTTGGTTCAGTGAGACACTAGGAAACAAAAAAAATGGAAACATTGAGATTCAGTGATACACTGTCAAGAAACCATAATACTCCTTACAAACTTAGACCACTGCTCTCTAACAGAAAGAGAACCACAAATGCAACTATATCTATAATTTAAAATTTCCTAGTAGCCACATTTAAAATAATAAAAAATGTAAGTTAATTTTAATAATTGTTTCTGTAACCCAATATATCCAAAATGCCCTCATTGCAACCTGTAATTAATATAAAATGGCAGTGAGCAGGGTACCATGTTCCCACAAGTATTTGAGATCTGGTGTGTATCTTTCCAAGGCATCTCTACTTGGACTGGCCTCACCCCCACGATGAAGAGCCACATGTGGGTACTGGCTGCTGTTAACTATGCAGATCCAGTTTTTTTTTTTTTTTTTTTTTTTTCTGGGCGGATGCCTCTTTTCTGCTTAAACATTTTTCTTACTATGGTAAATGGTAGCTTGGCACTATGTGTAAATCACAGTGAAAGGGATTTTGGTACTAGCTTATGTTTTTAACAGCTGCATTAAAAGTGGGCAAAAATCATCAACAGAGTCCAGCCTTCACACTTGTTATGTCTGCTTTTGAAGTTGGGTATAAGAGTGATGATCTTTGAGAACATCTGAATAGTAAGATCCACCTGAGAAGTTCTAGCACTGTTTCCATTCTCAGCTTAGTAGGTAAGGTTCTGTATTTCCTCTGACCATTTAGGCTATATCATGTGGACAGTAAGGTTTCAGTAATTTTTTCTTGGTCACCCCCAACTCTTGAGGATTTACTCAACACTAACGTTTAAAACTTTCTTGTATCATCTTTGCAGCACTCACTTTATGGATGATTAGCGTATATGATGTGAGATCCCATGTCAGAATGGCACATTTTTAAGAAAGCCCACATTCGGGGGCTGCAGGATGGCTTACATGGTAGAGGTGCCTGTTTGCCACGAGGCCTGATAACCTGAGTTCAAAATTCTGGGTCCCACTTGGTGAAAGTGTGGCATTGAGAGTGCTGAATGCCACAAGCTGTCCTGTCTGTAAGTCTATACACACACACACACACACACACACACACACACACACACACACACACACAGGCTTTTAAAAAATACTTACATTGGAAAACCAGCCATACTTACTATCTGAAAGTAATAATAATTAAAAACCACAATAATCCTGAGTAAGTCTAAAGCTAGCCAGCCTTGCCGATCTGTGATTTGTTTGTCACCAATTTCACATTCAAACCATAGGACACTAAGGGGGCAACCTGGGCATCTACTGACTCTTAAAGCAATGTTTTTGCAAACCAGAAATGGGCATCCTGCAGAGGAGGGGCCAATAGCTCAGGTATATCAGGCTTGGTGAAGAAGGCTATGCAGGACTGAGTCTCACTTGACCCTGAAGATTCTGTTCTGCCAATTCCCCAGTTGCATGAAAGGTCCTGGGACCAAAGCCTCATCAGGGTTAAGAAGTGTGCAGAAAGCTGTCACTCATGTCTGTAAGTTATAAGTGTTCTTCAAACACCTCAGCATCTGTAACTAGAAAAACTGACAATCTTTTTTAAAAAAAAAAAAAGAAAAGAAAATGAAGAAAATATAGAGAAAAACAATTAAAAAAAAACAACCTAGAGCTATATACCCTATAAGCTGTAAACAAAAATTTCAAAACTTCAGGTAGTTCTTACTGTATGTATGTCATAAATTAAAGAGAACTTTTAAAAATAGGTACTTGTGAGGCACATAAAAAGATTCCACGAAAGATGATGGGATGACACAACTGGAGAGTTGGTGCTTGTGGATCATGTGACTTTGAATTTCTCTGTTACTATAATGACAGGACATAGAAGTAAAATATAGAACAGAGCACTCAACTTGCTATGCTTGATACTAGAAAGTTACATTATAGTCAACTATTTAAATATGGTCTAAATAAAAATGCAATCAAACTCATTTACCCAAACAAATCTGGTATTTCTGCATATCAGAAAAGCAAGAATCCTAACCCATCCATTGTTCGTTCGTTCCTCCCTCCTTCCCTTCCCTGCTTCCACTCATCTATCTGCTTACCCTCCCTTTCCTCTCAAATATATTTTGACCTTGTTAGGGATGGGAACTATGTCATATGCACTGCTTAAAAATTTTAATCTACTATCTAATACAATGCTCTTTAAATGACAGGTGCTTAATATATGGCAGCGGAATTAATTTTTTTTTAATCTTAAAAAGAGTTACACTGGAAAGAAAAGCCATGGTTATAAGGCAGAGATACAAGGGTGAGTATGTAAGATAACCTGATGAACACTCACTGTGGGAAGAGGGGAGGGGATTAAACAGCCTTTGTTATGTTCCCTGTGTGCGCTGGGTGGGCACTGTCCAGGAACTTTACACACATCATGCCACATAATCTTCACAGCAGTCATTACAATCACCATCTTATCAACCGAGAACCATGGAGGTTAGACAGGAAAATGAGCATGCCCAGCCAACCTCAAGCAACTGTGCAGGTAGCCAGGATTGCCCAGGCCTTACCATCAGGCTATATTCTCCTTTCCTCATGACCTAGATGGAAAACGGTTTAATAAAAAGCCAAGATGGCGGCTTGTACAGGCTGTAGCTGTCCATGTCCGTGGTCATCTCCCTGTCCTCTATGACCCGTGACACATCTCATTTCTTATGATAATTATAAATTGATATACAAATAATAAACTGATGACCAAGTTATTTTAATATTGTTCAGTAAAAATTTCCCTGGGAAACATAAATACTTCAAGCTCTACGTTTTGATAACAAGATTTCAGATGCTAATTCTTCTTGTGTTTTTGATGTAGCTGAAAACAAACACGTTGAAGCTATGTTGCTACTTTGAAGCCACTTGGGGCGAACTACAAGTTCTGGGAACAGCATTTGTAAGTTAGTTTCTGCTACAATTCCAGGATCTGGGACACAATAGTGTATTTATTATACACTGTGGGGTGTCTTTTTAAAAAGGTTCTCAGACAAGGAACCAAATTAGCAAAATGAGTAAGTAGAAGCCCAGTGGCCATTCATTTTAAATACATACAAGAGATACAATTTTTTAAACAATGTCCTATATTCATGTATATACAATAACCTTTGTGATTGAAGTAAATTATAATAAGGTATAGTTATTGAAAGTTAGGTTAGTGTTTAGTTTATAGGGTTGTATTGTTACAGAAAAATACATTTTAAGTTGAAGTGTGTGTGTGTGTGTGTGTGTGTGTGTACTTTCACACTAATGTCTGAATCATCACCAGGGCATTGAACTTGTACTATATTCAGAACACTGAATAGCATTCTATGTCCTTCACTTTAGAAGCCTCTCAGTTTTAGATTCTGATGTGTCAGTCATCCTCACTCATATACATGAACAGAGCCATCCAGGAGGAAATGTGGTGTGCTGTCCTACACAACTCTAATGGATTAGCTTCTGTTAATGAAATGCACACGTCTTTACTATCAACCAGGAAAAGAAGGAACAGTTCATTCATAACTTCTAAATTTTCAACTTCCTCTTTATATTTTTCTAATTTCTCACAAACATATTGCTTTTGAGAACAAACTATAAGAACATCCCATTCCTTTGCAATAATTTATCACTAGATCAATGCTATTTAAAGAATATTGGTCAAAATATTTTTAAAAGAGTGAGACAATCATTTGAATACATGTCTGATTCTGTACACACCCACTAGCAGCTTTTTACAAGGGTCAACACTGAGCTCATGTTCTCATGGTAAATATGCGATTAACGTATTAGAGGGAAGAACTTCTCAAAGTACACTCCTAGGGAGCCCACACTCTGGTCTCAGTTATCTTAGGAGTCCCACGGTAACAGTGGCTGACCACTGACTTGAGGGGAAAGGACTCGAGGAAGGGGCCCTCAGGAAGCAGTGGGAGAAATCACAGGAGGCTGATGTATGTGCAGCACCAGCAGTGGCCAGAACACAGTGTGCGTGTAACATACAAAGAATTTACAGTCTCCTGATTTCACAGGCAATATTAATAGACTTTAAGATCTAGTATGGAGATTATGAAATGAGACTTTCTGGCCAATGCTGGACAGACCAATGACAGGCAATGACTGGTTAAGCTTATGAAACGTATCTTTGGGAGAGCTTGAATTAAACTCTTGAGTTCATTCCTTCAGTATCATTTGAAAGCTGCATTAAGTAATATAGTTGTAAAATCACGTGACTAGGTTAGAAGTAAAAATCTAACCTTAGATACTGCCTTACAATGACTTATCCACAACAATATTTATTGTGAAATGTGAAGTAAAAGGGAAACCAAAATGGGGGATAAAATTCTTTGGCCATTTTAGTGTGCCTTGCTGGTTCAATTTATAACAGAATGGCGCAGCTCAAATGCCCGACTCCTTGCTAATTAGACACACTCCTTTTGAGATGTCCCTAAGAACAAGGAAAGTGTCCTCAGGTAATGTCTAATTAGCATATCTCTTTCTGTGGAGGTTTAATGGGATTTTTGCTTCTTCTCTTCAATTCTGCTTGGTAGACTCTTAACTCCCTGCCCCATAGGGAAGACAAGGCTTCCTGTCTTTGAGTGTGCTAAGGGGATTCCAGCCTCTGCAGCTGACCCTAGGAATCAGCTTCAGTTTGGGGATGAGCTGGGCCTGGACGCCTTCCAAGGCTGCAGGAGCAGTCGAGGATGGGGCTGCAGGGCTGAGATCAGGGAGAAGCATTTGCTATAGCATCATCTGTTTATGATAAAAAGCTGGAAATAACTTGAGTGTGTAGAAATCATTTGAGTCGGTAGTACCCACTCAAAATTAGTATAGGGTTTTGAAGGATATTTAATGGCATGAAAAAGTCTGACTATACCATTAAGTAAAACAAATACATAGGCATTCGTAGTTCTATTCTGATAAAATTATTACTTATCTATCCGTTTATACATATACATGTTAAGACCACACCTTACTCTGTAGCTCACACTGGCCTTCAACTCTTGTCCGCTCTTATGTGCAGCAGAAACAGTATATTCACACCCACCTATTCACACACACAAGCACATACACACACTCGCCCAACTCCAGGAAAACTAGTAATCCTACAATTTTATAAGAGCAAGTTTATGGTCAAGAACAAAAGAGAACATTTTACAAAGGGGAACAGACTGAGAATGTACTGAGCCCCTGGAACAAGGGCCATGACTTTTAGGTATTACAAACGACTAAGGGGTCACTGAGGTCTACTTAACAGTATCATTTCTCTGAAACGTATTTCTATTAGCTATTTCTCTGAAACGTATGTGAGTTTTTATTCCTAAGATCTTAAAAGAATCTATGTATTGCTAACATCCTTAAGAGTATTTCAGTTTTCTGACAATTGAACTTGGAAGTTTCATCTTTTCATGAAGCAGTAGAACACATACTAATTTCTTTAGTTTGGAACCCACCACGAATACTTCCTTTGGGACTAAACCACAACACCAGGCTATACCAGGAAGCAGGCTACTGACAGGTGGGTGAAAAATGTTCACTTCAAATTATCCAGAGGGGTAGAGTAAGCTCAAGAATTCCTTTCTGTACAGAATCAGATTTCCAGTGAACATTCCTAAGGTAAACATCAGTGTGCCCATCAAAGGACTGTCTACAACAGTTGTTCTGCATTTCCCAAATTCTCTGAATATCATCACAGGGGGAGGAAAGGTTACATTTACACTGTAAGGGGAAACAGGCTCTGGTAGCGTGGGACCACATTTTGTAGCTGCAGCCAGATGAGAGTCATGGCTCTGTCTTACGCCTGCTTCTGGAACCGGAAACAGAGCAATGGGCCCTCAAGTTCTGCTGTGAAGTGCACTCAACTACTGATATAATTAAGAACAGTGACGCCAGGTCCCACATGGTTCAACGAGGTGCACTGCTGCTATGATGGGAACTCTGACCTCTGACTTGAGTCACCTGGGCTAAAACTTAATTGTCACATGGAGAAAACAGGAGTGAGGATGGTGGGAGCAGGCTTCCTGTGAGGCATGTGATTGTTAAGTACTATTTGGTAACACTTGCTCTGCCATTAGCAGAGTAATTACAGAAAACCTTTTACTGAAATCTAAAAATGAAATCCAGAAAGTGAGACCACAATGTATCTTTTCATGTGTTATTAATTCAGCAAATTATATGGTATATTTTCCAAAGCACTAAACCATGAGCTACAAGAGACTGACCTTCGGTGAAATTAGGCTGATGTTTAAAACAGCATCACAACTCCTGTCAATACATGTTTTAAAACTGCATATATGACCTTCTATCCTATCCCCTGCTAGCCAAATCTGCATCCAGATCTTCTGGGAATACTACCAGTCATTTCTGATTGTTCCATGATAAACTTTGATAAAAGTAATCAATTAGAAATTCAAACACATTGGAACTAAAAATGACTTGGGTGTAGTAATTTTTTTATTCGTTGAGACAGGGTTTCTCTCTGTAGCCCTGGCTGTCCTGGAACTCACTCTGTACACCAGGCTGGCCTCGAACTCAGAAATCTTCCCGCCTCTGCCTCCCAAGAGTAATTTTTAAACATTTCGAACATTATATATATATATATATATATATATATATATAATATAAAAATATATATTATATATATATAAAATATATATATATATATATGTGTGTGTGTATGTATGTGTATATATATATGGGTGTGTGTATATATATATACATATATATATATACATACATACATATATATATATTAAAGTCAATGTGAAATCAATGATTCAGCTTTCAATTACAAAACTACTCAATTACAAACTATTTCAATTACAAAACTACTAATTATCTTACTGTCCTATAACAGCTGGCAACATAAAAACAGGTAAATGATTAAGTAGGTAGGGACTGGGGACACAGCAGCAGGTGTCTCCACTGAAGAAGACAGTTTATCCTGCAGGAACAGCCACCTCAGACTAAGCATCTACCTTTCCGAATTCTTCCAGATTGGCTGTAGCCAAAGGCAGAAAGCAAGAGGTACATCTCCCCATGCCCTCCATAACTATGATGCTTGTGACATTTCCCCATGCCCTCCATATCTATGATGCTTGTGATGCGCACTTTAGTCTATGACTCTAATACGTGGAGACACCAAGGTTTTCTGCAAAAACACAAGCTATTTATTTCAAGGGACGACATCAAATTTTAGTTTTTTTGGGAAGTGTGTTGAAATAGTAAAACATTTCTGAACTAAACCATTTGATATCTACGCAGTGCCTACTATGTCGGCAATCACTGTAGATACCAGCCATGAGGACAGAAAAGAAAAACCCAGTATTACCAGACAACTGGGTCAGTGTCAGGTACAATGCCCAAACACAAGTGTCTCAGATAAGCTTTCATGTACTATGTCTTTTATTGATGAACTTTTATATTATGCCTCTCTGTTTAAATACCATTCATTTAAATACCATTCGTTCACTACACTTCTAACATTTATGAGATTCCAAGTGGACTCAAGACTCTCCCTGCCGGTTGAGGCTAGGACCAACATAAATAGTATCATCATTTAGCATAATGCTTGAATAATTCGATGTTAAAATCACACCAGACAAGTAATCCATCATGCATGATCTCTTAAAGTAAAAGGGCTCCAATAATTTTTATGGAAACAGCTATGTGTGTTGTAAAGTTGGTGGTCTATATGGCAATGAGGACATACGCAGTGGTGTGGGAAATGGCGGTTAGCGGTGGTGATACATCCGCCATTCCAAGATGGCGCGGACATTGTGTCCTCCCCACTAGTAAACAACTAACTGCGCAGGTGCAAGAGGCAAAAGAGGGCCAAAGTCACTGCCCATCCCGGGGCGTATTATGGGTGATGAGTGAATAGCCAATCAGAAGTGAACACGTCACTCTAGGGTGTATTTAAGCTGTGCCTCTTCCTGTCTTTCCGTCTTTCCGCTTCTGCTTATACAAGAATAAAAGCCTCGCTGTGGTAACCACCCGAACACTGCCTCTCGTGTCTCTCTTCCACGGGCGAAGGGGACACGGGAGGCGCGCGGAACACAGTGGTTAAACATAAATTAGAACATTAGCATTCTTTCCCTATCTTACTAATGTGGAGAGCAAGCCTCCAGAAAAATCTGCTTAAAGTCACATGGTAACTCTAGTAGGAGATGAAATGAGAACCCTGTCCTACCTCTTGTGAAGCCCCAGATGCTAAGCTGAACAACCTATAGGACAGTCAGGCTCTGAATCCTAGCAGACAGATATAAGATGGCAGAAGCTCAGGCAAAGGGGCTCAGCAGACATTTCCACACTGTGGCTTATTACTGTTGTATGAAAAGCAGCTGGAAATATAGGAGGTGGAGGAAAAATTAGTTGTCAGCATTTCAAGGCAGGAAAAGTTAGCCCATAAGGCTAGTGTCTCAGGACTGTGACAAGTTCCTCTAAGGGGAACTGAAACCACTGACTTCTAAGAAAATTAAGAGACTTGAGGTAAGGGACACTGATTCATATGCCATGTAACACATATAACAACACAATCTCATTTACATTTAGGAAGCTTAAATACTTAGTATGTTGCTCTGGGTTCATTTCTATCCAACCCTTGCAAGTAGCTGGCAGATCCAAGGCTTACAATCAAGTACTCTGCTTCTATGCTAACTTCAAGTTGTACACTCTGTCTTTTACTTATTCGTGGAGAAGACACTTCAGGTAAGTTCTTCCCAAAGACAGGCTACAATGTTATTTACCATCAGAATTCTACTCATTAACATGGGCAAACTAGTCCAGATGTATACCTAAGCATATTCAGTTCCCAGTATGATACAGATACAATGGGCAGTAGCCAGTGAGCCTGTCTGATGTTGCATGTATGCCTAGATAGCTTGATCATTCTTTCTCAGTGGTGGTTCACTTTGCTGGTTTCCTAAGATGGGCATTTTGTTTATTAATACTATAGGAAACAAGAATCTGAGCACACACACACACACACACAACCACCACAGAAAATATCCCAATAGCCTTCATATGTAGTTAGTCTTGGCTGACCTGAGCTGCTGATGGGAAAGCTGGCTCACCTCTGCTCTCCTCATCCTTTTAAAGAATGCCCCACCAAGACAGGAACATGGTGGAAGCTGCCACCAAGCTAGAGGCTGAATACTCAATCTTCTGACTCTCATCAGGAATGGATCCGCCATTTGTAAGCTACTCTTCAAAGTGTGGATTATGAAAGCAATTCAAATCCAGAAAAAAGCTGGAGAGGAGAAACCAGTGCTCCTGTTTGACCCAGTAACTAAGTCTCTTGAACATTACAGGGTTCCAAACAAAATCTCTTAAAGCCACCTTCGGGGGTGGGGGGGGGAGAACCACACAAAAAGCAACGCTACTTGTTCATTTGGGTTACTTAATAAACTTAAACATAATGTAAATATTATATACTTTAAAAATAAATATTAAACAATTTCAAAACAAAATACTAAAAAAGATGATGAACTAAAATGGTTTCCTAACACACATGAAAGAAATCCCTTTGCTATCAGCAAAACAAACAAACAAACCTAAACACCCCCCCCCAAACAGTGTAAAAGCACTCCCAGAGAGTAATCCTTTTGTGTTTTACATTGAGTATCATGGCTAGCATGGAGCAACACCTGGTAGACTGCATGCCTACCATGTAGGATGCCCTAAGTCAAATCCCACCACCTCATCAAATGGGCTTGGTGAGACATGCCTTTACCTTCTGTACTTAAGAAGGGTAGGCAAGAGGATCAGAAGTTCAAGGTCATCCTCAGATGCTCAGTGATTTTGAGGCCAGTCTAGGCTATATAAAATTCTGTTGGAAAAGAGAAAAGAATATCAGAGAAAACAGAAATGACTGAACTAAAGGAATAAGACTGTTTTTAGTATCAATGCAGAAGTGAGACCATGGATATCTTTTCCTTTCCAGGGGTCAGCAGTTAATCACTTAGAGTACTAGAACAAGATTCTATTACCTCTGAAGGTCTAATTCATAAGGCTTAATTTTCATAGAAATCCCTAACATCATTGCTCACAAGGTACTTCAAACCACCCAGCAAAAGTAAATCCAACCTTGACCAAACACAAGATCCTCAAACACGCTTTTATGTAACAAGTGTTCATGGTTCTAACAGCGTGCTATGCTTCTTTACTGAAATGCTGTTCTGCCCTTATTTTTTTATCCCTGTGTAACTAACATTCATGTGCCATCCAGTGGTGCAAGAGTATCACCACAATAATGCACTTCATTGACAGGAAAGATCAAGTGAGACTGTGAAACTAGAAAATTATTCTAAGCAGAAGAGTGGTGAACACAAGACAGGAGCAAGACTAATTAGCTCCTCCTAGAGGTTAACCAGGGACACTATGGATGAAACCAACTTCCAAGTCTAACAACAAGGTCTACTTTTCGCATGTATAATTACCAACTATTATTTTACCAATCTATAAAACCATGTGAAAGCATTCTCTCATATACTATCATATAAATTGTGTTTCTAATTGGAGAGATTTTTCTGCATTTCGGGGCCAATTCATCTAACCCGACTGCATACCAGAGAGGCTGGGATACCCTGTTTGGATGACATGTTTATACTTCATAAGTCTCTTTCACATTCATTATCTCAATCTTAATTTAAAGCTCATGGCAGAGAAAGAGGCTAAAATAAGCTGTAAAAATAATGAGAGAGAGACAGAGAGAGAGAGACAGAGAGCGAGACAGAGACAGAGAATATTTGGGTTTTGACCCTTTGAGAAAACAATGGCTGGCATAGTAATTATCTCTAATGTTATTACTTAAAACAATTTTTTTATTGTTCTCAATTAAGGATCATTATTCTATTTACTGCTCTTATAATGCAGAGAGAAAGGAAACTATCATACTATAACCTATACAGCCTAACATTTTGTTAATTAACACACACTGGATGCACCGATGTTGTCTGTAAGGTCTTTCAGAAAGCCAAACCACTCAAAATATTCTCTTAACAAGAGAAATAAAAATTGTATGTCTTCTAGTTAGAATTTTCTATTGCTGTGATGAAAACAGCAGGGTTGAAAGCAAGTTGGGAAGAAAAGGGTTTATTTGGTTTACACTTCTACAGCATAGTAAGTAGTAATCACTTAAGTAAGTCAGGACAAAAACTCAAACAGGGCAGGAACCTGGAGGCAGCACCTGGCATTTTCTAACTGGAGGAAATTTTCTCAACTGACATTCCCCCCTTTCAGATAATTCTTGCTTGTGTCAAGTTGATCTTAAACTAGCCTGCAAAGCATGTATCTATCTTACATTCAAACATCTAAGTCTGTATGTATGCCAATGTGTGCATATATATGTGACACAGACAAATAAGTACATGAAATGTAGTCTCGATTAACTTATAAAGGAACATATAAAAAGATAAAATAGAGATCAAAATAACCAATGACAAGGAATATATGAAACAAGACAAAACCTAGGGAGGAATATAATGGCTTTGACGGGAGTATACTATTTTAAGAGTAAGATTCCGCCCTGTGTTTATCTAATGACTATCAACTGGGGCTGACCAAATACAGGAAAATGACCTGGAGACAAACTGTCTGCCTGACAAGAAGTCTATTCCAAGCTGTTCTAAGATACACCCATCTTTTGATGATGACTGGTCCTAATAATGGCCTTCAAGGACAAGCATTAACTGTAACTGAATCATGGAGAAAGAAAATGGATTTCAAAGGATTCTGTTGCCTTGAAAACCAACAGTAAGGTGAAACTCCATAATCAGAAAGCCAGATTAATTAGTAGCATGTATTTCTTGATGATACTGGAAGATATCCCAGTTAATGATTACTTGGGATTACTGTTTTGTGCAAGAAATCAATAAAAAAAAAAAAAAAAAAAAAAAAAACAAAAACCCAAATGTACATTCAAGCACCCCCCTCCCCCCACACACACACCACTACCACCACCATCATCATTATCACCACACCACCACCACCACCAACAAAACAAACCAACCAACCAAAAAAATCCCTGAAATTAGTCAAGGTTCTAGTTCTGTAGAAAACAGAGTGGCCATTTCTTTCTCCTTGCTTTGGATCAGAGCCAGAAGGAATCTGCTGGGAGTTCTAAGTAGCTTTTAACTGGCATGCTGAGTATGGTGAGTTACTTGTGGTCCTGTGAATAGGGTGGGACTCTGAAGCCAAGCAGAAGTGTGTCTTCATCTACATATTAGCAGGTCCACTGGAGAGGTGTGCTAGCATGTGGCCGCTTGATTGTTGTTTCCTGACCTCTAGTTCAGTTTGCTGATATCAACAGTTTAGAGCAGGCAGCTTAAAGCAGCTGGTTTCTTATTTATCATTCTTTAATCTATTCAGTTACGGGTAGGTGGCTTGCCTTCTAACAAAAAGTGGTTGATGCTACAGAAATATACATAACAAGATAACAGTAAACAGATGAGAAAAACAGGATGAAGGAGAAAAATACGTATCATGGGGCAGGTCAAAGTAAGCCTTCCTTCACCAAGGCCTTTCCCAACACTGAGTAATACATATTCATTCACAGCAGCTTAGCAAGGGAGGGGAGACAATTGATTCTATTTGGTCATCAAGATAATAATTCTAAATAATTTGGGCTCTAAACTCACACCCTAATCTTCTTGGTGATGTATACAGAGGCATTTTATTTCTTAATTAAAAATTATTTACTGATACTTGCATATATGTGTACACATTTCCAGCAAATTATATACAATATGATTCTTAATCTTATGCCTGTATGTGTTCAATGTCTGTAGGTATACACGTGTGCAGATCTGTACATGTGTGTAAGCTGTAGAACAACCTTGAGTGTCCTTCTCAGGAACAGCATCCACCTTCTTGGAGATGGGGTCTTTTAGTTAGGCTAGACCAGGTAGCCAGCAAGTCCTAAGGATTCACCTGTCTCTACCTCCCAGCACTGTGATTGGAAGGGCATGACCATGCCAGGCGCTTTTTATGTGGGTTCTGGAGAATGCAGTCAGATACTGACTGAGCTATCTATCCCCCATTCAGCCTTTACACAACACAGTATTAGAGGGTTAAAGTGTCCTGACAAGTGAGTGGTACCAGGAAAGGGGGACAGTGAGGGCCAAGCATAGCTGGAGGCAGCTCAGTCTCTGCACAGGGTGGCTAAGGCAGGCTGATCAGACAGAGACACAAGCAGAGTCTTAACCAGCAGATAAAGGGAGTTGGGGCCAGGCAGACAGAGGTCTAGTGTGTGAATAAACACTAAGGAGTTCTCTGTTGCTGGCATGGGATAGTGGGGGAGGGGTCAGAAACTCATGGGAAAGGGGCAAAGAGCAGGTGTGCTCTATAGCCTTAGTAATATCTGTGAATGTCTCAGCAGAGAAAAACAAAAGGTGTGAAATAGCCACAAGGAGTATGCCAAGGCTCTGGTTCGTCCAGAACAGCATCGAGAACCAGAGTCAACCTGTACATTTTGTGCAGATGTGGACAGCAGTGGGATTCAGAGCATTCAGGAACATGCCCAGAGATGTTTATTCTTATGACTCATCTTGGTATAAAAACATGCAAAGACATGCTCAGACTGGAACAAGTCTCCAACCGTGACACTGTGGTCCTAGCATGCCTAAGGCCACACTGCTGGGATGTTTATAAATGATCAGCTACACCTGTGCAGAGAGAATGGCCGCTAATGTGCTACAGTTCAAGGTGCCTAGAAAAATGTCACCGTGTTTTTCTCCAATGCCATTAAAACTCTGCTCTGGACAAGGCTCACTGGTGGGGCCCATGCAGCAGCCCAGACTCTAAGAGCAGCAAACTTGGCAAATGATCACATCTGTGGAAAGACTCAACGGCAAGAGCTCTGTGAAGAAGCATAAGCAATCCTGGGAAACCCAGATGACCTACCATCTGATGTCTCTGTAGGGCAGGAAAGGTGGTACTAACACCCAACAGAAAGGCAACTGAGAACAACTCCTTAGCATGTGCAGGATGAGCTACTTCCGGAAGAGGAATTCCAGCCCATGAGCAATTCGCAGGCTACAACTAAGAACTCTAAACTATAATTGCACTTACTTAATTTTTAAACTAAAAAAAAAAAAAAAAAGTTTTTGAGATAGGATCCTACTGTGTAGCCTGGTTAGAATGTAACTCACTAGGTAGACCAGCTGGCGTTAAATGTAGAGATCCAGCTACCTCTGCCTCCCAAGTGCTGGGATTAAGGGTGTGTGGTCCCATGCCCAATACAACTGTTACTTTTTTATTTTAAGGTAGCTAAAATACAAGTGAAATAAACCTCTGCAGCTAAAACATATGTCCCAGATGGGTTGTTTCTTGCCTTCAATATTAAGAAGAAAGGCAACGGAGTGAGGCCCCAAGTGAGAATGAGTAAAAGCACACACCATACACACACACACACACACACACACCTTCCTATCACGGAAGAGATCAATCAAGCTATGAGCTGCTGTGAGTCAGTTTGAGTATTTGCTGATTTTAATGATTACTGACAAATTCGTGGAGCTGTTACACATCTTCTCTTTTCTTTGAAGAACCCTTAAGAGAAGGGATCAGATTTCCTTTCCAGAGGAAAGGCTGGCCACCAGATACTTGAAATAGCACCAGTATTCCCAAGGGAGCCACTCTGATAGAACTAATGACTGCTATACAAACTGACAAAAGATGATGACCAACCCATGTTCCTCGTGCTACAACTTCAGAACAAGTAGTCAGAGAGCATGGGAAATATTTATGTATACCTCTTCCCCTGAAGAGGTCAAGGCTTCTGGCAAATATATGTGCAGTAACTCCGGACAGAAATAGATACGGAGTTAAAGGTGAAGAGAAAGTAAAGTCATGAATACATTATTCCCTAGATACAAGAACCAGATAGCAACTCATTGGGCCTGCCAACACTGTGTTTATCTCAACTTAGAATAAGAAGGAAACGTTATTATGAAATTTGAGTGTTCAATGGAGCAAAGTCCTGAGTTTTGATTTTTCTCAACTCTACAGACAGAAGGCACTTCCTCAGGGTGGGAGGATGATGGGTGGTGGCTGAGTCTTTCTAGTGGCAATATCCTGTGTGCGATGCCAGTCAGATGACTGACTAGGGCCGGAGCCACATGCAGATAGTTTTAGGGTTCATGTAGAAAGCTGTGATGACTTTGAATCCCCCAGTGAAATCTGTGCTCCCTGGAGTGACTAGCCAAACAGGCTACTATATCATTAACTTTCTGTTTATTGCCTCTTATCCTTTCAATATGACGGATGATAGGAAATGTGAATATGCAAGACACGCTGATGATCACATCTGTATTATGTTGCTTCATGTGCAGATACTGGATGAATGTGTTTCCTCCCATCTCTGGTAAATTTGAACTTATACATGAGTCACTAGGAGAGTTTACTCTGCCTTAGTATTTTTTTTTTTTTCTTTTGGTGAGCTCAAGCCCGTGCATGTTCATTCATATAAAATTGTACCAACGTCCTACATACACATCACTCTCAAACAAATACCAGGCCAGAAGCAGGTACAACTGGTTGGCACAAATGCTCCCAGCACCCAGGGGCCAGTTGTATAACAGAGAACGGCCTTGCCAGCTGAATCATGATGAAGTGACATCAGGGGCTGGCATGGGTTCTACGTTTTAGGTGCTCCAGTCTGTCTTCTCTGTCTACTGTGAAACCTGTGAACAGCTGTGTTATTAGGGACTCAATGGAGAAGCAAGGAGCTCTCATTGTGTGCACCTTCAAGATCAGCTTAATTCAAAAGTTTACTTAGAAAATGGGATTAGCAATTGTCAATTTTTATACTGTAAAATTGCTTATGTATGTAACTGATAAATCCCCAAAGTTGTACAACCAAATAGAATAGAGACATAAGTCGGACAGTTTACACTGTCTATGTCATTGTTCTATGGCAGCTGTCACCCAGGAGCCCTGATTTCAGCTCCGTGAGTTGGCCTCACCGATAAGTTTACAAAAATTGTTAAGTTTCCATTTACAAAATATGATAAAATCACCACTTTTAAACATTTATGTATGCCTCTGTTTAATAGTTAAGTTTACTACTTAAAAATTATAACAACAACAACAAGAAACCCCCAACCTGGTTGAGATAGTGCTGTTACAGGCAGAAGGAGGCTTCTGTCCCATCAGGTCCCAAGGCTGAGTGGTACCTGCCATCTTCAGCAGTGAGCAGCTTTATCTAGTGGCCATCAAGTATAATCTAACACAATAGCAGCACAATACAGTAGAGACATTGTCCTAGTGTCTAGTGTCTAGAGTGAGAAGCTCTTCAGTGAATGAAGCTCCAAAGCTGTCACTTTATTCTTCAGGAATCTGCTTCTCATCCTGTTGACAAGCACTGGGCAGCGGAGAGAAGACATGGGTATGTTCTTTGGAAAGCAATGGAGGTGCAGCAACATCATACGTATGAGCAAGGGCTAAGCTGAGCTTCTGTCTACTCAGGAATGAAAAGGGTAGCCGGGCGGTGGTGACGCACGCCTTTAATCTCAGCACTTGGGAGGCAGAGGCAGGTGGATTTCTGAGTCCGAGGCCAGCCTGGTCTACAGAATGAGTCCAGGACAGCCAGGGCTACACAGAGAAATCCTGTCTCAAAAAAAAACAAACAACAACAACAACAACAACAAACAACAAAAGAATGAAAAGGGTCAAAGCCAGCCCAGGTGGGTGTTTCAGAAGACACAATTTGTTCTGACTCAGGCACATCCTAATCCTGTTTTCTCAGTTGTAAACTTCCTGGGAAGTTTTTTTTTTTTTTTTTTTTTTAAACAAAACAAAACAAAACCAAAAAAATGATCAACTAATTCTATGAGAGCAGAACATAAACCCAAGCCCCCAAAATGTGCAAAGCTCTTTAAACCCTTTAGCCCTTTCAAGAATGGTATCTTAGGTCAGGGTTTCTTATTCCTGCACAAAACATCATGACCAAGAAGCAAGTTGGGGAGGAAAGGGTTTATTAAGCTTACACTTCTACATTGCTGTTCATCACCAAAGGATGTCAGGACAGGAACTCACACAGGGCAGGAACTTGGAGGCAGGAGCTGATGCAGAGGCCATGGAAGGATGCTGCTTACTGGATTGCTTCCCCTGGCTTGCTCAGCTTGCTTTCTTATAGAATCCAGGACCACCAGCCCAGGGATGGCACCACCCACAATGGGCTAGGCCCTCCCCCCTTGATCACTAATTGAGAAAATGCCTTACAGATGGATCTCATGGAGGCATTTCCTTATGGGAGGCTCCTTTCTCTGTGATAACTCTGTCTTGTGTCAAGTTGACACACAAAACCAGCCAGTACAAATAAATGGTGTGCTGCAGACACTGATATCATTCTGGCTTTACGGGGAGGAGGCCTGGGCACATGGAATTGAACAATCTGCTCAAGCAAGGGGCATGCATGATCACGTATCACTGCCCCTTCTCTACACTGACTCAGAGGCTCAAGGATAGAGTCTGGGCATGCAAAGCTTCAAACTCCCAAGAACTCCTTTGTTCTTTCTTTAAAGGGTTGAAGGGGGGCATGTCAAATACAAAAGCCACCAGGACGGTGTTTCATAATTCAGTCAAGGGACAGGCAGAGCAAACACTTCATTCTTTAACACAGCAATATGACTAGGAGGTACAAAGTTCTTGAATCTATAAGGGGTGTGAGCTCAATAAATTTTTAAATCAAAGCACAAATTCTTTAGCCTCAAAAACCTGAGCCAACATTAATTAGTATGTATTTTAACAGTTAATTGTGTAATATCGAACATCAATTAAAGCTAATGAATAAAAGAATGGTATGGGGAAAGTCTTAAATGTAGTCCTCCCTAGTGAATCCCTGATCCCCAGCACACCTGCTCTGACACCACAATCTGCAGGGGCTTAAGACCCTAATATACAATTTGCCTCATATGAAGGGGCAGTGATAACGTCATCATTTGTGGCCTAATTTTGGAGGTGACCAGGAAACACGTTGGAGGAACGCTTCATGTGCCAATGTTTTAACAGGCTTCATCTGCTTCCAGAACCAGAAATGATGGCTTCCTCCTATCAACTTAAAAGAAACAGCTCTTGTGCCGTAACAAAGTATTCTTTGTAATTCTGGAAATCTAGAAGTGGGAGTATAAACAGCGACGTCTTGTTTTGACAAGTGGTCCCCTTCATGCAGAGGTACATTATGTGATGGCCTTATGCTAAGTCATAAAGAGAAATTTTAAAAGATGCTGGTTTGAAGTTTAGGTCAAGGTGAGTGAGGGAGCAAGCAACAAGAGGTGGGAACCGACAGGCCTGGCAGAACTCCACTGTGGCAGAACCACAACTGTCTGTCTCCCTGTGAGCTCTAGGTACCCCGTTTACAGAACTGCATCCCCACTTCTCTCTCTAACCAGGTTCTTTGACTCTTAAAATTCTTCTCTCCAAAGTCTCCAGTTTGAAGCTGAATGATCCTAGTCAAGGAATATGACAGGCATTTGTTACTCAAAAAACAACTTTCGATGAGTTAATCTCTTGAAATGCTACGATGACATCTTGCTTTGGAGTTTTTGTTGGTTGTTTTTGAGCCAGGTTTTGCCTGAAGGCCAGGCTTGGTGGCGTATTTGCTATGTAAGCCAGGCTGGCCTCAAACTTGTTCCAGTTCTCTTGAGGCAGCCTCCTAAATCCTGGGATTGTGGGCATGCACTACCAGGTCCAGCTCTACTATAAAATTTTAAGACTCCTTTCTGGAGAAACATACATTTATCATTACTGGACTCTCAGGTAAAGTTTCCTATATACCAAGTGGTCAGTCAACAGTTCATGAACAGGTCACTTACTCCAAATGACAACCATGATGTTTAATGACTAGTTTCTTCCCTGTACTGAGGATTCACTCATGTGGGATTGGTGGCTGAATGCCTTCCGTTTAGTGGCTACATACAAGTAAGTACACAAACTCATAAAGCAGACAGGCCTCCAATTTCCAAAGTTTCCCCTAGGAGTGGGCAAGCATTTCAAGCAACAATAAAAATAAGTGTTTCCCCTTGATTCCCATATCTGTAATGATAGCAAACTCCCTGATTTTAGCCTGGATCCTTACAGTCATCTTTCAGTCATGTTCCTCCTTCTTGGATACACCCTCTATTCTACATTAGGTCATGGGCAAGCCCTGAGGCGACTTGTGTAATTTCCCTTCTCTGTGAAGCACAAGATTTACTCCAGGGTTCAAGACCACCCACCACATGGTCCCTGCTCCCCAGCAAATACAAGAGAGCAGCCAGATAAGAAGGTATCGCTTCAGTCCTGGACCTGTGCAGTCTGAAGGCTCACAAAAAGGCTAACTTTATTTATTGATTTTTTTTTTGGTAACTTCTATCATACGAGATCCTGGTAGCAGCTTGTAGATCAACATTCTGTTCTACAGTACTCAGACCCCCACTCCACCCCAGAAGATGTTCCAGCAAAATCACCAGCATAATGCTATGAATATTTGCTAAGATAGATATAAAGGACACTCATCCCTTACCTCTGCAAAAGAGGGACTTGGTCTGTTTTAATCAAACATATTATTCACTCACAGGAAAATTATAATGTTCCTACAAAGTCCATTATTTTCTAAGGCAGTGTCAAGATTTGTCAGACAATATCCCTAAAAGAATGTTTCTTTTTATCTGACTCTTCCAGGCACCAAGTAAATAACATGACGTGCCTTCTCTGTGCTGTGTAATCTCAGGGTGTTGCACATTAGCTAACCATGAGCTGTGTTTTGGTGACTAGCTACGCCCAAGGGGATTACTACTAGATGTCAGGAAAGCCAGACTCTGCCTCTATTCTCAGATCTTTGCTTCGAGCTTTTGTTTAAGTGGACTTAAGGCCTGTTTGTTTGTTTTGTTTTTTTTAAGTCTTCCTAAACCTATCATGGTCGTTCCAGGGGCCTTTGGTAATGAGTCTCCGAAGTTTGTGGCAAATGGAAAAACAATGGCATGGCTGGGAACAGGCAGATCACAAGTGTCTTCAGACACAGCCCTTAAGAGAATGGGCTTTGGAGTCAGTCTCATCTGAGTCCAAGTTCTTAGCAGTCTGATACTGATCAATAAGAAAGAGGCTTCTCCTCAACTTCATCCTAAAATACAGGCAGCATTACTGAATGAAAAAAATGCTCTAAGGATTAAATAAGTCATTTTGCATACCAAACAGCGATTAGCAAGAATTAGATAAACCTTGGCAGCTAGGATCATGTAGGCATGTATATGTAACACATGGATTTTCCACATATGTTTCCTCAAGTTTATTTTTGATTGACACATAATAATTCAGCATATTTGCCAAGTGCTATGTGATGTTTTGGTGTCTTTACATTATAGAATGATCTACTGAGGGTAATTAGGAGATCCTGCACCTTAAGCATGCATCATGCCTTTGTAGCAGGAATGACCAAATGAATATTTAAGAATGTGTATCTTAAATACACCATACTGCTGACACTAGTCACCCCATGTGCACTGTGTCAGCTCCTAATGCCGTAGGTCTGCACCTAGAGAACACAACCACGCCTTATCCCTCTCACCCGCCTGTGTTTACATGAAGTGGAGATGGGAAAGGGTCAAAGGAAAGATCGCAAACCTCTGTGACTCACAGTAACTGATAAAAAACTCTAAATAAAACCCATCGTAACTGGCAAATAAAGATTTTAAAAGCTTTCACTCCAGATGGCAATCCATTTACCTTTATATAATGCCTAAACACCTCCAAGGTGCTGCTACAGAAATTCAAGGTTCACATAAATAAACCAGAAAGAGGTATACAGAAAATTCTGTCTATGCTCACAGAGGACAGGCTGAGTTTTCACATCTGTGTGGTTACGATCATCTTATTCGGGGCTTCCCAGGTAAGTTCTGCCAAGGCTAATACTAAAGTTGGAGTCCCACCTGCATAATACAGTTTGGACATGACAAGGGAAGTGCCACACCCCACCTTACCACCAGAGCCAGCTGGAAAAAAGAAAAGTAGGTACCTAAGTACACAGCAGAAAGTGGTATTTGAGGCTTACGCTACTCGAGAAGCCATAGAAAGTCTACGGGCTACCACTATTTCTAAGTTGTGCTGCAGCAAGTACTTAACTTGCAGGGAGTCTTAGCAGAGCAGGGAAGTCGCATAGCCTGAAGATGCCCAGGCCCATTCCCTGGACCCACATTTCAGTACGGTTTTCATCCGTGTTTGTACAAGGCAACAAGGATTAAATACTGTGTGTTAACATTAGAGAATTGCCTATATCCTAAAAACAAACAGTTCTAATTATAAAATCAAAGGCACAATCGAAGCGATATGGTTTTCTATTGGGAAACACACCTTTGTATTTCCTAGGATCTTTTTTCCCCCAATACTACAGCTATTTTTTGTGAATTCCGAAAGTCTTTAGATATGCTCTATAAGTGTTTCTTAACATTTCCAGAATTCTTCCACAGCAAAGCAGCATCTGACGTGATTAAGAACACAGCCGACCCAAGACATGAATGGCGGAAGAGTCAATGAAGCACAATGTTGTGTCTAAGTTCTTAACTGTGCTTTGACTAGGAAAGAAAGTATGAAGATTATCTATTTTTCCCAGGCTCAAACATGACATTTGCTCAGGTCTTCAACTACTGGGAATCTCACAGAAGTACTGGCCAGGAAGACAGAGCTAAATTACAATCCTAACTTAACATTTTGGCTTGCTCCACTGGCATTTCTTCATAAAATGATGAGATAAAGTCAAAACAGCAGGCAAGACGCTTGGGTACCTTGGCAAGCCCCATGGTGTTCTGTATTATGTGCTTTTCTATTACGCTAATGAGCACAGTTCCAGAAACCATTGTGATTTACATTCTTTTTTCCTTCTTCTCTTTTCTTTTTTATTATTGGAAATCTTCTACATAAAGCTCTTGTGAGGCTCAAGACTATTTTCCTAATATTTTCTGTTTCTTTTATTCCCTTCCCCTTAAAGACATCTAAGAAATGAAAACCCAATTTTGTCTTTCAATAGAGACTTGTAACATGCAAGTCTGAAAACCCTAAGACATGAATAGTGACAAGAGGGCCACTTGTTTTTATTAATAATGCCACAAAGCAGTGACTGATGCACCTACTCATTCTGGAATAAAGCAACGGCCACTTATTCTGAGAAGAGAGGGGAAATGGTCCAGAGGAGTTAATTTAAGGAATTCTCTAGTTAGAGGAGATGAAGATAGAAAGAGAATGATGACCACCCCAGGTTGTTTTGTCTCGATAGCTTCTGTCTTTAGACCAGTGGTTCTCAACCTTCCTAATGCCTCAATCCTTTAATATAGGTCATGGTCTAGTGATCCCTCCACCCCCTGTCTAAATTAGGGTTTTACTGCTGTGAACAAACCCCATGACCAAGGCAAGACTTATAAAGGACAACATTTAATTGGGGATGGCTTCAAAGTTCAGAGGTTCAGTCCATTATCATCAAGGCAGGAGCATGGCAGTGTCCAGGCAGGCATGGTGCAGTGAGAGCTGAATGTTCTACATCTTCATCTGAAGGCTGCTAGCAGAAAACTGACTTCCAGGCAGCGTGATGAGGGTCTGAAAGCCCAGGTCCACAATGACACACCTACTCCAACAAGGGTACACCTCCTAATAGTGCCACTCCCAGGGCTATCACAAACCATCACAGCCCCTAATCATAAAATCATTTTTGTTGCTACTTAATAATTGTAATTTTGCCACTGTTTTGAATTATGTTATGGATTATAGTATCTGTCTTTTCAAATTATCTTAGGTGATCCCCATTTCCCCCTTGAGGGGTTGCAACCCACAAGCTGAGAACTTAAAACCTTCTGCATCTAAATTCTTTTTTTTTAAGTTTTCTAATTCTATTTGTGTGTATATATGCACACCTGCATGCACATGTGCAATGATGTATGTACACATGAGCACACATGTATGGAGGTCAGACAACAACTTTCAGGAGTAGGTGCTTTTTTATCACCATGTGGATTCCAGGGATCAAACTCTGGTAATCAGGCTTGTGGTAAATGCCTTTTCTCCAGTGACTTTTTAAAAAAAATCAGTACCTGACAAACCAGTGGTTTCAGAACACTTGGGTTTATTGGCCTTATTTGTTGATCCCATGGGGAAAGCATGGTCACCATGGGAACACAGAGAGGTGCTGGAGCTTGGGTTCCCAGGAGGGAGCCCTCAAAAGCTGGTGCCTTTCTGTGGTCTCTTAGCAGGCCTCAAGCTTTCCCTGTATCAAGCACTAGGCTCTAACAGTCATTTTCATTCAGGTTTAAAATCTCAGTGTTCTCACTGGTAAGACATACCCTGTCATGCTCCTTACTTACAGGGATGCCATCGCCCCTGGAATCCCTTCCATGTCTCTCAGAGGCTACGTCCTCTTATATAGGAGTATCTATCTGCTCCTCAAAGCAAGCGTCCCTTTTGTGTTCTGACGGATCAACGATGGGAGAAAGGAAAAAATGGAGGAATTATGTGTTTCCTCCCCTCCAACAAGAACTAAGTCCTCCATGAAGCATCAATGCCAAATCTTTTAGCTTCTGGTCCAAGGTATAGATATATGTTCCCACCAGTGTCTCTTCCCTTTCCTTCACCAGGAGCTCTGGGTAACTAACCAAAGCTGCAGAACACCCAGCTGTGCACCAATAAACCTTCATTTCCTTCTTCCTCTGTGCATTTTAAGCAGCCAACATTCTCTTACCTCTGGGAACCCTTCTTGGAGCCTGAAGGGCACCAGCAGTTATCCTTCCTGGCATGCTCTGTGTCATCTGAGGCCCAAATGTCATCTCATTCCTGGAAGCTAGTCCATGCCCTCACATTATGTTAACCCGAGCTGCTTCAGGTTTTCTCAAAGCACCATCGGATAGAAAAAGTTTCCTTCACTCTTCTTTCTCATGTGATGGCTGGCTGTTTCTGTCTACTTCTGTTGGCCTGTCTTGCCTTTCTAATTCACTTTCAAAGAACTGTCACGTATTCAAAATAACCAGGAAAACTTGCAGAGAACAGGAAACAGAGAGGAAATCAAAACACAATGGGGATTAAGATCAGCCTAAATGGCTCTATTTCAAGGACAGCCCTTCTAATTAGTAAGAGTCTAGCATATCAGAAGACAGATACAGTTCCACATCAGAAGATAGATACAGTTCCACATGTAATACACACTGTTTTACTACATTTGAAACAAACTAAAAGTGCTACCAAACAAAGGAAAGAGGTGAATGGCAGGGTGGGAACACTTCTGAAAATCCACAGAATGCCCTTCAGTTCAAATAGCTCCTGCCGACAGCCAGTTCCCTGGACCTTGCAATGGACAGCAGAGCTGCAGCAACCTCTCAGCCAGCTGGCCCGGGCTCCTACAGGAAGTCAGGATGCTCTATGGAACAAACTGTGCACACACACACTGTTTGTATTTATTTGTTTACTTGGCTTGAGACAGTCTCTCTCTAGTCCAGGCAGACCTTGAACTCGGGGTGCTGATGCATAACTTCACCTCCCAAATGCTGGGCTTACAAGGAAAACCATATACCCCACTTCAAATGCAGTTTCTAAGTCTTCGAAATCTGAGTCTGAACAAAATGGAAAATTTCCCATGCCGTGGTAAAAATAATAACCAGGAAGGAATGAGGAGGGTTGTGTGACCCTGAAACCAGCCTTCTACATGTACCCCAACAAAAGCCTGAAGGAAGAGGAGGCTTAGGGTGTGTCTATGCCAACTTCTTCCTTTTTGTCCACAGCTTTCAAAATTAGGATCTGGTGGGGTTCTTTTCTGGTGGGGTCTTTTTTTTTTTTATTTCTAAATGTAAAATTACATATAATTAAATCTTTCTCTAACAGGATTCGGACAAAAGGAGGATTAATATTTGCTTGGCACTCCAGGGAAGTTCTGTGGCTACTCCAAAGAACGCAAACTACGAAGTGGGCCAAAATCTAAAACAGTGACGTGACACCACAGTAGAAAATCCCACATCTAACTGTATGTGGTAGGTCATAGCCAAAACGCAGGCACAGTGAAAACATATGAAGTTGTATGTTTATAGAAAACATAACTAAATTTTGTGTGTAGACTTGGAGCTCTTCCTCGAGACATCTTATTGTACATATAAAAATATTTCGAGAGCCTGAAACACAAAATACTTCTTGTCCCAAGCACACTAACAGAGGATATACAACCTAGATTTCATTTGTTTCAATAACAACGTTGTACTGAAAGCACTGTTTGACCTACTTTGCAGGCTACGGACTGAAACACTAGATATTTGCCTAGCCCTGGAGTAGTAGACGGCACTGGGGTTTCTAAAGCTCGCAGCCCTGCCTATCACTGCTTTTATAAGCTAGGTGAGAAGTCTGCAGAGATATGACACTTAGCATTGAGACATGCTGTTCAATAACAGGCATGTAGTCAGCAGGATGGCACGGGAGTAAAATACTGACCGTGAGCATTGAGCCATAATAAAGGAAGTGCAGCACTGTTAGCAGGGGCCGAGCATAAAGGAGGCAGGCAGCCTTGGCCATGGCCTCAGAGAACTGGGGGTGGGGTGGGGCAGGGCGGGGCGGGGAGTGATGAGATTATTTTAGGTGAGACGGGAACTGGGAAATGTTCTTTCCGGTCACACCACAGGGAGCAAGGAAGGAAATGACCAGTGTTACCCAGTGAGAAGGAAGGACCTACTTGAAGACCAAGGGACAATGGGAGGTCATCAAGAATAATGCCAAAGCTTTGCAGCGGAGCAAATCAATTGGACAGGTCACAGTGAACCAGGGGCTCAAATAAGAAACTGAAATGAAAAATGTGTGCTAAGTGAGAAAGTGTGGAGCACTGCCCTACGAGCGTAACAGAATGAAGCACAGCACACAGAATGAAGGGGCCAAGACTTAAACCTTACATAGGAGAGAGGGCAACAGTGGCAACATGACCCAGAAGAGAAGGGCCGGGTGGCGGCAGCTGACAACCCGAATGGTTGAGGAGGCAAAACGCAGAAGCAAGGAGAGCCCTTGGCATTTTATGAATTCAGCTCAGAACTAGGAAGAAAAGAACTACTTTATTGATTTCTGGTGTGTGTGTGTGTGTGTGTGTGTGTGTGTGTGTGTGTGTGTGTGTGTATGTGTGTGTATTTATACTTATTTATACACTCAAACATATCCAATTGGTTTGGTTTCAGAAAATGGGGAGAATTAATACTGTTATGTGGCCCCAGTGTAACAGAGTGGTCCTTTATGCTACCTGGACCACTTTATCTCCTAATCATGCTGTGTTTGCACACTGATGTCATATTTTTTTGAGTAGATCGGCCTGTAGAAATGGAGAAAATCTGCCACTGTCTGGGACAGTTAAAAGCTTCCTGTATTTGCATCCACACTTCAGAATCTAGAGGTTACCTACAGCCTGCTGGTATCTTTCCTAAAGTACACTTGTAGATGTAATCTACTCACAGTCTGCGTCACTTGGCCATGACCACCGTGCCCAGTCAGGCCCTCCTTGCTTCAGTTCCCTAAACTTAGATGGCAGTCTTCCCATTTAAGCCCTTCCTCCTGACCATGGTGGTCTCCATCACCTGGGGTCATGACTTAATGTCACAGCTCCCAACGTTCTCACTGTCATTTTTCCTAACCTTCCAACCTTCTCATCTTATACTTCAAAAATAAAAAATAAAATAAACAAAAACCCTTCTCTTTCCTCTCCAGTATGTAAAATCTTCTGTCGTCCTTGCTTTTAAGCTCCATGTACATTTTGTGTGGAACAAATATTCTTGGCATCCTTTTCCATTTCTCGGACAACTAGAGCACATCCAAGCTTCAGAAGAAACAAATCATTTATTTCAACTGCCGCCGCCTCCCCATCCCAGGTCATCTTACAATCAGTGTTAAGTTTGCACTTCTAAGATGCTGTTCCCCTTATCAGAGGTATGGGTTGATCTACCCTTCCTGCTATGTTGTCTATGCTCCAAGGACTTCCTAAGTCCTAGAATAAGTCACTTCCCTAAAGTTCACATCACTTCCAAGTCACCAGCTACTTACTCTTATGATTTGTTATGAGAAACAAATCAGAGCACAAACGCCCCTTTACTCAATTCCTGTGTGAAGTCAAAGGTCGTGGGACAGCATTTCCTAGTGGGGCTATGTCTTGTCTCCATAGATACAGCCGCCAGAACTGTCACCAGCATTTAATACCCAACCTGGGATGTTGCAAGAGCCTTCATTTGTAAATTACAAGACAGGGTGAGGATGGCTGAGTTGCTTCTACCAATAGTAACAGTGAAGAGAGTAATGGTTACACACATTAAGAAAACTACACACACCAAAGAGTCTAAAAACAAAAGTGGAATTCATGGTCTAGGAAAAATCATAATGTATTCGTCTATTATTTTTAGAAAATGATTTGGTTCAAATAAAAAAACACACACACACACACACTGGCCCTATTTTTCAAGCACTTTTCCTATTTATAAAGCATGGCAAGGATCTATTAGTTATGGTTCCTGTTTCCTTGACATCAACTCTTATGTAAAACCAGCTGAGGAACAGTCTCCTGAAATCCTCTCCTCAAGACTGCAAGAATTTGCTTCACCCCCTTGTTTCTACAGCTTATTTTTAGCTCCTTAGACTCTATGGCACTCAGTCTACCTGGCATTCTGCTGCAGAAGCATCAGAAGACACCAATGAAAGGCCAGTAGCAGACAAGATAGCAAAGACCTTGTCGTGGTCTTAATGGCTGCAGCAGAGCAGGTAAGCCTGGCAGAGTTCCCACTGTCTCCAGCCAGAGCTGACAACCATCCAAGAGCTGGATTTCCTTGTAGATCAGACTCTAGTGGGGGTTGTAATTTCATTGTCCCAGAGTCCAGGAGGATTGGGCAGAGAGGGTGATAAAGAAAAGGCATGAGAAGCTTAGTGTGATAGGGATGGCCTTTCACACAGCCCTAGAGAGCCTGGAGGAACACCACCCATTGCCCCATCCTGCTTCTCAAAACAAAGCAAATCAAGGCCAGATGTTAGCTTCAGCCAGAGTTTGAAAATACTGTTCCTCAGTTTTCAATATTTTTTTCCTTTAAAAAAATGAGTAATGAATCTGAGTTGTACCCAGAGCAAGAGAAATGAGATGCTGTCAAGCAAGTCATTTTGAAGGGAAGAGGTAACATTCTCTAGCAGAAGGCTCAATGCAGTTATCCATAATTTCCTCTTATAAAAGACCATTACAGTCCTAGGATAAATACAAAGTGCTGGTATGTGTAAGCATTTACTGCTTGATGTGATTCGATGTGTCTACTCTTCCCACCATGATCTTTGCTCTCAAAGGTAGTTCTGGCTCCTTAGTTTAAATTAGAACTCCGTTACTTAGCTGACATAATTTAATTGCAAGGGAATAACACATTTATATTCTATTCATCAACATTAGTATGAAATGCAGATCTACTAGGGAACCTGATGCACATGCATCCTTCTCTTAAGATGCAGGAAGTGGAGGTGGTCTCATTTCCAAGGAGAAAAGAGGGAATGATCTGCACCACGGAGCTCCTGCTGCTCAGGAAACCAGAGGGACACCAGCCCAGCAGGAACCAAGAATTTACACACACTCAAGATGAGCTTAGCTTGATAATTATGTTTCTGACAAATAACATCAGCTGGTTTCTCCTATGGGACTGACCGGCTCCCCACAGGCTTCTATGAAAGACCAGTACTCTTAAAAAGAATCTAGCCATCAATTTTTTCTTAAATTCATATTTTATTTCTCAAATGCCAAATCAAGAAAATGCAAATTTCATTTGTATGTAGGCATTCTGGGAGCATACGTGAATACCAAGAAAGTTACCAAGAGCTGCACATGTAGGGTCTTATGTATTTTCACATATATATTTACCTTATGTACCCCTCCTTTAACACAACCTACATTCGCTATGGCTATGATCAGGAAAGTCTCAGCAGCTAAGGGTCTCAGAGCACTTATACTCACGGTTGACACAGCTTCACCAGGTCTTGATCAGTGGTGTTGGGGGGCAGGCCTCGGATGTAGAGGTTTGTCTTGCTCAGCTGATCCCATCCTGAGTTGCTACTGCTGCTACTGTTGTTATTACTGCTGGTGGTGCTAGGACTGGGTGGGGCCATGGGGTGCGCTGGGACCAGAGACTGCTGCAAAACAAAAACCAGAGAGTGTCAGAGCAGAAGTAAGGGATCAAGCACCACTTACAGGCTATGTGAGCTACCAAATAAAAATAAAGACAGCAAAACTAAACACAGATTATCCTGAGCTACTATGATGTAAAATCTAACTTAAGGTGAAAAAAATATCTATTCATGTTAAGACAAAACAAAAACCCGAAAAACCTCTCAATATTAAATAATAGAATTTTACTCAGCAATATCTAAAAATGTGGATGAATTTATGGATAATCAATTTATTCACACATTTTAAGGAACACATCTCCTGAGACTGAAAATTAACTTGCATGAGGTCACATGATACTGTCATCTTAATATACAGTAATTTAGAAATCACTAGGCTTTTGAAAAGCCTTCAGAGTCTGAAGAATATTTGATTGAAAGTAGATGATTATTTAGAGTACTCTTTAAAAGGAGACTACTCTTAAAACGTAAAAAAGTTAGCACTTCACCCAGAGCCTCAAACTTCTAAGCTAGGTCTGAGGCTTCATGGAGACATCTGGATGCGATTCACTGCACGCTGCTTCACTCTGGCTGACCTTGTGAAATTTAACCCCTGTGAGAATGCTGTGGTGGTTGGAAACCTTCCCAAGAGGGCATCTAGTAAAGCCTGCAGCTAGAGCTTTCTCAGGCTTGGCTCTCCAGTCAGCAGCCACCTAGGAAGAGTGTCTGAAGTATACACACCAGATACTGCTGCTCTGTGAGCTAGCTGGTAGAAGAAAACCACAGCTCTCCGACCCTAGGCCCCACACAAGACTTTTGAGGAAGTTAAAGGCCTCAGCCCAATGACAGTGAGGAGGACCCAAACTGTCCTCACAGCCAGTATGCAGCAGGCAGAGGGAGGATTCGCCTTCATATTTTCTAAGCAATAAACATATTAAGCCAAGAATAGCACTTAAACAACAGTTTGAACATATGAAAACCTAAATACTTGCTAGACACTCAACAAAGATTTCAAATATTGATGCCAGGCATTTACTAATACAGACAAAAATGTAAGGTATATGGAAGAAAAATTAAACTCCATAGCAGAAAATGTAAATAGTTGAAATATACAACTCTCATTTATCTTGCCAGCAATTTCAGATGCCCACCATAGACATCATGATCTGTGCCTAGTTACTGCCACGGGCAGGCTAATTCCACAACATCTTAACAAGCTGGGAACTCAGTAACTCTTTCTCCTGGTCCTTTACCTTTCTCCCTCTGTTCAAGGTCCCTGCTAAGTTGTTACTCAAATACTACTTCATCTAAAGAGACTCTTTCAGAAGGAGAATACCTGGAAAAAATGAACAAAGGATGAGGAAATTCTACTTCCTAAGAGCTGAACTTGAGCTAGGAATACTGGTATTGCTTAATCTAAAACCAAAACTGCCCTGCCTGAGATCCCATTCTTCCAAACCATGATTCATAGCTTTTAGGGACAAGTAAACTCACATGCTATGTCTGCACTCTATGAACTAAAGGCACTGGTTTCTAAGTATAAATCCACCTGTCCCTGTCCCCTGCTCTGCCATAGATGTCACACAAACTTCTCTTCTTCTTAGTTAAACTGAGGTACTAGACAGGTACCATTAGCTCCCATCTCCCAAGCCTCTGACTGACAGAAAACTGGTAACCATAGACAGAGTAGGTAAGACCACATGTTCTCTTAAATGTCATATGATCAGTGCCCAAGATACCATCCCAGAGCAAAAGGTGATTGTTATCAATGGCAGGATAGAAGATGCTGGCTACTGAACAACAGGATGAAGGGCTAGGCAAAACTAGTCAGAGGTAGAACATTTGCCTAAAATTCAGAGTCTTGGGTACAATAATTATAAGTCACACCATGAATGACAACTGGAAAAGTAGAAAAGGGCTATGGTTTGGGGCTCTCCTAACTCCTAGTATCTTTGTCCAAACACAGCAGGGACAAGCATATGGACCAACAGATTTTCTAAACACTGCATTTCAATCCAAGTCTGGGCCCATATTACCCCTGATCTTATCTGGTTCTGATGGGGGCATGTTGGGTGTGAACTTGTTCTGATTAGAAGAAACATGGGTTATTGTTAATTCAGGGACTACTTAGAATTAAAAGTAGATTTTATTTATTTATATATTGTCGATAGCGATTACAGTATGATATTTGACAATCATCCATATTTATAACAACAAAAGTTTCCCACGGAGGGAAGCAGGTGGGGAACCTGGATCTTCCTGTTGGGCTGCATATTTTGGCACAGGACCTTCTAGAGTTCAGATTCCAGGAAGGGTAAGAGGGTCTCAAATTCAAGTGAGGACGGTGAGGATGAGGACTCCTCTACAACGCAAAGTTCAAGTTAAAGTTTACCTGAATAACAAGGCTTCCCAGAATTAGATGAAGACAGAGAAAGGTGCCTGAGAGAGAACTGACGATTTCAGTCAGAAAAAAAAGGTATAGAAAATTTTAGATTAAACATTAACTTTTTAGAATTCACCAAGTCTGAGCTGGGAATACAGCTCAGTAGTAGATATGCAGAAGAATCCATGTTCAGTGACACCGCGCCCCCCCCCCATCCCTGCTCCAAAGATCACTGAATCTAAAAATATAACCCCTACATGTTTAAGAACAAAAATCCCAAAACAATAGAGACTTCACTCGTAAACATTCAGAAAGGATTGATAAGGGTCTAAACAGCCTGAGTACTTACTGAGCATTAATGGGTGCCAGTTTGCTAAGTGTTGCATGCTGTGTGTGCCCTGTGTCCTGCTTTCTGTCTCACTCAATAAACAGGCACAGCACTGTACTCTCATTGTACAGATTAGGAAACTGTCTTAGGAGCACTTAACTACTGTGCAATGAATGACACACAGTAAGTCGGGGCAGGGCTGCATTTTGAACTGAGATCTGCCAGATAACAAAGTCAGAGCCTTCAACACCCTAAGTGACCTCCAAACACCTCCCATCTCTTCCATGTGCCATACTGCTTCCCTTCATTTGCTCTGCCCATCCTCTTGCAACCTAATTACCAAGTTCTTGTTATTTTGCAGTGTGACTCTTTGTACCAAGGGCTGTTATGCCAGAGCAAAAGGTGCCTCTGGATTAGTCTAATTAGCACACCAAGAACTAGTGGAGGTAAAAACCCCATTAGCTCGAAAAGCGAAGGATTAAATAAATCCTGCTTTATAAATTGTTCCTTTAAAGAAAGGGTTCTGAGAGCCAGAGAAGAGGTGACAGCTTGGCATGCACGCGGCCTTAGAATCAACTCCATATTCAACAAGAAAGGATAGACAGATGAATCTTTTGTTTTTGTGAAACAGGGTCTTGATACACAGCCCTAGGCTGGCCTCAAATTCATAATTACTGGGCCTCCCAGGCACAGGGGTTGAAGGTCTGTACTACTATGTCCAGAAAAAAGAATGAATTTTAACAGCCACAATGGAAAACATTATAGAGGTTATTTTTTAAGTTACAAATAATAGTTTAGCATCTATAATCCCAGCACTTGGGAGCCTGATGCAGGAGGACTGAAAACTTGAGACCAGCCTGGGCTATATATAGTAAGATTCAATACAACAACAACAAACAAACAAACAAACAAACAAAAAGAGAGCCATCACAACCCAATAATCACACCACATCTAAAGGAAATGAAAGCAGTGTGTCAAAGCAACGTCTACACTTCCTTGATGACATCACCATCTGTTCACCAACACCAACAAACGGTAACAAACTAAATGTCCATCTAGTGATGGGTGGGTGATGAAAATGCTTACATATATACACAGTGGGGTATTATTTAGCCATTAAAACTGACAGTGCATTACAGCATCATGGATGGAATTAGAGGTTAGATGTTAAGAGAAATAAGATACATAAATGGTACTCATCCTAAGTAAAATCTGAAACAGCCAGTTTTGCAGCCGCTGGGAGCACAGTAAAGACTACAGACTATGTAGCATAGAGGGGAGGGCGTTGTGGACTGGTTTACTATACAACCAAGTCAGTGTTCAATAGGAGTGGAGGTTCCAGCATCTACTTTGTAGCAGCATGAATGCTGATAATGTATGTATGTTTCAAAGGGTAGAAAGGAGTTTCAAAGTTTTCAACATCAAGAAGTAATTTTTGAGGAGAGGAGTTTATCCTCATTTAAACATTATACAATGGATAATAAATTTATGGAAATATCACAATACCTCATTAATATGTAAAATTGTATATTTTAATGTGTCAGTTAAAATAATTTGATGGAAGTAAGTAAGTCACTGATCTCATTGAACTTATTAAAAACACTGAATTCTGCACATGCCTTCTGAAAGCTACCATGGAGTAACACTGAAAACTCCAGTGAGAATTTTAATGTTTGACATGACATACAGCATAACTAAACCTTCACTTGTAAACAGAATTAAAACAAACACACAAACAACAAACCCAAACACTGACTGTGTCTTTAACTATAGCTCCAGAACTTGATAAATCTCAAGTGACTACTTATAGTCAGAAAATGTGCATAGATGGCACAAATAGAAATTTACCTAAAAAAAAAAAAAAAATAATGGGCTTCAACCAGAGTGTCTTGTCACTGCTTGACCTTCAACATCTACCTAGGAAAATCCCCAGACTGCCTTGCAATGTGAAGACACATTCAATCCAATTAGGGACCCCAGGCCACAGTTAGTACCCAGTCGGCCCCAAAGAGCCCAATGTCTGTCTCAGGCTTCTCTAGGTTTTCACTGGCTGAGGTTCCACAAACAGGACACAATCTTTGTCTCTCCAGTGAGTAGGGAAAACAAGGTAACAGAGTTTCCATGGTAACATTTACCTGAGGTTAATTTGTATCTTAGTTAGGGTATCTATTGCTGTGATAAAAAACACCATGACCAAAGGCAACTTGGGCAGAAAAGGCTTTATCTTACACCTGTAGTCCATCATCTATGGAAGTTAGGGCAAGAACCTGAGGCAGAAACTGATACAGAGACCACAATGGAATGCTGCTTACTTTGCTTGCTCCTCCTAACTTGCTCAGCCTGCTTTTATACTGCAGAGCACCTGCCCTGGGGTGGCATGGCCCACAGCAGACTGGGACTTCACCTATCAATCAGTAATTGAGAAAATGTTCTACAAACTTGCCTATCGGCCAATCTTACAATAACATTTTCTCAATTAAGATGCCCTCTACAAAAAAATATGTGAGTAGATGACATCAGAAGTTCTTGTTTGCACTCAGGAGGGCTTCCTAAATGCACAGCATTATGGGACCCCTGTGGTCAGCACTCAGAGAGCACTTCCTGCAAAGGTAGTAATGTCTACCCTGCATGAAGACCCTCAGAATTCTTTACTCACAGATCAGCAGCAGCCAAAGGTAAACACGGTTCTGCCCTTGGCATCTTACCTCCCCCAAACAGCAACAGGCATGTCTTCTCTATCGATACAAAGATAAAAGATCTTTACGGGAAAAGTAAAACAAACTGTTATGTGAACTAAAAACCAACCAGTCACATGTAATTGTGGTAGTAATTCAGCCAAGCCCACTAGAGCTCAAGACTTGGCATTTTGAACGGCCTCATTTCCCTTCTATCATTAATAAGCCAAAGAACGCCCATCCCCCTCCCGTGGTCCGTCCTTACAAACCTTCCTAAGAATTCTAGAATATTTTAGAGGAAAAGGAAACCTAGGATATATCTGCCAAGTTGCCGCCGATCTCCTTTACGATTACCCTGTCTATGGGTAGACAGAATGCCCACCCTAATTTTAAAAAGTTATAACCTGCCCCTTCTGTAGTCCCCATACAGATATACAAACATCACTGCCACCCAAACACCAACTACTTCCCTTTTCTCTACTGCTCCTTAGAGCAGAGACCTTATAGGACACAGGGAAATAGCGCTTATGACGCCTTCATGAGCAAGAGTTAAGTAACAACACTACAGAGGATGCTAATGGTTACACACTGGATGCAAAAGAAAGTCAACCATTTAATCAAACTAGCCAGCAAGAATGAGTGTACACAAACATGTCAATTCTGTCCCACTTGGGATGCTGACTTCCAGGGGCTGGAATGGAGGCTGAGAAATCACGTGCTGGTGAAGGAAAGTGGAGGAGACGTGAGGAGACTGAATTGGAGAGCTAAGAATCGGGATGCTGCTGTCTTTACAGGCAGATCAAAGCAGAATGACCTGATGCACCTGCTGGATAGTGTCCCACTGGCCTGTGCCCAGGATGCAAGGAAGTAGCTATTAATTCTATCTCACAGGTGGATATTATAGTGCTCAATCCCCTAGCTAATTAGGTGATGAAACTGGTTCTTCTCTCCTTGCTGTCCCTTATTTGGAAATCAAGCTGGTAGTAGTCCCTTGAGATTATGAAAACAGGCAACAGATTATTAAGTACTTTTGGGATGGATGCAAGCTTGCCAAATTAGAGGGATACATGTCACATTAGCTATTCAAGCAAAATCTAAAAGTAAAAATTCTCTAATGGGGGGCTGGAGAGATGGCTCAGAGGTTAAGAATATTTGCTCCTCTTGCAGAAGACAAGGTGGTTCCCAGAACCCAAAGGTTAGGTCACAACTGTCTGTAATTATAATTCTGGGGGATCTGACACCCTCTTTTGGCCCTGGTGGGCACTAGGTGTGCATGTACACAAAACACTTACATAAAATAAAAATAAATACATCTTTAGAAAAATTGCCCAGTGTGCCCTTAGCCTCAACCACCCGTAACTGCATTGTAAACCATAGTATGTGTTGCTAAAAACACAGTTCAACCAAGGGCAGGTGAGGGAGAAGAGAGGATGACAGAGAAGGTGGGTAAAAGACTACACTGCATATTAAGTACCAGTAACGCTGGACAGTAGTGGTGTAAACTAGCAAGGAGAGAGGAAGAACCATTATGCAAGATTATCAGGAACACACCTGTCCTAGTTTGCTTTCTACCGCCATGATGAACACGTCACCAAAGAAGAAATGATGGGGGAAGAAATGATGTATTTACCTTACACTCCCAGGGCTCAGTCTACCACTGAGGAAAGTTTGGGCAGGAACGTGACACAGAGAGGCCACAGGGAAACAAGGATGCTGCTGCTTATTGCCTTTCTCAGCCTGCTTTCTTACACAACTCAGGACTACCTGTCCAGGGGTGGCTTCATCCACCGTGGGCTGGGCTCTCCAAAAACAGAAAGAACTTGACCTCCGAAACCATGCATTGTGGGTAATGTGTGCTTCCTAGCATGGGTTACTCATGTGTGCTATGCATTCTTCTCATCCCCTTTCCAGCAACCACCTCATGTTTATCCAGTTGTCTGAACCCTAAGGACTTCCCTCTGTTTAGAGAGCCTCTCACATCTGCCAAGAGGTCTGTGTATTCACTCAGTCATGCTCTATTTTCTTCATGAGATACTTTTTCAGTTGGAGTTTCCTAGATAACCCTGGCCTGAATTGAGCTGAGTAAACGGCAAACGCCCAACCTGTACCGTATGCAGGAAGCTCTGAGAGCATGATGGGAAGGGAGATTTGCAAAGGCTGAGGTAGAACCTAGAAAGCAAGTTGGAGTCCATGATGTCACAGGTCCCCAAGTCTCACAGGAAGAGTATGATGGCAATTAGATTAAGAGGGTTGCTTATGGGGAATATCAAACTAGCCACCCTCACCCCAAATCCCCAGTGGAAAGTGAAGACTTCTGGGTAGGGCAATCAGCAAGGACAGATTCACAGTCTGCCTTGGCCAGGAACAAGAATGAATGCATCTTTGCACAGCTCAGTTGCTCCTGTGGGAAACTCGCAAGGGAGGCTGGTGGGCTTCTAAGCTCTCTTCCAGCTCTCAAAGTCTACAGCTGGCTCATATTCCTGGCCAGCCCTGCTAAAGCACATTGAGACAGAAGGCAGCAAGCTGCTGCCAGACAGGTGGGCAGACAGGTGGACAGACAAACGGAGCGACAGAGAGGATGGGCAGACCCCAACTACAGCATTCTGTCCAACCTGTGCAGCTAAGCAGGGCAGACACTACACAGCAACCATGGCCGCCTACACTTGGGCCAGCACTATGCATCTATGTGCTCAGTTGAAGAAATGGTCCCAAGTACAAGCTAAAGTCACAAGGGGCCGCCAAAAGGAACAAGCTGAAATGTGAGGGCACAGAGAAGACTACTGACAAACAAAATCAACTGTCTCAGCTACAGTGGGGCTCCGTGCTCCCCAGAAGCCTGGCGCTCCTGGGTTTGGGCAAGAATAAAGGTGACATTTCCAGTTCTGCTCACTTCCAACAGCTCCAAAACCACCTTAAGAGAAAAACTCAAGACAAAGCAAACTGCACCTGCACCGCAGACAAGCAGCTCTAGGTACATGGTAACAAACTGTTGCTAAACTCGCGGGTGAGAGAGTAAGGACTGCATTGCGGAATTCTGAACCCAGGTGTGCAGTGTTGGCCTCCTCCTGAGCCCCAAATGTGGAATTTCCAGGCTGAGCCAATTCTCTGCCTCGAGAGGCAGAGGAAAAGTTTCCTCTCGTTTTTTTTTTTTTTTTTTTAACTAAAAACAAACCAACAAAACTTCTGGGGAAGTGAAACTTCAGCTGAGCACCCGTGCTACACTTTGGGGAGTGAAGGAATCCAGGGCTAAGGACCCATGCTCTGGGTTGTTCTCCAAATCTAATCCTCAGCGCAGGCCGTGCCTTTGCTTAGAGTTCCTTACAGAAGAAATCTTGCTGAGGTTGCAAAATTCTCAGAGCCGCAATTATGCATTCTGAAATTCTCCCCACTAAACAATACTTACAGAAAACGCTGCAAAACAACGGAGCAAGCATTAAGTTAGAAAATTTAGGAGCATGCTTTAAAACAAAACAGAAGACCCTGAACGACTTGATCCGAGTCACTCATTGATATCTGATGCAGAGGGACACCTGTGTGAGTGAGTGCATTTGTGGTTTCACAAATTAATCCCCAGAGAGAAAAGTATTCTGTCTACTTTTCGAAAACCGAGTAAGGAATATCTGAACTCTTCTTGTTTAAGAACACAGATGAAATACTGTCTATCCTCTGACAATGTGATTTATATATTACCCCTATAGCAAATTTTTAGTTAGCAGAACTAAAAACACAAAGTTTGCTTTTCCTCTCTTTGTACCCCTGTGCACTGAACCCAGCACTCCAGCCTGTGAGCACCTGTGACCATGCTCTGGTAAAGTTTGAATTTGTTTCCTTTTCTCTGGAATGATCTGGCTGTTTACACACAATACAAGAGGGTGACCATGAGAGACTCTGACAGGGATGGCACTGCCTTGTGCAAGGCTTCCAAAAAGTCTAAGGAGTGGGTAGTGTCTATCAGTTAATACTGCCTACAATTACAACTTTGATTTAAAAAAAAAAACAAACAGATTCCCTTTGGATCTGCCTTAGAAATTTACTTCTTGTCCGAGCTCCACCCTGTATGCACACAGAGATGCAGACATGTCAAACTGAAACAAATTTTGGTGGGATAATTTCTTTACCATACATAACACCATATACATTTTTAGTTGTTCACCATCATCATAATCATCATTATTATTATTTTATAGAGATATGCTGGCAGTGACTTACTGAGTTCACCTGACATCCCTCCTACCAGCCACCTCCAGGTTCAAAACCAGTACTCTGTAAACATTTCTCAACCTCAAGTGCCTACAGTCAGGAGCAGGTGGAATGTAACACCTGACTGATTCTAACGCATTCTAACAAGTCTCCACCTTGCCTTTCTCATAGTTCCTGGGGACAGATCAGGAAGGCCCGGGCCAGCATTAAGGTGGAGCAAGCTAAGGCAAAGAATAAAACCTTTAACTCATGATGGGCTGGAGCACCAGATATTACAAATACACCCACTTGGAAAAACAGGAATCCCAAAGGACAGGAAGGAACAAGAGGTTGGAATGGAATCTGTTAAATTTTTAATAAAGGCTTTTCAGACAATATATTTTTATCATATTTTCCTGTCAAATTCTTCCTCAGCTCTCTACCCACCCAACTTTTATGTTCTCTCTCGCTCTCTCTCTCTCTCTCTCCCGCCATCTCTCAAAAGCAAAAGCAACTAAACAAAAAATCAAAACAAACTTAAAAATAAATTAGGCAAAATACCAAAAACAAGACACAGAACTGACCCATGGAGTCCATTTTGTGCTGGCCACCAACTCCTGGGCATGGGGCTTCACCTGGAGTGTGAAGTGCAGGAACTTGCAACACAGGAAACAGATTTCCCCTTCCCAGCAGGGGTCAGCAAAGAGGTTCCCAGGTTAGAGGCTGGACTGTGGGTCAGTTCCCCTTTTTGGCAGGGATTCTGTCTCCTTAGAAGCTGTGTGAGTCTTGAATGTGTTGCCACAGTCTGAGTTCACACGTGCAATAGTCAGTGCCCAGAGCTGCTGCTTCCTTCATCACCCACCACATCTGGCTCTTACATTCTTCCCATTGCCTCCTCCTGGGAGATCCCCAAGGGAGAACCCTGAGCACCTTGAGGGAGGGGTTTAGTAAAGACATTCCTTTAAGGGAAGAGAATGGGATTCCCCCACCACCTCACAAAAGGGAGCTGGGCTAACAAATGTTGAGAACCACAAACTGAGCCTAACTTTTCACTCTTTGGGCCTCCCAAAGTCAAACCATGTGTCCCATGTCACCCCAAAAAGTAGAGGGAAAGCCAGGGTCTGTGTTCCCACAGAAGCTGTCATAAGGCCCCAGTGCTCACAGGCTGTGAAAGCAACAAGGATGACAATAGCAGGAACTGCCCTAAGAAACTTCCACAGGATCAGTAGTAGACTTGACATTCTAGCTCTGCTAGGACACTGGGGAAACAGTGAGTGTATCCTTACTGTGTCTCTTGGCATCATCCACTGCCAACCTCTAGGTGACTTCACAGGGCTGTCCATAGCTATGTTCAGATTCTTTTTTTAAGTAAAGCTAGTCCTCATTTGTACAATTGCCAAGAAAATACAAGACTCAAAAGGATCAACTGCAGCAGTCTGATGCCTTTCTGTTTAAGGAATACATTCAAGGTTAGCTGGCATTTTCATTGGCTTGGATTAGGACCTCTTGGAGGGCCTGCATTACATATCATAAACCCATACACTGTAAAAAGTGACACCGATTGTTTAGCTATTTTAAATGGGTTATTTGTAAGACTTTCTTTTGTTTACTTGTGTTTCCTTTTATCAGAAGTTCATAAATGCAAAAGTTCAGATTAACTTTCTGGACAAATGGTTTCCTTCCAGAGTCTAAGAATCTGTATAGATTCTGTTCCCAGAAGCTCCCAGGACACTCTGGGACACTCTGGTGACACCTGAAAGTTGTCCCTAGGCATGACTGTCCATCAGTACAACCTTGGAAGAATCAAGCTTAGAAAATATAGGTATCTTGGAAACTAGAAGTCAATGCTGGCTCAGGTATTTCTTCTTCTTATCTTTAACGAAGCAGACTGAAGGAGGACCCAGTTCTGTGAAGCAGAATCTTATATTTTATTTAATTCTAACTGGGCGCTGTGGCACACACCTTTAATCTCAGTAGGCAGGAGCCGGTGGGTAGATCTCTGTAAGTTTGAGACCAGCTTGGTCTACACAGTGAGTTTTAGACCAGACAGGGATTCATAATGAGACACCATCTCAAAAGAAAAAAAATTATGCAATTCAATCATAGTGTTTCTTAAGATTCTAAAATTATTCCACATTATCCTGTATAAAAATGAATTGCTCAGCAATAGAAAAGTACAAGCATGAAGGCTGCAGAACACCTTTTACGTTTTTGTTACTAAGGTTACAAGCCATGGGCTCATCGTCTCCTGGCACATGCTACTCTGCACTAAAGACATCTCATAGCTCCTCCCCGTAGGGTTCTGGCTCTCCAGTCCTTATTCGGGGCTTTGAGGATGATACTTGGTTCTTGTGTTTGTATTTCCCCATCCTTTCATTAAAGTTAGCTTTATTATAAATATTTTACTTTTGCTGCACAAAACGGAACACGCACTTCTGTTACTTTCTACTGTTATCTCATATTAATCCAAATTATTAGCAATGGGCCTCACAAGTCCCTGGTCTTCTGAGTGGAAAAAAAGGAGGAGCCTCCATCCCCACCCCCTCTCCATCCACCACAGGAAACAGGAGGCAAGTTAGAGCTAAGGAGAAACTGGCTTTTGGGGACTCCACACTGTGACAGTGGAAGGAGTCAGCTCTGTACCCCACCCACACTCAATCGTCTGCCAAGTGTTCCAGAAGAAGAAAGGGAAACCCAGGCCAGACACTGCACAGTCCTCGCATGAACAGAGCAGATAGGAACAAGACATGACATGACAATCTCCGAGTTAAGTGAATAGACACGCTGAAACCAGAGTACTGTGCATTGCTAAACCATTTTCAAAAGGACAAGGATTCAGGGGAAAGACAAATACTCTTTTGTAGAGGCAAATTCACAGATTCAGAAAGTCAAGTCTTTGGAGAAGTATTCAACTAGATTTAACCTCAAGTAGTATCAGTCGGGTTTAAGAATTAGGACCTAGAGCAAAGGAATGGTGGGCTGGCTTATTCTCTTAGAATCAGAGGTAGCGAAAGAAACCTTCTAGTATGGAAAACTAAGTAGGAAGGAAAAGGCAAGGTTCCATGTCTACACCACGGGCAGGACACCAGAGATGTCTATCAGCTGCCTGTGGCAGAGTTCTTTCCTGTAGGACAGAAATTGATCCCAGTCACATGACTTCAGACCTCTACCACAAAGCCAATAAAGAAGATCTAAAGGATCTAAATCAAAAGGATCTAAAAATCAAACTGTCCGGTCTTGACTGGTTTTTAAAATATATATAAATATAATTTATTTAGACGTTTATATTTAATAAATATATTTAAATTATAATAAGAGGCCAGAACTTGTCCTTCAATAGGATAGTTATCATGATGCTCTCCCCAGAAGTTCAGACAGGCCTGTTTGCATTACAGACTTTCCTTTTGTGCCTTTATCCTTTACTGTAAATTGCCAATAACAATTACCTCTTAACAATAGCTGATATACAAATCTCAGATATCATCCTATTCCTAAATGAGGAAAAAACGAGAATTGCAGTTGCTTCTTAACAGGCAGACAGGTTCACCTGCTGGTTTACCCGCACTGATTGTGCATATACTAGTTCCCCCAACTCCTTTCTTTCTTTACCATCAAAGTAATATAGGGTGTCTTTAAAAATAGCAAAGTAAGGTCAGAGTATATGGCTCAGCAGTGGAGTGCTGCCTAGCTCCTGCAAAGCCCTGGGTTTGATCCCAGCACTGCTCAATATGCACAACTCAAAAGGCTCAAGTATTCTAAACCATGACCATTGATGGGAAATATTTTACTCATAAGGAACTGTCATTCATAGCACTGATGGCTAATATTACTGAGCACTGCTTATGTTTCTCATACCAAAGTAAGTGCCCTGTGTAAATTATCCCATTTAATGACAAAAGGGTGCATTTATTGCCATTTTGCAGATAAGGGCAGAAAGACATCTATGGATTTCCTCAAGGTTACAGAGGAGGTGGCTGTCTGTTTATGAAACAAAGCATTGTGGTGACCTACCCAGTAGCTAATCAGAATAGAAACTGAAGGGAGGGTGACACTTGGTTTCACTACATTGGGGCCTTACTTGGTAACACAATACTATTTTACCACATAAGGTTTTTATAGAAACTCATCTTTGCTAGGAACAGCATTCCTAACAACTGCTATTAAAACCTTTCCAAATAAACATAACCCAAAGTATTGGCTCAAGAAACTGGTTGTCAGACGTGAAACCAAAAGGCATGTCCTTCCTGCATTCCAACAGGACTGCCAGGAGCAAAGGGTTGCAGCTAAGAGACATTCAAGAACACACTGCTTTTCAATGCTCCCAATGTATGTATGATATTTATCTCAACAAAAGATTATCAATTTTCTGAAAGAACAAATCCACCATATTATCCTATAAACCCCTTGAGGACCAGAGGCCATGTCTAGTGTCCTCAGTCCCTATTACCCAGAGTCTGTCGCAGAGCTGCAGAGGTCAAGTGAAGATCATGGGCTAGCACATTTGGAACCATTAACTTACTGCCTCGACTCAAACATTGAACGCTTAATAGCCCCAGGGCATAAAGAGGTGGACGTATCAGCCAATGCTAGTGGTGATGCCTAAGTACTTCGGGAAGGAGTCTGACATCTGGGGAGAAATATATTAACTGTGCCACTTTCCTGGTTGAAACTGGATCTTTCCTATCATTAGAGAACTTTCTATCTCCAGATTGTTGCCTCTCGGCGCAATTTCTCACTTCCATGTGAATGATAACTCAAATTCAGAAAGAAAGAAAACCCACAAACACAAAAAAAAACCTGAGTCCTAATAATCTTAATCTTGCAGCCATTGGATACACAGGTTGTGTGGGGTATGTCTTGTCTGCACACATTATTAATCAGAATCACGATAAGCCCTCCAGAGGATATAGTCACTCTGGGCTCCTCTGGCCTTTGGAGATGGCTACATCTGCTCAGACAGGTTGCTCAGATGGGTGGTGTTCATACCAGTCAGGTTTCACTCTATTAGACGTTCAACTTAAACATGACACCTTCACTCCAATATTTTATAATTGGTTTTAACCTTAGGTAAGTAGGAGATAATGAGGTTTTGTGGAGTTAACCAGGTTGGGGTTTTTTGTTTTTTGTTTTTTTTTTCTTGCCTTAGTTGTTTCTGTTATTCCGACACAATAACCTGACAAAAGCAACCTACCGAGAAAAGTTTAGTTTGGTTTATAGTTCCAAGCTGCAGGCAAACCTGTAAAGCCTGTCTCCAGAGACACTGTTCCTCCAGAAGAGACCCATTTCTTTCAGTTTCTGAAGCCTTCCCAAACAGCACAAATGTTCAAACACTTGAGTCTATGGGAGACATTTCCCATTCAAACCACACCTGTTCACAACTTAAAGCCAGTCAGATTTTATCTCAAGATCCCCACAATGACCTTGTTTCAAATAAAGTCACATTCTAAGGCCTTAGTTCAATGAATTTTATGGGGGTATTATTCAAACCACCACAGTAGTTTCTCTAAGCGGCTATTCTGGCTTCCCAGTATTCTTTAAAAACACCTGGCAGTGTATTATAGGACTTGCATTGAGAGCTATTTTACATAAGCTTTCAGACCAATCAATTCTGTAACCACATTCAGATCCATCATAAAACATGTATCATCTTACCACCCCCTTATCCAAGCTGAACTTTTACCTATGGCATGGATATTGCAGAGAGGGGTATTGTGTGACAAGACTTCTTCTGTGGAGACACAATATATGTCTACTCAACCCAGACAGGAACCCACAACAGACCAAAGAATGGATATCACCAAAGCCCAAGCTGCTGAACTTAGGAGTTTTTATTTGGGTCATACTTACAGTAATATGGGTGAAGGGTTACTTACAGGCACAAAAATGACTCAAAGATAGCTATATTACTAAGGTCCACCCCAGCATGGGCGACAGCTCACAAACCTGGGAGCCTGGAACATAGAGCAGACCAGGCCTGCATGCAGCTCAACAGGCTGGAGAGTGTCCTTTCCAAGTACCTCAGTTGGTCTGAAAAGGCTGTTGGTCTGGTCTCAAAGAGTCTTCACTGAAGCTTTGCTTGTCTCAGAGTCTTTTTACAGCTTGATTTCCCATGGTCTAAGGGCCACTCTTAGCTTTTACTGTTTACTTTGGCAGGAAAGGGCCCAGTGAATCTGGTCAGTTTCAGGGACTTCCCGAAGCTATTTTGAGTTGTTTACCTTTCTGTTTCAAGAGCTTCCTTACAGGATGGAATGTCTCAATCTTGAAAGAAACTATTACACAAAACACCATCTCTTCCTCCTGCTCTTAGAATCTCCCATAATGATCCTGAGCTTTGGAGGGGTGACTATAGATGTCCACCTATGGCTAAGAAGTAGACAACTGTGTCAAAGCCACAGTTATTTGTTCTCCAGAGCACTACCGCTGGTTATGGGTTAAGGCTGAGAACAATGGCTATCTCTGGGCATAAGCCCACATATTTAGAAGGCAATTTGATAGGCACATTGCATCCACCTAGTAAAATAATAGAAGTTGCTTCCCCATTGGGACCTCCCAGACATAGGACAATTGGTGTGTGACCCAACTTTTACTAGGGAGATGCAATACCCATGTCTACTCAACTCAAAGACATGATGGAATCAAAGATAAGTTGAAGAGGGATTTCTAAACAGTCCTGGCTACAGAGAACAAGGAACACAACTGAAATTGAGGAGTCTGGGGTGTGGGGTCATCCAACCAGGAAAGTCCAGAGTTATCTTTTTCTGCTGTGTGGCCTTTGTGGTATGACAGCAGTTGCATGGACCTTGCTATAGGTACTAAAATATTCAACTAAGGGTGAGCCAACAGGATTGGAAGTGTCTGAGGGAGAAATCCCAGGATGACATCAGACTTCATCTCTGTGGTATGGGGTGGTATGCCTGCTTAAGGACTCCACCATGTGAATATGGAGATGCCCTGAACACAGTTTAAGGTTATAGGGAATTTTGCACACAAAATTGTGACTGTGAGCAAACAGCAGCAGAGGCTGGCTGGCCTGTTGTGTGTAGTTAGAAATGCACCTGAGGCTTAGATGGTGGCCAAGCAGGAACTTGTTCATGTTCTGAACTTTTATCATATTAAAAAAAAAAAAAAAAAAAGGTAAGCGCAACAAGAAAGGAACACGAGGAAGTATCCTGTTTCAGCCTCCGATCAGGCACAGAAATGAGATAAACAAGATGACTGCACTATGGTAAAGATGTAAAAAGACACGGCTCAAGTCCAACCGTTAGAAACAAAAGAGGACAAGTCTGTGGTCCAGCACTCAGATGGGGACATTAACATGGCAAGGAACTGGGGTGATGAGGGGGTACTCAGCACTTCAACTGTTAAATTAGGGAAGACTTAAACAGGCAACGAAAGAGTATGTCTCAGCCTGGCTTGTGAGGCTGCTGGGCACGGGAGCAGATGGGATCAATCCAACTTCTGTGGAGGCAGGAAAACTGAGTAATATCATCTACCCATCCTTCCTTAAGGTAAAGCCTGCATAATCCGAGGCAATATGAGGGAAATCGGTCCTTAACGGACTGGCTTATCATAGCCATTGGGAACACCTGGCCATCACCATTTAAAGTCCCTATAAACATCCACGAATGGGAAACCACAGAGGAGGGGCGGGTGCTATCGAGGGAGCTAGGAATAGGAGGAGCCGTGTTTGAACCCCAGTTCTCCGGGCTGATAGAACTATGTTCACGGAGGAATTAAAAAGTTGATACAGCAGGGATCTGAGGCTGGTACGGAAGATTCTTGGCTTTGCTGAGCCCTTTGTGGGGCAAAAAGTAGGAAAGCTTTGGCAGGTCTAGGTGACTTGGATCAGCATGTATAGAGTGGCCATAAGGTAAAGGGACAAGGTAGAGGAAATAAAGGTAAAGCACAGGAAGAGGTCTACCCAGATTCCTCAAAGACACATGTGGCAAGACCTGTGGCAAGTGGGACTTCCTAGGAAAAACTGACGGAAAGCTACTGTGTGCTAAGGAGCTGCTGAGGGGCTTTCAAGCCTGAGGAGGAGTTCACAGAGGGAATCTTCAATACAGTTGAAGATGATCAGCCTGTTCCAAAGCTGGGTAATTACCACTCATACTGAGAATGCTATACGTCCCTCCAGCAAAAAACGCTGGGGGGTGGAAATGGTTTGCCCACATAGAAACTCCCCAACAGCCAAGTATGATGAATGGGGAGGCCTTAGCTACAGTGCAAACCCAGGGCCTGTCTGACTCAGGGAGCCACAAGGTACAGCAAGAGAACAAGGTCATCTACTGCTTTAACCATGGGTCTGAGCAGATGTAAGTCAGGCCCATTGAGTTAGTGAGTATGGAGAACCATGCTGCAGGGAGGCTCTGAGGAAGAGCTTGTAAGGTATGGAAGCAAAACAGCTCGGAGAGAGACTGACTGAGGATTACAGCGAGCTAACTAACTTAGTGTCTCCCATCTATGCTTTGCCCCCATCTTGGTCTGTGGCGGAAGCAACTAATAGAAAGGCATGGAACATGTAGACCGTGCTGATGTTCTACTTCAGTATCTTCTGAGTTGTGAACCTCTGGGGTCACCTGACACTTGGCTGAGGACAGGTAACAAAGGGTTTTTAGAGCATTCCACCACCACGGCTATCTACGTAACCCCTAACCTGGAATGGTGGTTCCGGATGTTGCCTGGCCTACTTCATCCTCTGGAAAGGTTTTGTTATACAGATATAATGCTAACCTCTGAGCGTTTTGCAGATTTGTAAAACCAATGGAGAGACAACCAGGTGCAATGCCATTTCCACGTATCTTACAACCGTAATGGGACTGGGTTAACTGAAAGGGGGGATAGATCCAAAAGTTCTCTAATGGACAGAAAAGGGACATTCCCAGAAGCCATAAGGTTACTGAATGAGAACCCCACCTCCCTGTGAGGGCCAGGGAAGCCTGAGGAGACCAATAAAGGCCATTGCTACTGCTCTTGTTTATATGGCAGAACTAGATAGTAAGGCCTTATTGTTGAGGACACCACATGCTTTGACTACAGGACACAGAGAAAGTAAGCTGGGATTTAACTGAAAATTTCCACCCCGCTAGCTTTTATAGTGCTGGAACCTTTATAGTGCGTAGCAGGTGCTGATGAAAAACTCTCACCTACAATCCTGCTTGCTTATGGACCCTGTGTGGTTCAGTACTGACAGTACTAGGTGGGATACACCTGCTTGTCCAATGGCTTGTCTATTGTGGGTAACACCAACAGCTTTCCAATTGGATTTAAGGCCTGCTCCACAAGATGAAGTTGGTACTGTAAGCCAGGAAAGAAATAAAACCAACCAACCTACCAAACAAACAAAAATCATGCCGGGAAAGTCAAAGGTCCCAATGGGGAAGCAACTTCTATTATTTTACTAGATAAATGTGATGCCTAACTGCCTTCTAAACATGTAGTTTATGCCCAGAAATGACCATGGCTGTCAGCCTCAACTCCTAACCACTAGTGATGCTATGGAGAACAAGTGTCTGGAAAACCTGTGGCACAGTGACCTGCAGCACAGTGGCCAAATTCTTCAACACAGGTAGACAACTATAGCTAATAGCTATCCATAGCTCACGGATCATTGTGGAATAGCAGGCAAAAGAATGCAAACAGAGGAAGGGGTGGAGCATTGTGTAGCAGGTTACTCTAAGATTGAAACAATCCATCCTGCAGAAACGGTCTTTAAGTAGGCAAACAATTTAAAACAGCTTCAGGAAGTCCCTGAAACTGACCAGATTCTTAGGCCCCTCCCTGCCAGAGTAAACCACAAAAGCTGAGTGTAAACTACAAAAAAGACTTTCAGCTAAACCAAGCAGCAAAGACCAGGCCAGCTACCCCGTCCAGAAGCAGTACAAACCAGCTGAGCTGTCTGGTAAAGGTTTAGAGCACAGCCACTTGGAGAGGACCTTCACCAACTTGTGGAGCTGCCAGCAAACTGTAGGATATGCTCCAGGTCCCCCACTCTTTGAGTTCTCATATACTGGGGTAGGCCTTGGTAATGAAGCTGTCCTAATAAGTAACTCCTCACCCATACACCTTTAAGGAAGTCCAATAAAACTCAATTGGAAAGGCTATCCTCAAAACACCAGACTTCCTGAACCTTTTCATTGGTTAGAGTTATGACCTGTTGAGTTCTAACTACACATACGTTGGCTAGAGTCTCTCTGAAATCCTGGAATTCCAGCACATACTTTCTAATACCTGAAGTGGAGACTAGCATGGGTGGAGAAGTATTAAACTTGGGCACATGTTCCATTTGGGTTGCTTTGTTTGTGCTGTTCTCAAGCTTGAAGGAGGGTAGGATAAAAGGCCAGCAATTTACATCTTTCACTATCACTAAGGATATTTTTCCTCTACCCAGTGTATTGTATGATCGATCTTTGCTCATAAGAAGGTAGGAACTTAAGATGGCACCATCAGTCCTAAAACTCTATTAAGACTGTGATCTGAACCAACTTGGGAAGGGGAGGGATTGACTATTATCAACATTTCAACAATAAAATTTAAGAGCCAAACCACCAAATACAGTGTTTCAGATGGTTTGTGTGTGTGTGTCTGTGCGCGCGCGCACATGTATGTGTGTGTGTATTCATTCTGACTGTAAAAGTCTCAGAATTATTGGATGAGATCTACTTAGTAGTTTAATTGTTTTGTTTTGTGAGAGGGCTTAGTTAAAGCCCAAGCTAGCAACAAATTCTATATGCAGTCCAGGCTGGACTTTTGATTATCCTACAACAGCCTCCCCAATGCTATGATTATATGAGTACAAAACCATACCCAATGATAGATTAAACTATGACCTAAACCTATTAAAAATCAGTTTGTCGGCTGGTATTTATTTACACTCAAACCAATTGTTACAAACTGAATTTGTCCCTTCCAAACTATCTCTGTCCGAAATATGTTAAAATTATGACCCTTGCCCAATGTGACAGTATTAAAACATTGGACCTTTGGGAGGTAATCAAGTCATGAGGGTGGAGCCCTCAAGAATGAAAACAGACTCCTGGACACCTCTACGAGGTAAGCTCTATCCACCATGATAATGCCGTGTGCAATATGAAAGAAAGCTCCAACCAGAACAACCATGCTGGCACCCAGTGTACACATCTGCCTTTTAGATGTGAGAGAAGTAAGTTCCCTACACTGAGAAGCCACTGACTCTCCTTTGTTAAAGCTACCCGGGATAGTAACCATGTGTCCTCTCAAAACGTTCTGTTTCTCTCAGTATTTCTCACTGAAATAGAAGATTTTACCATTATTTATTCCAATTAAGACTCTCTTTTTAGGCGACACTCGCCTCTGGTAAGCTAGTAAAAAGCTAACAGTTATTCCATGTAGCCCACCGTTCCTTCCAGCTGTTGTTATCTGAACAAGTGGCAGGCATGTTTGCTACCTGGCTATAGTTGCCGTTTTCAATCAACTTGACTGCAAGACAGGCAATGTGTTTATCAAATCTATGGCAGTTCCAACTCTGGCTATGTCTGCCTGCTTTTCCTCCTAGCTACTCCAAAGCCATACACTGCAGATGACATGTAGAGAAGTCAAAACTTTCCGAAGTGTTCTGTACTGTCTATGGGTTATAATGATGAAACAGGAGGGAAAAAAAAGATTATATTATAGAAACAATTCTTCTTCTCAGAATGCTTCTTTTTATAGCCTTTCCCAAGGAGGAATGAGCAAGTTCTGGGTAAGCCTCTATAGTTTAGTAAAAGCTTTGCATCACTGATTTCCCCCCTAAAATAAGCAGTAATGAATTTACCGTAAAGTTGTATGAACAGATGCTGTACATCTGGGGACAGTGAGAGGAGCTGCACACCATGGCCTCGTGGCCTCTTGCCTAGACCACCAGTCTGCCTGCTGAGGGTGGGGTCAAACTGCACTGTATCTGCTGGCAAAGGAAGAAGCCCTGTCTAGGGTGACCGCAGAGAGGATGAAGAGACTGGCAGAATAGAAGGAAATGCCAATTTATTGCCATCCCTGTATTTGGTCTCTGAGATGCATTGGAATCTCTGCTTCTTGCTGTATCTTCCACCACAAGACCCTCAGCTACTGGATCCCACCACATACCCACGCACACACACACATTTTCAGGGAGTTACCTGAAAATGTACAGGGCAAATGTGTCAAGAAAGAAAACAAGGAAAGAAGCCACTCCCCATCCTGGGTCTCTGAGTTTCAGTTGGGCCTTGCAATCACAGTGGCCCCCGGAGCTTCTGCTGGCTCAGCACCTATGCAGCGTGACCTGAAGCCCTAACCTGCAGACAGTCTCTTGCAGGGTTCTAGTAGATGAGTTTGGCTCTGCCGGGACTCAGAAGTTTCGGAGGAACGTTCTTACATTAGCTTTAGGTGAAGAGTCCCTGTTTTATTTCAGAGTCAATTCTGACTCGCTTGCTCATTCTCTACCAAGCACCATGTACTGTACGTTTCCTGTCTGTATTACCTCTGGGCTTAAAGGCTCCTGTTATGAGACTGCACTTTTACCACTGAGAAAGCACAGTAACCCCTATGAGGAACTCCTCAGATTTCTACAAGTTTCTAAATCACCCACGGAACCTCGGCTGCCCCCATCATGTTGGGAATGCATCAAACAGAGACCATCACCTCCATGTTTGAGAGCGAAGCTTAGTGCAGTCTGTCCCTGAAATTCAGAGACCCTGCTGTAAGCCTGGTCCTGTCCATGGTCCCTAAGATGCATTTGCATACTTGGGGTACTTTGAGCTCTGTGTCTATGTCTTTTACAAAGCAGCCACTACCCTGTCCCTCATTCCCCACAGACTCTGCCTTCTGACTCTCTTCCGATGATTCGTGAGGGACAACAGGAAAAGGCTTCTCTTGATTCTAAACCTGTACCCTCTCTGGACACACCCTGCAGATCCTGAGGCAAGCTGAGCTGAGCAGTTTCTACTTCCTTGCTTAGACATCTTTCAGACGTGAGAGGTTCCACAGCTTCCCTTGAACTGACATGTCACGAATTCAACGTCCAGTTCTCTAGGTTACAACTCCATGTGCTTCCCTAGGTCAAAACAAACAAAACCTGCTCCTTTGCAAACTCCAGTGACCTCATTTTGGGCAGAAAGTGCAGAGCACCTAAGCTGTACTTCCTGACACTTAACACTGCCAAACAAGGACAGACATAAGCTTGCTGAGAGAGTGATGACTAGGCATGCCTAACTTCACATGCTGGGTGCAGTTTCTGAAAATTCGGCCTGAGTAAATCCCTGTTTTAAATACAGTAAAGAAAAAAGTTTTGAAAGAAACTGAATAGAATCAGCAAATACTGTGCCCTTAAAATATGCACCAATTACATAAACACAATGCTACAAGGGAAGAGACTCCAGGGCTCATATACATTTAGCAATCTAAGTTGTTAAGAAGAAATACACCCAATCAAAAGGTTAAGAAACAAGTCAAGCAATCATTACACACAAGAAAGAAAGAATCCTTTGTACAAAGAAATGACTAATTTAGCAGATTTCCTTAAAAATTAATGCCAACTGAGATTTGTTCTCAATTAACAAATCAGGGAAAAAAATTAAGTGAAGGCTAACAAAAGTGAAACATTGTTAATGAAACACACACACACACACACACACACACACACTTTTGTTTAAGTATAAAAATGTTACATTTCTACACCCCTTTACATTCTAACACAATAACTTTCAAATGAAAATTACAAATGGGCACCAATCTGTTCCAACAATCTTCCCTAATAATGGTAGGAGTCACTTGCACTCCCCCACAAGCAACCTGACTTCTCCAACACAGTAGCCCAGGAATCCCCTTTTCAGTAGAAAGGCAGAGAGTGCCTGGGTTTTTCCACTCTACCCACACTACCACCCAGGTGCAGTGGATGAAAACCACACCAGGAGGGCTCTGTTCTGACTCAAGTTTCAGGTAGAACTTAAGAGACCAGAGGGAGGTGACCTGAGGATGGGAAACAGAGTTCTGCTGCCATTTGTAATGGTCTAACAAAGGCCTAGGAGAGAGGGAGGGGAGGGAAGGAAATGACTTCTAGAAGCTGGGAGGAGCTTCTGGCCAGAAGGGTTGCAATGGACTGGGCTGAGGCAGAGCAGGAATTCTAAAGCTCCTTGAGGGCTACACTTGGAAGGAGATTCTTCTAGAATCATTTGTACGTTTGAGCCTTCTGTAGGAAGATGAACCTTCAAACCTACAAGTTAAAAATCAGCCAGAAAAGAGAAAACATCCTTACAACTACGTACAGTGTGTCACCAATATAATACTTCCATTATTAACGTTCTTATGACTACGGATGTGTTCATTAAGTATTTTAGCGTCACTCAAGGCTCAACTGTGGAGCTCTGCCTCAAATAAATGAATGCTTCATACCAGGCTGTCAGCAATGAAATACATCTCCTAAGACTGCCTAGAATTCTGATCCCTGCCCCCCACCCCCCACTATCCAGGAATGTGACCTTCTTTATAGCCAAGTGTCTAAACACAGGGTCCTACACAACATGACTGGTATAGATGAATGGAGAGGAAACTCTGGACACAGGGAGACACATGAGAGCAAGAGTTTCAACACCATGTTAAGTAAGAGCAAAAAGCAGGGGAGAAGCCTGCTGCAGCACTCTCTGGGCTCCTGCAGAGGAAGCATGGCTCTGCCAGTGCCTTCATCAGTCTAGCCACCAGAACAGGATGTAAACTTCTGCTGCTGAAATGATCGTAAAGGATGACACACCTCGCGGTGGCCCCGCCCACTACTGCATGGTACTTCCGGGCTGTTTCTTTCTATACCAGTAAAACAGCTATGTCACTAAAAACCAGTTCAAAGAAAACATTTTGCTCCAGGTAGCCTTTTGTGTTTTACAACTTTCTCACCATTTCAGAATTATAACCATATTTTTAGAAAAAAAAATGACCAAAGTAGGGCTCAGTTTGTCAAGTGTTTGCTATGGGAACATGAGAACCTAAGTTCATATCCTAACACTTACACTCAACAAAGTAAGTCAGAAGGAGGAAGACGGGAAGACCCCAGGTGGTCTGATCAAATCAGTGAGCTCCAAATTCACCAGGGCTAGGGATGGGGTGGGGGAACCTATCTCAAAAATAAGATAGAGGTTGATAGAGAAGAACACCTGACATTAAGGCCTCCATATGCATGGCCACACACACACACACACGCGCACGCGCACACACATGTACAGACACACGCACAGACACATGAACATGCATGCGTGCGCGCATGCGTGCGGGGCATGCGTGCGGGGCATGCGTGCGGGGAGAGGACACACCCCATGGATGACATAAACACAAGAATGCCTTCCCATGTACAACTAAAGTTATCTAAGATTGAACCCTAAATTCAAAACCTTCTGAGCAAGCTATGATTCAAACCCACTTTCATATGGTTTCACTTGCTGTTTATCTTACACCAACTATGCTCACAGTGATGTCTGTTCTGGCTTTACTTTCTTTCTATTCCTTCTGTACACTCTAGGTAAAAGATTCCACAAAGACTGATCCACATATGAGGGGTGTGGTGGGCAGACTGTGGCACGCAGAACCAACACAGCCCACGCTGACTTCTGAACTTAAGTTTTACAACAGCCACCCCTGTTGCTTCCAAGTTGTAAAGTTGGTACCTGGTAACTGTGGAAGAGACTGAGAGCTACAAAGCTTAAACTCTTGTCAGCCCAGCACTAGGTAAGCCATGAAATGCACTGATAATGCCGTAGTAAACCTCTGATTATCCCTGTTGACCATCAATAATCCCAACCCTGCTGGGCACTGTGTCCTATCTTACTTCATAGAGCAGACTAAATGACAATGACAAGAACCTTTCAGAATCTGAGACTCTCTCCCCCTTGTTTCTATCAATACTCTCCAGTTTTCCTGTATCTCTGTGATGTTTTTTTGAGGTTGAGTCTTGTTAGGTATCTGTCTATGGCTGCTTAGAACTCAGAACCCTCCTGCATCTGATTTCCTAGTGCTAGTTACAGGTGTGCACTAGGAGTGCCTGGAATTACACTATTACTCTGAAGAGTAGTCTATGAGCGCTGATAATACACTTAAAAACAAATACCATACGTGAGCAGTTGGTGTCTGCAATATCTCAGTGATAACAATGAGGGGAGTGGCCACTCAGAGCACATGACAGGCATCCCTGGTGGGCTCTTGGAACAGGGGATTGCAAAGTTCTCTACTACACAGGAACTTACACTTAGAAACCACAGGGCAAGCCCTGCATGCTAGAGTAAAGCGGGAAGACGCTAACATCATGCAAATCTGCCTACACACAGCCAAGTAAATGAAAAAGACAAAGCTAATTTTGAGAACAAAAGAGTATTCATTAATAATTGTGTGTGGCTTTTCCAGATCACTGGTACTTTAAACTGGATTGATTTCCCAAGTCATAGCTATCCTGATTTGATAGATGCTTGAAAAAGTAATAGAAGAGATGGAGAAATTGGCCTTAAGAGAAAAAAAAAAAAATAAAAGCAAGTGAGAAATGAAAGCTGACTGATAGTGGCTTCATTCAACACAAGCCCGCCACAGGACTTTCAAACACACAATGAATGTAATTCTGAGGCCCCCTCAACCATCCTTTAAAAGATACAGTCTCTACTAGTGTTCAATAGGATAGCCATGTAGTGTGCTAGGGTGTGGCATACGTGGAAAACTTACAATGGTAAAAACAGGATATCACACTGCTGAGTCAAAAAGCTGAGCTTTCCAGGCTGGGAGACCTCACCATTACTGGATGGCTTTGATGTTAGTTCTTTCTGAAGAAACCAGACACTTGGCCAGATAAACTCTCCTACCCCTTCCAACACCAAACGCAAAGGTTCCTTTAAAGCTAGTGTGGTTTAAACTGTTTCAAACATAATGTTAATAATGTAGGATTAAGAAATCCCAAGATCAAATAATTCCAGAAAAATGAATGAAATACATACAACTAGACAAATACCTTCACTTGTAGAAGTGCAAAAACTTCTCCTAGGCAATGCTATGCGGCATATGACAGCGCCAACTTTCTTAACACTGAGTATTTCAATTCCTGGAACACTTTCAACGTTTAGTAGAATCTGAAAGTCTCAGCGAACACGCAGTTGAGAAGCAGCTTTTTTTAAAGCAGGTATCAAAATGCCTACTTGTGGGGGTATCCACTCAAGATCCCTCAGCACTGCTGCACTGTTCACAGATGTGAGCATCTTGGCATTGTTTACAGGTCTGGGTGGTCTCAGCACAATACCTGTGTATGCTTTCTTTCTCCAGAGAGCTGAATTGTTTCAGACCTTTCTCACCACATTTTCTGACAATGATAGGAACAATGACAATTTCTGCCACTGTTATAATTACACAGCCTCCTTGACCCACACTCTTTTATGTAAACTGACTTGTGAGAGGACACCTCACAAGGGAAACAGGGACAAGGGAGAGCAGCTGTGTCAGATGGCACACATGAGTCCATCTTCCATCTCAAGAGTGTCAAGCATCCATTGCCATGAATTTTTGTGTTGATGAAAGATCTAAGAAACATAAGAAATGCCCTCACAGCCATACAACTAGTGAGTTAGTTGAAAGCCACAGCTATTTCCACATCTTGTCTTTCAAAGCAACTTGGGATGCTTTCAAACAAGTGTCAGTGAACTTTCTTAAACTGAAGTGTAAGCTTGTAGGTCAGGTGGGGAAAAAAAAAAAAAAAACCCATAACAATCAGTTTGTGGTTCCTGGTTGGCTGTAATCTCTATGAAACAAGATTGGATGTTGGGTATGATGCTGACCCCAAGGCCAGCCTGGACTACAAAGACAAAGGCAGATCCTGTTTCATTTAAAGAAAGAGGGAAAAATTAACACAACTTGATTCATTATAGTAGTGACCACTCATATCCTCTGCCCGTACAAGGAAGACAGTACTGTTCTTTCACTTCATCTACTTCAACAAGGCCACAAGGTAAGATCATGGTTGTACCACCATTCCCACACTGGAGATTTAGGGTGTGGCAGTCTTACAGTTACTACACTTTCACAATTTTGACCCTGCATGTCAACCACACTTCAGGGCAGGCCCCATGCCTAAAAGTAGTTGTCCACCTTGAAAGGGGCCCCTTTGGCTTTCTTTTCTTTTTTTCTTTCTTTTTTTTTTTTCTGTGTGTCTTTTGTTGTGCTTTAGTAATTTTGTCTTCTTTTTGTTTTAATTTAAGTTTTCTGTTTTCCTTGTTTTGTTTTTTGCTGTTATTTGGTTGTCTGGTTTTTCTTTTGTTTTGAGCAAGAGAAAGAATATGAAGTTATATATAGAGGAGAATCTAGGAGGAGTGGGGGAGGGGAGAGAATATAGTCAAAACATATTTTATTTTTAAAAAACACTGTTCCTGAAATGACCAAGTTTTTTTTTTCCTCTTTTCTTTTTTCCTTTTTCTTTTTTTACTCTCCAGACTTTTCTTTGCATCTGAAGGAACTGGCAGGCTCCTTATTTTGAAGGTGTCTGGCCTCCCTTGAGTTACCTTCACCCTCCTCAAGCACTCCTAACAAGGCTAAAGTTTTATACAGTTCTCACTTTACCAATGACAAACACCACACTAATCCATTCCCCAGAACCAGGCCCACTGAGCTGAAGATCCCAGTGTCTGGCTGACTCAGGCAGCTGGCCCTCCCAGCTCCCCTCCCTGCTCCCAGCCACCCTGCCCTCCCCCCACTTCTCACCCTTTCTTCATCTGTTTCAGTGCTCACCAGCTTCCCAAGAACTCTAAAGCTTTCTGTCAGAACTCCTTGAGACTGCAGTTCCCTCTCTGATGTTCTCCTGTCTGGTCTCTAGGAACTGAACACCCAGTACCCCACTGACCTTCTCTTCCCTGACAGCACCCCAGTGTCACAACTAACCCTAGATGGCTCTGACGTTCTCATGTGTACTCCTGTAGGGCCAACACTTGCCTCAGTGGCTCTTAAGAGCAAAGCCTAGTCCACCAGCTCTTGCAAGGACCTTCAACACAGATTAAAACAGTCAGGGCTGTCACTCTTCAACTGGGCGGGACTCTTTCTTTTTCTTTTGGTGCCTGACTTTCAGAAAGACACTCCCTCCTCACTCATCTCTTCTTTAAACCTTCTGGAATGTGCTTCCTTTTGCTCTCCCCTCCTGGCCCATTACACACACAGCGTTCTGTGGAAACGTCAGATGGAGACACACACCATGACCTCTCAACAGACAATTCCAGCTGCCTTTCACCAGCCTTTGTTTTCCATGACCTCTGGGCATCATTTGCTAGAGCCAACAAGCTCTCCTTGAAAGGGCTTCTGAGGCTCTGCATTCTTTCAGAGTTCTGGTATTTCTGTCACCTACTGTGTCAAAGGCCCAGCCTGCTTCTTCCTGGATGGTTAGAACTTATGCTTCCTTTGTTTTGATACCATGCTCCCTGGAATACGTTCACTTACTCCCAATACTCCTCTCTCCAGGCTCCAGTGCTATACTGTTAACTGACTCCTGAACAAACCTGAGATGACAAGTGGGGAGAATAACAAGTAATTGGCGGGGCTAAGTTAAAATGGTCAGGGCAAACTCACTGCCCTTCCATGGAAACTTTTTTCTTATATGACAATTAGCTGGCTAGCCCCTTCACCGTGTGACCTGAACTTGTCATATTCCTGTTGAACTGGGAGATGCTTTAACCTGTGGCACTTGTTTGTTTGTTTGTTTGTTTGTTGTTTTTGTCTTTCAAGAAAGGATTTCTCTGTGTAGCCCTGGATGTCCTAGAACTCTCTGTAGACCAGACTGGCCTCAAACTCAGAGACCCACCTCTCCCTCCCCAGTTCTGGGATTAAAGGCATGCACCACCACACCCAGCTTCTGTGGCCTTTCTGATTTCATAAATGCAAAAGAGAGCTCTCCAGCCAGCCTGGTCTACAGTGACATAGATGACCAAAACAAACAAACCACAACAACCAAACACATCTGAGGCCTTTGAGATGGCCTAGTGGGAAAGGATGCTTGCTGCCAAACCTGATTACCTGAGGTTGATCCCTGGGACTCACATGGTGGAAGGAGATCTCTGATCTACACATGTCTAAATGTACACACACACACACACACACACACACACACACACACACACACACACCAAACAAACAAACAAAACAAATGCAAAAACTTTAAAAACATTTGCAGAATATGTTTGCCACTTTGGAGAATGTCATGTGACCAATGAAAAATAAATCTATGCACCCAGGTGAGGCAGCCTTCACACTGACTTGAAGGCAACCCTCAAGGAAGCACTGAAATTCGTATGGAGCACAGCGCTTCTTACCCGGAAGTACAAAGACCCATTAAAGACTGGATATTTCTCTTCAAGAAACTGCTGTGAACGCTACAGGACGCTTGGCATTCCTGGTGTCTGGACAGAAAGCCAGCCACAGAATTTAGCAATCCTACCCCTCCTTATTATAACATCTAAAAAATGCAGAAAATCTCTGTAACAGACCACCTGAGCTGTCCTTATCACTTAGCCCACTGATAAGCAAGCAAGCTATGTAGCTTTTCAACCTCCTAACCAAGACTAAAATCTGGGACCTCTCTGCTTGAAACCCTTCACTCTCCAGCAGTATGTGACAGCCACTACAGCCCAGTGCCACTACTCTGCCTGACATCTCTACTTCAATTGTGGCACCTCCTAAGCCCAGGCTCTACTCTCATCTATTTTAGTTAGAGTGATCTCATAGCTCTCTGCCCTGCATCCTGCTAACCTCAATCACTTCCTGGTCCCCCAGTAAAACCTGTCTTCTCCATCTTCAAAGCCTGGATTTTAATTCAGCATCTACTTGAAATAAAACGCAGGCAACATGCAAGAGTCAATGTTTCACCTCCTGAGTCAGAAACAAATGGCACGGTCTTAGAGCTAGCTTTCACACCAGCAGCAAAATCTTTGGGAGGAAATCAGTCAATAAACGTAACATTTTAAGTGCCAATTTAGGAGCTTGAATACTGTCTGTCATCTGCATAACTTGGTAACTCTGCCTATGGGGAAAAAAAAACTGAATTGCTTTCTTTTGGGTCCTAATTATCTCTTAGCTATTTCAACAGGTGGGGGTGGGGGGCCTCTCAGCACTCTCTAGACCTTGCAGGACCTTCCAGGACCAGCTCTTTACTTCCTCGGACTTATGTCTATTCAGAAAACCAGTTTACTTATGCTACACATTCAGTAACACAACATTTTAAAGTTGCAGTTAAACTTTCCTGAAACTAAAAAAATTGAACACTGTTGGAGTTTGTGGATAGTTTGACCTGTAAAATTGAGACCAGGAAATAGATACAAAGTATTCTCTAGAACACATGAATAGGAATGGTAGGGTTGCTGATCTTAGGAGTCTTAAACCAAACTGATGTACATTTTTGTTTGTTTTGTTTTGTTTTGTTTTGTTTTGTTTTCCTTTTAACTCGGAGAGCCACCTGCTTCTGTCTCCCAAATGCCAGGAATAAAGTCATGCAGTACCACTACCCCACCAAACGATGTTTTACAGCTTGCTCCTCAAAGGAGGCCAATGAACAGAGGACCTAAGTGCTGGATGATGGGACTGAAATGAAGAGGAAGGGAGAAGAGGACATAAGAATCTGGATTAATGAGAAATGATGAGGGTACAGCCCACACACAGCACCAAAATTGTATTAAAATTAAAATAAAATATTAAGATATGGCCAACCGACCTACGGATGAGCATTGATGAGTGAAGTAAAAAGCTAACACAGTAACTCTGTTTTCTCCTACTCTATCCATTTGCCCTGGGCCTTTGGCCCTTTCTCTTAGAGCCTCTCTCTGCAGCACTTACCAAGGAGAGCCCTCCAGCCACTGAAACTCTCCTAGGTTACACTTGAGAGGTGCTTCTACAGTGCTGAACTGACCTGTCTTCTGCTGCTTGCCATCCTCTCTGCTTCATTATACATAAAACTTGCCTCTCAGAAGTTGCACCTCCCACCGTGCTACACTTTGAAAAAAAGGCTGCAAAGGAAGTTCCCAATGACGACAATCAGGACTAGTCAAAATAAATCACCACCAGAGGAATGTGACAGAAGCGGAACAGCTTGGATTTGTCCTGTGTAATACAGCAATTCAATGGAGGGGGTGACATTTATCTGCCCATAAAACTGTTGTATTTCTCAACCCTTACAAAAGCCATTCTATAAATTAACTATACTGGTTAGTTTTGTCATCTTGACCCAAACTAACTATAGTCTTTTGGAAGAAAGAACCACAATTGAGGAACTGCCTCCACGGGATTGGCTGGTGGGCATGTGTGGGGGCCATTTTCTTGTTTAGTAACTGATGTCATCCACTGTGGGCAGTGTCACCCCTACGCAGAGGTGAGCAAGCTGAATAAGTAAGCCAGCAAGCAGTGTTCCTCCACCATCTCTGCTTCAATTCCTGCTCCAAAGTTACTAGTTTGAGTTCTATCCTGATTCCCCTCAGTGATGAGCACTGACAGGGAAGTATAACTGAAATAAACTTCTTCCTCCAAGTTGCTTCTAGTCATAGTGTTAACAAAGCAACAGAAACCAAACTAGAACTGTGACCTAAAATAGGAAATTTCACATATTTGGCTGCATCTCACCTACACCAGTTCATGTATATAAATTAGTGCCTTAAATTTGTTTTTGTTTTTTTCTTAAAGTTCAGGTGGTGTGTTCCAAACGAGGAAATCTAATGTTATTACACACACACACACACACACACACACACACACACACACACACACACAAAATAATTTCCAAAACAGAGGCATAGGATTTCGGTTTTAAGGTAGAGAATCAGAAATAACAAGAATCACACCTTAAAACTGAGGCCTGGGAAGAGAAAGAGAAACAAGCAGTGGTGTGTGTGTGTGTGTGTGTGAGCGCGCGCGCACGCGCGCGCGCATGTCTGTGTGTGTGTGTCTGTGTATGTATGTGTGTAAAACAACAGTGTTGTCTGTATGAGCACATGTGTATATATGTGCATGAGAAACAGTGCTGTGTGTATGAATGAGCATCTGAATGTGTATGTGTGTGCGTATGTGTGTGTGCATCTACATGAGACACAACAGTGCTGTGTGTGTGTGTATGTGCATAAGAAATACAGTGCTATGTGTATGAGTGTGTGTGTGTGGTTCATTTTATTTAATTTTTTTAGCTAAGCTCTTACTCAGCTGCCCAGGCTGACCCTGAGGGTCCTCTCACCTGGTTCTACACAGCAGCTGGGACAGCAGGTATGTACCCTGGAGGCCAGCCTATACTGCTCTGGACATCCCCAACATGAAAGAAGTCTTTACTCTTTCACTACAATTTTGAAAAACTAAAGATAACTACCATCTCAAGATTTCTCACTTTAAAAAAAAATTGATAACCCAAGAACGCTATACTTGTATCCTCTCAGGATACAGAGTGAAGGGAAGGTAGAAGGACAATGCAAAGAGCAAAGAGAGGAAGTCAGTCATGCATGCTCTACAACACCAGAGGCACTGAGCTGCTGCTTTTAGAACATTTCCCCAGGTTTACTTTTATACTGCTTACTTTTATTTATTTATTGACTGAGTAGCTCAGGCTAGCCTCGGACTGGGAATCCTTCTGTCTTAGCTTCCTTAGTGCTACACTTAGAACCATTATGCTCAGCCCCAGTATTTTAAAGCTGAATTTTAAAAATTATATCTGATATGCAATTAACACACACACACACACACAAAAAAAACTTCCCTGATTTGCATATCATTGTTTTGGAATTCCCTGTGCTTAAAGTGGGCCCACACAGAATGTTTTTTTTCCAGGTCATAGTAACCTGAAGAAAAGCATGATTTGTTCTGTCATCTTAAAAAGTGTTAAATAGCAACCGTTGCATGAATTCATTAGCTTGATCCAGAATTCAGTTTCCCGTAACATTAGCCTGACCTCCCTCGGAAAACACCTTTCTCCTTGTCTACCATGTCTTTTAAACTCCAGAAAGCATTAGAATGTAGCAAGCCAAGCATCATTCCTGAAAGAGTTGAAAACAAACACCTACCAAACACCTACAGACAAAAAAAAAAAAAAGTTTCCATTTCTGAGTAAGGTAAAGATGACATCTTTGAAAAGTCAAGCATACAAACACCACAAAGGATAGACTCCAGGAAACCAATCCTGGGCACACTAATGATCAAACCTGTCAGTTTTCAAGTAATTTAAACATTTCATTTTTTGTGATCAGTGCCTTTTTTTTTTTTTTTTAACTTTTTGCTTTCAAATACCTGCATAAAATAAAGCCTAGAGGTCGGAGGACTTGGTTGTGCAGAGAGAAGGCAAACTGCATCAGTACATACCACATGAACTGCTTAGAGGCAGAGACCCATGGTTCTGCTTGCTACTATCTCTTTTAAATGTGGTTGAGAACTTCATTTCCAGCTCCAAGCCTTCATACCCTCCTCTGAGGCTGCCCACAGCCTACACACCGCCCCTTCTTCCGAGGCTGTAAACAGGGTCCAATCTTTAGAGACTGTACTGAGTCCTCCTAGGATCTCACAGTGCCTCTTGGGACCACTTGCTGCTGCCTGCTCTGTGGGGACATTAATAATAGTAACACCTTAGAAGGATTAACAACAACCACCTTGTGAGTACTCACAACTGTCTTTACTCAGCACAACCCCAGGCGCAGGGAAGTGGACAGGTCTGGAAAAAGGTAGACTTGAGCCAAGTGACATGGACTGCAGGAGGAAACACTGACCAAAATGGCTGAAGGAGGTAAAGGGTGAGAACTGCATTTCCTTCGGGCCTTAAGGGATGTGCTAAGAGGCAAACTTCTAAGTGGGGAAAAAAAAAGGAAAAAAAGAAAACAGGAATAGATGTTTTATAATTGTGTTTTATAACTCGTTTTTAAAAATTGGGTTTCCTATGATAGAATTGCTGGATTTAGCAAATAAAAACACACAGCCCAACATATTTGAGACTCTCATACCTTAAAAAACAGGGTTATCTGACATTCTGAGTTTCCTCAACATCCAATACGCTAGCTGATAACCCTGGCTGGAGCAAAGGTGTTTATGGAACAAACAAAAAGAAAACACCAATAAATTACAGTACCTCAGTTCCCCAAGCTAAACCTGGACACGGGGTGCACTCCATGTCTTTCAGAGTCACAGAGTAAAGGGAAGTCAGGAGGTTCAGCGGCTCTTGACAGTCTTCCCCTAGTAGTAGACCCAGCCCTTGACCTCAAAGACCTGCCTTCCACTAAGCAGGCCATTGCACTTCACTGCCCACTTCATTCCCAGTCTCTTCTCCATCTTAGACGGATAAGGTGGGGGATTAAACAAAACAGAAAGGATATGCCCTAAGTACTGACTGCTCACTGAGAACATTAGAAACATCCACGAGACTAGAGATTCCCCTCCCACAAAGAAACAGACCAAGAATACAATAATTTTAACAGTCTCTGGTGTGTGCTCTTGACAGCTGTCTGTCTAGGTCAAAAAGGAAGGAGAAAACAAAATCCAGAAACGTGTTCAAAACATAATGTGAACTATGGGAAATTTAGATAGATGCCAAAAGGCACACCTACCACAAACAGCGAGCATGCTCCAAGGGGGTCTACACTTCACAGAAGCCTATGGGCAGGCATTTAAAACCCATCACTTTCAATCAAAACTACTACTGAATCACAAACACACGGAGTAGAATATAAAAAAAAGACGGAACTTTATTTACACAAATCAATTTTGTCTCTCGATACTTCCTCCAAAGAAAGCTGCCAATCTCTGCCTAAGTGCTTGCCTTTTGTGTTAAAAAAAGAAAAAAAGAAAAAAAAGAAAGAAAAGTAGGGGCTAGCTTAGGCTCTAGTCACTTAAAACATCGTCCATGAAACTTTTTAATCTACACACTTTACAAAACACGACCCACTAAACACAAGTGGCCGTGAGCAGAAACCGACAGCTCTCTACGTCATCTTCTAAACAAGGCCAAACACTGAATCACTGGAATTCCTCACGTGCAGCTACACCCAGCTAATCTCCGAGAAAGCAGCAAACTGTGTCAATCTACTTAAACTGGGGTGCCAAGTACCTCACTCGACAAAAGCAAGCAAGATTTGCTAAGGTCACCTGTTAGAAGGCAAGCCCATCTGTTGAGGAGAGAGAGACACACACCAAAATTGTTAACACTCCCTCACCTACTTCCAAAACCCTGTGACAGACCACTAGGGCGACGTTCTCCGCCAAAATGGCTTTCGTTACGTGTCACTATCTGCAACACTCATACTGCATGACGTCACTGAGTCAAGGATCCCAAGAAAGAAGTGGCTTGAAAGAAGTAAGGAAACATGACAAAAGTGCAAAATAGTGACAATAATGATGATGATAATAATATTTAAAAAGTCAAGAAATATAACTTGAGATAAAACTGGAAATAGGCGCTTGCAGTCTGTAAAGACTTTTAAAGTATGAAGCACTTTCTTCTCCTTTTAAGCCACAATGAAATATTTTCACAATTACTAAAGTCATGATAAATGGTTTCATTTCTGTTGGGGGACGCTGGTTTCACATAATCAGACTGTATCTACTTAAGGAATATCATATTTGCAAGTCACAACCCACAGCGAGAGGATGTGCCCATTTCTTCAGAAACTTACACTAATAACCTTTATCTAGCACTGACTAGCAAGGGAGTCACTGGAGTATTCAGGCTCAGGCCACCGGCCTGAGCTGAGCAGGTGTATGTGCCCACAGGCTTGTGATGCAGGAAAATCCTGTTTATCCCAGGTGCCCTGGTTACAGCCCTTGGGGAAAGAAGGATGAGCAAGGCCCACCTCTGCTTCCAACTGAAACTGGGTGACTCCTTCATATGTAAAATGCAAAAGGGACTAACAATCACTCACCAGAGCAAAATGCAGACATCAATGTTCCCACTAAACGCCACCAACTCATCCTTCAGATCAAACTCTGAACATCTTTCTTCACCTTCTCTCTCACAAACTACACTCACATACAGAGAACTAGGGAGTCAGAGATACTGCATGGAGAAGCTTTACATGAGGGTTCCCTGGGATGTTCATGGCAGAAAAGACCCTTGTAGTATGAGGTCTCAAAGGCCTAGTGGCCAGAATTCAAGTCCTGGCTCTGCACACTGGGTGGTATGGATTATGGGCAAGTTATTTAATCCATGCTTCAATGTTCACTGTAAAGTAGGGACTAGTATTACCTACCACACAGGGCCGCTGCCAATGTGATGAAATCAGTTAATCCACAGAAAGCATTCTAAATACCAGCCAGCAGGTAGTAAGGTGTTCGGTGATCGTTAGCTACAACTATTCTGTGTGTATATAATAAGAGTGATTCTGACTTGTATGCTTCCCAAAGGTGATTTAAGTATCCCTTACATTCCTTCTTGTTCCTCAAGGAAGTTATCTGAAATCAGCTCTAACAGCTGATTGTGTATTTCTAGATGAAAATCAAACTGCATTATATGCCTGAAAATTGCCAATTCTGTCGCCAAACTGAAGAAAGCGTTTATGAACTGAAAGGCGAAAAGCTTAGCATCACAGCATCTTATAAAAAAAAGTATTAATTAGATTTCCCATTCAGGCTAAGCCAGGATGAGATCATGAAGTCACTCACGGTAACCAGGTCCCTGTGCTCAAAGTGTGCTTTCCCAGTGAATGGCAAAATACTAACAAAAGAAACCTTTGACTCAAATACCACTGGTACCCAGGGTCTTGTGTCTGTATAATGCCTACACATTCATTTCTTTCTTTGCCTATAGAAAAAAAGAAAGTCTGTTTGTTTTTCTGATTCAGTCAGCCCTTTTAGTCTTTGAGTCTAAGGAGAGCCAAGTGAAAAGAGCATCTTATCAGCATGCTCCAGCCAGCAGGCCGTCCCCCCTCCACAACCAAACCTCCAGCCTCGCTCAGCTAAAGGCCTCACCCTCAGAGCCTTTTCCCATTTCAGAGCTAACACCCTGCTGGGTTTTGACAACAAATAAATGAATACACAAGACCCTAACATAATTAGCCATCTTTTCAGGTAGAGAGAGAGAGGTAGGTGGGGGAGGAGGGATTGGGAGAATACTTAGCTTAAATTGGCTTCACTTCTGAAGTTGATGCTGGCACACAGCATCTGAGGGCACTTATTTTAAATAAAGCCACATGCAGTAAGTTCTCGAGATGCCCGTTCGTGAATCCTGACATCGTGGATATCTATCTACCTCAGCCATCAGTAGAGATTTTAAATTTGTAATCCAAAGATTGGACTTCTTAATCCAGGTGAAAGGCGGTGGCCTGGATATCGTGACTATAAAACCCAGGGCATTTACTTCTTTTGAAGGGAAAATTTTAACAAACAAAAGAGGCAAAGAAAAGAAAATAGAAAACAGTACTTTTTGACCCCGAGGAAGCATTTCAGATGGACTGATGCTGGGACAGCCGGAACAATAATCATGCGACCCGCCACAAAGAAGTCACCAGGCTCCAGTGCCACACATCTGGATCTTAATGGAACCACAGTTTACGTGGAAGGATACAGTTTGCTGCTATCATTACTGGGATAACTTAATTGATCTGTCTCCGTGGCTGAGGGTGTAGACTAGAGATTTATTATGGAGGGGGAAAGATCTGCAATGCTGCCTTTTTATTTTGCACTAAGCATCCAGCCACTGACCTCTAAATCAGTTTAACCTTTTCTAAACAGACCTGCACATTTTTAACATAATTTAGAGCTAGGGTTTTTTTGTTATTGCTGCTGCTGAGAGGCTGTGGGATTTTATCACAACATGGCTTCAGTAACCTTCTTTCAAAAACAAAGATGAAAAACAAAAGACCGAAACTAAAACCTGCCAGTTCCACTCCTTTTCCAGGCAGGGGATTCGGATGTAACCTTTCAAGTGCCTTTGGAGTTCAATCTGTTAGAAAATGTATGAAACAAAATTAGAATAGGAAAAGGCGTGTGTATGACTCAGGCTTATCCTCATATCTCTGTCACAGGATTTCCCTGTGTTTCTGAAAACCTTGAGAAAGTGACAGAAGTTCCTGTTTTTCTTTTCTTTTTTGTCTTTTTTTTTTAAATAAGAAGGGTGGCGCGCGCGAACGAACACACGCACACACACACACACACACACACACACACACACACACACACACACACACGTCTTCCGGGTTCCCCATGAATCAGACAGGTTTCTCGGAGGTCCCCAGTGCAATGCAAAGCGCTGCCCCGACGTATCCCCGGCTCCTCTGTACACAAAGGTCTCCAGGAAAACCCCAAACTTGTTGCGGGCTGCCGGAGCCCCTGGCCGCGCGCCCGCCCGTCCCTCCTCTCCGCCCGCTCCCCGTCCCGGTCCCCCGGGGCATCTCCCCGTCCGCCGCCTCCTTCCGAAACCGGGTCACCGCCCCGCGCGCTCGGCGCAGGCCTGGGGAGCGCGGCAGCCTCACCTGCTTGCGGTAGGGCGTCCTGCAGCCGCCGGCGGCGCCGGGGTGGCCGCTGCCGCTGGGGAAGATCATCTCGGGAGCGGGGAGCTGAGGCAACGCGGGCCGCGGCGCTCCGGGAACTCCCTCTCTCGCCCGTCCGGGCCGGCGGAGGGAGGATGCGGCCGGCAACTGGCTCGCGGCTCCCGCCCTAAAAGTGCGGCGCGACGCGCGCGGCCGGCGACTCTCGAGCAGCTCCGGGGGCCGCCGCCCTGCGTGCCATGGACCGGAGTTCGCGCGCGGTGCCGGCGGCAGCGGACGAGCAGCGCCGCCGCGTCCCCACCTCCCGCCGCCTCAACCACCGCCCCGAGAGCGCGCCGGCCGGGGGCGGGGAAGCGGCCGCGCACCGCCTAGTGCCGCGCCCAACCCTCCCGCGCCTCCCGCCCGCCCGCCGCCGGGCCGCGCCCGCTCCCCTGGCCTCGGCCCCCGCGCTCGGCCTCCCGGGCTGGGGCGGCAACCCGGGCTGCGCGGCGCCCCCATCCCGCGCAATGGTTGGCTCTGGCGCCCCGCGTGCCGCACATTCCTGGGAGCAACCACCCCAGGCCTTTCGGCGAGGCGTCGCCGGGGCTTCGCGCCCCACTTGGCTGCCCCTTTTAAGGGCATCGCTCCGGGAACCGCTGGAGCACCTGGATAGGAAGCCAACGTCCCGCCTTTTCTTTCATCTTCCACTGCAGCCCTTGGTCCCGAAAAGGCGCGGATAATTACTCTCACTTCCCGGTCCAGATCAACCTCCCAGGACACCTCTCCATCCCCCCCAGTTATTCACATGCTACATTTTTGTAGAGCAAACGGGTTTTTTTTTTTTCTTTCTTTCCAGTCCCTCACCCAAATACACCCGGGAAAGTTTTCAATTTCATTCTTGTGTCACAGAGGAAGAGTTTTTCCTTCAAGACAACAGTATCAAAAAACCTTGTGAGCCATCCGAGAGGGAAACCTGCCCTTCCTGGAAAAGACAGAAGATAAATAGGAATTCAATTTAGTTATTAAAAAGGCAAGGCAAGAAAGGGACAAAGACAGGAGTAATTTCCTTTGTTCTCAAGTGAAAAAAAATAAAAACTGCTTCTCCTGCGGCCCCTTTCGCAGTCACCTCTCTGGATGTAGCAGGCTTTGAACCTGTGTGATGTGGTGGCCTCAGGAGGGTGGTCAATGGCAAGCAAGCCATTTCTGGGTAGGATTACCAGGCTGGTTGCCATCTTTAAATTGGCGACTTGGTCCCTGGTGAGTATTCTGAATTCTGGGATTACAGCCACGTTACACATACACAGGTCTTCCTTGGCTTCTAACATCTTCCTGGAAAGGCCCATCTGCTATGATAATGAAAAATCCCAGCTTGTCTAACAAGAGAGGGAACTCAACTTCGGCTGTCACAATGATGCGGGGAATGTCAACTTTCTAGCAAGAGTGTAGCCATTCAGAGGCAAAGTTGAAAAATACACTTCCCAGAAATCCTGCTGATGACTTAGTAAGCTGCTTCCAAAGTCCCCAGAGCTCCAGTAAAAGTAACAAGAAATAGTCTCACCTATGGAAAACAGACACACCCACAACACACGGGAAATCCTAATTCTTTTCACTTAAAAAAAAAAAAAAAAAACAGCAAAGGATAAAGTACTAGGTGCACACTGGGCAAATAAAAACTTAAAATTCACAGGCTATCTGCTCTTAAAATGGTTAAAGATTACATCACAGCCAGACTGTGCGCCCGTAGGGACACCCAAACTGTTTTCTACTGCACATGCATTTGGTTGTATGGCATGACCTGTTGTCTCTCCTCACTATGACCCAGAACAAATACAAAGTGGACAGTTTTAGTTCCAACTGTTCAAGTTGAAGATGCCTTTTCCTGAGGACTCAAGACACACCCTACCCCCTGCACCGTTACCATGATTCCCACCAGTCATCTATAGAAAAAGGCACTGCACAACCTCAGTTGTTCTGACTGGTCTCTTAGGAAACCACAATCGAAACCACAGAAGAACAACATTAATTTTTTTTTTTTTTTTTTTTTTTTTTTTTTAGTTTTCCTCTCAAGCCATGATGCACTTGCTGGGTCATTGACCCATTGGATACTGCGCTATTCCAAAATGCTAACACTTGATTGGCATTCTGATAATAGTTCTCTCCAGATAAGAAAATGTTAAATGATAAGAAAAGTTAAAGAGATGACAAAATAAAAAAACTCTGATACTAGTAAAATGTGCAAAAAAATACTGAAAGAACATTGAACGGACTGACTTTTAAGACTTAAAAAAAGATCAAAGAATTAGCATGCTGTTTATAGTTTCACATGAATTGCTTAAAAAGAAAAAAACAGACATGTGGTTTTTAAAAAATAAATGTAAACTTAAGATTCAAAAGTTCCAAATGTTAAGTAGACGCCATCTCTTACCTATCAAGCATTATACAAAGAAAAAAAGATTGTTATTCCATCCTCAAAATAGGATCACCAAAACCCAAAAATTCAAACTTAAGGGAAATAACAGAAATATGAAACTCTGTATATATAACATACACAATCAATTATAGACAATCCATGAACACTTATAGGGACGGAGTCCAGTGAGGTCCATCTAGAAAAATCCACTTTTGTTGTTGCTTTTGAGAGACTTATTTTTAAACACAAACTAGAGGAACTGACCAGAGAGCCTGTACACTGTTAGGGTGACAATTCAGTGCTGTGGAGCTTTGTCCTCTTGGCAGGGAAACTGAGACTACAGTAGCATGTGTACCTCCTCCTCCCCCACCCTCAGCCCTAGGTGAAGCTGTGGGAACCTGACCCAGGGGCAGCCACTCTACAGACTGGCCAGTGACCTATGATCTGAGTGGGATTGAAAACATGAGCTTGCCGGTGTGATTCTCACCCTTGGGAATTTGATTCACAAAACTCCAGTTAGGAAAGGGACAGAAACAGCAAGAATTGCCTGGGGGTACAGAGGAGGCCACAACAGGCCAGAACCATAGGCAAGCCAAGCTTATGAGGAAGCAGAAGCTATGAGTAAACAGGAAGCTGACTGGCAGCAAGCAGGAGAACAGCAGAGCAGACACCAGGAGCCCTGAGCACTTGGTGGGGAGAGACAGACAATGGAGGGAGCTGCTGTCCCTAGAGACATTTTGGCTCTTCGGAATAGCAGCAGCCCTCAGACACTGTGTAGACACACTTAAGTCACAGCCCTGGTTAGATGAGTCGAAAGAGTTTCTTGTCTCTTTGTAACACAGGAGACAAAATGAAGGAAGAGCTAAGCAAGCCGGACTCCATATTTCAGATCCCCACTTACTCCACACACAATCTGGGGCAGGTTAGTTGCATCCCACATTGTCTTCACAAGACAGTGTTACATCAAAAAGGTTCCAGACTCAATAAATGGCAGCTATTAGTGTTGTCTTTAGGTTTTACAGCAGAGGGAGTGTAGTCAAGTATCTCATGCATGTATAATAAGTGTGAAAGGCCATCAAAGAACAGAAGGCAGGGTACACTGGTACTCCATGGCAAGTAACAAACATATCTAGCTAAAGGGAGGTCATTTTCAGTACCCGTTTGTAGAATGGCTGAAGGAACATGCTCTCTGCGGCTATCCAACCACACCGATAGTAGCAACAAGGAGAGAAAATAGTTTGATGAAGAGTCTGTTTCAAGAGCTTAGATACATCGAATAGTTTTTTCTCTATTGTTCTCCAGTCTCCTTTTAAGAAACCATATATTAGAACAGAGCTACTTCATGAGTAGGAATACTGAGCGGTATCAAAGATCATCCTGTAGGGCAGGCAAAGTATACACACAAGGATAAGAACAATGGAGCAACCTGGACAAGCAGAAGCCTGTGTGCCAGTTGGGGAGATGAGACATGGGTAGTGATGCCTTCTGTGATAGCAAAGAGCTTGTACAACTGGAATTTGAGGCTGTGACATTAGATGACGTTTATCCGTCAGAAACAATTTGAAAACAAGACTGGTTTTTCACGTTTCGCTTCCATAAGGACCCTCTGAGGCTAGAGGGGTTATAAGGCTTACAATGCTGAAAAGAAAGTAAAAGGTAAGAAAACCGGATTCATCTACCTATTTGGGTCCTAAGTAATACCAGAGTAGTGTTAAAAGTGGAGGCTCCGGTAGGGTTCAAAGGCTGAGTCCTGCACTGTCTCAAAATCTGTAATGTTGCATCTCAAATCCCTACTCAACTATCTGTAACCCCCCTGGGCAGTAATGCAAAGACTTAAGTGGAGACTGGGCAAGCGGTCTAGACTGTAACGCAATGTGGGTGTCCACAACCAGGGAGTGTGTGGGATGCTCAGCTTATCAATGATTTGTTCATGTTCAGAATAAAGCACTGCACAGAAGACCAGGAAAACCAGACCTAGACATGGTAGGCAGCAGGGTGGAGATGTGGGGCCGTTAAAACTGGGGAAGAGTCAAATTCCCAAGGATTCCTCTCATGAAACATTCTCATAGCCACACTACTGCACGTCTTCTAAGAGAGGAACATTTGCCAGGTAGTGGTGTCGAAGGCCTTAATCCCAACACCCAGGAGGCAGAGGCAGCTGGATCTTTGAGTTCAAGGCCATCATGGTCTACAGAGTTCCAGGACTGCCAGGGTTACACAGAGAAACCATCTGGGGTTGAGGTGGGGGTGGCGCATTTGAGGGAAGTTACTAAACATTAAAACAAACAAACAAACAACAAGAATAAGAAACAAAACCCAGTGGGGCTGAGGGATTGCAAGCTTAAGGTGAGTTCAGCCCCCAGCACTCATGGAAAACACTAGGTGTGGTGGAGCACGCCTGTAACCCCAAGGCTGAGGAGGTAGAAACCTGCAAATCCCTAGGCTTGCTGGCCACCCAGTCTAGTCTAATCAGTGAGACCCAGGCAAATGAGAGACGCCTGCCTCCAAGGATGTAACCTGTGCTTTTAAGGATGATTCCCAAAGTCATCTTCTGGTCTCCACACTCAAACGTATACACATGCACATTCATGAACAAAGACACACATGCACACACATTAGTAAGAAGACAGTATATATAAAGTATATATAAAGTATGGTGGTGGAGCTAACTTTTGAAAGGCTATCCAACAAGATTGGATATATATATATATAGATATATATATATTGGATATATTGGATATATTGGATATATATATATATATATCAGTCTACAAGTAAAAAGCTGATCTCCAGTGTGTTCTGTCCTTGTGTCACATCCTACTACAGCAAAAGGACCCTGTTTTATTTAGGTCAAATCAAACACTGAAAGGAAGAATAAAAACTTACTCAACATTGTTCCAAATCACAAAACGTAAGAGTACATTAATGGTTAGTATAAGTCATTCACATGGAAAAAGAACTCATTTAAGAGTTGTTTAAAATCTCACAAAACTTCTGACTGCCTGCTAGCAAAATAGAAGCAAAAAAATATAAGGTCAAAAATTCTTTATATTTCCGGTTCTATACAAAATATTTAGGAAAGTACCCCATCTCTGAAATAGGAACAATATTTTCTAGTATGTACTGTTTTCCTTTATATATATATATATAAAAAGTTGCAAATCTTATTCCAGACTTAAAGGCTCCCTAGATATGTACAAAATCACACATATAAAGATGAAACCACCACAATAAAATAAAACTGTAGCTGTAAGTCTAGCATCCATCCACACAGAGCGCCATAGACATAGCCTTACGCTGATGACTCTTAGGAGAAGCCATGCTTGGATTACTCTTAAGTCTCTCCTAATGGGGAAAGCAGAAGACTTGAGTTTTGCACAAGTGCAGCTTGTCGGAACGGATGACTAACTAATACTAGCTGTCATTTGCTGCGTCGTTCCACACGAACATATTAGACACACCACACATGCCAGAATGCCTGTCTCTTTGAACCCAAAGTCACAGATCTAACCCATAGGGCAAGGCAAGTGGGGCTTAAACTTGGATCTCTTACACTCCCATACCAATGTGATGTCTTATTAACTGTTAATGAATAATTCCCCCCCCTCTCTCTCTCTCACACACACACACACACACACACACACACAATGCTAGTAAGTAGTGTAAACCATAGTTACCATTAGCCACAGTCAAGGGAAGACAACCAATATTCCGCAGTCAACTATGGTGTTCTCAAGTCATGCTGTTCTCTAGATGAAACCAACACATGCGTCTTCAGTTTAGAATATATCCAAATTACACTGTGCTTTTGGAGGTTGAGGAGATCTGGATGCTAAACTTCAATTCAGTTGACTACTGGGCAAACTTTCCACTATTAGAATATATATTGAATGGTCCAGATATAAAGTCTGGCTTCGACCTAGTGCCTAGATCTTACTTTACTGATGGTTGCTAAGGTTGACTCTTTTGCAACCATTTTATTTTAGGGAGTCAGTTGGAGGGATGTAATTGTGAAAGAGGCATCTTCTACAGCATGACACGATATTAAGAAACATCTAGAATTCTGAAATAAAATCAGCAACATGCTTTCCCTCAAAAAGTAATATAAGACCAATTTAAGATTAGCTTAATTGTAATATTAAGTCAAGACAACCAAAACCTTAACTATTTAAGACATTTATCTCTATGAAAAAAATGCTTTAAATTTCTTAGAAGCTGTAGATAAATATTTTTGATACTCTTTTCTTGAAAAGGTTAATCAAATTAAAAGCTCACTTAAATTTCTGGTATAAAAAAATTAAAAAGATAATTTCCCCATTTTAAAAAATATAAAAACAGATAGCTTAGTCTTTCTAAAACAAAACAGAACAAAATCTTTCATGTGGACAGAATAAAACTTGAATAGTTTATATTGATTCGGTTTGTATTATAATGAATTTGTACCTGCTGCTCAGAGTCTATAGGAAAAAGATGTCAAGTGTCTGAGTAACTGGGGTAAGGTGAAAGTCATTCCCAAACACTGCATGTTGCTGTCTTCCTGAAACACCCCAATGGAAACTCTTTTACCTTCCACTCCCTGGAGTGTGGAAATGTAGCATCAGAGATGCTGGGCTATGGGGAGGTCTATAAAATAGTGAGAGCTCATTTTCAGACTCTTCAGATAACTCAGGAGTGTTTCCACAAACTGTTAAAGCTCACAAGTTAGGAAGGAAAGCTACGACTATTGGGTAGTCCCTGAAATTAGTTTACCTGAGGAGCTCGAAGTAGGATAATCATCTGTGCATGTGTGAACTGGGGGTAAGAATAACAGCTGGGAAAGGAAGGCTGGAAAACTGCTAATTGCACCTTCTTCTCTGCTGCAGCATCTTCAAAGAGACAGAGTATTGAGAAAAATGAACAGAGTTTTTTTTTTTTTTTTTTTTTCAAAACTAAAGCCCAAATCTTTAAGTGATGGAAAACAAAATTAGTTCAAACCTGGAATAACCACCTCCTTTCCATGAGTAAAATTCAATTGGGTGAATGACAACTTTGACAGTGCACAGCAAACTGTACCTGGGACAAACAAAGCCCATGTCAGCTGAGACCGGTAACAAGGTTGTTAGAACACAATGCTAAATGTGGGGGCAGGTCCCTAACAGGAGTTCAGCTCAAAGCATCCCCAAAACAAAAGAAAACTGATAAAAGGCTTCTGGTTTCTTCAGTTGCTAAGATCATCATTAAGTTAGGTCTACTTCACCTGAAGAGGAAGATGCTAGAATAATTAATGATGTCCTTTATGGAAATGGGAATGAAGAAAAGTTTCTCATTCTCCACCAAATTATAAAGTTCAAATAAGAATAGAATTACAAGTGGATTTCCATTCAGTTGAATATGTATGAAGGCAAACTTTCCAACATTGGGATATGTAGCTGAGAATCCTGAAATAGGATACCTAAGGAGCTTACACAGACTCCCCACCCTAAGTGTTTTTAAGAACGACAAGTTCTGGGTTACCTAACATATTTAACACATGGGGTATACTGACTACAGACCTGTGGCAAATTGATACTCCCAAGGCGAAGAGAAGGCAAATGAGGAAATTCTAGGGTTGTCATGACAATATGGCTGATCATGACATCAGCAATTCCTAATTCCAGATTGTAAGGACACTCCTAGAACACTCAGGCTGTATTAAGCACATACCCACTCCTGAGCATCCATCCATCTGACCCCCATCTTTATGTTAAGTACAGTGACAGAAAAAATGATATGTAAACCATAGAGTTATTATAAAAATCCTGACTCTCAGAAGACATTAGAATGCTTTATTATCTCTCTGTCTCTCTGACTCTCTGTGTCATAGTTATAGCAGTAACACATTAATTAACATGCTACCATATATAAAAACCCTTTATTATCCCCTTAAAGACTCAAATGTAGGCAGGGCAGAGGTTTCCATGCTTCTATGAGAAAAGGTAGGTTCAGCAACTTGCCAAAAGTTATGAAGGCAAAAATACAGAATTTCAAGGTCAGAGGATAATTGTATAAGGGCCAGTCCCTGTGTCCAGCATGTACAATAATCATTCCACAATACTTTTTAAATAAACCTAGGATTATTTTATTACTTTTCCTTTTTTGGTGGGAAAGACATGTGCTCTAACCTCAGAACCCAACTTGTAGAAGTTGGTCCTCTCCTTTCATTCTGTGGGTCCTGAGGAGTAAAATAGGGGTATCGGGCTTGGTGACACCTCTTTTTCTTCTGAGCCACCACACAAGCCCTCAACAAGCACTTCAATAACTGAATGAACACTGCCCTTTCTCCTTGGGCACACTGGCCAATGATAAATATCTTCCCTGTCTCCATCCTTGCCCACATTTATAACAAACTTCTCGGTTAAATAGCCTCTGGAACCATCAATCCTATTCCAGGGTCAGAATCTATGTCCTCTGGAGACTGATGGTAAATTCTTCTGTGTTCTATAGCCCTAAAAAGTGGGTGCAGCCATCTTTGTGGGGTCTCCTCAACCTTCTAGGATAGAACTTCTGATTGTTTACTTAACATATAGTCTAGCATCTAGGAGGTTTTGTTGGCTGCAAGAATGGCAAGATACATACATACATACATACACGCATACATACACACATACACACATACATACACACATACATATACATACACACACACATAAATACATAAATAATGGCATAGTGACTGTTTTATTTTTCTATACAAGACCATGAAAACCTAAGTTAGAACTAAGTGTCAAAAAAGAGGGAGATCAAAACGAATATATTTTACAGAATATATATTGTTACAGAAAATCTTCATTTAATCTATAGATTATTTGGGATTTAGAGAGATTCTAGCACATGCTGCATTCTGTATCTTTATGTGACTTTTTAAAAAATGATTTTTATCTGTAATTATGTGCACATGAAAACAGGTGCACACAGAATCCAGAAGAGGATATTGGATCCCTCGAAGATGGAGTTTATTATAAGTGATTGTGAGTTAAGAATCAAATGTGGGTCCTCCAGAAATGCTCTTAACCACTGAACCATCTGTCTGGGCCCTGTATGTGACTTCCAAGAAAATGGAATTCTTGGATTAAAAGAAAGAAGTATCTTTCTTATGTTTCTGCCACCACTGTCCTATAAACATTTAGATATTAAGTCATGTAATCTAACATATTACTGATTATAAGTGCCCAAAGTTACTAAGATGCTACCATTTTAAAAAGGCGGATGACAGTAATTATAAGACATCATAAATTATAATGTATACTAATTTCAAAGAGCTTGATATTTGAAGAACGAGTCTTAGTATCAACAGCGCACAGGTGCAGAGCATACAGCATGCAAATGGTCAGATGCGTCTTTTCCATTCACAATTTACCTTCAGTTCTGGAAAAAAAAAAAACCCATTTTGTCAAACATCCATTTTAAACCTTCCTAGGAACTAAGATCACAGAGGAAATGAAATCATATACTCAATCTTCCTAAAGAGGAAGATGATAGCAGGGACAGTCACTGGACATCAAGATGAGAAAGTTTCTCTACTCTCGCCAGGAACATGTGTCACCAAGAGCTAAGCTGTCTTTCCCCCCTCGGCCATTTCCTCACCATCATATCCAGTGATCTATGCAGTATTTATGCATTACAGACACTTATATAATAAGGAAAGATTAGAGGGAGATGAACTGAAATCTGTAAGTTTGAAAGCTGGAGAGCTTTTCTCCATTTCCCGCTATGAGTGCTTTGAAAGGTATCAACGGCCGACATAGCCTGAGATATACCCACCCGGCATGGCAGTCCTAAGTCTTCCTAGGGCTTTCGATTAGAAAAGCAATTGTAGTGTATTCAGGTGAAGTTAGAGAAAAGACGCATCTGAAACAGCTATCAAGGTCCTTAAAACTGAGAGGTGATAACAAAGTGGATGAAAAGCAATCACTTCCCAGGCAAGACAAGCCAGTTAGAGGCAGAGATGCCACCGACTGCTCTGTCCTTGGAACACTCATGCAAGGACTCCAGTGTTCAGGAACTGACTGGTCTTTTTGCAGTTCCTCCCTAGCCCTTGCACAGCTCACCCTGTCACCTCCATGGCGTGACTGACAAGGAAAACAAAGCCAACTGATTTTAGCCAAAGCTTTGGGATTACCTATAAATTTCACTTACCTGTTAACTTTCTCTTATCACCAGTGAAAATTATCATTGTTATAACCCTGAAAAATCATCTTCACACCTAACAAAGGATATATACCAAGCGCTTAACTCAGGACTTGGTACGCATGAAGTATTCAAATATAAGTTCATAAATATGTAAATTAACAACCAAACCATTTATCCTAAATACATGCATGTATGTATCCTAAATACATACAGGGTGAGGATGTGGCTCAGTGGCGGAGGCTTGTCTAGTACTCCACTCTGGCAACTGTTTAACATCTCCACAATTAAAGTATCTTTACCTGATAAGAGCAGACAAACAGTTGATGGCTGCATAAAAATGTCCTGGGAGGTTGACCCTCGGGGGAACCGAACTGAACCTCAGCTGAATTTATCCTTAGTGCTGTTATGTATAGGAAGTGACCACCCAGAGGATGGTTTTCTTCCAAACAACTCCTTTAACTGCCCATTTCCCCTTTTCTCAAATATTCTCATCAGAAAGAAGAAAAACGAGACAAGCCATTTAAAAAGCTGAGATGTGTAATTAATTATGTAAGGGTAATAACAAGGCCTCCATTTGGAAACGACGTTAATCGAAATGAACAAATGGAGTGGATTCAGCTAATTGCCATAACTGATGGCAAGCCCTCCTCCTATTTCTGAGTTAGAAGTAACTATGTAACTGTGATTCTTACTGGCTCCGGTTCCTTCTCTATCTTTTTATCCATTCCATTCCCCAGGCTATAAGCACTAGCTTCTTCTGTCTTCTCCTGTGACTATTTCTTATTTACTCCGTGTTCTTGCCAGCCAGCCCTTGTTCCTTCACAATGTTGTTTTCTAAGGTTTCAAAACTGCTTTTTGTTATCTCTGACTGTATCAGAGACTGTATTTTCCTCCTAAAACACACACCTGAAACGTGCAGCACTCCACTCTGACTCCTCTACCTTTTCACCTTTATTTCAGCTACTCCTCATGCTCTGGCTGCCCCTTTACCTCTATTTCAGCTACTCCTCAGGCTCTGGCTGCCACAGACTTGCTCTTTCCTGGTTCTGAGCTTTGCTAGGCAAGAAATGGAGAAGAGTTGGACAAAGACACTCACCCCTCCCTGTTTACTCTGTGGAGATCACAGTTTACAGTCTGCCCCCTCTGAGCTTTTCAGGCTCCCATTTCCCCAGACTTCTCACTTTGTTTTCTAAGGGCTGTCTTAATGCATAAATTAGGCCATCTTACTACACAACACGTTGTACATTATGAACTCCCTTGAGGAAACTGTGCCAAGATACAGCATGCACTCTGCACTATTTACTCTGTAGAAAGGCATCCAGCAGGAGATCAGCACATGCTCATTGACCTGGCTGCACCATAAATTAGTCCCTCTCAGTGTCCTTGCCAGTCCAGCACTTTCGAGAGTCTCTGTATAAACTCCCAGCAGTTCCTGTGGCTCAGTTCTTAATGATTTAGACGAAGGTTGCTAAGCTTATCGGTTTAGACTTCTTTATTTATTGAAGGACACCCATTAAAGACACCCATTCTCATTCTAACTTGAAGATAGTTATTACAAAGAATGAACCTGAGAATGGTTACAGGAACACAAAGGATAGGAGCCCTCCAGTCAGTCCATCCTTCCATCCATCCATGGATCCATCCGTGCAGCCATAATCCACCCAACCACATACCTACCTATCTTCCCTTATTAGTTAAAAAAAAAATTTACTATAAGGTATATACAAAATACAGCTTCTTGAACTAAGAGGCTTGGAAATAAATACATATTTAGTTTCTCTTGAACAAACAATTACTTATTAAAATCAAAAATAGTACCAAGATGCTCTGGCTTTCTAGAATGATTGTCATCACCAAGAATTATTTTCCCTCATGACACACCACCTTGCAACTCCAGTGGTTGATTTTTCCAAAGCATCTGCTTCTTCCTGGTTCTTCTTTAATGCAAACAGTAGAGCTCCCAGAGGGCCACTTCATCTTGCCACACCGTCTACAAACACCACAATCTGCCACTGCCACTTGTATCCCAGAGAAGTGGACAAAGCACAGGCCTTCAATAAAAACTACAATAAAAAAAAGTCTAAACCAATAAGCTTAGCAACCTTTATCTAAATCTATAGCCAAACAAGAGAAAAAGATAACACCTACCAAATAATTTCTGTGAGAAAAATAATTATGAGAACCACAAGTTTAGTAAGCGATTAAGATAAATTATTATATTTATCATCAACAATGTCAGCCTTCTTAATATACCTTCAGCTCAGAGCCAAGATATTTTCATGAGTGATATTATTTCACCTAAAATTCCAGTCTTTGCCCTGCAGCATGACACATATCTATAATCCCAGCAATCAGGAGGCTGAGGCAGGAGGATTACTATCAGTTCAAACCCAGTTTGGGCTACACAGTCAGCTCTTGTTTCAAAAGAAGAGAAAGGAGGGGAAAACTCAATCACATCAACAATATTTACTATGATCTAGTTGGCTTTATTCCAGAGGCACAAGACTGGTTCAACTTATTCAAATTGATAAATATAATAAATTATATAATGGACTTCAAAGACAGAAATCCCAGGATCATTTCAATAAATGTCAAAAAGGCTTTTGAAAAAAAAATAGAATCTCTTCATGATGAAAGCCCTAGACAGAAAAATCTTAGAAAGAACATACATCAGCATAATAAAGGCTCCAGTTTGCAAACCGATAGTCAGTATGATGCTAAATAGAGAAAGATCTGAAGTGATCTCATTACAATCAGGAATGAGATAAGGCTGTCCACTGTCTTCACTCCCATTCAAATTAGTGCTCACAATCTTAGCTATAGCAATAAGACAGAAAAAAGAAATAAAGTTCATTCAAATAGGAAAAGAAGTCAAACAGAATATCCCTGTTATTGGATGGCATGATTCTACCTATTAGAGACCCTAAAGACTCCATCACAAGACCCCTAGAAGTTATCAATATTTTCAACAAAGTAACAGGATGCAAAATTAATACACATACATCAGCAGTCTTTCTATATATCAGTAAAAAAGACCCTGAGCGAGAAATCAGAGAAACCGTTCCATCCACAATACTCTTAAATATGTACACCTCGGAACAAACCTAACTTAAAAGCTGGAGGGCCTCTACAGTGAAAACTTTAAAATTCTGATGGAAGAAATACAGGAAGATATAGCAGATGGAAATACTCCCCCTATGCTTGTGGACCCTTCTACCAAGAACACTTTACAGTTCCAATGCACTCTCAATCAAAGGTTCTATGTCGTTCAAAAGACCCCTGAGAACCAAAGCTATGCTACTGGAGGGATTACTACATCCTATCTCATGTCATACTACAGAGCTGTAGTAATAAAAAGCATGGTTTTGGCACAAAAAGAGCCACACAGATCTACAGAATAGACCACTCCGAAGGCCCAGATAAATCTCCTTGAATTTATAACTACCTTGTATTATTTATTTATTTACTTTTAGAAAGATGACAAAAAATACACACTAAAGAGAGATTTGTCAGTGAATTGTTGGGGGACAGTAGATGTCTACCTGTAGAAGAATAAAATTAGATCTTTATCTCTCATTTTACACACACACACACATCAAGCACAAACAGATTGAAGACCTCAACTAAGAACCTGAAACTATGAAAAGAGAGGAAATATGCTACAAGATCATATACAAGTAAGCGCTTTCTAAGAATGCTGCAAGTCACCCAGGAAGGCCAACAACACACAAATGGAACCAACAAAGTATAAAAACAATAAGGGAATGGTTGGCTGAATCAATTGGCAGCACACAAAATCTTTGTCAGTGATTGATCCAACAGAGGACTAGAGTATACAAAGAATTTAAATATAAAATCAAGAAAACAAACAACTCAATCAAACAATGGTGGTTGTTAAGATCACTGGCTGCTCTTCCAGAAGATCTGGGTTTAAGTCCCAGCAACCACAGAACAGCTCACAGCTATCTGTAACACTATCTGTAACTCCAGTTTCAGGGACCTGATGCCTTCTGGCTTCTACAGGCACCAGGCACACATGTGCACAGACAGACATGAAGGCAAATACCCATACACAGGAAAAAAAAATAAAATAAATGGGCTACATATCTCAACAAGAGTTCTCAAAAGAAGAATTATAAATGACTAAATAACCATGATTTTTAAAAAAGTATTTACTGTCATTAGCCATCAGGGACACACAAACCAAAATGACACTTGAATTCCATCTCACCCCGGTCAGAATGGCTATCACATGATAAACAAATGTTTTTGAGGATGTTGCGAAAGGAGAATCCTTATTCACTGTTGGTGGGAGTATGAACTTGTATAACCACTATGGATATCAATTAGAGCCCCCCCCCCCCAAAGCTAGAACTATGACTACTATATAACCAAGCTATACCACTTCTGGACATACACAAAGGACTCTATCTCCTCTGCAGAGAGCCATGCTCATTCATATTCATTGCCATTCTTCTCACAATAGCTACGAAATGTAATCAGCCTAGATGTCCATCAGCTGATGAGTGGACGATGAAAATGTGGTGTGGATGCGCAATGAAATTTTAGTTAGCGGTGAGGGAAAATTAAAATACAAAATTTTCAGGTGAATGGATGGGACTGGAATAAAACAAAACAGAACAACAACAGCAAGAACAAGTGAGGTAATCCAGACTCAGAAAGACAAATGCTATACATTCTTTCTTATATGTAGCTCTTAGGTTCAAAACTATAGATTTTTTTGTTGGGTCTGGAGTGCCTGCAGAAGCCAGGAATCTAGATGGGTGTGGAGGGTGCCTTAAGGAAGGAGGCAGAGTATAACATAGTTAATGTAAAATGAAGAGAGGGTGGGTAACACTGAAGTGGAAGTGTGTCAACACAGGGATAGGAAATGGGAAAGACGAGAAAGGGAAGGAGGATTAATCAAAGGGAGAGGTATATGGAAAAGATAAAAATCTATTACTTTGTAAGCAGAGAGAGAGAATATATCATGAATTGCTAGATAGTATTGCTCTTAAAAAAAATCTACGGATTATTAAACTACATCCTGTTTCAGGTGTGGAAAGCCCCTAAGACAATACAGACTATTGCCATTCCTCTTCCTTATTCAGAAGAAGTGGTTAATAAGACCCTGTGGAAAACACCACACACCTTGGTTTTAATATGTAGACTAATCAGGCTGGAACTGATCTGGAAGCTTCCTTTTTACTGGTTAGTTTTTGTAGCGCCGCAGGGTGTTATGCAGAGTATCAGAAATATAACATCAATGGTCAACTTATGAACTATGAATACCAACCTGCCAGTGCCTATGCACTCACTTACCTAATAGTGGCACAGCTGTTACAGGGTGACCAACTGCTCAGATTGAATTTGAAGCCTGTTCCACTGGAGGGAATTTATGCCTGGCCTAAACTTTATGGCTGAGAGGTCTTAGGCCTTAGGGAAAACTTACTGCTATTATTTAGCTGCATTGACATAATGTCAAACTGTCTACATATTTATACTAATAGGAAAATGCTACTCTCTGCATTAATCAGAGACTCTTCCATTTGCAAGGAACAGCAGTGAATGCAGACACTTGTGGCTGTTCAAAGATACTAAGAATAAGAAACGGTTGAGTGCTCAACCCTAATCATGACATTTACACAATCCCCTCTAAGGCTCAGGGAGTATTTCAGAAGAGGGATCAGGAAATAAAAATGTGGGAGCAGCTAGATAAGGAGGAGGACTGTGAAAAGCTATCTTCTGGGCATGACACAACCATTGCAGTCCCAGAGCACCTGCAGATGACTGACTACCGTGGGGGGCTGCCCGAGACTGTGCATACCAACAGTCAGGCATGGATCAGGGTGGGAATTGCAGGCCCTTCCTCTCCCTGTTGAACTGGGGGGAGGGGGGCTCATTGTCATCATTAAATATCCACTGTGGGCTTACGGAGCTCCAGTGGATAGTTCTAAACTCATAGTTACACAGATGGATCTGGGCAAACTCAGTGGCCCATGAGGCCATATCATTACCCACAGCATCACCAATCTACCATTTCATTTCGCTTCATTAAAGTCACAACGGGCCAATCAAGAGTGTTGTTTCTAGCATGTAGGTCCTCCACTCTTCTTTTGATAAAAGCTTTCTACTTCTCTTCCTGAACTGCCAACAACCTCCCGTGCAAACTGTAGTAATGCACACTTAAAATTTCACTCACCATTTACCCGGTTTTAGATACACCCCTGATGCTGTGAAATGTCCATTTTACTCATCTCCAAATGTTCTTGGCCCCATCCCTCCATAAATTAGAATTCAAACCCTCGGCTCCCCCTTCACTTCCAAATATTGAGATGTCACCTGAAACCAATTACAGGAAATGTCTTCAGTTCTTCTCAAACACATCTCTATATTTTTCCAGATTTTCTTGGCATTGCTCTTTGTGCCAGTAGTTTCAGAAATCTCCCTAGTTCTTTAGAAGATGTAGATGCTTGGTTTGTATCCCTTGTCCCAGCATCATCCAGATACGTCCGCCTCAAATGGTGGTTTGTCTGTTTGCTTTCAACTCATTTCCATTAATGATTTCTTTTTCAGGATTGAAGAAATAGCTTATCAGGTGGGAAAGTACAGCTTGCTTCACAAAAATGAAGACGTGAGTTTCATTCTCAGAATCCATGTCAAAATGCCAAGCATGGTGACCGGTACTCATAATACCAGGTGGAAGAGCCTGGAGGATCCCTGAGGCTTGCTGGCCAGCCCAGCTAGCCTAATTGGTAGTTTTCAGGACAATGAGAAACCCTTTCACAAAGAAAGCTTCCTTAGAATGTCACCGAAATTGTCCTCTGACTGTCACAAGCATATATATGCACACACCCATGCTCACATGAGCATGCACACATGTACAAAATAAATCTATGAATATGTCTTCCTTTTAGGAAAGAAGATGTGGTGGTTTTTCCTAGGGTCTTTACTCGCTCATGTCTTCTCTATCCCAAGAAAAGGAACGAAGGCATTTCTTGTTATTTAAGCTGTTTCTCTTTCTCAGCCAAAGTTCCTGAGTGACTGCACAGCAATAGAAGCTTGAACATGGACAGCTTACATTCTAGATACAGACCACTGTATCTAGACCACCATCTCCCTATTACATTCTCTCTGTCTACACAACATTATTGAGCTCTGTAAGCATGTCATCCACTTGCTTTATGGAATCCCGAGTTCTCTTTTGTCCCCTCTCTTCCCTATTCCAGATTTTTAAAATATATGATCTTGCCCACAGAAATCATAATAATCTCCACTGGACCAAAGAAGCCTATATATATGGTTCCAAACTTAGGTTTTTGATTGGAAGCCAAACTCACTTATCATGGACATACTCTCTTGAGTTTTTGTGTCTCCACATCATAATCTATCTATCTATCTATCTATCTATCTATCTATCTATCACCCACCTATCTCTCTCTCTATCATCTATCATCCGCCTATCATCTATACATCATCTATCCTTTGTCTGCCTATCTATTATCTACCTATCTATCTCTATCACCTATCTCTCCTCGATATATTCACCTGTATTGTATGCTACTGGAATCAGAAGTGATCTCTTACATTGACGTAAGAGTCTAAGAAAAAAATCATAGTTTTATAAAATTATGAACAAAGTTTTCCTCTACTCATATGGCAGTCCTACTGCCCATTTTGTTTGGTGCTCACACAGGAAACCTTCAGCAAAGGCTCTGAGAAACATTGGTTTCTAATGAGTGGAAATACTCCTAAGTGCATTTGGGAATGCTTACGGCTTCCAAAGTGCAGGGCAATGAAAGCCCCGTTAATGGGCAACTGTTGGATCTAATATGCGCTAAGAGCCGAGTAACTGAATTTTAAACTGAATGTCAACACAATTTTTGGTCGAAAACTTTCAAGTCGAAAGAAAAATCACACACTTGGATGTAATTATATCTCCTGTCTACTCACCCGCAAGTGACTAGACATGTAGCAAAAACTAAAACTGATTTTGCATAATGAATTTCAGAACCTCTGTTCACATTTTAAAAAGTAAAAGGATGGGAAGGAATGAATAATTAAGGATCCGTCCCTGGTGTTTATTTTTACTTCCTGAGCAACTAAAAGGGAAAAGGTGGGCAGTAACCGGAAAGAAAGGAATTTTAAAGGCAAATATGAAGAGGACATTTGCAACTGTGAAACTACAGCTCAGAGGTGGAGCATTTGCCTAGTATGTGTAAGGATCTGAGTTCAATTCCAGGCAACAATAAATAAACACAGGATGCTTACCTTAAAGTAATTTGAAATTTCTGTTACGTTTAGAAATTATTAATATCTGATGGCTTAGTAAAAGTACTCTTCAAATCTTATTAGAAACTTGAATTTTGCCTCTTGACAGGACTACAAATCTACTTGGCATGTAAGATCATCCATGCCTGAAGATCCAGCTGCTTATATGGGACAGCGTGGAGTGGGAGGGCTTCAGAGCAATACTCTTTTGAATGGGAGAGCCTAGATGCTCTCAACCTGGCACGGCAATCACTTTCCCCCAGAAGCCACTGCCTCAGCTCCCATAGGGAATTCTCTTTCACCTAAAGGGATGAGGAGTTCTCTTAAAATCTTCAAAACATCTTTTCCTGTCCCGTTGCTGTTTTTTTTTCTTAGTTGTTTCATATCTTATTAGCATTTTTTAAAGTAAAAGAGACTCTAAAAATATTTTGCATCCCTTAACCGGTTGTTCCTCAGTCTGTTCAAACAGTGTCGGTGAACTGAATATGGTCGAGCCACTGGACACCAAGCACAAAGGAGGAGTCTTCTGTGGTCGAGGAGCCAGGAGTAAGCTGATGCTAGAAGCAATGACACATGGTGACTCACAGGATTTCAACATAGACTCCGGAAGAAAGAGTAGCTGTGGATACCAGGAAGCAAGAGAGCCACCCTCTGAAACTCACTAAGCCAAGAGCAACTGGAAGACAGGAACGGTCAGAGTTCAGGAGGACTTTTTAGAACCCTTCCCTTGAAAACTATGCCTGAACCAAGGGAGGCTATCCGGTTGGCATTCACAGGCTCCATGCTCACTAGTCAGTACTGAGATGGGGGAAGGTAGCATGCCTAGGCTCTGGTTTCCTAACTCAAGGTGATTCCCTTATATGTCCTCAGTACAGCCTCACCCCATTACTTAAGATAAACAGTAATGAGTCTCTCTCACAATCAAAATGGCCTGCTTAACAAATACTAACAGAGTTTGGTGAGAAACAGATTCTTACAGATTAATTTCAATTACACGAATTGTGCAGTTCTGGGCTCAAAGTCGGGCTTTGTGCTCAACTAATGAGCACTCTGTCAACCTTATAGGTTAGCACTCGCCAATCTTAAGCCATTTTAAAGGGAGAGATTTAATGTCAGTCAGTCCTGCTTGCTTATCTGTTATCTTTTTTCTTTCTAAACATTTATTACTAAAGACACTGTAGTCCTTTCAACTACGTCAGCGCCATTAATTTTATTCCAACTAAAGGTTCTGGGGATAGTAAAAAGCCTTCCATTTGTACTGTGAACTGCCCCATATTCTTGAACAGGAGTAACTAGAAACAGCTCCCCCACACACACACACACACACACACACACACACACACACACACATACACAGAGAGAGAGAGAGAGAGAGAGAGAGAGAGAGAGAGAAGCACAAACACATACAAATGAACTATCCTTCCTCAACTTTAAAATACATATTTAATGTTTACAAATATCAATACCTTTAAAACAAATTGTAAATTTGTAGTTATAAGTTCATATCAGTTGTGGTGAATTCTCACAGTGTATGAGTCTGCGGCTCATTTGGTTGGAAGCGTATATGTTTTATGTCAAAGGAGACATTTTTCTTGCTACTAGAAGCCAGCAGATTTGTGATGAGTTACTTTTAAGAACTGTGTTATATTTTGGGAATGGGCCCTTCCTGTCCAGGTCTGTGCTGCAACCTCATTCCTGGTGACTTAGGTGACTTCTAAACAACCTCGGGTCACAGCAGAGCAGTCAGTCTCTCTTTAATAAGCATCTCACTGCTGGAGGGAGGGCAGTTCCTCAGGAGGAAAAGAATGCAAAAGAGAGAGAAAGACAAAAAGAAAGAAAGAAAGAAAGAGAGAGAGAGAGAGGGAGGGTGGGAGGGAGGGAGGGAGGGAGGGAGGGAGGAAGGAAGGAAGGAAGGAAGGAAGGAAGGCAGGAAGGAAGGAAGGAAGGATGGATTATAAACAAAAGCCTTCAAGGCAATTTAGTAGTCCTGTCAAGGAAAAAAAAAATGAAGAAAAAAAAATGTCTGGCTTCTTTGTCAGCAAAGTAAGGCCGGAAATAGTTTTACTTCCTGCAAATGGAGAAGGCTGGAATGTATGTTTGTTAATTCTGGCTTAATGCAGTAAGACTTTATTTCAGACTGATAACCTCTAACTGAAAAGTGCCTACTAGATGTTTAGAGGACAAAAATGATCTGCAGAGAACCCATGTGTCTTGTTACAATTTTCTCATTGAGGACCTTAAGTCATTAAGGCAGTATACAAGTTACAGCAAAGCAACATTCCCCTCTGAAACCAAAGAAGTACAATATGTAGCAAAACAGAAGTCAGCAATGTCTACCCAACAGATAGATCTTTTAAAAACCTATTTAAATGTCTAAAATGACTGGGTAGTATGGGCACAGCACTCGCAAGGCAGAAGCAGGCGGCTCTCTTGAGTTCTAGGCCAGCCTGGTCTACATAGTAAGTTCCAGGACAGCCAAGGCTACACAGAGAAAATGTGTACTCACCCTGAAATAAAGAAATAAGTGAAAGACTAAAACTGAAAGGTAATAAAATGTCTGAGAATGAAGAATGACAAAGTTTTTAAATTCTGAAAAGCTTGGCCATAAACACATTTGTATGTATCCGTCTAATGATTATGTATACACACCATGACAGAGAGTCTATAAGAATATAATTCCAAAGGGAATTGTTATCTTTAAAATGAAATTTTAAAATGATCAGAGAGGAAAACTCTTCAAAATAAGATTGCCATGTGTATGAGTGAACACTGTTCTAGAATGCAAAATCTTTGGCTAGAAATACCAACCCTGCTTGACAGTTCCCATTGGGTGGTATTTACAAGAAATCTCCCCAGCAGGACACCTGCGTCCAGTTTCCCAATCGTGTGGTTTAGTCACCCTACAGGACTGTGTTCCCAGAAAGTTCAAACCGTTAAGTTGAATTTCATTCTTGTCTGGGAGTAACTTTTACTCAATTGAATGCAGCTGTGTGCACAGACTACGGTTCCAAGAAATATTTCTATGAGAAGACCATTTTAAGAAATGCAAATTCACTTTCATTATTTCAAGTAGAGTAGGGACGGAATCTCTGATCTCTGTTAGCCAAATGGATTTAAAAAAAATTATTTGAAAGAAAACAAGCAGGGTGCTTCTGAGGTGGGCAGCATGTGCCTTTGTCACCTATATATTTGAACAATCATCTCACCAGGTTGTTGACAATACATAGTGAGTTGGAGTTTTTGGTTGCTCGTTTCCAAAATCAAAGTTCTACGTAAACTCAGTTTTTACTTAAATGTCACTCTTTAGTGCGACACTGTTTCTTCTCTCTGTTTTCATAGAAGTGTAGCCTGACAAATTATGGGGGCGGTCTCAACAGAGGAAATGCTGCCAGCTCACAACACCGGATGTAATTGAGACCTCAAGAGACGAGCACTTGGTTACAAACGCTGAACTTAAGAGGTATTGGAAGGAAGCAGCCTAACTTTTGATTGAATAGACTTTGTCCATTACGTACTCTCAGACAAAGCAAAAAAAAAAATCTCTGAAAATTATTTGGGTAACCCCAGGTTCTACTTTGCAGAGATTTAAAAACAAACAATAGAACCATTGTGGATTCTTACATTTCCCTACTGTTGAGGTCAGGGAAAAGGGGGTAGAGGGAGGTGGGTCTCAACATGCCAGGGGGTGCATGAGCGGGTTTCCACAAATAATTGGGGATGCTATTTTGTAAGAAGGTCTTTTCCAGGAGCAGTATAGAAAATATCATATTAAAAGACAGCACTAGCTCTGTCCGTTGATGAGCCGGTAATGCGGTAAGCTAGTGAATATCATTAACTAACTTCAGCCGTGGAGTGGGTGGAGTTAATCAGCACAACATGGAGCTCTTTCCCTGTTCCCATCTTTGGCACTAGTGGCCTCTTTTGTGCAGACTGATGGAGATAGTTATAAGTATTGCCTCTCCACGGGCTCGAGGAAAACAAATTCAAGCTTTGGTTTTTAAAAATGAAAATATAAGGATTTGGCACCTGTATTTGTTTAAGTTTGGCTACCATTGCTTTGCAAAGCCCCACATCCAATCAGTACCTATTGCTCTCCATCTGAAGACAGACATCTATTTAAAAAAAAAATCTTTAGAGAACATTTAAAATTCAGCTTATTTCTTTAAAAATCAGTCACCAGAATGTTTTAATTGTCAAAATATCATTTTTATTTAAAAGCATGAACTACAAAGAATAGTTAGCAGGTTTTTTTTTTTTTTTTTTTTTTTTTTTTTTTTTTTTTTTTTTTTTTTTTTTTAATACTTTAAAAGTTAACGGGAAGCCTCCTTTTGTTTTGAATGTTGCTTAGGGAGATGTGCATTTGTCCCAGGGGACCGAAGAACCTTTTACGACACACACAGTGGGCACTGTGCTAGAAACCATGTAGTTCTGAAACTATGTTTTGTTATATGCTAGTCAGCCATCTTATTAACTCAAAGCAAGCTCTTTGGAGAAAAAGAAAAAAAGAAAAAAAGAAAAAAAATTTTGCCACTAGAGGGGGTTCAGAATTGCCTTTGCAGTGAATGCCCTGGAAGAATGAAGCTAACATCTGGAGCGATATTAAGTATGACTAGAGTAAACTTCCTTTTCATTACTCATTGGGGATAAGTTAAAAATAAGGTTTTGATGGGGGTAAACAAGAAAACCCACTGTAAGTATGTGACAGTTATGTATGCAACTTAACAAAACCCCTCAAATCTCTGAAACTGCTATAAACTGCATTTGGTTCTAATTGCTTAATCATTGGGAGTGGAGTCTTTTAGTTTCCCAAGCTTTCTTTTGTTTTATTTTCAAGATAGAGTTTCAGATTTCTCAGGCTGGCTTCAACCTCAATATGCAGGTGAGGATGAATTTTTGATCCTTCTGCCTTCCAAATGAGAGCTGAGACAACAGACATCTGCTGATACACCAGGTTTTTGATATTATTTGGTGCTGGGGACCAAACTCAAGGCTTCACTTGTGCTAGGTAGATACTCTCCCAACTGAACCCCATCAAGGCCCTCAAGCTTTCTTTAACCATGAAGCACAAGCATCAAGAAGTTTAAGGAAGCCTAGACTAGTCTCCTATGTAGTTAGAGTCCACATGGAGCCGTGTCTTACAAAATGACAAGTCACACAGGAAACCAAGGCACTCTTAGCCACAACTGGACAGCTCAAGGAAGTGAGTGAGAGCACTATGTTTCCAATTGTATCCACCTGCATCAGTGGCATAGCCAAAGTCACCTGGAACAGAAAAGCCACCAAGCTAATTCCATCCTACCTAAGGAATCATGAAAATCAACAGCTCATTGTTTTGTTTTCCATAGCATGATAATCACCAAAAGATAATCAAAATAACATGTTTGTATGATACCTGATTTCTTTTCTATTTTTAAATAAATTTATTATTTACTTATTTGTGTTGGAGTGAGGTGCATGGTATGTTTAAGATGGTCAGAGAACAACTTGCAAGAGTTGTTTCTTTTCTTTCCCCTCTCATCCTGTGGGTCCCTGGGACAGATCTTAGGTTACTAGGCTTAGGAGCAAGCTCCTTTAGGGATGAACCATGTCACAGGCACATGTCGATGGTCTTTGTTGTTTGTTTGTTTGTTTTTCATTTGTATTCACAAGTTTTTCAACTCTTCTTTCTCACTGAGTTCCAGCTCAACAAAACCAATGATAGGCACCAAAGCACAGGTCCTGAACCTTTTGGTCCTCTCACCTCTCCTCAGTTACCTAAGAGTTTGCCCATGATAGATAAGGGCAAACAGCACCAGCAACAAAAAGACATGGAGATCTCTCCATGAGTGTTCTTGGAAAGGAATTGTAAATGGTTGGGAGAACCATTTCTTTGAACTCAAAAAGGCCATTTTCTTGATCTAGGCAACAATACCAACAGCGAACTTAGGAGCGTCAATGCTAGACTTGATTTTCATAACAAAGCGGTTTACCTCCAGAAAAAAACAGGTCCAAGAAAAAAACCTTGAATCTAGATCACCAGTCCCCATCAGCTTCTCTTCTGAGGATCATCTCATAGTGGAGAGGTCTTAAAGACAAGCTAGTTCCTCTAGGGAGCTTGCCCCAGCAGCCTAGTCTCCACTTGTCTTTTCTTTCTCCAAGATCCAATACGATGAGCTATCCGCAACTGCCGGATCTCATCGGTACGCAGCTATTCTTGACAAGACAGGAAATGTAAGATGTGGGCCACAAAAGTTCACTTTTAGCTTCAAAATAAAGATCACTAAATTTTGGCCCAAGTGACAAACATTAAGTGACATTAAGGTAGAATTTGGTTTCCCAGCCTTGCATAAATTATATCGATATTAAGGTGGAAAACAGACTTCCGTTAAGGAAGGCATGTCTGGTGAACCACGATGCTTACACAAAATTTTCTGATTCTGATCCCAAGAAATGTGGCTTGGCTTTGGGAACTGCTGTCTTTCCTGCCAGAGCTTCGTGGCACTCACTATCTTAATGCCTTTCAGCAACCCTTCAACACAAAGTAAAATTTTGACCCAAGCATTCTTATACCATCAGTCTCTCATCAGGAAGCACTGTGATTTAAACCGGGTTCGGAAAATCTAGGAGCATGTCTGCACAGTTCAACCCTACAACTTCTTCAGCCCAGCATTGTGCAATCTCCATTTACTGTGGGCTGTGTGATAAGGACTCATCGACGACTCACTTTAATCTCACGCTTTTTTATGACCTCTCTATTTAAAGTCAATATTTTAACTGGCAGATGTCAAGATCTGCACAGATCTTGGATTAGAAATTCTGTTTAAACTGAGAAAAGGGCACATATTACTTCAACGCTCTTGAATGTGAGCGTACCTGCTCAGTCAGCTATGGGAAAGAAGTCTGTTGTAAGGCTTTTAGAAATGATAAAATATTCAATGCAAAATGTGTGGTCACCAGTTCATAAGAAAAGTTAACTGTCAGATGATTCTAGCCATTGTGGAGTCAAAGCAAGCAAGCAAGCAAGCAAGCAAGCAAGCAAACTAACAAACCAGCAAACAGGGCTGGAGAGATGGCTTAGTGGATAAGAGTGCTTGCTGCTCTTGCAGAGGACCGAGGTGTGGCTCCCAACAGTCATATGGTGGTTCATAGCCATTCTAACTCCAGTTCCAGGGGATTTAATGGCCTCTTCTTGCTCTCTAGGGCACCAGGTATGCATGTGATACATATATATAAAGCAGGCAAACACTCATACATATAAAATAAATAAATCTAAGAGAACAAGCAAAAAAATCATTTACAATCATCTCTAGAAAACATTACATACAAATTAAGATTTAAGTATTTAAAAGTCAGTCCAGTTGGCAGAATGGTCTATTCAATTACCATCAATTTATCACAACTTTAAAAAACGGTGAATATTTGCATTCTCTTCTCCCTGTTGCTTATTCAAAACAGATGAAGTGAAAAGGAGACTCTGGCCGGGCAGTGGTGGCGCTCGCCTTTAATCCCAGCACTTGGGAGGCAGAGGCAGGCAGATTTCTGAGTTTGAGGCCAGCCTAGTCTACAGAGTGAGTTCCAGGACAGTCAGGGCTACAAAGAAACCCTGTCTCAAAAGTCCAAAAAAAAAAAAAAAAAAAGGAGACTCTGAAGAAGAAAAACAGTACCACGTGGGTTAGCAAAGGTCCTGTGACATTGCTGTCTATTATCATGTTTCTGTGATGCTGGGCACAGACATATGTAAGCCCTGGATACATGCATAACATGACTGGAGATCTGTGCATTCTACTTTAATTATTTAAAATTCCAGTAGTCACAAGTAGCTTGCTCAATCCTTGAAAAATGTAGAAGCAACCCATTGCATAGGATTAAATATGGCAACTATTTTATTATGACCACCAGAAATCTTGAATTCTTTTTAGTTTATAATTATCTTCTAAATGCCTCATCAACTCTGCCGTGAAAGGGAATTTCAATTGCAAAGACAGAAAAAACTGTCAATAAAGGGAAGACATGGATAGGGTACCATAGTTCAAAGAAGGAGCCCAGTCCTGAGTCCTGTGGTCACTCTGTGCTGTCAACAACCTTCTCAGAACAGACATTAAAAGGGGTTGAATCATGGTTCAGCCTGACCCAGATTTTCTATAGAATTTGTAGAACTAAGCAGAACTGGAAACAAAAAAGTTAGCTATTGTCAATCACCTCTAGAAATGACTGGACTTGTTTTAATCCATTATTGTAGCTTAGTTAAGAAGTTGGTATGTAGACCAGTTTAGCCTGGAACTAGCTAAAGGTGCTTAGATCATCAATACTATAACTTATTCTATCTTCCTTTTCTTCAGAGAACTAAATACATATGAGTTATAAAACACATTTTTTAATTATCAATGTCAGGTATTTGTACTCATCAAACCTTAGTCTTTGTATTTGAGATTTTTTTCATGTTGAAATTCCAGCTTTATTAATTAATGAATTAACTAATTCGTTCATTTCGATTTTTCAAGATAGGGTCTCACCGCGTAACCTTGGTTATCCTGGGACTCTCTATGCTACACTTATTTTTAAAGATCATTCCTAAATATAAGAAAATGAACTTGTACCATTCCTCCAGGAAATAGGAGGGGCTACAAGAAGAGGCCAACCAGGATACGATGCTGCAATACCAGAAGTAGGTCCTGGTCTAGACTAAATTAATTTTGTCTAAATTTGCTCCCAATTAAGAATGCATTCATCAAATTATCCAAAAGACTTAGTTACAAAACATAAATCAACATTCCATCACAGAAGCAAGCTATCATTTAATAAGTATACATAATGGCAAGCAGGTTGGGGGAGGAGTTTTGATCAACATTGTTGGATTTATAAAGTCCCCTGTGCAGTGCACCCACTAAGAAGGGTTGCATAATCTTCATCGTGGCAAGTTAAAATTAGCCATTTCTCTAAAATGGTTAGGCAACACATGGAAATAACTTGAGTAAGTAATCTGCAAGCAACCACAGTGGATTTCTTTCTTTCAGACATGGGCATAGCACTGTGCTGGTATCAGCTGGCATGGCGGCCTGCTTTGACCAACAGAGTAAGTCACACGTGCCTGGCAGCTTTAACTCTCCCTCTTGGAAGCCAGCCACCAGGTAAGAAATGAAGCCAGCAGAAGCGACACACACCAGACTACCTGCGTGAAGAGATAGAAAAGCTAACAGCAGAGCAAGATAAGCCAGCTATTAACAGTAAAATGGGCTTCCTAGACCATGCAAGCACTCAGCTGTGTGCTAGTTTGCTTGCTTTGCTTATTTGTGACAGGCAATTGCCATGTTGACCAGGCTGGCAGTGAACTCCCAGAATCAAGCAATTCTCTTGCCTCCAAATCCCACGAAGCTAGAAGTACTGGACTGTATCACCATCACATACAGCTTTGAACTACCAGCTGAATGTAGCTGAGTAAGCTGTCTGAATGTCACCCACCGGCACATCACAGCCCAGACACAGTCTAAGTTTCTGATCGTGAGAAATAACAAATTGCAGTTGTTTTGAGCCACAAAGCTTGGAGTTGATTTGTTACCCGGTGTCTTTCTAAACTCCACTGCCCAACTTGCTCCCAAAGTTTTATTCTGAATGAAAGGAGCAACTAGGAAGATTGAGTGGTCCAGTTTCATTCATGTTTATGCGGGGCTGAACACATCTCTGAGTGTCACCATCTGCAAAGCTCACCCTCCAGGTTTCTTGCTACATTGGCCTCATCCTTGTTGTCACCGGCAACTAAAGTAAATAAAATGCAAGCTAATGGAGTAATAGGTTCCCAGAAGTACATGGTTCCCGGAAGTGTTTGGGTTCCCGGAAGTTCATGCTTTCTACCACTTAGAAAAGATGTGCTCAACAAAGGAATCCTAAGTGAGACTGGGATTTGAAGGTAGGGGGCGGTGGCTGGATAAACCTAGCATACTGGCTTTCCCATCCGGGAAGCCCATTCTAGAACTCACCTTTGCCCAACCAACAGGCTGTCTTTTTTTCTTTCTTTCTTTCTTTCATGTCATGAATATTAATGCACCAGTGGGAGGATTTTCAACTATTGTAAGCCTGGGTAGATCAGTGCTACACTTACACCCCCATCTTGTTTGCTGTGGAGGAGATGGCTTTGTTTCCCTACCATGAAATTATGCTTGAAAAATTATTTAAATAGATAAAATCATAAGCATAAATGTTATTTCTAAACGGGGGGGGGGGAGAGGAGATGGATAAGCTAGAGGAACCTAAAATGGGAATTTTCTTTTTTAAAGGAGGCGTTCTCTAAGCCAAAACTTGCATTCAAGTGCTATGCCTATTTAGATGGGACCCCTAAAGAGTTAGCAAAAGCAAGAGTACACCTACATTAAAAAAACAGAATGGCAAATGGCAGTTGGTGCTCTAAAGGCTACCACCCAGAGCCCCACTGTATGCTGTTAGTGACACTGGGTCACTCTCATTCTGCCTGCTACTGTCTAAATTTCTTACATAGCTTACAACCCACTTTGGGCCCCTCTGAAAGTTCCTTACAGGCTGTTCTCACTGTCCTGTGGCCTCTCCCAGTTTAACACAATTAGCGAGACTGGTATCTAATCCATAAGAAACTGAAATAAAATCCATAAAGCAAAGGCAACCTGACGCCTCACTCAATTTGAAAATTGCCAGTTCTGTCAGAAACGCCAACACTCCAATCCAGTATTCACCACATACAATCTTCATCTCTTCATCTTTCCATCAGTTACAGTGCAGGGGTAACAGAGGTTGAAATGTGACCAATTTTGTAGCTGACAAACGAATCCTGAAATGTCTACAGCAATATAAACACAGGCAGTGTGTGCAGATGAGGCTTCGGTCAGCTTTGCAAGGGTTTGATGGGCAATGTCTCATACCATTTTTTTTTTTTGTTTTTTTTATTTTTTTTATTTTTTGCATCACTCGGATGTGTAACACAGGAAATGTTCAGATTGTGAAGGCCGCAGCTATAGAAGAATTGTCCACGGCACAAGCAACACAAACAGTTGCAGCTGCAAAAAAAAAAAATAAAAATCTGGGGCCTAAACCATTGCAGGAACCAAGGAATACAGTGTATCATGTTAGATACTTCCTTATTTAAGAGAATTAGGACCTATAGGGAAAACACCCTGAGATAGTTTTCAAGTGACTTCAAATATACAAAAGGCTACATTGCCTGTTCCTATACTATTCCTGTGATCAGGTGGGTACATTGGCTGAGTTTTGAGAGAATCTGGACAAGAAGTAGGAAATGCCTCTGGGCCCTGCTGCTCCACCATGGTTGGGGGAGGGGTCCAATTATATACTCCCATTGTTCATGCAGATGAAAGGCAATCTATGGAGTGTCCATGCCTTCCAGTATCCAGGAGCATAAAGGATTCTCCTTTCAGGAAGCATTTTTCTCAAAGTTCCACCTCCTGGAGGAAGCAGAACTCGGCCTCATATGAGAGGTGGAACAATCCTAACATCTAGACTAACCCTGTACTCAGGAGGCTCCCACGCCAGCTCTGCCATCAACCATGTGCTCTAACTGGTCTGGGAGTCAAGGCCCAAGCAAAGGAATGTGAGAGGCCTCCCAGGAAGGACCACTGCATACCACCTTCTACTCCCTTTACTGCTGGCAACTCATACCTCCCCACCCCCTCTGCCTCGTCCTCTCCTCTTCACCGAAATCTGTTCAATGGGCTCTCAGCGCCATCCTGAGATCTCTTGGTACTGAGGCCATGCTTTCCATTATAGGTTCTCCTCTCTAACAGTCTTTTGGGTTATCCTAGTACCAGAGGCAGCTGTTTCTTTTCTCTGTGATGTCCTATTAGAGTGCTTTCTCATATTCCCTCTTCATGCATCGGACTGCAATCATTTCAGTAAGGGAAGAGGGCTTCTTAAAACAAAACAAAACAACGAAACACACTGACATATAACTAACTGAGAAAAAACACCACAGATGAAGGGTTTGGTCATCACTCCCAAGGCAGAGGGTGGGCCTTTCAATCCACAAGATGCTCCTTCATCTTTAGTTCTCACCAATTCCCTCTCCAACTTTTATGTGACATCTCTCACCAGAGATGAGTTTTGCCTGTTTCTGATTTCATGTAAATGATATTGCAAACTAAGGATTGATTCTTTTTTTTTTTTTTTTTTTTTTTTTAAATAAATGACCTCTTGTACTCTAGATGTCTCTCCAGTTCAACACTGTTGCTCCTTCAGTATGGGTCTTTTTTGTTGTTATGTAGTAGTCCGTACTCCAGCTAATTCAAGCCATATCATTCCCAGCTGAGATTTTAAAAGTGGGAGTGGCAAACATGTCAATAAATTGTAAATTTATTTTACAGATATATAATATCAGTAATTTACTTAAAAAACAAAAACAACCCTTGAACACTTCTATAAAGATTAGGCCAATTTACACTCCCCCAATGATTGATGTCACTCCGGGTGGCAAATGACATTGGGCACTCTTTTTTTTTCCCCTTTAGATCACAGGCTATTGAGGTCTTTTCAAGTATCTGATTTGATTTTTTTGTTTGTTTGTATGAAACAGAGTCTTACAGGCTAACCTTGACCTTTCAGTCTTTCTAAAGATGTTTGGATTGGGCTGGGATTACAAGCCTGTGCCACCTCACAAAGAAATTTTCTTTCTTAAGGTATCTGCCCACAGTGCTGGGAATACTGGCGCCTAGCTTACACGTCTCAGCTTACACATAAGTAGCACATGGCTATTCCTTCTGATTTCACTGCCTCCTGCCATCGATATTCTACCAGAACCAGCCACCCTAACGCTGAGAAGCATCATAAGGAGAGGTCTTCAAACTACAGCAGCTAGAGACGCGGCTGTACAGAAATACTTCGCTTTGATTTTATTTTTAAAGCAAGAGCTCAGATATAAAAAGACTTTCGGTTTTCTAATTTTAGTAGAAGTTTTCTAATTTGACTCACAAGTATTTAGAATGAAATGTTTATAAGTGTAAGCTATCCATGATTGGCTCCTCTACCAAAATGGACTAGAGAGGCAGCCGTGGCTCCAGCTAAGACACCGTGAATGCAGAAGGCAGGAGAGGACAGCTGCTTGCTTGATGATTGTTGGCAGAGCTCGTGGGTAGTCCTTCCTTCATCTCCTTCCTTAAAAAAAGGAAAAAGAAAAGTCCTGCCTACAAAATAGATATGACCTTGATTTGGGCAGAAAAAGAACACAGCTACTCCTCCAGCCTTGAAGGATTCCAGAAGGTCTGGAGACTAGCTGATAGTATGTGGTGCAAATCAGAAAAACAAAACAAAACAAAAAACAAAACAAAAAAACAAACAACAACAATAACAACAACAACAAAAAAAACTATTTGGAAATAAAGTATGTTTCCTTCTTCTACCTTTCCAATCCAGAGCAGTTTCTCTTCTGGATCCAGTTCAACAGAAGAAACTGATTGGCTGATGCTGCTGATGTGCAGAGCTTCCAATAGGCTGTCAAGCATTTCCTGCTGTGATTCCTAAGATGGAGGGGGAGGCTTAACCCCTTCCTTCCTTCCTATAGGAGTCTGAAGATGCCGGGATTTCTTACTCTGTTTGACTTACTTGTATTCCTATAGCAAGAAGGTTCACTATCATGTGTCTGATTGTACAACTATAAAAGTGTGTGTGTATGTGTGTGTGTGTGTGTGTGTGTGTGTGTGTGTGTGTAGGAGATAAGTAGAAAGACAGGAAAAGAGATCATTTTTTCCCCTCTAGGACAGTTGTATTTTGATAATTTTTGTAGAATGTGTACAGTATGATCCTAATATCTTTAGGACAGAGGAGGTCTTGAAACCACCTGGAGAGCACACTGCATATGCACAAGGTGACTAGATCAGCGCTAGTGGGAACACATTCTTTGTAAGAATGTTACACAGTCAAACATCCTTATTTCTCTTACATTTATTTAAGTATCTATTAAGGTTTGTGGGGCAATTTCAAGCATGTGAGTCACTGAGAGGGTTCCATTTGATATGAGATCATCATCATCATCACAGAAATCTCAGCTAAATGCTTCACTACTGAGTCCGATACTTAATGATCCCTAACATTGACAGTGTAATTAGTAAATATATAGACCATGTACCATTCCAAATACCGCTGCACGTCTTAAGTCACTTATTCAACATAAAAAGGTTGCAAACAATATCTTTACTTTCAGTGCAAACTGAAAACTCTCTTCAGTCTTCAGGGAAACAGAGAGTAAATAACTTGACCCGAGGTACTTCCAACTCAGGCAGTCTGACTCCAGAGCTCTAACCTTCTGCTGTGCACTAACCTGTCTCTCCCAGAACTCACATTCTGACGCCCTTATCTCCAACATGGCCATATACAGAAATGGGCCTGTAAAGATGAAGTGATGCCTAAGGCAGGTCGTAAAAGTCCTATCTTAATCCTGAAGGATCAGGAGACTTTTAGGAGGTAAAGGGGAGAGAAGAACCCTTTGTCTCTTTCTCTCTCTCCTCCTACAGACACATAGCTAGCAGGAACCATCTGTAAGCCAGGAAGGCAGCCCTTAACAGTCCCTGCTCTTACCCTGATCTCGAACTTTTAGTTTCAGAACTTGGGAGAAAATAAACTTCTGTTGCTTAAACAACACAATCTATAACAGACAGAGCCAACACAAAGGCTGTAGACCACTCTTCCCAGTAACTCCGAAATCAGAAGAAACAGAAATGAACCACTGCTCACTGCACATTCTCTCCATCCTAGCAAACTTTCCCCTTTGTACCCTTTCATGAGACCAAGAAACTGGAATCTTATTGGATTTTAACACTATAAATATTCATAGATATTTTCAATATTCATCCCAATACATGCAGGTTAAGATGCGCTTACTGCATCGACTTTGCAAAAGAAACATAAAAGCTTCTGATCAATATGAATGTAAAAGTTTCTGGCCATATTTTTAGCATAACTAGATTTTCAAGCAACGTCCACGGGGCTGAAATGGAATAAGAGTGAAGACCTTAAATGGTGGCTCTTTGAGTGGTCCCATTTATTAAAAATAATCACAGCCCATACTAGTGATGCCAAGTCCCCGGCACTCTGAGCTTGTGAAACGAATTATCAGTGTCTAAAAGGTCTTTGTCAACTCTAACATCTGTAAACATTTAAGTGGTATTGAGCAGATTCCATAATCGGATCTGCTTTTAACTGTGGAAATCAATGTAGTTATTAAGAAGCTATTTGAATAATTCATGTTGCAAGAGGAGGCCTTCAGAGTAGCTGTAATGCGTTTGCTTCTTAATGGTATTTTAAATAAAGTTGTGTCTTGCTACAGCGCACAATTAGTAAGCAAGGCTGATTCCCATCCATCAGTTCAGAGGTGTCGATGTGAAATTCTGACAGTTGCTGAGGAGCAGCTGAGCTATCTGTCTTTGAGAAAGAAAGAAAAAAGAAAGAAAGAAAGAAAGAAAGAAAGAAAGAAAGAAAGAAAGAAAGAAAGAAAGAAAGAAAGAGAGAGAGAAAGAAAATGGGGAGTTAAGGGAGTGATCACTCCCCCAGATCTCAGAGGAAGATACTATTTGCCTTTCATTCAGGCACCCACTGCCTGATTCTTGAGATCTAACCCTCCTGGAGAGACTCATCAGTGCTACCACTGTGAGGTCACCCTGCCAAGTTAATCAGACCAAATGCACAATTATCAGCTCCCCTTACAATGAGTCAAGAACCAAATGGTTAAGCATTTGGGCAAATATAATCTTTTTGGGGGGTGGGAGTGTTTTTTAACCTTATATGAAACATTTCCTTCACACTGAAATCAAAAGTGATAATAACCTTCAAAAAGTTTTAAGCTTTGGACAAGTATCATCGAATGGGAGACTTACAAGCAACAGTCACCTAAGTTATCCTGTATCCATATCTGACAAAAATGCTTAAAGTAACTACTTGGCTGTGAAACCAGTCTGCCTGAAGTCTTCCTCTTCTCAAGGCTCATGGCTGCCCTTCTCCAAGATAGACCAGATGCTTTATAGGTAATCAGCACCAAGCTCTTCCTTGGACTGAGCTCAATTCTATCAGCCTACCCTTCAACAAATTTGTCTTAAGTCAACAACCTTCGGAGATACTCAGTCAATCGGGACTCTTGCAATCTTTCCAGTGGGTGGTTGAAAAGAGGCAAAGACGATGGCTTTTGCAAGGCTGCTGCATTCAGCTAAGCACTTTTCTCATGTTCTGCAACCACAGTCACTCATTTCTGGAGACTGTGTTTGTGATGAAATCCCCTGACCTATTCACGTGCTGGCTGATAATGGTGCACACCTTTGATCCCAGCACTCGGAGACAGAGGCAGGAGGATCTCTGAGTTAGAGGCCAGCCTGGTCTACAGAGCGATTTCTAGGATAACTGGAGCTTAACAGAGAAACCCTGCCTCAAAATAATAATAATAATAAAGCAAACAAAAACCCCTATTTTCATCATAGGAAATTGTTTCTATTATAAAACAAATCACCAGAACGGCAGTTAGCTACTTATAACCACACTCTACTCTTCACTCTCCAGGGCTCAGGATTCTCCCTCTCAGAAAACGTCCCACGTTTTTTACCCTGACTTCCATCTTCAGTTCTATTGCAAATCCTGCCCTCACTCCCACCACACCCTGCCTGCTATACTCAGCTACTTAATGTAGGTGGAAATTTTCAAGTGTTCTCCCTCTCTTATGATCCTCTCAGCCTGGACTGTCCTCTCTCCTTCTCTTAAAGCAACTAAAGCTTCCTGTGGGCAGGCAGCCTGGGAGTGAAGAGAAGATCCTCTCAGTATAAGCTACCTGCTATAAAAAACAACCTTCAACGCTGAGGTACACTACAATAGCTTCTTCCTTATAATACAGGACAATATTGTTGGGGTGCTAAGACATTTTAAAAGCTGAGTAGGTGAGTGTACACAGTCTCTAAGAACTCAGGCCCCTCCTGTCTAAGAAGGCCATACTCTTTTTGGCCTTCAAGATCCACCTAGAAAAGTTAATGATCAGAAATGATTGTGTAGAGGTTTCCCTGCCCAGACTGAGATACATGTTACTTCTGCTCAATCACACTCAACCACAGGGCCCCAAACTGTCTGCAAAGGAAGCTGGGAAAGATAGCTATAGGAGGAAAATATAACAAGGTTAGGCTCCATGGGGGTTTTCCAGGAAAGGCCCTGTTAACTGATCTCATTAGGGCTGGTATTATAAAGAGGTAAGAAAACACTATACCACTCCATTATAAAAGGGTAGTTACATAAGCATAATAACACTTGCTATAACGGATGGTAAAATTCTACTCATTTGGGCTCCCAGTTGAAATGTGGAGTTCCTGGCAGGCAGCAATGTGACTCTTCTTTTCTTTTCCTTTTATTTTTTCCCTCATGAAAGGGTCTAATTATGTAGCCTAGACTGACTTTGAATTCCTAATCTTCCTGGTACAACTTTTTAAGTGCTAGGATTAGCAGGTACACACCGCCATAACTGGCTTGGTAATGACTTTACTTTTCATATTACCCACATGTAGCCCAGGATAGTCCTGCCACAAAGTCAGTTCGTGCTTGTGAATGAATGGATCAGTGACTAAGTCTCTGTGCTCTTCCTGGACTCCTACCTAGACTGCTGAAACAGTACTTAAAGACCTGAAGATTAAGTACTGGAGCAGGGACTGGGATCTCTCACAGTGAACTGAGTGAATCCTGACACGAGCATGGACAAGCGGAAGCCATCTTGTTTTGGAGACTGTGTGCTGAGCCTCACTCACCATGGTGCCCTCAGCATCCAGCACTCTGAGAAAGTATGTTGGGTGAACAGACGCAAGCACGACCATTTTATAAGTCAGTTAAGGAGCTCACAGCCGTGGTAATTCCATTTCAGACAAAAAGTAGCAATACTTCATAGAAAGACCAGCAAAATAGGCCATGGAGTTTTTTTGTTTTTTGTTTGCTTTTTTTTTTCTACAGATTACAACAAACGTCAATAACACTCTTAGCACACACGATCATTCCCATAACATCAGCTCTTAATGTACTTTGTGCCAGGAAGATTTTTAGAAAGTAGTACTGAATTTTAAAGTGAAATGTCACAAGTCCCCTAACTAGTTGCATTTGATGACACCAGCTCGACAGATGCAGAAAACTCCTTTCCTCTACACTGAGTCAGGGCAAGTTGAGATATCATTAGGAAGCTGAAAAAGCAGGAAAGGCTGCCTTCCTTTCCTGGTCTAAAAATAAACAAGAAGGCAAAGAGAAAGATTAAAGTGTTCCCGAGCCAGTATTTTGCAACTTGTGTTGATCTGTCTTAAGCATCTTTCTAAATACTGTGCCTGGGGTTTGGCTTGGTTTTGGTATTTTTGGTTTTGTTGAGGGTATAGGACCCTCAAATGCCTAAAACTAAATAATAATAATAATAATAATAATAATAATAATAATAATAATAATGCTTCTTTCCCTGACACTTTACAATAAGTGTTAGAGAAACAGACAATATCCTCCACATATTTCTGCTTAACATTAGACTAATTTAAGTGTTTATTCTCTGGCTGCTGATGGGGCTTGTCAAAGCATCCTGATGAAGAAAGGCTGAGTGGTCTCCTTCTGGCATGTCATAAGCTTTTATCTCCTTTGGTAAATGGACTAAAGAAGCAACAGGTTCTGAGCTAACCCAAACAGCAATTTACTTTAGAGCTTAAATCTGAATTAAAATATGAACATCAATAATTTTTCAGTTTGGTGAGGTTTTTTTATTAACGATATCGCAATCTATTTTAACTCAATTGCATCAGATCAAATAAGAAAATGGAACTTTAATACACTGATATCTTATGAAATTACCTTTTTATGATTTCCCTCTAATTTGTCCTCAATTTACAAGCTTGCAGTGCAAACCAGATGGGTCAAGCCTAAGTGTAAAGCACATCTGAGCCCCACACAAAAGACCAACTGCAGAACCTGCATGTGAGTGTGGACTGGCCTGGAGGCCCTGTCTTCTGGAAATCTGTAGGGATGTAATCAAGACCCACAAGGTCACATGGCTTGTGAGAAGGCTTCATGGGATTATGCAACAGCAAGTTTGATCTGGAGGTCTCCTTGCTCCTAGGAAATGCCAGTGTCCTTATTATAGACTTTTATGGCTGTCTGTCCCAGCGAGCCAACAGTCCTTTCCAGTGAGTGTTTTGTCAGGTCACTGTGTGACCCCCCATAGGTTGATCTGTTAATAAAGATAGAGAACACAAAGATGCTGTGTGCCAGAAATCACCAAGCTAGGCACTGGCTGGACTAACAGGGAACATTATACACAAGCTCTGCTACCACGGGACTTACAGTCTCCAGGGAACACATCTCTGATGGTCATGAACAAGTCCTCATAAGCAAAAAGTTTCTCAGGAAACAATAGAAACTGTAAAATGACATTCTAGGGGTTCATAATTTGGAAGGGGGCAGCACAGCAGCTTGACAAAGTTATTTTTTTTTGTTTGCTCAAACCAATTAATTTTATAATACTTTTTAGTATCTTTATCTATAGAATGGAGAAATAGTACCAACCCTGTGGAACTTTTGTGATGATTAGATGACAAACAAAATCATTAACAACAGTGACAAGAATTGTATTAACGATCCATATGTGTTTCCTCAATTATTTTATAATTACAACAATAATTGTGATTCTTTTAATTATTAACCTGGGTGAAAAAAATTTTTTTAAACCTAGGTGGCAAAAAGAGTGGAGGGAGGCAACATGAAGAACTAGTCAAGGCAGAGACAAAATTATATGCAAATGCAAAATTTACACACAAATTATGCACAAAGCTTCTGGTGTCCTAGGTAGGTAGAATTAAGATCTCTAAAGAAAATAAAAAGGGAATAAAAATCTTCTGCATCTTTCAAAAGTCCTTCTTCTCATCCTAACTACCCTAAGAACATCTATTTTTATAATCTTTATTCACAATTTTTACATTTTCTAAGTTTTCTCTACTAAGAAAATTAGCATATATATGTGTATATGTGTACACACACACACACACACACACATATATATATATATATATATATATATATATATATATATATATATATATTTTTTACAGCAATGCTTCATTACTTGTTCATCTGTAACAAGCTAAGTCTTCCAGGGTATGGCTTCTCTCCTCAGCATCTGTCACTGTCCACTTCCCTAACTGCCCTACTTCATAGGTTCTCTTAGAAAGGGCCTCACAGAGAGCTGGTCATGTCCCTTCAACTTGGATGCCCTCAGTAGCAGGATCAGAGCATGCAGAGCAAACACACCCTACAATATCACTCCCAGGATCCTTAGGAAAACTGCCCAAATGGCTCAGGACCAAAGCCTGTCTATTGTTCCAAAGCCATTTCCTGTGACTCTCTGTGCTAACCTCTGAGCTAACCCTCACTCCCACCCACTTCAGTCACATAGAGCTCGCACAGTTTTCCAAACACACCATACACTCTACCCTGGCTCATTTTCATTTTTCATGTCAAGAATAGTCTTCTAACCTTATTGTGTAGCAAAATTTAATTATTTTCTCCCAACCAACTGAGCTTCAGCCTCATCTTTTGCTCTGTCCACCTCTCCATGATACAGCTTCCAGACCCTTCTCCTGAAAACACTCACCACAGCACACTTCATAAATGCTTATCTCAGCTTATGAGTTCTATCAAGACAGAATCTATGTCTGCATAAGCTTTGTTTGTTGTTACATCTAACTTAAAAATCGTAATTGTCTGGGTTGTTGCTATTCCAATGCAGAAGATACTAGAATGGAAGCTGAGAGTCTTGGCTCAGGCCTGCAATCCCAGGACTTGGAGGTAGAGGCAGGTCTGGGCTACATACAAAGATCTTGCCTTAAAAAGAAACAAAACTTAGTCGAGGGTATCTAGAGTGGTTTCTTTGAGGGAGCTTTGTAAGAAGTAGATTGTTTAGGTTAGATATCGAAGCGGTGCAAAGACAGCATACTGTTTTTGTTTATTCTTTTCTCGACTGTTATATATAAGGGTTTACAAACACAAATACAATTGTAAACTGTAGTAAACGCTAGAGAGGAAAAGAACAGGAAATGACCTAAGGGGGGCAGGGTTGAGGAAGCAGCTGTAATAATGGGAAGTAATGAACAAGGAGCAATTAGTCACATCAAGAAAAGGAGAAAGTGCATTCAAGAAGGAGGAGAATACACTGAAAGGTCCTGAGGGAGGTGGCTTGTTCACTTGGGAAAGTTTGTTCATGTGTGCCCTGGTGTGCATGCGCATGTGTAAGCATGCACGTGGAAGCCAGAAGTTGACGTCATGTGTCTCTTCATCTCTCACTATCATATTTTCTGAGACAGGGACTCTCACTGAACTTGAAACTCACCGACTCACCTAAAGTGGTTGGCAGGCAAACCTCAGGGATCCTTCTGTGGCTGGCTCCCTAGCGGTCCACCACACCCAGCTTTTGAACTCAAGTCCTCATGTTTGTGTGGTATGGAAATTCCCTACTGGGCCACCTTTCCAACTAGCAAATTTACATTTAAAAATATATATACCCTTAACAGAGAGGCTGAAATTTAGGCAGATTGCTAGTGAAACAGACAAAGCTCTCTGACTTTTCAATGCATTTCGAATACTAGTTATTTGAACATCTGTCAATCAAATATACTCACCAGTTGAAGTTTAACTTAAACCACATCTATATCCTTGTTTCTCTGAAAAGCATAGTTCATACAGCACAGACCTGGGCTCCTAGAAAGCCACCTTGAACATGTCTTGGTATTTTAATCACACCAACATCTCTAAAACTTCCTGTCAAGATAAAGCTGTCGCCTGATGTAGGCTGAAACTCACCATGTTCATTTTAACTTCAGTTGAAAACTCAGCCTTTCCCACCTGAGTGGATGCTTTGTGAGTGAGTGGCAGGCACGACACAGCAGACGCTGCTATTTTTGTTTGTTTAGAAATGTCATAGGCCTTCACTCTGTAGAGAACAAATTCACTATACTTACAGTTATGTCACACAAGAAAAAGAGATAAAAATGCAGTATCGTTGCTTGAACATTCTTGTGGCATTTTCTGAAGCCAAGAAACATGGTACAGTCAGAAAAGGCAAGAAAGGAGCAATGATCCTCAGAGCCAACAACGGCAGGAGGAGGCATCAGTTCACACTTGAGTATGTGGATGCCAAGGAGTCACATGAGTGCCTGAGTTCTAGCTAGGACTGGGGAAGGAACACTGTCCACTCACTGAGAGGACACCACAGTAGCCAATGAACAGCCAAGCAAAGGACAGTAAAGAAAAACTCAAGGCCAAAACACACTACCGTGCAAATGTCTTTCCTACTTGTATTATAAGCAGTGATTGTAGGCCGTGTTATAAAAAACCAATCTTTGGAAAAATCAACAGAAGGAAAGGAAAGACCAAAGAAGAGAGTAAGGAGCAGACATCTTAAAGGAATGTAAACAGAGAAGGAAAACTCAAAAAAAAAAAAAAGGGGGGGGAGGAGAATACTACTTATACCTCAGATCACACCACTGCCAAGATTAAAGCGAAAATATTTAATACAGGCTGCTTTGGTCCTCTTACTAAGTGCCTTCCGTGGTTCATCTGATTTAAACTTCTTATGAACTCTACAGTAGGGAATACAGCTATTTCTGTTTCAATGATAAGGAAACTTGTGTTAAATGTAGGATCTGGAAGCTGGCCTGTGAACGAGAGGTCAGCTCTATCCATCTGCAGCCTGTGCAAATGAATTCCATATACATTTCTCTGTTGTTTTAATCTAGGTAATGGGGATTTAAATTACAGCTGACATGAATGGCTATCTTAATCCTTTAAAGGAAAAGGTCTGTAAATCATATTTTAGGTTTCCCATGTTTCCTGAACATGCTACCCTCAGAAGAATTCATCACAGACTGAGCATAGCAGAAACATGTCTGGTCAGGATGTCCTAAGATCCACAGGCCTGTCTTCTTTTTATCCTCCACTGAAGCAGAATGCTCTCTGAGTTTGTTGTTCCTGGCTTGTCTTCCTTGGCTCTTTACACTGCTCGGCTTTCAGCTTTCCCTGGTTGCCATGAGGATCCTGAACTCTACGAGGAACCCGCCTTTTCTTTTTTTCCAAACTGTCCACTTCTCCAAAACCCTCCTGCATCATCTACTGTCTATCAAATTCCAATCAGCTCAATTCAATACATTTTTATAAAGTCTACTCTGGTGGGTCCTTCTCCATGGGTGACTTCATTAGCAGTAATTGCAGACATCCTAAGCCAGACCCAACACTATGTGCTACCCTCCAGCAAATCTCAGCTTACCAGAGCTGAGGGTTTTGTATAACTTAGTATTCTGTAAATTGACAGTATTATCATTTCATATCAGAATAAACAGGCTCATATCTACTGGTGAGGAGTGTAGCCCAGTACACGGTTGGCACATAAAAGGCTGTAGGTTTGATCTCCAGCACACAAACAGAAGAAACTCTGGTCCTCACGACAGGCAAAGAACCAGCTGAGATTTGAACACGCTCTTTCTGCCCTTCCACTTCTTGCCACATGGGTTTGAAAGTACAAGACAACCTTCTATTGCTGTAGTAATGGCTCCAAGAAATAGCCAGAATTCACTCTAGAAGAGCAACACACACGGCCAGATGGAGAGAGTGCAGCCTGTGTCTGAACTGGTAGCAGCTGCATGTCAAGTGACCCCCATGATGATCTCCTGGCATTCTTCGGCACAGCTTAGGACTTGCAAGGAATGTTACTGCACAGGAGTAAACAAATACACCATGAAATATATGTTTCTCTAACCCAAGTTAGATATAAAGATATTGCTAACATTGACTTTTCTCATATTGTTACACAAAAGTTCTTAGGGTAATCTTGTTCAAAAATCCTGTTTTGTCTCCCCTATGGCCTGGTTGTCTGCATTCTTCCTAGTGAATACATAGTATGAAGAAACTCCTAGGTGCTAGAGAAGGAAAACTAAGTAGGTGTCAGGCAGGAAAAGTCTAGGTAGTTAGTGACTGGTGTGAATCTGCATTCATTCCCAATAATCATTAAAGTTATCAATCTTTTAAAAGCCTATTCAGAGGGCTGAAGATACAGGTCAGTGACAGAACTCTTGCCTAGCATGCACAAGACCATGCCCCGCACCCCCACCCAAACTAAACAGGACTCAGAACCTTGTCTGTTTATTTCAAAGTTCATATGACATTAAAATGCATCTCAGTCAAATGTTCTTACGGTTAACATAGCTTCCTATGTAAATCACCCTGCTTAAAAAAATAAAATAAATAAAACAAACACTGGTCCTTTGACCTATGTTGAGAATTGTTGAGCACATCTTGGGCTCCTGGCTCTCAGAACACTCAGACAGAAAACAGTAGAGAACATTTTAAACACAGAGACCAACAACTAACACATAAACTATGTTGGGCGGTGGGGGATGTCTATGGGGGAGCAGGCTCTTCACAGCCTTTAAGTCTTTCAGTGCTGCTGTGACTTTGCTTAAGTACAAATCACAAAAGCCAAGGAGATCCTTTAGCAGCATTCTTAGGATTCTGCTTTAAAGGAAGCAGACCTGGTGCAGGCAGGTGGTCTGTTTGTTTCTTCTTCTTCTTCTTCTTCTTCTTCTTCTTCTTCTTCTTCTTCTTCTTCTTCTTCTTCTTCTTCTTCTTCTTCTTCTCTCTCTCTCTCTCTCTCTCTCTCTCTCTCTCTCTCTCTCTCTTTTGTTTTGTTTTTGTGGCAGAATGTGTTGAGAGCATTTGGCCCAGGGTTAGCCCCTATTTTTGTGTTCTCAGTGGGTCTGTTAATGGAGTGTCTGGGTACTTTAGGTACTTTCCTTTCATGCAGACTGAAGCTTTCTTGTCTCTTTCCTGACAATGGCATACACATTCCAAGTCCGTAAGTATCTACTACCTCTCAGGGTTTCTAAGCTATTTTCCTCCTTGAAGAAAAAAAAGGTCTGATTTGACTCCTCAAATAGATAAAATTCAATTACATTTTAGAAAAATTTAAACAGGGCGTGACACAAAGCAATGCCATCCTCTCTGCTTCCAAGATTCTCCTTTAAAATGCTTTACCCTGACCCCCCATGATCTTCCTCGTGGCACAAATGCTCAAAAGATTAGACAGATTGTAGAGAAACTTCTGAATCCTTTATTCTTGATGGCCTATTCCAAATAACTGAAGAAGATATATACGCTAATCTTAGCAATTCCACGCAGATGCCAGAATTGACATGACCACTGTGTTTCTGACCTGTTGAAAACAGTGTTTTCTGCTTCCTTCCCTCATGTATCATTATCAGCTGTGAACGCAAATGTGTATTATTTCACATTTTCTATGCTTAATCTCATTGCCTCCAGTAACCAGTGGATATTTTATGACCGAAGTTCTTAATAAATAATTTATTTCACTTTTCCATTACTCAGAAAGCAATGCTTCAGAGTAGCGCCTGACACTAATACTTCCAGCCCCTCCACTGCCTCACTAATAAATGAGCTGAGGTTTAATGCACATATCGTCTTCCTATGAGGTCAGTTCGTCAATATTGATTGAACTGGTGTGCACAGGAGTATGTATTAGACCATCGCTTCCTCTCAGCGGCCCTTTACAGTAAGTCTGTAAGCCCTGAGAGGATTTATAGCTTTTCCTACACCAGTAACATTACTGGGAAGAATTCCCAATCATAATCTAACATACAATTAAATCCATTAACTTGGTAGATAAGTTAAATTTTCTGGACCCACAGAAGGGAGATGCTCCTAGAAGCAAGACATGACTCCACTCCTCCCTCAGTCCACTCATCTTTACCTGACCAGATGCACTGGGGTCAGTGCCTTGCTTCTGGTCATTAATTGTGTGTGGCATCTGCTTTTCTGGGAGGAAAAGGAAGTTAAAACCACTTAATGATTCTGAAAGGTGCTGAGTCTGAGAAGCCGGAACAAAGTGTGGTAGCCTGATCTGCAAGCTTTCCTCCCTGGGCACATGACCAAGGCTAAGGTGAATCGACACCAGACACACATGCACACCTCCAACAATTGCAAATGGCTATCTATTCAGTGTTGGCAAGAAGCCCTGCCAGGTAGGCAGCTTCCTTAGCTTTTCAGATAAGAGAACTGGGGTAAGAGACTACCAGTCTCTCTAAGGTCACAGTAGAACTACTGGCATCTGGCAGAGATCAGTAAGGTGTGGCCACTGACCACAAGGTTATCTACTAACCAGCTACCAGAAAAGAGACCTCTTGAGCTTTTTCTGCACACTATGGCTCACTCCTTTTTGTACCAAAGACTATCCCAACAGCTTGGAGTATTTTCAGTTTCCTTTCTGGTGGGTTTGCTCTTTTTAATGCTGCACTTAGAACTGGGAACTAGTGCAACAATCCCACTAAGTGGGTATGAGGCAGAGAGGAAGGAAGTGTGTTATCTCTGCTCTGAGTAGTAGCCCTGTTCTTCTGCTCTCTGCCTATGACCTTCACTATCTCCCTGGAGACAGACAATATCTTCTGCTCTTCTCCATTCTTTAGCCATTCTCCATAAGTGGTACATGAGCAATAGAGCATCACATTAGTCTTGGTAGACAATCTGCTCTTGAAAAATAGAAGCTGACAATAACAAGAATAAAGAGCATGTGGTGGTGTGACAAGCGCCAGAGTAAAACAGGGTAGCTGTGACCATGTCAAATGTTCTAGAACTTTCCTCATTCAGACACAAGCAGGTAGAAGGGCCAGAGGTTGACTTCCTGTCCTTCCTACTTTATTTCTGTGGAGTGAGCACTGTGTTTGCTGAGGTGCCAGAGCCTGGACACTTATCACTCTGGATGGACAGCTGATGGCTGGTTCTGTCATCCTCTACATAAGCAATGTAGGACCACCACATGTGCTAAGGACCGTAGCAACTGTGGAAGGCATTCCCACCCGGCCCATCCATCACTTCTGCACATGCCTTCCTTCCTTCCTGAGTTACAACCTCTGTTTCCCACGAAGCTTAATCAAGTATTTGCCTACAGCAAACAACTCAGAAACTTTGCACAAATACAAATATCCATTTAAAAAAAAAATGGAAAGGGACATTTCAGAAAGGAGGTTTTAATACCCCATGTGTCTGCTACGCATTTCCTTTAGACACTGGCCAAGGTGTTGTTAGCTTAAGTTAGAAAGGAATTTCTCAAGGCTGTAGGCAACTGAATGGAACTAGCATTGTCATCATCTCGATGATTTCAATCCATTTTCAGATTACTCCGATAAAAACAGGCAAGCAACAACCTTATGACATCAGTGCTATTGTTCCTGATATTAGCTGGACACCTGGCCTGAGCTCTCCTCACTTTAGCACAATACAATCCAAACATGGATAAAACTCATAGGGAAGGACATTGAAATGGCCCAAGAGTCTGCTTTGTTCTGAGGAAAATCATTCAGTTCCAAGTCACTGATCACATGGAAGTGGTAAGTAGACATACGCGGGATTTTGTGTTTCGTATTTCCTGAGTTAAAAAAATGTAGAAAGTGCTACCGTGACCTGCCGAAGACGTAGTCCTGGGATTCCTGGGTAGTAACCCTGACAAACGCTTCTTTGGTTTAGTTATCAATTTACTGTGCAGCACTGGTCAAGGTAAGGAAGAAATGGGAGGAGTTGGGGCAAAAGGGGACATTCTGATGACAAGGGCAATGAGCAGGTTTTGACACTCTCTAATACTGCATAATGACACCCTCAAGAATAAGAAGTCTGGCAGGAGGGATAGAGACAAACGTTTCTTCTATCAGCCATAATCATTTCTAGACTGAAACAGGCAACTCAGCTTAGAATAAAATCCAAAAATGAATACAAGAGACGAAAGGTTGAGACAGGGTCACATTTACCATTTATACATTAAAAGATAAACCAGGCCAGGAAATGGGCTTTCCTAAATAAAAGAAGGAATGGAACTGTGTGCCTGTCCTGAGTCACAACAGAACAAATACTAAAACCAACAAACCATTAGCTATAAAAATTAGTTATATTTTTTCCTTTTGACAACAAGTTAATTTCTAATAAAATTAGTTTCCATATTAAAAAATCTGTTCTGGATATGAAATATCTAGATATAAACCATTCAAAGTGGAGGGTGGTTAATCCAGTAACTATAGAACCTGATTTCAACTCACTTCAATACAGAACCTTTCAATGCTATTTCTACTTACATTTTGCAAGACACCTCCCAATTAAAAACAAAACAAAAAACAAAACCTCTAGTTAAGGCCCATACAAGGCTAAGAATTTAGGGTTAAAAATGATATTATATGATCTTTTCAACCAAGGTTGCTCTTGGGAGATTAATGGCTGCCTCTTTCGTGGATAACAGGATTGAACTCAACAGAGACCTTTATGCAGGGCAACAGAAGTCATTTTAACTCAACATCTATTACAGTGCATCTCCCCTCCCCCAATTCATCAGCTTGTGTATTATGCTGTCTGTCTTTCTTTGAAGTTATGGGAAAGAATTTGAATGTCAAACACTCAAATAGTACTTTGACTGTTTAAAAGGCCACTGTTCTAGTAACTGAACACTGGCGCCCCTTTGTGAATGCATTAAGATATTCTTTTGTACACTAATGTAAGGAGAACATAGTCAGACACTGCAGAAAGCACACCAAATCACAACCCTACACTCCACCTTCTAATACACCTTAGAGCCACTGCATGCACCCATTCAGATTGACATAGGAATGTTCCTTCTCTCCCAAAATTTCAATCACTGAGAGAAACTATTAATAACCTATATCCTTATATTGATCAAGTGTCAATGGCTAAATTATGCAGAGAATTTAAAACGTAGTTTGTTTTTATTTCGGACAGTCACACCTCTTCTTTTTATTCGCCTGCCCATTTTCTCGAGTACTCAACAAATATTCTGAGCCCCAGAGGAAGCAAATACCCTCTCTTGCAAGTTCCACCATGACTGTCCTCATCTCTATCAGGGAATCTTGTCATACTGTGCAATGCTAGTTTTTGTATACAGTGAGAAAGGATTTCTATTTTTGAAGTTGCCTAAGAATAAATATGATGTGTTTCTTTACAGAATATCATGCTAATGTATTTCTAAAAATATAATTTTCAGTGTTTTATTATCTTCTTGCTGGGAGATTTTAAAGGTCATTTAAGAAAATGAGTTTTGAAGATGTTCAAACAGACAGTCATAACAACGAAGTTAGCTGATCTTTCTTTGAAGGTTTTCCAAGGAGACAGATTAACTGGCCACCCTGTCACTATTAATGACAAAAGCAAGTGATAGGATAGAGTCTGAAACTGGCATGAGCAGTTCAACATACCAAGGCTTGATTTTTCAGAAATTTAACAATGAAAGTCATATGTGGCCTGGTTTTCCTTACAAACGTGCATCATCACCGTTAACTTCAACATCACCGTTCCTACCTAATTCCTAAATTTTTTCCTTACCCTGTAGATTTGATAACAATGATAGAAGTGCACTTTTAGGCTATTAAATGTCAATCATCCCTTCTGATGGCAGGCTGCTCTGTGTGATAGATACAAAGTAACAAGTGTATGGATAAGAAAAAAGTCAGGTCACAACCATTTGGGAATTAGTTATTATAGTGGCTCAACCCAGGAACCCATACTGATGGCTGGAGAGTAGAAGGCCACAAGTTTTTCTTCTCGTTGGGTATACTGGCCAATAGTCAGTCAGATTACGGGGCTGATTAACATGATCTAAGCCTGTGCTGGGCCTAAACAACAAGAATGAAGGGACAAGCTAGTTCAAGAGCGTACTGCTGGTGTGTGTGTGTGTGTGTGTGTGTGTGTGTGTGTGCAGGCACGTGTGCGTGTTCCACTCTTTCTCTCTTTCATACACACATTTATATGCCCAGAGTTCCAATCTTTATCTGGTAGCTGTCATTTAGCTCTCACCAGCCTAACACTATTAACATTTACCAGCAAGCAGGTATTAGCTTAAAGTGTCTTATCACTCAGTATGTAAGCACTCAGTATCTTTTATTACACTTTTATTGTACTTTATTGCCGTCTCAAAGGAGTTACACCACATCTGTCAATCATTCTTAAAAAAACAAAAGCTTTCTGACATCATTTCCCTTTATGGAATCAAATATATCCAATAAGCTATACTACAGTGACACATTCGAAAGATTCCTCAGAACATAACCAAATGTAAATATAAAATATTGTTTGCTTTCAATTGATACCTTATCAAATCATTGTAAAAAGGAAAAGCAGAAAACAAGAACTCTCTGGATTAGACATTCATGGGAAAATGATGCCAAAGAGAATGTCATATTAAATATAAGATTTCTTCTTGTTGTTTTGGGTTTGTTTTGTTTTTCAAGACAGGGTTTCTCTGTGTAGCACTGGCTGTCCTAGAACTCATTCTGTAGACCAGACTGGCCTTAAACTCAGAGATCCACCTGCCTCTGCCCCTGCCCCTGCCCCTGCCCCTGCCCCTGCCCCTGCCCCTGCCCCTGCCCCTGCCCCTGCCCCTGCCCCTGCCCCTGCCCCTGCCCCTGCCCCTGCCCCTGCCCCTGCCCCTGCCCCTGCCCCTGCCCCTGCCCCTGCCCCTGCCCCTGCCTCCTGAGTGCTGGGACTAAAAACATTTGCTACCACCACCCAGCTAAATATAAGAATTTTTAATTTGAGAAATAGAACAAGAAGGATCCCAGCCTTTTTTAAAATTTGAAGTAGTTATTTGTCAAATATGGAAACAGCAGCCAACAGCTATCGTGTGCAAACATACACACACACACACACACACACACACAGAGAGAGAGAGAGAGAGAGAGAGAGAGAGAGAGAAGAATTCAACACACATCTCAGTCCTCAGAGCCTGCACTTAAGTACCACCAGCTACATTAGTTTCTGTTTGATTTTTCTGTGTTTTGAGGCTTTTGTTGTGAATAAATAATTTAGATGCGTATCTAAGAACTTTTAAAAAGCAAGAAAAACAAACAAACAAACAAAATCCTTCCAGGGAAACTGTGAACTAAAGTGAGAGTTTACCCTTGAAGTCAGGCAGAAGTTTGTGTTGCCCAGTGGAAGCTGTGTTCCTCAGCTACTGAATGGCTCTGTGTACACACAATCACACAGTCACAAACACAAGCATGCGCGCCGCACGCGCGCACATACACACACACACACACACACACACACACACGAGGCCACGAATCTGTTCTCTTAATGAAAATGGGGTAGTAATAATTATATTAGACATAAAATTATATATGGCTGTGTGAATTAAACAATTTCATAAAGTGTCTTGCATCACAAAAGTAGGAAGTAAGAACTAATTCCCTTCCTTTCATCTGTTCCTCAATGGAGATTTGACAGTCATCCAGAGACACAGTAATAACAAAAGGCTAACAAGCTCTCTGGCCAAGTCACATGGAAAAAGAAAGACTATGAAGGACCAAGAGGAAGAATCAAGGACCACTCCTTATCTATCATTTAAGTACCATCTAAAGCTCACCGTAGAGAGGACGGACTGCTACGATAGAGCCAATCAGGGAGGCATACTTCTAATTTCAAGTCTTCAAGGACATCATAACCACATCATCTATAAAAACATGCCTCATAACCCTTCAAGTAGACCACACCTTTCCAGGTTTCCAGATGCCTCAGATCTCCTACATAATGACAATCTGAATAAGGACAGTGTTTTGTCAAATCTAAAAATGACATCCTATACTACTATTCTACTTAGAGCCAGTCAATGAAAAATGTCTCCAAAGAAATAATGTTATAAAAGGCCACCATACACACACTAAGCTAGCAAAAGACCCCATTTTCTGAGGAGAATACACAAGAGGTCAATTTACCACACCAAAAGAGAGCAAGGAAATGCGCACGCCTCAAGCAGAGAAGGGACGTGATCCTAGGCGGGGATTCCAAGCAAAGGCAATCCATAGATTGTCTACAGAAGATCTTGGCTCCGTTTGAGCTGATAAGCCATTCAAACATGCTCTCAATCGTAAGATACATCTAGATTTCAGGGGCGTTTTAGATGGGGAAAGTATGTGTAAATAGACTTAAAAAAAAAACACAGCAGCCAGATTTTACAAAGAATGAGGAAGTACTGTGCACTGGTCTGGACTACTCTGAAGGCGTTGATGAGTGTTATCTGCATGTTAGTATCAGGAATTCTGAAGCAATTCTGGCTCACAGGTACCTCTGGGATGTGGCTTCATGCCTGTGTCTGTTTTCGATTCAGACTGTTTTGCCAATATGGCAGTAGCACAGCTGGCTACAGAGGGTGAGTAATTGTCCCTACCCAGACCTCAGGTCAGACTTTTTTGATCTAACATGAAAGGGTATCCATCGGAAGTCAGCTTTGGTAGAAAGGAACTTGCTCTCATTCTTCCAATTTTAACAAAACAAAGTAAGGTACTTTCTATTTATTCTTATTAGCTTCCATCCGCCACGATATTACTATATATATCGTGCGAGACAGGTAATTCTTTTGGTTTAAATATATAGATTATGTGGGCATGATTAATTGCTATTGAGGGCAGAGAAAGTTTTATGGGATTTGTTTTATAGATACAATATAACTAGGCATCATTACAGCTTTTTTTCTTTTTAATTTGCGGAAATTCCATCCTTAATAGGTACTTGGATTCAGGTCTTTTTTTCTTATAAGTAACATTTCATCCGTACCTTGGGTCCTTCAGCTCTATGGGTCATTTCAGAAAATCATTTGAGATTTAAAAAAAAAGAAGGAAGAAACAAAGAAAGAAAAAAGAGAAAAAAAAGGCTGACTGACTTAATGGTTTGTAAACAAACACAGAGAGAATGGGAGAGGGAAAGAATACAAAAGTTAGACATTCTTATAAATAAATAGTCTTCAAATTTTTTGTGGTCCAGTTCTGCTGACGTACTAGTACATTCTCTTGTGGCATTTGCCAACTGTTTTCCAAGTTCACCCTCATGTCCAACTCAAAGCAACCTTCACTCCATCTGCCAGAGATGCAGAATCCAGACCTCCTCCGGGGGTCTATCTCCCATGCCTGAGGCTTCCCTAGCCATCAGTCTCATCCCGTGTCTCTGAGGTTTCTGCCCACACAAAGCCTCTACACACTGAGAGACAGGCATGGGGCGGGGGGTGGGGGGGGTTGGCTTCTAAGCTCATTTCCTTAGCAGGTTCTAATTTCTTCATGGGTGGGTGGACCCACTTCACTAGAGTTGTAACCAAGGGCTTTGTAGGTGCACAACTGATCACCACCTCCCTAAAGACCCTCCATCTTCAAGGTGTCATTAATTCTAGAGTCTATATGAGCACTTTGTTTTCGCTGAGGGCCTTACTGGCAAGCCTATGGCTGGCTCTCACACAAGTATATAAATTTGGGAACAATTCTGCAGAGATGCCAGTTACTATAAGCTAACATGTATAATTATAGGATGCACACATCTCAGTGTAACACTGCAAGGGATTAACACCTTCAAAAAATAAAACCTAAAGGATATAAAGCTGATCACTCAGCACACAGAGGAAACAATGTACATTGGGCTGTGTGGAAACACTTCCCATATCTGGAAAGGGGGAATGACAATGGAGACTCTTAACAAAAGACTCTCGGCTAGCACCGGCTGCACCTGAAGCTCAGCGATGAAATGATGATAAGTATGATTTTGTTTGAGTATGAAACTCACTCCAGAGCCAAGACGGGAAACTCGTACAGGCACAACGGTTGTGCGGGTGTCGACGTAGACTCAAGCTGGTGTTCTGCTTGGAATAGCTTCACATCACACTCCCCAAATATTATTCTCTCAACCGAATTTATTTTTACTCTCTAGCATATGTTAATCAACAATTTCAAATTGTCAGGGTAAAACAGCAACATCGTTTCCCCGCACAGCAGAGTGCATATGTATTTTCCTGATTACACAAAATGGATATTTGTAGATGAAACTTATTCTGTTTATCAACTATATTAACTTATCACTGTCCTTTTTTGTCTTATTGTTTATTCTACCAGGAAATACACTTATGCCTAGCTATAAATTTAAACAGATTTACATACATATGAATTCCTGGATCGGAGCCTGCCACGTGTAAATATTTAATAAGGTTTAAAGATAGCCATCATCATAACCGTCATTGTTGTTGTTAGTAACAATGTCCTTCCGTTAATAAATTCTAATTGTACTACGATCTATACCTGCCGGGAAGTTCCCTCAGCTATGTAGGATTTATTTCTAGTGTTCAGTCTTACCAACTGGAATTTAAAATTGAAATAGTTTTAAAAATTATAGTTATTTTGGTTTACCTGAATGGATCTGAAGACAGTGTATCCCATTGAAACTGGTTGGAAAACCATAGATCCTAGTATGCAGTACTGGGAAGTACAGCCAAATGGAAGGTGACAGGATCTCAGAGACAGATGCCTTCCTCTGGAGAGTGGGCTAGCTCTGGAGACTGGGTTAGCTATAGTAGGGATTAAGCCCATTTCTCTCTCTCTTTCCCCTATCCATCAAGGACTTCTACCTGTAGAGTTGTGAGGAAAAGCATTTCTGTTGCCAGTGCCACCAAGTCAGCAGTATGTTGCTGTGACAGTCTGAGCAGACCAAGACACACAGGTTCTGTCCTGCTTCTTTCTGCTCCTATTCCCAAACAAACACTACTGCCCACCACTGTTGTCTTCCAAAACTGTACACAAGCGTCATCTCACCCATAGAGGATGTTTTATTTCCCCCGGACAAAAGTGAGGGTTACTGTCCGCTTCTTCCAGAAGCATCTCTCCAGAAGCCATCCTTGACTCTCACCTCGGATTACTGCTGTTGACAGTCACGCTCCATTCCAGCCACACTGTATTGTGGTCTCTCTCTCACACAGAGCCTATGCCTTTCCAATTCTATCTATATGCCTTGTTAAAAGTACCACCGAAAAGATTGTTATGTTCAGTTCCAAGAATGATTTTTCTCAGACCCATATCTACTTCATTTGATGTCTGCATAAATATAGCCTTAGAAAGAAGTGGTCCACAGTCATCTCAATATCTGCATAGAAGACGAGACGAAGAAACAATAGAAAAATGAATGCGAAGCTGAGAGGACAGCCTTTTACATGTATAAAGGTATACTCTGACAGGCCACTACATTATCAATGACAACTGGATCACTAGTCGGGTGACTTAGAATCACTTGCTAAAGATAGCAGCCCAGCATGATCTCTTACTCAAAAGAACAACACTTACCATGAAGAAAAAATTACTAATGCAACAAAGTTGAAAACATGGTGTTACCAGATACAGAATTCAGATGCATTTAAACTGGTCACACTAAGATGCTAAGATTAGCACCCTTTAATTACAACAAAAGAAGAACCAAAGAGAGATGTTTCTACAAAGTATCCACTTTTAAATTAGGATTTTTCAGTAGAAGAGAAAATATTAATTTATGGGAGATATTTTTTACTGTTTGTAAAAAAATCGCAATCAGCTTTCTTCTACATTATAAAAAATTAATACTAGAAAGAGATATTTAAAATGCTTATTTTCTTGGGAACAATAAACCAGTTGGAATTCATAAATATGCATGACTACAATACTGTATCCAAAATACATAAACAGGCCCAAGCATGGTTCAGTCACACTTAAAGATAGTTTATCTGCTGTTTATTTAAAGGATATTTGGATCAACTGATTAATCTTTTTTAACTGACAGCCAATACTCTGAAGTCCCTCCTTCATGCCCACAAGTACCTTCAAACCCTTGTCCCAGATATTCTTTGTCTAATTCAATACAGACTTTCACCTCTGCTGATAAAATTTTGAGAAGTAGAGGTGGGGGATTTATAATAGAGAGAAACTAAAGGACAAAACATGATTTATAATATAGACTCTAAATTGTGAGTTTCAGGACTGGGATAGAGGGAAGTAAACAGGACACTTTATATTGTAAAATTACATGTATGAGATTATCTTTTAATAGTTTGAGGTGCCCTGCCATGCCCATAGCAAGCAAATATACCACAAATTCTCCCATTTGTCAGCAGTGGTCATTTGTATTACATACACAACAGGCACACTTTGTATCCAGCAGCTCAAACCTCTCTAATGTCGTGCTTAACACACTTCCTGATGTCAGACAACAGAATAGAAACTGGAGGTAGAAACAGCTGGAGCCACTGGCTCCAGGGGCCCTGAGTGAGCTCAGACCATCCTGGTACTGAGTCAGGCTTTGGTCTTTCCAAGTTAGACAACAGAGCCATGCTTCATGTTGGTGTCGATATAAACTATTTTTCAGAATTACAAAGCCAAACATCCGTGAGAAACTGACAGGAAAAATACTTCAGGGGAAACCCAATAGGTACATTTAAAAAATATATATTTATATTTCTGGACAACAGAACTATGAATCAATCTTTTATGTATTTCCACCCTCCCCCAAAAATAAATAAATCAACCTCACTGTATAGTTTCCCGCCTATTGTCACCATCAATGTCAAGGAATCCCTCCTTCTAGGCTAGCTGTAATGGTGAAGTTGGTCTAACCTAACTTCTTAAACATGGCGCGGACTGAAACTGGCCCCTGGTTTGTTTCACTTTCAAGTATAATATCGTTCCAGCTTTTTTCAGAGAAACCGTGGAAGGAGGACCCAGGAAACGTTCTTTTGTATCATTTTCCAGCATTATTTCCCAACAAAATTCATCTTGTAATTAGTTTAAACACTCCTACGTTGAGTTCAGCCTAAACAAAAATGCTTAGGCTCAGTTGCAAACAAAATAAAAAGTACCGCATTCTTTGACAGTCAGAGAAATAATTCACTTTTGGCGATCCCCTTTTGTTGCTATCTTTAGCTTCTATGGGGGTTTATGTGAAAAACATAAAATCCTGCGTGCACTTGGAATTACACATCAATGTTCTGCATTCCTGTTTATGTTAAGAGTTCCAAGAATGGTCACGTGAGCATGCTGGCCGCCCTCTGGCAGGACTAGCATAAAAGGCCGTTCAACCACGTTGTTTAATTGTGTGTAGTCCGACACTAGGCAACTCTCCAAACCTTAGTGTAAACATTGTGCAAGGTCTGTAAGTTCTGCTACACAATGGAGTTCAGGCTTTTTACAGTTAACGTCAAGTGACAGTTCACTTCTCTTCAGGGTTTTACACAGCGTTTGCCATTACTAGTACACACTGGTTTGCCACATAAAACAAGCTGGCATTTAGGAACTCAGAAACTTAGAATCGAAGGCTGAGCTCCAAGGGTGTCATTTCCCCTGAAGCGCACCGACTTGGTGCTGGGTTTTGTTTCGAAGCTATACAGGAAGACAATCTATCACAGATTCTCATGTTAAGGTTGGAAACAGAACAGAGCCGAATGGGATCTCTGAACATTGGCTGCACAAAATGGAATTAAGTGTACCGGCTATTATGTCAGAGCAACCTCAAGATTTTGGTAATTTGATGAAATTTATTATTTTAAACTGTTTGAAGAAAGAAAAAAAAATCATGTTTCTATACGCTGTTGAACTCCACACTGGTTTCTGAGCTTTTGATTAAGAGGGAGAGGAAGGCAGAGAACCATAGGGTAAGAGGTAGCACATTCCTCCTCTTGAGTTTAGAAGAATGTGCCTCATTTACTGTTCAAAGGACACTGTTTATACATTCCAGACTTCCATCTTATAATTGAGCCAGGATTTGTAAAAAGGAAATCGCAGCAGGGCAGTGAAATTATTCAAAGCAATAGCTGCACATAATTGGTATAAAATACCCGAACAGTCTGCTCTGAAAACTCTCTTTCTCACCGACTCACATTTACACCCCCTCAGCTCTTTTTCAATATTCAAAGAGTTTGACTACTTCTCTTCTGGAGCTCATGTCTTTTCTTTCTTTCTTTTGTATAATGACTTTTTAAATGTTGTGAAATTAGAAGATAATGACATCATTTCCTCCTTTTTAAATCCCTCCCCTCCGTCTCACACCCATACACCCCTCTTTCTCTCTCTCAAACTCATGGACTCTTTTTCTTTAGTTGTTACATTACATCTCTTCCTAAATACATGCAGCTTTCTCATATATGCAACATCAATTTCTAGATGCAACCTTCTCAGTATGTTCAGTGTTACTTGTGTGCATATGCTCTCAGAATTGACCACTAGGTATTGCGTTTCTAACTGGGAGGGTCTCCTGTAAGGAAGACCCTCTCCACTCCCAGTTGTCCATAGTTGTCTAGGGTTGAGGCCTCCTGAGCTTTCTCCTCTCCATGTTGCATGTCCGCTGTGTTGTGGCCATTGTTCAGGTCTTGTGTTAGGCAGCCATGTTGATGAGATTTCATGGGTATAGCCTCTTTGACATTTCTAGGAGGGACAGTCTCACAGCAAACTTCCTGTTCTCTGGCTCTAAAATCTTTCTACCATGCTCTCTTCCACAACAATTTCTGAGCCTTGGGTGCAGGAGCTCTGTGTTCATGTTTCTGCTGGGACTGGGTACCATGTCATCACCTGTTCTGTGGGTTTTGATACATTGTAGTTTTATGTTATGATCTCTGTTGCACAGAGAAGTTTCTTCAAGAGGGATGAGAACCACAACTATCTGTGGGTACAGGATAAATATTGAGATGGCGTTCAGGGTTATGCTGCAGTAAAGGAGTGGTTGTAGAGTTTCCTCCAAGATTGATGACTTCACAAGAAGTCATCATGAGCCCCATGTACTCTGGTCATCACCAAAGTATGTGCACCAGTGTTATACCCTTAGTCCTATTGACAGGTGTCATGCTGGTTGGTGTTGTTTTTCGTAGGTGTCATAGCTGGGTAAGACCATTCTTTGCTTCTCTTCCTGGGAAGTTTGGCACCTTCTGGTACTAGCCTTTTCTTTCTCTAATCAGATGCCTATTTAAAAGGGTCCAATGAAGAATTTTCAACACAATTTATGTAATAATTTCATACCCATCTAGCTATATTAGTGTTTACCTAGTTACCATAGCAACAGGTAAACTGCACCCATGTTATGGAAGAAAGGTGGTTTTATCCTTTATAGTTTTCATAAAACATCGTGAGTTAATTATGTGTTTTACCACATGTAAAAGTAAGCTAAAAATTGCATTGTGCTATTATCATCTCAAGAACTCAATTAAATGGACAAAAAAAGGGAGCTTAATTCTGAAGATTATTATACATACTTAAAAAACAGCATTAAAGGAGCGTGAGTCACAAAGTGAGGCTTTGCTTGTGCACTAAAAGCAGGGGCGTTGCTCTGCACAGCCCATCACTGGACCTCAGTGGTAGCCGGGTTTCTGACATAATCCCTTCAGAAGACAAATGGAAAGAAGCAACATAGTAGCATCTTCTTACTTACAGTGTCATCTTATGTTAAATGTTATTTTGGGGGAGACTTCTCTGTGTGCTGTGTGAGACCATTGCAAATGTCACTTGGTGGAATTTTAGCAGTGTCTCCACACAGAGATGAATGGGGACTTGGAAAAATTTCAGTGATGCTCTTTTTGCAAGAGGAAAAAAAATCCCATGAAACCAAAACCATCACCTTACCTTTTATGTTCACCTTAAGGATGAAAAGGCATAATAAATTTTGTGTTAGCTTCACACAATAAAAACCAAAATTCTTATGTGTAGCAATAGACATTTGTAATTATAAGTCATGATAAAAATTAGAAATTGATTTGCTTTGCTCATTCTGCGTGTGTGTGGGTGAGTGTGTGCATGAGTGAGTGAGTGTGTGTGTGTGTGTGTGTAATGTGCATGTGAAATACTTTTGTCGAGTGTTTGTTTAGAAGGCAGAACACAACTTACAAGAGTTGTTTCTCCTTCTATCGAGGTCCTAGGCATCCTACTTAGGTGAATGCAAAACCTTCATCCTCTGAGGCATCTCTCCAGCCCAGAACATAATCCTTCTAAACAGCAGAAGTCTCAGATCTAATCCTTCAGTCTATTAAAGACAGGCCAATGAAAGCATGGTTGGAAGAGTTAGGCAGGAGGCAGGCTCATACAGAAGAGGAGCAGTCAGGAAATGTCAGTGGACTTCAAGGGCACAAAATAGTTTTCATTTGCAATACAGATGCTATTTCATATTTACAGTGTGACATGTTTCTCTTTATGTAACAACCATAAGCTTTGGTCATTTTCCCCCCAGACTTCTGAATGCTTTAAAAGAGAAGGTTCAATGTTCTCAGAAGGGCAAGCAGAACATTCACATCAGATTCAAAGACAAGATCTCGAAGATGATCTCCACAACATATCATTACGCCAAAGAAAATGGACCAACAGCAGAGAACTAAGATTAATAAATGTCAAAAATCTTAAAGAGAAGGTAAATACAGCATTACCATTTTACATCTTTATATTCTATAACATAACTGCATGTTTTCTTCTACTTGTGTATATAGCTCTTCATTGTGTGTGAGCCACCAGCTGCCTACATTGAAGAGGAACCAGTGTGGGAAGGGGCAAATGTCCAGATCAACTACATTACGGAAGTGTGCTTTTGCAACCTAAGTGCTGTTCTTTTTCACTGAAGTAGCCCTTCAAATGGTGGGAAGTTTGAGTACAGTGGCCTAGTGACAATTCAGCATGAATAAATACACCTACCTTTATTACGTATGTACTACAGACGTGAAAGGGTTCTCATACATTTGGCCTACAGGTTAATTTAGCAAACTGATTGGGATCGTTCTAATCTTTGCTGGTTTTGCTTTCTTTCCCCTTTGCATATTAGTCACCAGCACCTTTAGGGTTCTCAATGATTTAAAAACCTGGAATTGCAAGGTTCACCTTCTTATTTCAAAATGGACACTCCAAAAAGTAAGCCAGGGAGTGCTGGTTTGTGCGAGTTTACTCTAGCCACATCTGTCCCACACAAGAGCAGCAGGTGATTAAAACTTAAAACGCAGTCCCCGGGTCATACTAGTCCAACTTTAAATGCTTCTCCAGAGATCAGTGATAGACACAGAATGTTCTCATCCCTGTGAAGCTCTGGTAGACAGAGCTGCACGGGCTGTATGAGTAATTACATAGGAAGTCCCCAATGTCATTTTATAATGTTATTTCCAAATACTTACTGCCAACAATTGTTTGGTGGTTTTACGCATTTAATGTGGGAGGAAAGACACAGCTCTACCAACAGTTAATTTTCTTACAAAGTTATCCTTTCTTGAGAGTGGCTTGCCTATCAGCTGCTTTGTGCGTAGTAGGTCTCCACTAAATATATCTTTATATTCCTAAGTAGTGATAGATGTCCAAGAAGGTAATAAGTAGAATTGCTAAGGAAAGGAAACAAAACTAGCCACAAAGAAAAGTAGTAATAAAGAAATTGAATTTTCTTTTCTGGCTTCTTGTCAGGCAAGGATCTAGCGTAACAACCTATAGCTGATCCTAAAAACGGATGTTAGAAATGTAGCCCCTTATTCTTTTTTATTTTTAAAATGATGGTTTAAAATTTCAAATAGTAATGCCTCATCTATGTTGTTTAAGAGAATTCTACTAAACATTTTCATTTTAATGCTCTTCTATTTCTATATTCAAAAGCCACACAGTTGTCACAGAGGGTCCAACATCCTCAGATTCAAACAACCATAACTGAAAAATATTTGGGCGATAAAACCAGCATAGCCATATAATAGAAAATAAAAATTCAAAATCAATATGGTGTAACAATGACAAATACATCATCCACATTGTACTAGGTATTATAAGTAGTCAGGGATGATTCAAATAATACAGAAAAGAAATGTTTAGATCATATGCAAATACAATGTGTTCCATTTGAGCAACAAGCAGCTGCAGATGTGAGTATTTGTTGGGGAGAGGTGTCTGGAACCTCTTCCCCGTGGAAGCCAAGGGACAAGTGGACTTGGTTTGTTTTTGTTGGTGGTGGTGTTGCTTGAGAGGTATTCTTGCAATACTGTCCACCAGGGTCTTGGATTCCTGAGGTGAGATGAGCCTCCTTGCTTGGTCTCCTAAGAAACTGGAATGCAGACACACACTACTGTGCCCCACGCACCAAATGCATTTACTTTAGAATAGTCATTGACATCTTGCTCTTGTACTCCTATATGATACTAACAAAGGAGCTTTAGCAGTCGTGATCACCTTTGTGGGGACACAGGATTAAATCTACTGGGGAAACTCCACACTGGTTACACTGCTAAGGTAATTTAGATTCCAGCTCCTGTCAGTCTAATCAGGTGTGCACTTGAAGTGGATGCATTTTGTCCCTGAAGAGATTGGTGAGTCCCTCCCGTTTCTCTGAAGTAAATAAAAGACATGGATTCAATCCAATAAAGTTTAAGTTCCAAAACATTATACTAGGTGAAAACCAGTATTTCTTATCTTTCAAAATCTCACATTCTTGCTGGGCATCAGTTGTACACCTATAACCCCGCACTAGGGATGATCATAAGATCAAGACTAACATCAGCTGCCTAATAAGACCCTGTTACATTAAAAAAAAATCTTAAATGTATACTATATAGTATATTTAATGTATACTATAGTATAGCTATACTAAACCTACCAAATATATGTATACCTCCATAATGTTTTATTTGTAAATCTTTTCCTAAGATCAAATATAAATAAATTTATTATACAAATGGTCTGAATGAAGTGCCACTTAAGTAAAAGTAAAACAATCCAATTAACAAACTCTATGTGCCTTACATTTTTATATTTGATAAGAACGAGGTTCCACTCTGCTGAAGAGTGTTTAGGCCCCAACAGAAAACTATTTAGGTAGTATGTCTATGGATTCTCAAGAAGTGAGTAAACTTTGCTTCAGAACACATCAAGAAAGTGAGATTAAAGTACTAAAACTTGTAAGTTAGCAAGTTGGTTTGGTTGAGAAAGGAGTATCTTGCAATTCAAGGCAGGAGCTGGAGAGAAGGCTCCTTTGCTAAGAGCATGGTCACGCCTACATAGGACCTGCATTTGATTCCCAGCATCCAGGGGGTGGCTTACTACCATTTATAACTCTGGCTCCAGATGACTCTTACGCCCTCTTCTGGCCTCTGTGGATATGGAATGTACTGGGGGGGGGGCAGATATGCATACAGGCAAAACCCAATATACATAAACCAAAAGTAAATCTCATAAAAACATTCATTGAAATGAATGCCCTATCTATTGATCTGAACTTCCATTTTTCTTTCAGACTTTAATTCCCTTATTGATTATGTGCATTCCTGACACAGAGGAACAATGTACCCCACTTCTAAGGCAGTAAGCATACTCATGTTTCACAAATAAAGTTTAAATAAAGAGGTCTGAATACAAGGATTCTGCTGTGTCTGGGAAAGATTCGGAACAATTTACTCAGAACAATATACATGAATGTAATTAACAACAAAATCTTTTGATTCAACGCGTTAACACAATTTCCTCTATTTAAACTAAGATCTTCAGTCCGAGCAGTCTGTTACTTCATAATAAAAGGTTCCCTCAGCTGTCTACATGGGTATGACTCTCCATATCCTTTAAACACTGCAGTCTCTCTGCCCATGATATGTGTCAAATAACAGTGGTTTGCACAGCTTGGTTCTATTATAGATAACGGGATTTGAAATTGCCCAACAGCTGTCTCTGACAGTTCCCGTAGCTTCTAGAGTTTGCCAGCTACTGCTGCACACACTTTAAGGGTAAAAAAAAAAAGGTTTGAGGCAGAAGATGCTCAAAACAGTGAAAAATAAGTGAATGAAAGTTGTCACAATTAACTCCATTATGTAATCTTGGGAGGCTGTCAGTCAAATATCATAAACTCTTCTTTTCCAACGGACTTCAATTATTTCAAAATAATTTCCTAATTTTCTTAATATCTAATTAATCTTTAGTCATTAGGCCTCTTGATTGTGCAACTTCAAATTATACTTTCTGCCTGAGTACTGGTGGCCTGTAACAATCTTGGGTGTATGGACATGAACTAAGGAGACCTTGGTTGGATCTTTTGGTGAGTATAGAACCAGCATCTCCGCCTGTCTACTTAATATATCTCAGCTTTTATATTGACTCTAAAGTCAATATAAAAAGTGACAGCGAGGGACAGATTAAAACACTTTGGAGTCTACCTCTGCTAGGATAAAAACAAAGCCCCTCAGGAATATGGTAAAAGGACCCAGAAACAGAACAAGGACACAGATAATCCGGAACCCACAGAGGACGAGGAGGTCCTCCTATAGGCTGCTCAGCTACTCTGAAACCAGAGAGAGAATCAGATCTAGTGCAGAGCCTGGCTCTGGTAAATCAGGAGAAGCAGCCTACTGTAACCTTCTACTGGTAGAAGGAAGTGGGGCAGTCCAGCCAGCCTTCCCTGCAGGATGACCTCAGATCATGGGAACTGCTAATTCCTGTTGTTACCAGCTGGTGATACTTGTACCATCCAGCCTTGTGATTGGTTTCCTGGGGTGACTCCTGTGGCTCATGTGAGGTCTCCCTTTTTCCTTCATGGCCAAGATGCTGGACAGTCATGTGAAATGAGACCCAGCCCCCTACTCTGGCTCTCCTGCCATCCTTACCCATTTCCCCTCTAGTCTCTCCACCCTGGATAGCCATTCAAATCTGTAAAGGAGGGCTTGGACCAAATGATCTTCAAGTTCCTTCCAAGTCTAGCATTCTGTGGTTCTTGGATGTTATAAATTCCCAGAATCATAAATTTTAGAGTTGAAAGGAACTTCAGAAATCATCTATTTAACCACCCACTCAACTTAGGCCAACATAGCCAGAACTAATAAGCTTTGAAGGTTCTCCATAGTTGGTTTTGGCTGATTGAAGACAGCAATAATCAAAGCTTAAAATTTTACAAGGCAAGAAAAACATATATGTAAATTTTTGGAACATCTAAGAAAAGTTTTGAAGGAAAGGGAAGCCCAAAGAACAGCATGATGTCTTGTTCAGAAGTTACTATTGAATTAAGAAATCCCAGCCTTTGGTTTTACAATATCAGATGCATATTTTAAAAAATCTTAAGAGATGTCAGAAAATTTGCCAAACCAAAGTCATTGAATCAAATTTATTGCTATGTACATGCATACACATAATATACATACATACATACATACATACATACATACATACACACACACACACACACACATATGTACATAAGGCATCACAGTACTTTCAGGACAAGACCAAACAAAGCCCCTAAGAGAAAACAGAGCAGAAAGGTGAAGAATGCATTTTGGATGGAATAAATGAACAATCCAGAAAGATGTCCTTTGTTCTCAAAGGGTAAGTGTCCATAGCAAGCTGCTTTTCAAATTTAATTTAGACTCTGACGATAAAAATTATTCACTCGTTCTTCAAAGTAAGTGCTTTTGTCACAGTTTCTATCAACAACTACCATACTATACATTTTAAAGAAATCAGACCATACAGTTAGTCAACAAAACATTTAGAACTAGCCTTCTGTTGTTCTTATTAATCGCTCCAGGCAGTGACCTCAAGTGAAAATATATCACACCTACAGTTTGGAAGACTCAGCAATGTTTAATGGTTCTTCCATTTTTCCCTGATAGATTTCATATCATTTTACTTTTTAAAATTCTAGTATATTTCTCTTTGGACGAGAACTGACAAAGTGATCCTGAAATCTGGAAGGAAATGTAGAAGACCTGGAATGGCTCAGCGTTACAATGTATACACGCACTGTATTGCTACAGTAATTGAGACAATGATTTTTGGGCACAAGACTAAATGTGGAACCAAGTAAGAATCCAGACGAAAACCCCACACACCAATGCGGTCACTTGACTTAAAAAGCAACACGGAAATTCACAAAGGGAAAACGTCTTTTCAACAAATGGTGCCGGTTCATTATGCACCCAGATGGGAAAAATCTTGAGCTTATACATATGATACACAGAAACTAATTAGAAATGGATTGCAGACCTGGATGTGGGGAACAAAGCACTTCTAAAGTAGGAAGCAGGAAACGAACCCCGTGACCTCAAAGCAGCAGAGATTCCCTTAAAAGACACCAAAGGCAATGGTCAGAAAAGACTCACAAATAAAACATCATTAAAACGAGAAACTGCACTTATTAAAAGATGTCAGACAGACAGAATGGAAAAACCGAAAATTAGGGGACACCCCATACATGCTTGATGAAGGATGGCTGCCAGAACATATTAAAAACCCCACAAGGTGATCCAAAGGTAGTGAAAAGTAGGCATATGCTATGGGTATCACAGCCCAATAAAACTGCTATTTTAAAAAAGTGAATGGAAAATCCTGAAGCAGAGTTTACAAGAGGACACCAACTGAACACTGAGTTCTATGAAAAGCTAGACAAGGTGACACATGCGTGAACCCAGGAGCTCAAGACCATCTTAGACATGAGGATCCTAGGTGAGGAGGAAGACAAGATCTTCATCTTAATAGCAGCAGAAGAGGAGGAGGAGGAAGAAGAAGAAGAGGAGAAAAGAAAAGGAGGAGGAGTAAAGAAGGGAGGACTATTATCCAGCAGGATAGAGTAAAAAGGACCGACAGTATCAAGTGTCAGTAAAGACCCAGAGCAGTCAGCCATCTTGCGCTCTGTTGGCAGAAGAGGAATCTGTTAATATCTACCAAAGCAGAGCACACACATATCCCCACAACCTGTAATTCCACTATTAGGGGTAATGCATTGAAGGCATGATATGAACAACAATAATTATAGCAATTTGATGCAAAATAGCCCCAAACTGAAATAATCCAAACACCCATGAATAATAGGATAGATGAACACAGTACAATCTGTGATAGACTACTATCACAGGATCTTAAAAACACCTCACGTACAATAACACTGAAGACTCAAACCGAAACAGTGAGGAACTAGAAAGGACGAACACAAGAGGAGATACATGGTCGATTTTTAGGACGTATGTAAAGGTAAGAATAATTTTCAAAGCCAGAATGGCTATGAGCGGTCAGTATGATGAGGCTGTTTGGGGGAGCTGGAAATGTTATTTTGTCACTTAGGCATCTGGCCTGTGACTATATAAACTTATCCTTTAATATATATATATATATATGTGTGTGTGTGTGTGTGTGTGTGTGTGTGTGTGTGTGTGTGTGTGTATAACTGTACTGGAATATATTCTACCTGAATGCAAACCTTTAACTAACTAAATATGTAACCGCACTGTGTTGCATATGGTACAATCATGTCTTCACTACATACTCATACTTTTCAGGGTACAACACAATGCCTGCACCATAGGTGTTATAGTCCACCTTAATTCAATTGGCTAGGTAATTCCATGTATGTGATCTCAACTAGATGATTTTTATATAATGTGTCCGAGTTGTGGGAAAGAGCTGTAGCTCTTGCTATTCTGTGGTCTGCTGTTCAATATCTGTGTATTAATTGATACATTTTCTTTAAATATGTGGCTTTATTTTCCCCCATAAAGGGAGAGACAGGGGCATTTGCATATTGAAAAACAAACAAAACGACCCCCATTTGCTGGGTTTAACAAGATTCATATAAAAGAAGCAAAGAAACAGGGAACAAAGAGAGGCGCTGTGGCAGAGCCCTGGAAAGCAGATGTTCATTAGGGCCCAGACACAGATCACTATCACAGCGAACTGATCTCCATGAGACCCTCAGCCCCGGTCAAATCAAATTCTGCAGCCTCACAGGCTTTGGAACACCCAGTGCTGCTGAGACAATGCATCTGCATCTGTGAGAGACACAGAAGAGGATTAAGTGTTGTCCAACATCATCTCGAACACCCCCTTTTTGTGTCTGTTAAAAATAATCTCCTTCTCAAAAACAATAAAAAAAACCAAATCCATGTTTAAGATTTCTGCTTTTAAAGTTTAAATCTGGGGAATGGCTACTAAGTAAGGAACATATTTAAAATAGGCAGAATTCTCTTGCTATTATTGGTTAAGTAAGTATTGAAATAGTTAAGAAATAGAAAAGGTTGCACGTGACTTTACAGTTTACTGTGGATCAAGGAAAAACTGTAAGCACCTGTCTTTTGACTGTGCATACTTAAGTTATAATCTCACCAAGAACACATATTTGTCCTCAAAATAGGTTCGAATATGCTAATTATGTGTCTTTTCCAAATTATGACCTCACATCTAATGCTTCTATAATGCTTATGCATTAACAAATAAAACTGTATTTTATATTTCCACATAAAATTGAGTAAAAAAATCAGAAGAAAATGCCAACTCAAATGGACAACTATAGTTAGCAATTTCTTAGTCATGATCTGTAGCATTAAAAGGTAATAAAGACGTTTTTTAGTCAAAATAAGTGGGACACACTTGGTCCATGATCTAGCCAGAGCAAGTGGGAGTGGCTCAACTCTTAGTGTAGGAAGAAAAGCTGAGGATGGGGGTGGGGAGAGGCAGGATTACACCCTCACCCTCGAATTTGTAAAAGCCTCTATGGCTATGTCCTCTTACCTTCCCCAACCTGAAGAACACTGGTTTGTCCAGCTCTTCACACTAGATGTTGGTGACGCCACAGTCCACAAACAGAATCCCAAGGGATCATCTTAAGCATAGGCTAGTTTGTTCTTTTTTCTCCTTTCAGGGTTAGATACTTTTTTGTTTTTTTCTAAAGGTTTATATTTTATGTGTATGAGTGCCTCAACTTCAGACACACCAGAGAGGGCACCATATGTCACCCATTACAGATAGCTGCAAGCCACCATATGGTTGCTAGGATTTGAACTCAGAATCTCTGGAAGAGCAATCAGTGCTCTTAAACACAGAGTCATTTCCCCAGCCACAGGGTCAGATTCTTAATCTGTGCTCCACAGGGTGAGTCTAGGTTAAAAACTTATAATACATAAGTAGAAATACATACTGTCTCAAGAAGGTGCAGGGTTCCCTGGAAGTTCTGAGCCCAGCATGGACCCAGATAAAAACAAAACTATCCATGAAACTAGAGAAACTAGATGGTTGGGGACTTGGTGTTTGTGTTTCCCTGTTACCAGCCAGGCCAGCTTTGCTTGGCTTGGGCCTATGGTCACCAAAAGATGAAACAGAGGCTTTACAGAAAGAACCAGTATGAGCTGGAGATGAAAAGTACTATTGGTACCACCACTTGGGGCTGCTTTTTTTTTGTTTAATTGGGAAGAAGTTAGCAAACCAGAGATTATCTAGATTAGTGTAGAACAATAAAAGTAGAGAGTGGAGAGCCAATGAGTGAGGAGGGCCCCAGGAGGTTGGCCACAGCTTGAGGCTCCAGAGTCAACAGCTGCTTTGCTTTGACTCATCTGATATCCTGAGCCACATGGCTCAGGTCCTAGAAGCCCATTCCTCAGTTCTAAAAACTTAAAGCCTTATTTCAGAACTGTAAACCAAGTCATCCGCACTGAAGAAGGCCAAGATGAGCTCCAGGAATTCCAACTCTTAACACTCATCCTGTTTTCCACGAAGCATCCCCTAGGGGGTGGTTGGAGTCTGTGATGGAAGTGGTATAGACCTTGAAGTGACTTTCTAACACACACACACACACATAAACATACACACTTAAACACATTCACCACACACACTCATACACCACATACAGATACACACATACATATACACACACACATACATACACACACACATACATACACACACATACATACACACACACTTACACATACATACACATGCATACACACATGTACACACATGTGTGTACATGTGGTGTACATACATACACCACATGCATACACACATGCACACACATTCACACACACACATACACACACATAAACACACACTCATATACACATACACCACACACACACATACCACATGCATACACACATATACACACACACACATTCAGACACACACACACATGCATGTACTCAGTCACTCACTCACTCATGCACATATCCAACTCACTTTAAAATTAAGGCATGACTAATCACCAAACGAATCGCACAGAGGATGAGGAAAATATCCGTCAATTCTGCAGGAGTCGATTTTTTTCTATTTAAAAAAGAAGAAAAAAAAAACCCTATAGTATGCAAATGTCATGTGGACTTATTTCTTTTTAAAAGAAGACTTGCATGTTTAAAACAAGAGAATTAATCAGAACTGTGTTGTATAGAAGGTCAAGAGGGGTTTCAGAGTAATTTCAGTTAATAACTTGAAATATTTTTTTTCTGGCAAATCTTTATTTTTATAAATTTCTTCATTTTGGCTTGATGACAAGTCCAAAACACCATTGAGAAGAGCAGCCTTGATGATATTACAAATTTCTAGTAAAGTTTACTTTTTTTACGTAACCACTTTACCTGACACACTGTAATACAAACTATGAAAATATTTCTTGTGATCTAAGCGGAAGCTTACCAGAGAATCCCCTGCACAAATTTACTTCTGTTGTCAAGTCAAAACCATTATTGTTGACAAAAACACCTAGCAGGGGAAATGGTGTAATGCCGAGGCTAACATAGATGTAAGCGTATGACAGGAAAATCATTTTGGGTAATATTTATATTTCCCCCTGCCAGGAATCTCAGGTTAAAGACATAGTTGTTCAGTGAAGGCACCTACCCGTGTGTGCCATTCTGAAGAGTCAACTTTCCAACTCGGAGGAAATAGAACTGGGGTTTTGTAAAATAAGTCCACGCTTTCAGAGCTTGGAAACTAGTCCCTCAAGACCAGTGAAATGACTTAGGGCAGGCATCTATGAAATGGTCTCATTTTGTTGCGTAAAAACGTTTCTCGGAAAACCCTTTGTCTAGGACCCAGGAGCTCCAACTGGGTAACACATGTCCAGGGAGCAACCAGTGGAAGGATGGGTCCTGGATCCCATACAGAGTCAAGCAGAAAACCATACGACTCCTACAGCACTTGGATCTATTTACAGAGGTGAATAACAGCTTATCTAAAATAAAGTCAGAAAATGACCCCGTAAAATGGCTGTTCACAAAAGACCAGGAATACTTTTGAAAGCAATCTCTCAACCATGCTGGCTTACACGGGATAGCACCAGTGCCTACGATACAGGCAGAGATCTAGTTAGAAACATTTAGAACCCTAAATTTGTTTTCTTCCTTTTTCCATAAGCACAGCTAATGGGTTGGGAGAAATAAACATTGCTTTAAATAAAATATAACAATACAAATAACATTTCTGTACGCTCATTATGTCGTCATTTAAAGATTACATTACCAGCCTGCCACCACACTAATAGGTTGGCTTAACAGCACATTTGTAAGCAGAACACTGAAAATAATGTAAAATAAAGTAATCGAGTATGGAATTTTTAAGGGACGGAGTTAACATAGAGTACAACAAAATGTAATTCTTTTAAAATTCAAAGCGCCCTCAAGAGACTTACAAAGCAAAGGAGCAAAATAAAATAAAGCTGATTATTAATTCAAGGAATTTCTATTCATTTATTTAAAACCCAATTTCTTTCTAAAATCCTCAGATTAGTGGTAGCTTCTCATGGAACTCTACTTTTCCTCACGAAAATCCACATGAATTTTTAATCCCATATAGATCTCAGTACCTTCTCTGTCACTCAAACCATTGGCTGGAATGCTGGTGTCTAGCTGTGCTATATTATAACGATCCTTACACTGTGTCTCTTCTGTCTTCCTGGTGTCTTACAGTGTGCTAGAATCAGGGAGCAGATATTCCCCTCCCTGACACATCCTACCTACTGTCAGAGGATAGACACTGGGTTCACTCAGAAGCACAATGAATGGGCAACATGCAATTTACCAACAGGCAACCAGCTGAAAACGTAACCTAATTTCAACACACATATATTATGGCCACTGTAGGACATCATGTACCAGATGACGATTTTGCATGCTTATGATGCCAGTTAGTTGCATATTAGCATACAATCTCTCTTTGAGAACCCATATCTTTAGTCATTATCCAGAGAAGCCTTTTTCATCATTGTCTTCTAAAATGACAGATGCATCCATTTAAGAATTTGCTAAAAAGATAATGCAGGAGAGACAACAACCCTCACTATTCCAGATTTGCTGAACCAAGAGGTCAAAACATCAGTCTCTCCTCTTTAATCCCTTTTTTTTGTTTCTTTCTCATCATTTCAACATGCTTACCTTCCTGGGATTGGTTGAAAAATTAAAATAATAAAGATGGTAAGGAGAATATCTACACCAAGCAAATATGAAAAATTAGATTTTGGATTATGTTTAGTTAGTTGTCGGCATGGCAATCAGACTTTGGATACATTCATTGGCTGTTGGCATGGCTACCACAACCCCTCTCACTGTCCCTCTCAAACCTACTGGACTCAGGCATGTTTAGCTTCCAATATGGAATCTGTGCATGTGTCTGGCACATGTGGGTCTGAGAGGCCATTTTCTGTGTGTCACCTGCTTCAACTCCCAGTTCTGTCACCTAAAGAATGTTTTCATGAAGCCCTGCCAAGTTCAGCTTCCACTATTTATTCGTTAAAACGAGATAGCAGAGGAACGAGAACACTTCAATCCACCCTGTACAGCATCCCTGAGTCCAATGTTCAACTTTTGAATATTTACCTTGACGTTCCACCAAATATTATGGTGCTGCGTTTAAGTAACTGACGTCATTCTATGTTTCCGTTTCAATAAGCTATCTTTCATTGAAAAAGGCTCTTCCTTCAGGACAGCTTGATACATTCTCTGGTTGTTTTTATTTAACTATCACAATGAATGAGATTAAAAATAAAAACCCTATTCTCTGGATTCAAGAGCTAGATGGATAAGTGCCAAGTTTAGGATTACATAGTGAGAACTATGACTCTCAACATTGTCAGCCTCAATGTGTGTGTTAGTTGTTATGTACTAGATGAGCAGATGTTTTTTGCCAAGTCTGAAATTCCCCCCCCCCAAAAGGAATTTTCTGTAAAATTAAGCAGAAAACATTCAAGCAGGGTTGGTAAAAGAGAGTAGCCCAATGGTTGACGTCCAGGTAGGCTGTTTTACCAACTCACTGTGTGGCATCTCCTTAAAGTACCACAGTGACATTTTTGCTAGCATCCATGTTCTTGACTGTATATTTCTCAGACACACACTCAGGAGAGAAGGGGAGAGGGGAGAGAGGGAGAAAGGGAGGAAAGGAGGAAGGGAGGGAGGGAAGAAGAGAAAGGAGAGAAGGACACTTTGGGTTGTGTAAATCATTGACCCATTAATATACAATTCTTTTTAGGGTTCTAACTAAATTCACAAATCATTTGGAAAATTTCACTAAAGGAAAAAAGTACATGAAAATACAAAGCTCAATAAAACAGTATTCCTTTCCTTCCTTCTTTCTTTCTTTCTTTTTTTTTTTTTTTTTTTTTTTTTTTTTTGGTTGCATGAATAATACTAGTTCACCAGCAGTATTTATTCAGCACCTACTGTTTTAGAAATCAGGGGCCTGGAACCAGGGAAGTCCTTGTGTCTTTGAGGACAGGGTTCTAAAGGGATTGTGGTACTGTGCTTAGAGAAAACAAACCTAGTTAAACTGTGAGTGCCCAGGGCAAAACAAACTAGGTAAGGGCTCACTCTTCCCCATGAGCACAAACAAAGTCTTAGTCATTCACACCATTCCTATGGAACACTTAACTTCTCTGTTCTAGATAGACCTTTCTCATAGATCTTTATTGGATAATGCAATATATTTTTAAAAAATAATTTGCTTCCATGGATATTATTTCTTAAATAAAAAGAAAGGAAAAAAAAAAGAGGAATTTTCTATTTAGCTAAGAGATCTATAACTTAAAATTCTATTAGGTTATAACTTCATTATTATAATAACTTTATTATTAGGTTGTAACTTCAGGGTTTCAATAAACCATTAGACAAATGACAGTCACAGTACATATTAGTAAAGGTGCCCCAAAAATGTATTCCATGGACATTCTCTATATTTGAATGTAAGTTCCACCTCAACACTGCCAGATATTGGAGGAGTGTCTAGCGTAGTGATCAGTGCTCCTTCCTCACACATCTTCCCCTGTCTTTTCTAGCAGCTTAATGTTTCCCTCTCAACCCAGAGCTAGTAAATATCTACATTCTGCAAAACTCTAAAGATACCTGAAGGAAAGGGTGCAATGATGTTGCTTTATACTACAGCCTTACTTTTAACATTTCCATAACCTTGAGTCTTTCATGCCATGTCTAGACACTCAAAATATCCTACAAGGGAAATCAAGTTAGCACATCCGTGTGAAATGCTGCATTTCTTCCCGCTGATGTATTTAAGTGACCTTTCCTCACCTGGTAATGGCGGGCAAATCTTAAGACTCACTCAAAGCACCCAAGGCTTGTGTCCTTGTAACATCACGTCTTCCTAGTTACAGTTGCTACTTTTTCACCTAGAATCATGATCTTGATTTCTAGAACAGACAGATTGCTTGGCATAATATATACTGACTACAGATAAATAATGTTTTAAAAGTCCAGTGAAATGGTGAAGTGTATGAAAGAGGCTGAGGTCGGAACTGTTTGGTCCCTGCAGCCTTAATTAGTGGAATTCAAAATTACTTTATTTCTCACATTTTGAGCCTGAGTGTAGACATATCCTATGGTCTCCATTTATACAAAAATCATCTTAAAATAAAATTATTTTCCCTCACCAGCAATCATCCCTTTAATACAAAACATTTCATTAGCACAGAAAACATATGCACAAACTAGAAGCTTTTGATACATTTTAGAAAACTGTACACTAAAGATATATGAATAAAGATTACTATATGTATCATGTTGCCTTCAATGGGTACAAAATATCCAGCAAGCAATATAAATTAAGGAAAACATATATTTCTCTTTCTTCCAAAGAGGAGTGAATTTTGTTAAATCCTCATAAACATTTAAATATTTGCTTCAGCAGTAATGTATGTTCTGATCTCTCTCATGTACATTAGCTATGATTCGTTCCAGAGCTGCCTGTGCAGAAGTGAAATTCCTATAGCCACTGGCTGACAACTTGTACATAAAAATCTTATTATGTACAAAGTTAAAATGTTAATCAAAATTTCCTCCCTTCCTTCCTTTTCTCTTTTCTTTCTTTCTTTCTTTCTTTCTTTCTTTCTTTTTTTTGAACAGCTAAAACCTGTAGCACAAATTTAACTCTTAATGCTATCCAGTAAGTCATTTTAACATCTGGAATATTCTTTAGAACAGTGTGTTTACAAAGTTACATCAAAGGATACTTCAGACTGACTGCCAGGTGATAAGGTAGACCTGCTGAAATAACAGGACACTGGCTGAGAAATTAACCAACAAAACAAAACAAATCCAACCCCATGGGATAAAATGGGGTGCTCCACTTCCGTGTTACTGTAGGCTGAGGCATGATGGATACTTTACATTTTATGCCTGTCCAGGCCTGCTTTCTTCTCAGAAGCCTCACGTGAACCGGATGCTCCCTGAACCGGATGCTCCGCACAGATGCTATTACCTTTTCTTTCTGTCAAAGCATGATGTACACCGATGTAGTTGTTGGCTCTAAATATTATTTTCTTGATTGCAAAATGAAGAATTGATGCATTTTATGGGAGTGTGTTTTAAAATAAATTTGCCAAAACAGCCTCTGATTCGATTAACACGAGAAGCATTCGACATAGGCAACGTTTGAAAGTGTGGTAATAACATTTGTTTTAAGGAACTTTTTAAAATTGATATTCACCTAGTCCTCTGATGAAATACATCAAATCTATCTATTCCTTCATGATCCAACAAAAACATTTCTACTTCTTTAGAATTTCAGGTTAAAATACATTTTTAAATAACTAACCTACCACTCCTTAGTTTTTGCACAGCTTTCAAACAGAAGTTCACAACAGCTGGAACTAGCCAAACATATCAACATACTTTACAGAGAGTGACGTATTCTATTTCTGGAAGGTCAGAACACACACAGGCAAGCATTAGCACAGTAGACAACAGATTCTCCATGAGTTCATTAACTCTTCAGGTAAATTATGATTGTTATTAAACCAGAAGTCAAATAAAGTCTCCACATTTCTCAATAACTTACACTACCACCATCTTACCAGTGACTACAGGAAGGAGAAAAGGGGAGGTGTATCCCCGACTCTGACTCTGGCATCTAGAGCTGCATCTGGTCTCTTTGTATTTTTGGAGACACTCCTTTCTGAACTAATTATGACACCTTTACAATAGGGAGTTTAGATTTAATTACCAAACTTTTAAAACACCGCATTATATAGGTCAAGTGAGGACGCACCTATCTCCTGAAACAAAGGGACTCAGAGTAATAAGATTTCAAATTTCATAGGAGAAACAGCAAAATATGTTTTGAGACTGTCATTTACTGTAACACAAATCAATATTAAATGCTTTATGCAGGAAGCATACTTTCAGAAAATGGGCCCTAAAGCTTCCTGGGATCCAGCCCTAATTACTCCAGCAGGCTTTTGCCGTTTGTCTCTCTCTTCAATTATTTACAGGGGGGAAAAAAGCCAAATGGCATTGCATTAGCTGTATTAAATGCTATGTAGTTGGTTTCTAACTTACTAATGGTACATAAAAATTACTAAGGTAAATGTTTCATAGAAACATGGCCTTTTTTCCCCCCTTCTTCACCTGAATGTGTGTATTTATTATTCATGGAGTTAAGTGTTGAATAGGCTTGTCCTTCAGGCACCCAAATGCTGCATAATTTAAATGAGTGCATCAAATATATAACACACCTAAAAGGTAGTGCATTGATTACAAACAGCTCGTGAGCAAGCGCGTGTGCGCGTGTACACACACACACACACACAGAGATGAACAGTAGTGCACTTGCAGTTGCTAGCACCTTACAGATCTCTGGTGATCGAAGGTAAGTAGCGAATCAGGAGAGCAGCAACGAGGCCTTTGGGTGCTGGGAAATTTCTGGCCTCTGCTGACAAGTCCTTTTTACATGGACAAACATTGAGCTACGTTGTAGGGATAGGGCAACATGGACCACACACATTGAGAGGAAGAAAAAGCTTTCAAGGTTGAAGCATAAATTCTTGGTACCAGGTCAGCAATGACCATCTGCCAGCAAGCAACCTCCTAAAGAAAGTTCAAACACTGTATCCATACCTGATTGTTTTGTGATCTAGAGGGACATGCTAGGTGTTAACAGCTGAAGGAGGCTGCTGTACCCACCGTCACCTTCTCCCTTCCCTAATTGTGGCAGATGATTCCAGGACGGTAAGATGCACTTTTCGTGAACCTTAATAATTTTTAAAATTAGCTTAGGAGACATCAAACTGTTGTAAAATTAGCATAGGCCCAGGGTCTCTGGAAAGCCAGCCACAATTTGCCTGCCTACATGTCATCGGCGGTCCTTACTCAAGAGTGTGCCACTTTTGAGCAGAACTGGAAATCACTCTATGGTAAACACGTAAGGCAGTTTAAAAAAAAAAAGAAAAGTAAATACAAAGTCACTTCTTTCTACTCATCGAAATCTGTCCATTGTCCCTCCCATGTAAAGGCTTCAGAGAAGATTAAAGGGGACATCAATGAATGCGGAGTGAACTTTGGCCACTTCTCTACCCAAAACACCAGCGTAAAAGTGGAAATCAGTAACCAGGTGAAGTGCCACACCGCACAAAGATCAGAGGCGAGGGGCGGGCGCACAGGGCCCGAGGCGGGGAGGAGACGGTCCTGGCCCCCTCCGGCTACATTCGTCGCGCGCGCGGGAGCTGGAGGGTAGTCCTGCGGGGCGGGGCGGGGCGGGGGGCTGCGCGCCACTCACGGGGACCCCACAGTTATTGCCCGTAGGGCGAGGCCCTGGAGAGGTCTGAAAGCCGTGCCACCAGGAGGTCCTGCCTCGGGCCCCAAGCGTCGGCCCGCCGCCAACCCCGGACTGGACGAGGGGGCGCCGCGAGGCCGCGAGACCCTTCCCTCATCGCTGGCCAGGAAGGGGCTGGCTGTCCTTTCCTGTCTAGTCGCTCCCCCCGCTACTCTCTGTAACCGGATCGCCGCGATCGGCTCCCCGGGAAGCCGCCGCCCCGCGCGCAGCCCGGCTCTGCCCAGGCCAGCGCTATAGTTAGCAACCCCAGCACTTGCGCCCGGAGGCGGCAGGGTCGCCGTGCGCCCCTCCCCAGCCCGGGCCAGCGTGCGCCTCCGCGGTCCCCTCCTTTGGCGACCCTTCCCCGTACCTCCTTACCTTGGCTTGCAGATACTGGGGGTAGTAATAGGTGGCGTACTGAGGGTACATCTGTTGTTTCCACACTTTGCCCATGAAGCTGGAAGGAAGCCTGCCGTGCAGGGTCGCCGACACTTTGGGTTTTCCAAGTCCCGATCTCTCCTGCCTCTCCCTTTCCGGAGGCGGCGGCGGCGGCTGCCTCAGCGGCTGCTGCTGCCACTGCTCCACCTCCCAACCGGGACCAGACGACGTCCTCCTCCTCCACCTCCTCCTCCTCCTTCTGCTCTTCCTCCTCCTCCTTCTCCTCCTCCTCCTTCCAGGCAGACAGAAAGACACTGCAGAGCGCAGAGGACACCCCGGACAGGGCGCTCCCAAGGAGTTTCCTCTGGGAGCCCGACTGTGCCTGAGCTGCCAAGGGCTGGCGCTCTGGCCGCGCTGCGCTCCGGGAGCAGGCTGAGCCCAGCTAGGAGTGATCAATACAAGTGGAAAGTACGGCGGCGGTGGCGGCTGCGCTCGGTGCCAGGCGGCATCTGGGGTGGGTGCGCCCGACAGCGAGAGGGGAGAGGGGCTGGCTGCCGAGGCCGCGGGGGAAGGGCGGCCGGGGGCGGGGCTTGGGCGCCGCCGAGCCCGGGACCCGCTGGAGGTGAGGGCTGACTTTCCACCACTCCTCACCTCCTAGGCTCTCAAGAGAACGCACAGAATCTCTGGAAGCGGCGATCGCTTTGTGTCCAGGGTGGGAATAGGTTTGAGAGACCCTGCTTAAGAACTGCCGAGAAGGCACCTCTAGCTTTTCCGAGTTTTTAATCTTCGTAAGTGGGGGAGGGAGGGAATGGGGGAAAGAGGAAATCTGATAAATCTCTCACTTCCCCCAAATTCCCGGACGGGTGATTTTTTTTTTTCCTCCCCACAAAGGAAAATGCTCTATTGTCCAACCACAAAGCTGGAGCCAGGACACCTGGGTTCTGTTCCACCCACACACCAGGTCACAACACTAATTTTCTAAGTGACCTTGGGAAGGTTAGTGTCCTTTGGTTTGGTTTTCCCAGATGTGAAACCATACTCTTTGCGTAGACACACACACACACACACACACACACACACACACACACACACCAAACTGGCGGGTCCGTCTAAGGGAAAGATGCCAAAAAGAGGAAGAACGTTATTAGAGGACACAATATAGACATCAGCTTCTCCCTGCCTTTTCTAATGCTGCCAGACAGTCTGTCAACTCCCACTCAGGAGCAAGGAAACTCCCTGAGTTTGGAATATTTTAAGGCCATTTTGAAAGTCACGCTGGCATATTGTTGCAGTGTGCTTCGGTGACACATAAAATCAATCTCCCTTTCTGCTTCTCTCCATCTCCTAATTGTCTCAGCTCTAGACAGCCCCAGACGAGCAGCGGTTCAGTTCACTACATAACTGGATATAATTTAATGGAGTTAATTGGTCCCTGAAGTTGCCTGCAGAAGACTTTTATATTCTAGCTCAAAAAGAGACAATACGAAATGTACAATAAGATGGGGAAGAAAATGTCCCTAAGTTGGTGTCCTTGCCCGGCTGATAAAAGACAAGGAGAAAAACATTTATTGAACAGAGCTCGGTGGCTTTGTTTTGTCTTCTTGTTTTTTTTTTTTTTTTTTTTTTTTGTTTTTTGTTTTTTGTTTTTTGTTTTCCAGCCAAACAGAGATGCTCGATTTTCTTCAGTAATCAGATCTTTATATGATTATATTTTAAAAATAATAAAACAGTTAGCTGGAACCCTTATCTTTATATGATTTAGACAAGTTTCTAGGCCATACATTTTTTTTTTTTTTTTTTTGGAAAAAGTAAAATAGATGCAATTGTTGAACACGATTTGGTCATGTCAGGAGGCAGCTCAGCACTTCCTCCTTCATCGATATGAAGTCTCACAAGGAAATTAGATTTACTTAGTTTTTGTCACATGCTGGGCACTATGGAGATTAATGCCAAGCTGCAGGTTAGAGTGGTCTAGAGTCTAACTAGGTGAGCTGAAAATGTTTCTCATATTGTTTCCATATGAGAACGCTTTGATTTGTAAGTAAAGAACTCGCTAACGTGCTGTGTTGGGGGGACCCAGAGAAACTAGGAATAATGGTTTTGAAGGTGACTGACTGAAGAGAAATAAGTTGAGAAAGAACTCAGTCTAGGTTTGAAAGACACAGGAAATTGCCAAAGTGAGACTGTTCTACTTACATTTTTTTTTTTTCCTTCTGGATGATGAAAATCCAGTCCATTTTCAAGAGCCCAAAAGCAGACTCAGATGTATAGAGGTTTGATTTACGACTAAGTCAGTATTACAGGGCAGTGGGTAAAGAATGAACTTTTCAATAAATGATTCTGGGTCAATTGGCTATCCACATTGGAAAAATAAAATAAAATAAAGGCCTGACTCACAAATATCAAAGATGGGGATTCCAGCTGTACTAAAGATTACACTCAAAAGACCTAAATCACCAAGCTGTTAGGGGACAAACAGGAGGGATAGCTACCTGATCCTGATGTGGGGGAAGATTAACAAGGGGAAAGAGTGTGAGATTATTGCAATACTTGATTTGTAGAGTGAGCCAAGAAAGAATAAGAAAGTGAGCCCCCAAATAATTACTTTTGCAAATAACTACAAAAGGTTAATAGGCAGAACCTATAGGGAAATCCTCCAGATCAACATGAAAAAGAGAAACAACTCGTTAGGATAAAAGGGATTTTTTTTTTTTTAAATTCATAAAGGGAGACCAACAAATGTTCAACCCACATGTGAAAAGATAGTAACATTCAATTAGTAATTTGGCAATTCCGATAAGGTAGCATTTTACTCTTTGCCATGCTGGGAAAAAAAAATATGTGAGCAGGTGAAGGATGGAGAAGGAAATTCTTGAGTATTGATCAGAGTAATATCAGAAGCATGTGTTTGTACTGCCATCAATGCAGAACATAGTTTGCCATTATGCAACTTTATATGCTTTATCCAGGTGCAGACACAAACATATTAAAGAGTCTTCTATAGATGCATCAGGAAATGTACACAGGGATCTTTATACAGCACTAGAAATAACTCAAATGTCTACCAACCATTAGAATGCTTTAAAAGTCCTTGGTATATAGACACAAGGAGACACTTCAATAGAAAAGGAAATAACCACAGTTAAAAGCATCAGTACACATCATTTCAAGTTTAATGCTGAGCAAAGAAACAAATCAAGGGACTAGAGAGTTGGTTTAGCAGTTAAGAGTGTACACTGTTCTTTCAGAGGACCCAGATATGTTTCCCAGAATCTAAGTTCTGGCCCCCAACCACCTGTAACTCTAACTCCAAGAGATGCATTGCCCTCTTCTGGCCTCCACAGACTCCTGTTCTTATGTGTGCATACCCAAACATAGACACAGACACACACAGACACGCACACACTTACTTATAAAATCTGTTTTAAAAGAAACAGCAAGTCAACAATATACAAGACATGATTCCATTTTAATGAGCTTCAAAAGCAGAAGAAGTAAACACAGTATGTAAGAATAAGCACACGAATAATTTTTAAAGTATAAATAAAACATAGCTAATATAAACATAGAATTCAGAATAATGATTCTTTCCACAGGAGCAGAAGGCTGGGAGTAAGCAGGAAGGGACCAAGGGTAACTCTGGATTATAGATGTATAGGAATATATTTCAATATATTCTCTTTGAGTGGTCTAATGATTGTGTGTGTATGTATACATATATGTACAAACACACACATACATACACATACATACACACACATATACATGTGCTACATCTTACTCTAATACATTTTAAAACAAAAATCAGTTAAACATGATTGTTTTTAAGTAAATGCAAAAATACAGACAGTAGAATAATGACCTTTCTTTTCCTAATTTTTTAGTTTCATATCATCTTCATTCTCTCTCTCTCTCTCTCTCTCTCTGTCTCTCTCTCTCTCTCTTTCTTTCTCTTTCTCCCTCACCCCTACCTTATTTTTATTTCTCCACACATACCCCTACCTTATTTTTATTTTCCTAGAGTCATTAAAAAGAAAATCTCTAGTACCCTTTAACCAATAATATTGTCAATAGTATCACACCTAATAAATTGAACCATACTTTGTTAGCATCAATTGATTCCCAGTGTTTGCTCATTTTTTTTCCATCGTCACAAATTTCTTTTTATAGTTTGATTATTTAAATCTTAACGAAATGATGTTGCATATCAATTTGGTTTATGTGCTCCTGAGTGTCTCTCAACATCTAAAACCTCATTCCCACTCATTTTAAATTGGTTGTTATTTGTTGAAGGATTTGGAATATTTGACCTGTAGAATTTCCCACCTGTCTGACTGCAACATTGTAGCAGTATTTGAAGAGATGGTTAAGCTCTAAACGTTTGACTAGATGCAGTTTTAATATTTAGAAATTAACCAAACACGTTATTTCAGTAGGAGCTACAAACTTGGGGTTGTCTAATTTTAACATTCTGCTTGTTAACTATTTGGAAAGTGTCTTTGGAGAAGATTTTTTTCTCCAACTCTTTGGTTAACTTAAACAATTTTTCTTTCATTTGACAAGTTCAGAATATTGTTTTGTTTCCATAGGAAACGCTAAAGGTTATCATTGTAAACATTTTGATTTCATGGGCTTTATACAGTTTGGGTTGCTTCAATCCTTTACATCACCATTTTTGTAGATGCTCAAATTGTCTCATCATTGATCAATGGAAGCCATTTGAATTAGCTGCTGGTTCTTTTTATCACACCTCAATAGTCTTTTATAATTTTTTTTTTTATTTTTTAGCATATTAAGGTAGTTCCACGGGGTTATGCAGTTTTGTTCAGATTTTAAGGAACCATTTGTGATGGGTATCGTACTTTGCTTTTAAAACTTTAAAACTTGAATTGCTTTTTAAAAGTTAATTTACAATAATAACAGAGGGTTTAAAGTATATTCTACCAGATGTGCTTACCACATCTGGAGCAAAGAGCTCGTGAAGACTTCCTGATGAAATCTGATGCCTATATGACTCCTTGAAGAAACCAAGCCATTGAGTGCTCTTCCCTGAAAAGGTTTTGTGCTTACACCTTAGACCATGTTGAAGAAGTATTTTCTATGAGCGGTCATTGGAAGACAGTGAAACTGTTGTATGCTTTATGAGACTTACGGCTAAGAATAGTGACAGAGATAAGGTATTGACAAAGTGCAGTTAAAAAAAATCTATGAAGAGAGCGAGAGACTAATGGGAGAAGACTGGGAGCTAGGGTAGGAATTTTAAGTCACGGAAGGAAAGTGCTGCTTGAGTATGCAGTAAGCATGGGTCAGCAGAAAGGAGTTTATATGGGTGAAAAGTTAAAGGCTCTGTGTTTCTGCGTAAGACAGCCTAGAGGCAGAAACTCGTTTGTCTGGACGCTTCAATCTGCTTTCTTTTTAGAAATAAAGGTAAACATTTTTGTTATAGTAAATCAGAAGCAGACTAAACAAATTATTTTTGAGAAACGCCTTCTCCCCCCACATGTCATTTGTTTGAATGTATTGAAATAAGTGAATAATACAATTAGTCATTTTGCCATATAAAGCCCTCATGCTCAAGTATCAGTAGATTGCCCGTGGGATTTAGGCTCAAGAGAAAATATTTTATGCAAAAAATAAAAATTACTGATAGGTGGATAGTCTTCCTTCCATACACTATGTGAGGTATGTGTACAAAACATGTGCAAAACACTTAGAAAGAAGTGCCACGGAGTTTCTATAAGACAGAAATATGCCTGCCACATATATATGCCAGGTTCTTAGAGGGCTGAACAAATAATGATGTAGATTAAAGGAATCAATACCCTGAATCCATAATAGGGTTTTGAATCAGGTGTTGTCTTACAGTCTTCAAGAAAGGTTATCTCTAAATCTTCTGGACTGATGTTTGCATTTGCTTATATTCAGATTTCATTTTGTTAGACACATCAAGCCTTGAATGTCCCCAGGGGTGATTTTCTGTCCTTACAATCTTAGAACCTTAGGCTTGAGGACAGGAGGATGGTGAGTTTGAGGCCACTCAAGTTACATAACAAGACTCTGCCTCAAAACAAAAACTCCTTGCAAAAAATAAACAAAAGCTCCCCTGAACACTCTGCGTTGTTGCTAAACAAAAGTAGTTTGTTTGTAAATAGTAACGTATATCTTAAAAGACCATGAAGGGCAATATAAGAATTCCCCACCAGACTCTGACATGCTTTGATGGTTCATACTCCTTAGCACAACTCATGACTCTTGTCTTCACTAGCCTTTCCATTCCTAAGATTCCACAGTTGCTTCTTGTCTTAACAGCTCTCTTTTCTTATCCACATCAGCTTCTCCCAGCCTTCAGACTGTACAACTCCAACCAGCTCTGGACTTCTGTGTACCTTTCAGACTTCTTCACCTGGCTCACCTGTACTCCTTAACCTGGAACTGCTCAGGACTTCCTTCCGGTTGGATGTGGTACTCCTCCCATGACATCCAGTGTGTGCTGTTCTGTGACTTGAGTCATATGAAGTCACCTAGAAGATAGGGATATATTTGGAACAGAGGAGGACAAGAGTTAAAGTTAGAGAATTCTGGGCAAAAAGATTAGTCTGTGTGCATGTTATATGCTCCTGTAAACATAACTGAAAGTTTACAAATAGTTCAATATGGTTTAGAATGTCAAGCACCCGCTGCTATGGTCTGAATACTTCTCAGATTCATGTGCTGGAACCTCATCTCGTGTGGGTGCTGTAAAGAGGTTGGCTTTTTTAAGGATGTAATGCAATAATAAGGACTATATCTTACATTATATTAATGACCCATTGCTGTTTGAATATTGCTTCCTGAATTTAGCCACTCAACATACTTTCTTTCATATGGTTTTTGAGGGTCAGGAATTTGGGGGTGGCTTAGCTGGGTGGTTCTGGCTCAAGGTCTCTCATGAGATCAATGCCATCTCTTGGAGAAGCCGCTGGAATGTTTGCCCTGGAGCTGAAGGATCCAGTTCCAGGCTGTTGGCTGATAGCCTGTTGTATGTATGCATATTTGTGGAAATACTCACGACAGGACAGCTAGCTGCTTCAAAAGTGAATGAGGAACAGGGAGGGGGGCTACGCACATGGCTATCCAAGACAGAAGCTGTACTTTCTCTACAGCCTTGTCTCAGAAGTGAAATACACTCAATTCTGCCCATTCTATGAGAGAATGCATCAAGGGACTGACTACGCATTAAGGAGATGAGATGGATATTAGATGCTGTGTTGGAGATTTACTGTCATGACGATGTGTGCTGAATATGTTTCCATTAGCTATATGTTTCCATTCACTCACCCTACCTGTTCATTCAGTAAACACCATATACAGCATGGATGCTGATTCAAGGGGTTACCCATTAAGCAGTTGATCCTCACTCCCTTCTTCCCCTACCTAATCTTTGGAAATCAGCAGTCTGCTTTTTCTATTTGATTTACTAATTGTGGATACTTCATTTAAATGCAATCATACCTCACATGACTGTTGTGTCAGTGTCCTTTTACTTTGCATGCTGTTTTGCTGGCTCATCTACAATACAGTGTCTGTGTTTTATTCCTTCAGACGACTGGATGGAATTCTGTTATTTGGATATACATACATACATACATACATACATACATACATACGTACATCATACATAGATATATCATATATACACACATCATATATACATCACATACACGAATATCATACATACATCATCCACATATCATACATGCACACCATACATACACACATCACATATATATATCACATATACATATATCATACATATATACATATATCACAGTCTATCAAAGCATTCAACTGTTGATGACTATTTAAGTTGGCTGCATTTTGGGCTACCAAAATAGTGCATATACACCAGTTCTTAGATTTTTTTAAAATAAGAATACTGATTTTGAGAATACCAGTGAATATCTTAATGAATGTGTATAATGGATAATCAGTATTGGTATCTGCAGTTAAGAGGAAACAACAGAGATGGGGAGAGACTTGGGAGTCAGTCTTGCTATATGAGTTATGGTAAAAATTGAGGGGGGTTGTATCATCTCAGGAGAGAATGCACACACACAAAGCAGCGGATCAAAGAAAGAGCAAACTTGTGGTGTTTATAGTATACAAGAACTGGGTTAAATGTCAGACTATCACGAGTAAGGCAGAGATTCTCAATTCTCATTGCCCCCAAGACCTTGTAGAATCAAGTTTTCCTTGAATAACTTATGTAAATTTTCAAACCATTTTTATTATCAAGAAATATCTCCATTCTAGGTGCTCAGAATGTAACTTATGACATAAAGAATGCACCTTCTGCCCTGTAGACCATGGACAATATTTAGTCTGTGCTCCACAAGACAAATAACTCCTTGACTAAATAACCCAGGACATTCTTCTAAGTGTTTTCTAACAGTGAGATGTACTCTAGGTCTCCTGTAATTGACTGCATTATGATGCAGCATTATGATTCAGCTGAAGGATCCCATAAGGTGCTGTCTCATACTTCCTGCAAGTTCCTGTAGTCTACCTTCCTTTAAAGAACTACAGTGTTGTACTGCAGTTTAAAGGGGAGTAAGAAAAATCCCTATTGATGTATTGGTGTCAGTGTCTTTGACTTGTTTCACCATGATCTTAGCCCATTTATTTGTGTTTATATCTGTCTTATCATTCCTCTTATTGTGTCGGTAGGGACTATTTTAATTTCTGAACATACCTTAAGGTTGCCTTTCCATTTTTTTCTATTAAAATGCTTTGTTCCACATGTATCTCTAAGAACACTTTAAATTCCCTCTCTGTATTTTAAGCATTAATAATCATGTCAAATTTTCTATCTTCCGAGAATTGAGAAATCTCCCAATTTCATCACTGAATGGAGATATCAAACAACAGTGGGGACCTAAAATTCACCCCAGAGTGGTGGCTTTCCATTAGAGCGATACTAAGCTGTTCACCTGCACTTCGGGGGGATATTATTCTCCATCAAATTATGTCCCTAAGATTGCATGAACCTTTCCATGTCTGTGTCCCTCTCCCTCTAATGGATATTGGAGCATAAGCAAGACTGTAAATCTGTCTAGAGGGCTGAATTCCATCTCATAGGAACCTCAATTGTTTCCATTTCCTGTATGCATGATACAGCATGCAGTATTGTAAACCATCCAATCCTTGTCAGGACTGTCTGTAGTTGGTATATGCTGTGATCAACACAGCAACGATAATGAAATGCAAGAAATCCTGGGCTGTCAAGATGCTTGTGATGGAACTTTTTGTACATGGAGGATGCTTGGCCTAAGGGAGAGGAGGAAATCTTATCTAGCATTCAGAAGAGCAGTCCCTGCATCCTGATGTTTAGAAGGAAGGAAGTTAGATGCTGGGATAATGTGATTAGGAGGCTATAGTGTGTGCATTGTGCAGTGATTACGATGCCCCCACTCTTTGAAAGGCTGATCTTTTCTGTTCTTAGAGGTAAGAGCCAGCACCTTTTTGTGCTGTGCACTAAGACAAGATTGGCTGTACGTTTCTGAGGATCTGCTTTATTTGGTCCCTTACTAAGCCCCTGGGTAATTGATGCTGGCAGAGAATGGGCAAAGTATGCCCATCAAGTTCCTAGTCAGTTATTTTATAGTTGGCTCTCATTTGACTCCATGCCTTGCACTTGGTGTCTCTCACACAATGTCAGCCACTTACAAAAAATGTTATCTCCCTTAATCCCCACAATCTCCCTGCTTCGTAGGCTACTAGGTTTGCATTTGCAGATGACAAGACAAATCTGTGTAAGATTACATCTTGCCAAGGCTTCGGGGTAGAGGAATCAGGACTTGAATTGAATTCATCCTTAATGCATTTTGCCTTACTTCACTGTAAGTAAAGAGCCAGAGGAAGAGACAACCATTTGGTTTATTTTTACAATTTCTTTGGAATCTAGTAAGCACATGTACACAAACTTTCTGCAACACTGCAACTTTTAGTCACCTTGATCTTTACAAAACTTCTCCTGATCTTAATTCACATATAATTAATTATAGGTTTGTATGGTTATAACAATAAAAAATTACATAGTTTCAGGGGTTCAAGTTCCATCATCTCACATAATATTCTTTTCACCATCTTTCTCTGCTTCCTTTTTGTTTTTTTGTAGTATTGGGATCAAAGTCAGATGAAAACACTACTGCTAATACCTAAGACATGCTCCCAACCCATCTCTTCTTTTAAATTTGCTTTTTCCTACATGGTAGAGTTTTACAGTTATAATTTTAGTACTGGCACAATAGATATGTTTGCTAAGTGTTGAATCATTAAAAAAAATTCAGTGAGGTTCAAATAGCACAAATGCACCCTATTTTTGAAAAATAGCATATAGTCAAAGAAAAAAGCAAAGGAAAAGCTAAATGGTTTTTTTCAAAGAGAATAAAAAAGCAATACTCCCCTTAGAAGATTCACTTTCTCAGAGTTACTCCCCCATGTATATGAAGATCTACAATCCTTTGTAGCAAGATCAGGCTGCTACAGTGACTGTGTCAAACAATGTTAGTCATATGTTCTAGGCATTGTTCCGTTGCAGAAATCCACAAGAATGAAGAACGTGTTACTTTATAGATTCTGGTAACTCAGTGGGCTTTCTGAAGGGGTTTTCTCTCATACACTGGCATGTGTCCTGGTCCAAATGCTGCTAGAATCATATTCTCAGAAGTCAGGATACTGTGCAGCCATCTATTCTAGTCCATCCTGCTCCTTCTAGTTGAGGCCACACCCAAGCTCAGCAGACAGATGAGACTCTATTTTTAACAAGATGCCGAGCCTGGGAGTGTCCCTCATTTGCTCAGCAACTCCATTTCAGAGCCTAGCCACATGTCCAATTTAATTTTGACACTATGAATGAAGAACTTCTATACATCTCTTAAAACGCTGTATTTAATGTTGTCATCATCTTTTATGAATTTAAACTTAACAAAATAGTAAGTAGAGACCTAAAGAACGAATGTATTTCTTATTTTCTATGGTATTAGATATCCTAGCATAATGTCATGTCATGACATTAAAACACACACTATCATACTTTCTATGAAAAACATTAAAAATTTAAAACAAAATACAGATGTTATATGTCTGTAGACATTTGACTTGAAAGAAAGGATTATGTATAAGAGAAAAGATAATGATACACATTTACTCATCCAAATGATTTCCTTCTTGCTTGCATTGGATTAGATTATATCTAAAGTACACATTAGTGATGACCCCTTACTCCTTTCACACACAGAGTTAGGTTTTATTGTTGTCCAACGAGGTCAGATAGCTTTGGAGAAAAAAACAAATCATTGTTTATCATTCTGCTAATTTTCTACTAGTTGCCTCCCATTGGCTTTTATTTTAGTTCCCTTAAATATAAGAAAGATGGGTTGGAGAGATAGCTCAGTCAATAAAGTGCTTGCCTTGCAAGCATGAGAATCAGAGTTTTATCCCCAGGACTCTTGTTTTTCGTTTTGTTGTTGTTTGTCTTTAAGCCAATTGCGGTGATTGACGCTTGTAATCCTGACATTGGGGAGGAACAAGAAACGACAGCCAAAGTTGTGTGATGGTCTCTGCATATGCACACAAACATGTTCATGGATCCTAGATACAGAAACAGATGGTAAGTAGGGAGGGAGGGAGGGAGGTAAGTAAGTAGGTAGGTAGGTAGATGGGTGGATGGATGGATAGATAGATAGATAGATAGATAGATAGATAGACAGACATACAGTTAAATAGATGATAGGTAGATAGATCATCAGAAAGCTGAAAATAATTAGAGGAAGCTTAAAAGGATAAGGTTAGACCAGGACAGAAGTGTCGATTTAATCCATACCTGATGAATATCCCTCAGTGTCATCAGTCGGTGTTCTCCATGCTGCCTAGGCTAAAATTTAAATGCTTCTCTTGTGAGAGTCTTTCCCACCAGCCACGCCTCCCCATAGCACCTAGCATTAATTGCTTTCATTTAGAGTAGCTCACTTACTAAATCATCCTATGAAACGGATTGCTATCTTCTAGGATCAACATTTTGATAGGCCCGGTTTTCTCTTTTCTTTTTTCTCCTCCAGTTTCTGTTGTCTGAAAAAAAAAAAAAAAAAAAAAACTATGAACAAAAATGTAAACATTCTCTTGATCTCTGCCTTCCCATCTGTTTGTTTCTGCCCTGAAACAGATACGCAGCCACAGGTACTAGATAAGAAACGTCGATCAGATCGAACCGTTCTGCACATGATTAATTTTGTTGTGAGCAAAATAGAATCTGTTTTCTGAGCTCTTGTGGCAGCTGCAGGAGGAAGCTATCCCTACTCTTAAATCATCTGTGTCCATGTAATAAAGTCTGTCTTGGTTGAAACGCTAGGTTTCTCTGCTCATGCCACAGCCCCTTCTGAGCTTTCCACAACGATAGTTACTTTTCTTAAGAAAACAGTTAGTTAGCATCTCTTCAATTTGTCTTGATGTAGCCTTGGGAGATCCTTAGAACAGAGTCAGACCTTAGGTTGCAGGATCTAACAAATTTTGAGAATTAACATTAGTGAGACTGAGCAAAAGAGGCTAAGAGTCTGAGTTAGATGGTGTAAAAAAAATACAAAGACAAAACAGAAAATACTAAATCTTTCTCAGTAGGCTCTGGTAAAATATCTACAAACTCCCCAAGGGCAACAAAATCTTGTATTTTATGAGTTGTGAGGAGCCAGATGATCTACAAATACTACTAAGTGGTTAATAGGTCTGCAGACTCGGGAGCTATAATGAAAGATGAATTTGCTTATCATATGAAATTATAGCATGGTCTCTTGACATTGTGTGCACACCTGCTTATGGTAAATTTGGGTGTGGAGTCAGACTTTCTCTGGTTTTGTTCTTATCTAGTTAATTTTTCTAGCTTGATTGAGATGTAACAGGCAAATGACAATGACATGCATTTGTGTGTGTGTGTGCTGTGTGATTTTTGATCTGTCTTCTTTGTGACATGATTACCACAGTTGTGTTAATAGCATCCTCACCACCTGCTCTGACTTGCTGGGTGGTCACAGGGTAAAGCTACTTAATCTTTGTTCTGCCTCAGTTTCCTCACTACAAGACAAGCACAATAACCATTCCTATAATATGTTGTTAAATTAAATGATAGTAAAATCACTTAGAAGAGTAACAAGGCACTCTATATTAGCTACAATAACTAATTTTAAGAGGCTAGATCTCAATGCCATGGCTACCACCACAATCTTGAAAAACTGTGGTGCTTGAAAATAGTTTTCAAGAGATAAAGAAACCTTCAAATAATATCTGCACTCCAGGTAGTACAGAAACTCTTGGGTGACATGTAGACAAGAGGAATTTTTCCTTTATTGGTCTAAATTTCCACTATTTTTTGTGATGTCAGGTTTAGTACCTATCATGAAGAGTCTCAGAAGCCATTCTTATTCTTCTTGAGGAGGAAAGAGCTAGCCTGGTCTGATCAGACCTGTATAGGTCAGGATGGGTTAATGTCTTTCCATTTTCTAAGCCAGAGGTTCTCAACAGGTAGGTCACAACCCCTTTGTGGGGGTCAACAAAGACCATCAGAAAACATAGATATCTCCACTACTGTTCATAACAGTAGAAAAATTTCAGTTGTGAAGTAGCAATAAAAATAGTTTTATGGTTGGGGTCACCACAGCATGAGGAAAGTGTCACAGCATTTGCAAGGTCTGGAACCACTGCTGTAAACTTTCTTGAACCAAAGCCATCCTGCCCATTGCCCAACTTTTACTTGCCACTTTCTCTACTTACATCTAGAGTATCATCTGTGTGACATCTGTAAACGAGTTGCTAAGAAGTTGAAGACTTCTTTGGGTAGCATGAAGCAGTCAACAAATGTCCCTAGGACCTGAGTTAGAGAGATGGCTTGGTGGTTATGAACATTTTGCTCTTGAAGAGAACCCAAACGACCTCATGATTATCTGTTATTCCAATTCTGGGCAAATCTGATGCTCTTTTCTGGACTTGAGGGCATCAGGTACATGCATAAGTGCAGGCAGGCACCCATAAAACAAAAATAAATAAGACCTCTTTATGAAAAAAATCAATAGAACTCTGAAAACATAGTTTTATTCTTCATGTCACACCTAGGAATTGTTCATTCTAAAAGACCTTAGCAAATTTGAACACTTGCTTTGACTACTTATTAACCTATTACATAACCAGTTACCGAATAACCTATGTCTAAGAACTTGGTAAGTAAACACTGATAGTTTAGTATTAGCTTCTCACATCTTCACTAGTATTTGATACACTCAAAGTTTCTCTGTAGGTAGGAAATCAACACTTGTGGTACTTTTGCATCATTTGCAAACTTCTGAAGAGCTTCAGTCCCCATCACTATTGTTTTCAGTCAAACAAAGGAGAGTCTGCCAGCTCACTTTAAACATGCTGCCCTTTTTGTGGCCTATTTATTGCCATTTTATCTTCTCTCTTTCATATTCCTTTGTTTTTCATGTTGTGCTTTTAATTGATGACATTACAATTCAAAATGACCCCGAGTGTACTGCTAAAATGCTGTTTTGAGATCCTCGCAGCAAGAGCACTGTGCTGTGTGGTATGCAGAAAATCCACATGCTACAAGCTGTATCCAAGCGTGCCTTGTACGCTGTCAGCATCCAGTGCGGTGCTAATGAATCGATACTATTACATTTTTGGGAGAATAAAGAGGCAATTCCCCAGTCTTCCCACGAGACCACGCTAAGAGGGACTCAAGAGGCAATAGTGAGCGGTGATGCTGTGGAAAGTGGCTGAACTTATTCAAGGAACAATTGTTGTGAAGCTAACAACCAAAGAAACTTACAGCCACATTTGGCTGGGTCAGGAAAATGTTAATCTCCTCTTGACTAATATATTATAACAAAGAAATCGTGTATTGAATTATTTTCTAAGAAATACATGTTAAATATCGTATCTTTAAATAATACAGAAAGCAAGAATGTGAATTAATCTATTAAGGGAAGGCTGAGGCTGAGGGGCTCACTAACACCTTAGGAGCCAGGACTCAGTTCTCACTAATCTGTGTGCAGTGACTTTCTAGAACTATCTACCATGAAGAACATGAAGAACAACTATCCTTTAATTCAGTACTGTACAATGTGTTTCTCTATTGGAGTAAGTTGTACACCATGGGATATGTGGCATTTTCATTATCAAAGCTAGGTGCAAGCGGGTGCTACTGGCAGTGCAAAGTCCAAGTGTGCAGTTGAGTATCTTAAAACAAACAAGACAGCTTCCCACTATAAAGAAGTATTCCATAAAAAATGTTGAAAGCAAGGAGGCTAAGGAATAGCAAGTCTTACTGGAACTAATTTCAGAAAGGCCCAGAAATTTCTTTTCATCTTTGTGGGCCACATAATCTCTAGCATATCTACACTCATCCCTACCGCTGTGACTTGAGCATAGCCATTGAGAGCATCCTGTCTGTGGAATGGGTGCAGCTGTCTTCCTGGAAGCTCCTTTTGTGAAAACAGTGTGTGTGTTGGATTTGTGCCGGGGCTGTAGTTGGTGGACTCTTCCACAGTGACTTTCAGGTGTGAAAAATGCATTAGAAAAATCTAGGAACATTTTAACACTGGCATTGCCCGGACTCCATTCCTTCAAACCCTGATTTTTGTGGTCTGGGATGGCCCTTCCTGTGCTGGCAATGTTTAAAAGCTCCCAGGAGATAAATTGCAGAGCCAGCACCAAAACCACTGCCCTGAAAAAGGTGGTGTTTGTGTATTAGGAAGTTGACCCAGCACTGTAGACCCTTATCAGTAGTCAGCAGACCCTCCTGATCTGGCCTGTGTCCCAGGCACTCTTCTGAAAGTCCCCAGGCCAGCATTCTTTTATTAGTACTTACTGCTATGAATTTTATGGCTCTTGTTTAGAAACAGCACATACACCGTCATGACTACTCACCTGGCTCTCCTCCAACGCTGCCCACCAAAGGCTTCTGTTCACCCTGAGCACCCATGAGTGGCTGTAATACTCTTCTCTCCTCTGAGCTGAAGATAGGCAATCTTTCTGCTACTGTCTTGTTAGGACCTCGCTAGTGATGATTGTTTTAGAAGGGCCACCTAGTGAATGTATTCTTTATGAGAACCATTGTTGTGGAAATTGGCAATAAAAATTATTATTCATGAAACTGATAGTTTTATTCTAAAATATCAACTCCCACTGTGCTGTAACTTTCAAGGAACATTTTTAAAGTGGTAATTCTTTGCTATGGAATGATCCCCAAGATCCCCCATGATTCGGTTGCAGCTTATCTTATTCATTTAGACTTCATACATGCTGAGAAGAAAGTTATTAATGCATATAAAGTTAAAGGCTGCTTAATAAGAACAAGCATTGTAAACACCAACTTTGCATTTATGTTACTAGGACACCTTCAGAGTTTAGAATTGTACTGATGAGACACTTACTCATTGTCAGACACATCAAGCTGATCTTGTCAGGACAGTGGAGCCCACAGACTGTGCAATTTGCAAATTTTAAGAGGGTCTATGTATATATATATATATGGTACAGACGGGTGTATATGTTTCTAAGACTGCTGTAGCAAATCACCACAACATGGCTAGCTTACAAGAGAAATGTACCCCGTGTTCGATGAAGGCTTGAGGTTGGACTGAAAGCTTCCCTGCGTAGCACCAGCTTCCTGGAGGTTCAAGGGGAAACCCTTTCCTGGTCTCTTCCCACTGTTAGTGGCTGTTGGCATTCCGGATGTCCTTGGCTCATGACTACATCTCTGCAGTCTTCACGTTACCTAGTCTGCCCTGCCCACATCTACTTTTCCATAACATCAAATCTCCTTTAATCTTTTGTTTCATTGGCTTTGAGGTCCACCCAGACAACTAAGAACTATCTTTCCATTTCCAGGTCCTTAATTCAATCATACCTGCAACGACTTCTTTCCCTCCAATTAGGTGACTCTCACAGGTTCTGGGGTTAGGATGTAGACCTATTACTTTGGGGGCTACCATTTGAAACACTGTAGCGTGTCTGGGGGAAACAAGAAAGTGATACTAAGACACTATGGGGCTTATCTTCACTGCACCTAGGACTGCAGAGGGAAAGGAAGGGGTTACTCCATGGAAGGTAGAGCCAATCACTGCAGTGTAGGATGGGGCCTCACAGCAGTGTGACTTCTGGACAAAATTCACTTAACTTGTAGACTGGCCTAAGGAGAGCTGGGGGGATAAATCTGTAGCCCCTTTCTCTTCCCATGGCTTAGAGGGTCATATTAGAACAGATGCTAGAGAAAAAAGATGCTCACCGAGACCATCCAAAGAAGAGGAATGTAGAGGATCTGGAGTGGCTACCAGAAAATAGCCTGTGCATCAAGCTATTGGCACTCCTGAAGAGGATCAAGGAAGTGCTCAAATTAATGGGTCAAACAAGGCCACATTCACAAGTACAGCAGTAAGATTGACGTTATTTTATATGTAAAACAGCCAATGAGATCTTCCTTTCTCTTCCCCCCCACCCCCCCCTGTAATTTCAGAGCACTACAGACTGGTACTGGAAAATACTAATTACCTCTGTGCATTGGGAAAAGGACTATAAATGGAGTATAAACTACCACAATCCTTCCCGTATATAGAACTAGCAACATTATCACGAGCATCATCATCATCTTACTTCCTTTTTCTGTATTCTGTTTATCTCCTTAAATGTGTTTAGGTGGCTCGTGAAGAACAGATGTATGTTAAGGACAGGGAAGTAGAAATAGAAAATTCAGACCGTGGAAATAATGAGGGAGCAAATGTGTCAACCTTGAGCAGTAAGAGATCAGGCACCAGCCTGTTTTGGCTAATGCTTCTGGGCTGCCAACATTCATGGTAGCATAACTATGCTCTGAATCTCTCTAGTAAAGAACTGCTTATCAAGTCACAAGAGACTCTGTGACATGACTCCATACCTGGAGCACATTGCACAGTCTGTTGGTAGTGCAACTGGTGGTGTTGCAGAGTGTTTTTTCCAAGTAACCCACTTGGTCTGCACCTTTCTAGGCCTCTTGGGTAACCGGTTTCTGCTTCTCCTAGGCAGCTGGTCTGATCTCAGAGTTTCTTTGCAGCTTGGCTTGTCTGAGAGTGACTCTCAGCAATCTTTATTGTTTACCCCAGGAGGGAGGGACCTAGTAACTCTGATCGGTTTCAGGGACTTCCTGTATCTATTTTGAGTTGTTTACCTTTTGGCTTAAGGAGCGTTCCCTACTGCATGGAATGTTTCAATCTCAGAGGAAACTGCTCTGTTTCCTCTAAGCAATGCTGCTAATTCTGCTAAGCAATGTAGGGTAGGTACTACAGAGGAATATAGGCTAGAAACTCGAAGGAAACCAGTAATGTTGATGTGAGTCTACTAGTTGCTAATTGTTTTCTGATGTTCTCACCTCTTCGTTTCTAGTTATTTGCTTTATTGAAGAATACTTTATGTGTAATAAAATTTAGCAATGTGTGAACTCTTTGTTGCTGACAAATGTTATAGCTTTAATGCGTCATGGCCATCATGACAGCATTTTTTATCAATGCTGAGGTTTTCGCCTACCTTCTACACTAGATTCTTTCCTCTCAGCACTGGGCTAGAGCACAGCTGAATTGTTTATCATAAATATCTTCTTATTAATACAACTATATCAGTAACAAAGTGGACATACGAATGTATGTAGGTATGAATGTATGTATGTGTATATGTATGTATATATTCATGTATGTATACTGTACATATGACTGTATGTGTACATGTATGTATGTATATATGCATGTAGGTTTGTATGTGTATGTACGTATGAGCATATGTATGTATTTATGTCCGTACATATGTATATATGTATGTGTGTATGTTTGTATATATGTATGTATGAATGTATGTATTATGTATATATGGGTGTGTATGTATGTATGTATGTATGTATATGTGCAGTGCTGGTTGATTTTCACCAGCTTGACATAAACTAGTGTTCTTTGAGAAGAGGAAACCTTAATTGAGAAGATGTTTCCTTCAGATTTCCAGTAGGCAAGTATATGGAGTGTTTGCTTGATGAAGGGTTGATGTAGGGGGAGGCAGGCTACAATGGGTAGTTCCACCTCTGGGTATGTGGTCTTTGGCTGTGTAAAAAAAAAAACCTGAACAAACAAGTAAGTAGTGTGTTTCTATAGTTCCTGCTTCAGTTCCTGCCTGACTTCTTTCTATGGAAGTGTAAGGTCAAATGAATCTTTTCCTTCCTGGCTCGCATTTGTTTATCATAGCAGTATAAACAAAGTCGGACATATGTAACTTTTTGTGCTTGCTTGCTTTTACTTAACATAATATCTTGGCAACTAATGCAAATAGTTGCAGGTATAATAACTCATCCTTTTTTATTGTTGAATAGTCATAAAATTTGAAAATTTTCTTCAAATTCTTCATACATTTGCCATTTTCTGAGGATTTTAATTTTTCCAGTTTTTGGCAGATTTGACTAGAACTGTTGTGAGCATCTGAGTGGGAGTCTTTGTGTGAACATACATGGTATATGAATAAGACTACTGGATCATGCGGTGATGTATGTTTCACTTTTTAGAAACCACCAAACAATCTCATCTTTGACTGTATCACTTCTCAACCACAGCGACAATGGGTACCACTATTTCACATATTTATCAACACTTAATATTATTAGTGTTCTTGATTTAGGCCATTCAAGTGTGTTGGGGGAGGGGAGGCTGTGGTTTTCTAATAATCAATGATGTTAAATTTTTTATGATTTATTTGCCACTCTTTGGTAAAGCATTTGCTCAAAGCTTTGGCTTATTTAGAAATTTGGGGTTCGAATCTTGTTGGTGGTTGCTAATAAGTCTCTTTAGTTTAAGATAAATTCTTCTTTCAGTGAATCCTTTAGCACATTTATTTTGTAAATATTTTATCTCAGCTGAGGAAAAGAAACATCACTTATTTCATAGAGCTGTAAGAAGAAAATTAGATTGTGTCAGATGCAAAGGTTCTGAAAGCTAATAATTACACAGTAAATGAAAGTTATCTTCTCATATTTCTGTCCTACCAATAAACTCAAATCCCCTAGAACAATTGAGGATGGTGTACACAAGAGAAAGTGTTTGGAAGAAGGCATCTTGGAAGAAGTCATTTCAGATAACAGATGGGCTATGAGAAAAATTGAGCAGGATTAAAACATGAACAATACAACCAAGGATAGAACATCTTCCAGGAAACTGGGAGATGAGGAAAGGAGAGAGAGGAGTAACCAAAGGTCAGGTGATGTGCACAATGGATAAACATGCGGAATATACAGGGCTGCTTGGATTTGAAGGCTAGCTCTATACTTACAAGCTATGTGATTATGGGTAAGTTATTGGCCATCTCCATGGCAGAGCAGTGCAGAGAGCAAGACAAGGCCCCCGGGGAAGTAATAAGACATGAACTAGGAAAGAAAAAGCCAGTCTGATTTGCAACAAATAAAATATAACAAGAGCAAAGACCACAGGAATCTTGCCAGATGTGTCAACTCAGGTGATGCTTACTGTTTTAGTGATGCCCAAGCCTTTTCCCAGAAAAAGAAAAATAAAGAGCAAAGTTGAGGGCCATGTGAAATTTCACATCACTGAGGCAAAATACCTCATGTATTCTGTGATGTACAAACAACTGTGGTGAGAAGGGGCTTACTTAACTCTGGTTCAGAGGGTTCAGTCTAGGGGGAGGGCCCTTAAGACTGTAACTGTGTAACTGGCCACAGTGTGGCAGGCATTAGGAGAATAATAGTGAGCCACATAATAGTGGAGCCATACAGGTATTTGCCACATAGTAACCAGGAAGGAGAGGAAGAAGGAAAAGAAGAAGAAGAAGGAGGAGGAGGAGGAGAAGGAGGAGGAGGAGGAGGAGGAGGAGGAGGAGGAGGAGGAGGAGGAAGAGGAGGAGGAAGAGGAGGAAGAGGAGGAAGAGGAGGAGGAAGAGGAGGAAGAGGAGGAAGAGGAGGAGGAGGAGGAGGAAGAGGAGGAAGAGGAGGAGGAAGAGGAGGAAGAGGAGGAAGAGGAGGAAGAGGAGGAGGAAGAGGAGGAGGAGGAGGAGGAGGAGGAGGAGGAGGAGGAGGAGGAGGAGAGGAAGAGGGGGAGGATATGATGAGGAAGAGAGAGAAAAAGATAAGGAAAGTGTCATTATGAGATATCTTTCAAAAACATGCCCTCAACCTGAGGGAACAACTTTCTCCAACACAATTCCATTTAGATTTTGAATCCATAGATAACTAATTCACCAATGAACACAGGGTCTTCATAATCTAATCAATTCCTCAAAGCCCCACAGGTGGCAAGCAAGCCCCCTAGTACATGAGTCTATGGGGAACATTTCATAGTTACAACATACTGGGAGTTCAGAAAAATGAAAAAATGCCAGGAGCAGCTCAAATAACCACTTGGCTAGAATGGCATAACAAGAGAGCTTGGTTGGCATAGAATTGGAACTGCATTCATGAACAGGTTCCGTGGCTTGCTGTAAAGATGGGAAGGAGGCTGGAAGAAGGAAAGAACAAAAACAGAACACAGCTGCCCAAGAGCAGCCGGTGGTTGCCAGAAACAGCAAATATTGAAAGGATTTTAGATGAACATTTTGTTCAAATGGTCAACTATTTCATATATAACCACCCACTGTATGCATGGTCTGAACTTAAAGGGGGACATGTGTTGATGGACACATTTTTTTTGTAAGTAGAAAAAAGGCGGACTTATCTCTAAGTGGCACCTTTAAGGAGACTATCAAGGTAGGACGGACAGAGTGAAATCGAAAAGCTAAAAATGTGTATTGGATATCTGAGGTCTGTTCATAGGCAAATGAAAATGGGGTTGAATGGAAGGATGAATGGATGGATGGATGGATGGATGGATGGGTTGGATGGATGGATGTCAAATTTAAAACTTCCCAACTGATGGGGAAATTCTGGAGTTGAGATTTTTCAAGGTAGAGGATTGGGAAGTTGAGTACGTGAGCTCATGAGTATCAAAGAATAGAAGCAGAAGATATAACATATTCATTGATTAAGGGAGGACAGGGTTAATTTCAAGAAAAGTAATACTGAGAATGGGCTATGAAGATGTTTACACACACAAAGAAAGACTAAAGTCCCCCAAGAAATACAGGTATGTTGCAGAAATTTCTCAACTGAATTATTTGGCCAAACAACACTGAAAATAGTAGATAGGTCTGTATGTAGATTAATAACTTCTTAGCTATGTCTTATAGTTAATTGTAAGTGCATTTAAATTTTATCTTTTATAGTTGATATCATCTCAATAGTCGTTGTGTTCTATACAGCTCTTGTAAACAGGAAAGGAAGCCTGGATGAAGTATCTGCTGGATCAGGCTCAGACACTAATAAGCCTGCTGGGTTACCTCTACTGAGCTGCCTTTGCCTGGGACAGAACTGCCAGGCTGTGAGGACAGCAAGATAAAAACTCTTCCTTTTGCTTCCTGTGTTGTCATCTTAAGGTGTCAGAAGAGTAGGAGGGAGAGTCTATACGTACTGCATGGCTTAAGAGAGACATACCTTGACTTTTGATTCAAGGTGCTGATTCATACATTTTTAATAATTTGTACTTTGACCCCCCCCAAGAGTTGTTTATAACATGGACAAACTTGTAGAGTACCCTGTAGGATGACTCACTGAAATATCTAGAAGGATTGGTCTCCCCTTCCCTTCCTCCCCCCCCCCCAGCTCCTCCACTTCTAAAATGTTAGGTCAAATGACTGGAGAACACACATTCGTCAGAATTCAGTCAAAGTTTATGCTATACTATTTACCTCATTGAAAAAAATGTAATCTCAACTGCATCTACCTCAGAGGTTTTAGCATTAGTTTAGAAAGGACCTATTTATTCTTTTCTATAAAAACAGGTAAATATTGCCAGTTAGTATTCTCATCCTAAGAAATTTGCAGCACACACACGAACAATGGGAAGGTTGAGGTGTCTGCATTGATACTCCCAGTTTCAGAAAGGGTTTCTGAGAAAGTGTCTTACCACTTATGTGGTCCAGACTCACTGGCTCCATCCAATACATTCACTGGATCATTGCTTAAAGTTTCCACTTTGCTTTTCTGGTGAAGTCACATATCATATGTCCAAAATGGCTAGGAGAAATCATGAGGTTTATGCATATAAATACAGCGTTGCTTTTCAAAAAGGACAGAATATGTTCAAGAACTATTTATATTCTGAGTAAGCTTCGAATCTGTATATATTACGTGCACAGAAAATAATCCATTACAAGCATATCTTAGGTTGGGTGCCAAGTTCCATGACCTCTTGATACTGATGTCATGCCTCTTCATATTAATAGGAGTTAAAGATACCAAGAGGACCAGAAGCTGAAGCCAAGAATGCATGGAATGATTTTCATGGAGCATAATGGCACGATTGTCTTATAGAACAAAATTGAAAAGAACTAGAGAACGGGAAAGGGTGTGGCGTCTATAAAAATGAAAAACTTTATTCATGGATTCAAATTTATGCCTCAAATGAATTGGATGCAATATTTCATTCTCAGTTTTCAGGCAAAAGTTAGAAACTAGTTAAATAGTGACAGGATTTTTTTCAGAGAATTCTGGCAAAATCTCTGGGAATTTTCTTCTCATCCACCTCAAGTATTCTTAGCAGCAGTCCTTTATTCTTCTCCGGGACATGAAAGAAAAAAACACACTTGTTTTCAAAGCAACATGTCTGCAAAGTTTCCTTCCGTTTTAGGACATCATGAGGCCTGTCTTCATAGTCCCTTGAAGACCTGCCGCTCTCCGCACACATCTGGAAGGCCTTGTTGGCTGACTCTATCACCATAAAGCACATAATATGGATAACAAGTGAAAACAAGCACCTGTCCAAGCGACAGTCTAAAACATGTGTTCTGTCTTCTCATCAGATGGACTCCATGTTCACTGTGCTCCACAGCTATCTTTAAATCTCTGGTAGACTTGTGAGTGTTACAGGCCGGCAAGTGGCTTTTAGCAGTACAGCAATGGTAAGACTTAAACAGGCCTGGTGTTGTTGGTTCTATTTAATGGGCATGAGATAATGTTAGAGGTTTTAAGGTGATTAAATGTGCAGACTTTGCAAACCAAAAAAAGAAAAGAAAAGAAAAGAAAAAAAAAAAAGACTGTTGGTTACCTAGGGGCTGCCCAATGGCCATTCCAAGGACTATTTCCTGTGTTAAGTACCAATGAAGGTGTCCTCCTTAGGACAGCCTTCAAATCATTCCATAGTTTAACTTCATAATAACAAGCTGAGATAGTATATGGTGTCTTCCCCACTATATTTAAATAGCTCTCTCTTATTCTTTTTTACTATGTAGAATCTGTTTTTATTATTTCCTAATGTTTCCAACTTCCTGCTTGATTTTGTTAGCTTGTTCTTGGGCAAAGTAGCATTTTGGTGGCTTTGCCTCCCCAGACTGTTACCCCAGGTCTCTTTGGGATGTCTTTGTCTGGCCAGTATTATAATTAGAGTGTTGCTTTTGAGACGTACCGTCATCGTAAGGCTCTGTTTTCTGCAGTCCTGGACTGGCTGGATCTGCTGCTTCTTGGAACCTTCATTTTGATCACGGTGACCCTTTGTTTTCCTTTAGCTCTCCCTTTCAAGCAACTGCCCCTGAAAAGATGTTTGGTCTGAAAGGTTCTGAGACTTTACAAGTTTGAAATGTCTTTTATTCTGTTCTCACTTCTGATTGAGAGCTCGGCTGAGTGCAGATGTCTAGCTTGGAAAAAAAAATATCCCTTAGAACTTCCTAACATGATAAAAAGGAGTGTATCTCCACACCACTAACATCATCCTCGATGTTTAAAGGCGGCTTCTGGTACGTCCGTTCAAATCTGTATTGATGTTTTAGCCAGAGAAAGCAAGCAAGAAGGTGTAGTAAAGCCACACGAAAGACAAAGGAAGAACTAAACATCTCTGTTCACACATGACTTGATCTTATACACGGCAGAATCCTAAAATATTCCTCAAAATAATTAAACCGGAAAAGTAAATTTCGAAAAATTGTAGGACATGAGATCAATATACAAAGTTCAGTTATATTCCTATTCCTTACCAAAGAGCAAGCAAAAAAGAAAATGAGGAAATTATCCATTTCCAGAAGTGTTCAAAGAGTACATTTTTTTTTTTACTTTTTTCTTTTATTTTTGAGATTATGACTGCATCATTTCCCTTTCCCTTTCCCCCTGCTAAACCCTCTCACATCCCCCTCTTTGCTCACTTTCAAATTCATGGCATATTTATTTTTTTCAAATTATTGTTACACACACACACACACACACACACACACACACAATGCATACATATTCCTAAATATAATATGCTAAGTCCCTATAATGTTACTTGCTTGTGTGTTTTCAGGGCTGATCAATTGGTTTTGGATTGTAGTGCTCGTCCCCAGGAAACACTATTTCTCCCACTCTGAATTCCTTAGTTGTCTCTGGTTCTTTATGTGGAATTGAGAGCTCATGAGCTCCCCCATCCACTTTGTTAGGTCTATTGTTGTCGTCTGTGTTCAGCTCATGTTAAGACAGTCATGTTGACAAGACTTTATAGGTGTAGCTTCTGACATTACTAGGAGACACTATCTCACAACAAACTCCCTGATCTTCTGACTGTTACAATTGCCTCCTCTTCTGTAGTATTTTCTGAGCCTTAGGTGTGAGTGTTTTGTAGATGTAACCAAGGGGCTGGGCTCCACAGCTCTTCTCTATTTTGATGAGTTGTAGGTTTTTTGTTTGTTTGTTTGTTTGTTTTTGTTTTTTGGTTTTTTTGTTTGTTTGTTTTTTTGTAGTAGTAGTCTCTGCTGTTGCAAAGAAACATTTCCTTTATGAGAGGTGAGGACTATACTTATCTATGGACACAAGGACAAATATTTAGAGTGTAGTTAGGGATTATGTTTTAATTTTAATAAAATTTATTACATTTTAATAAATTGGTAGTTATATAATAAATTTTGTTGAGGAAGGTGTAAGAAAAAATTGCACAGCATTGCTGAAAGAAATGAAAGGAGATTAAACAAGTGGATACATACACATGTATGTGTTAGAAGACTTGATATTGATAAGCTAGTAGTACCCAAAGCAATTGACCCCTAGTGTAATGTGCATCAAATGCAACATGCATCAAATGCAATGTGCATCAAAATGCAGCGCACATCAAATGTAATGTGCACCAAGGTTCCGTTTCTTCCCCACAAGGAGCCATTTCTCAGATTCATTAAGAATGGTAAGCCTAAAAAAAGTCTAAACCAATATTTTAAAAAAAAAACACATCAAAATTAGATGTCTTACATTTTTCCTTTTCAATCTCCTACAGAACTACAGTCATCATATCAGTACATGGATAGGTAAATTATCAGTGTCTAGGAGTTCTGAGTATAGATCATAACCCTATTTACTTCTGGGCCAACTGATTTAAACAAAAGTACTAAGACCACTTACTGTGAAGAGAAGACCCTCAATAATTCAAATAAGACAACTGGATATAGGTAAAAAAATGAACTTAAGCTCTTAATTTACTTCCAGTATAAAATTTAATTCAAAATATACTAATGGCCCAGGTAAAAGTTAAAACTATATAATTCTCAGGAGAAAGCACAGGGCTAAACCTTGACACCATCTGTTTCTTAGATGTAGCACTGAAAGTACAAGGAACAAAAGAAAAATAAATTAGATTTCATCAAAACGAAAAGGTTTAACTCCTCAAAGCACTCTACTAAGAGAAGAAAAAACAGCCAGTGGAATAAGGTATTTTAAGATCATCTCTCTAGTAAAGTCCTGCTTCTCTGAATATATAAAAATCTCTTTCAAATTGACAATAAAAAATTCAATTGAACGATGGATAAATACAAAGAATAGTTCTGAATAGACATTTACTCAAAGAACATATTCTAATTTCCAAGAAGCGCATGAAAGGATGTTCAATGTTATTTAGTTATTAGTGGAATTGGAACAAGATGTGAGATGAGATTCTACCTCACATCTTCTAGGATTTCCATGGGAAGGAGAAGAGAAAATGAAAAGGGAAATGATGGCAAAGTTGTGGGACACTGCCAGTATGCTGCTTATCCTGTGTTCATTTTATCTTTCATTTATTTACATTTTATTGTATTTTATGCATTTTCTCTGTCTGTATGTATGTGTATCATGTGTATGCATGGTGCCCTCAGTGGTTAAGTAGAGAACATAGAATCCCCTGGAGCAGGAGTTACAGATGGCTGTGAGCCACTGTGTAGTTGTTAGGAACTAAAGCTAGGTCCTCTGTGTTTACTGATTTAAAGGCAGTGGGATCCGGAAAAATGGAGCTGATAAATGAGGCACACTCATGCACTAGCCAGTTTTATTCAGAGCATCAGACAAATTATACTTTGAGTGTTAAGTGTAGTCATGTGAGAAAAATGTACAATCACAAGGACAAGCTGTACATGTCAAAAAATATGTTTTTTTCAGAGGCATATAACCAAATAACAAAGGCCAGTTGTAATGACTAATCTGAAGTAAACTCACTCCTATCTGCTACACCTAGGAGAGGCACAAAAGCATCTTCCAAGAACAATTCAGTGTTTTTGAAGAAACTCAGGTCACAAGACTTTTGTCTTGTTTCCTTGAAGTTTTCTTACAAGCACTCAGAGTTCTCCTCACAGGACTCCATTCTTGCTTGGACTGTGTTCTGCTGACACTCCATAAGAACAAAACTGCTCTTAACTCCTGAGCCATCTCTTCAGCCCCTGTCCTGCGTTTATCTGAAAAACAGGAACAACAACGAAAAACTCAATGGAAGAGAAAGGCTAGTGTAACTCAGGTGGCTAGTTGGACTTGCCAACTTGTTGAGGCTTTAACACAGCATAAAATCCAACATGGAGGTTGCCTTGAAACTTGGAGATGTTCTCGACGTTTTGTAATTGACTTGATTTGAAGCTTTACTAAGAAAGGGAGATTACACTCAACAACCCGGGTGGCCTTTATAGAGCCAGTAGGGAGGCTCTTAGAGCAACAGAAAGTCAACCTCAAACTTGCAGCATCTTCAAATCCTGCTTTGTTTTTCATTCTGCTGGTCCTGTCTGAAAATTTTAGGCTTGTTGCTTTTCACACTGTGTGCCAATTTTAAACTCCCCATCCATCCATCCATCCATCCATCCATCCATCCATCCTCTGTCTATCTATCTGTCTGTCTGTCTATCTATCTATCTATCTATCTATCTATCTATCTATCTATCTAATTTATCTATCTATCTCATATATCTTCTATTTTTTATTGAATTACTTTACAGCCTTTTAGCTAAGATCAAGTGTATTTACTTGTATACTGTGTGTAAATGTGTGTGACTTTGCAGCGCATCACATATGTAGAGGTCAGACTACAACTTGCAAAAGGCAGTTCTCTCCTTTTACCATGTGGGCTTTGGGATCTCCTTTTACCATGTGATCTTCAAACTTGCTGAAAAGCACCTTTATTCCCTACAGTGACCTATACCTATTTTCTCTTTATTTCTACTATTCATGTATGCATGCATGTGGCTTTTGTGTGTGTGTGTGTATGGATATATATATATATATATATATATATATATATGTAAATGTGTATGTATATATATATGTATATCCATCCATTATCTATATATGCATGCATGCATGCTTGTATGTGTGTTTATGGATATATACATACATTTGTATATGTATATGAATATGTATATATAGACATCTATTATCTATATATGCATGTATGTATACATCTATGTATGCTTGAATGTATGATTTATGTATGAATCATAGCCATCTATATATGTGCATATTTATCTACTTAACTGTCTTTATCATGTATATATCTATATATCTATGTATATATCTAGGTGTCCAAATATTTATCTGTCTGTCATGTATACATCCATGCATCTTCTATAGATTTTACTTTTTCTGGATAATCTTGATTCATATACCATTCTGATTGAAGAGATTTTCCTAATTCATTTTTTTCTTATAAAAGACAACATTTAATTGGACTGGCTTATAGGTTCAGAGGCTCAGCCCATCGTCTTTAAGGTGGGAACAGGGCAGCATCTAGGCAGGCATGATACAGGCAGAGCTGAGAGTTCTATATCTTCATCTGAAGGCTGCCATAGAAGACTTGCTTCCAGGCAGCTAGGATGAGAGTATTATAGCCCACACCCACAGTGGCACACTTTCTAATCATGCCACTCTTTAGGCCTAGCACATACAAACCACCACATTCTATTCTTTGCCCCCATAGGCTTGTTCAAACATGTGAGTCTATGGGGGGCCATATCTAAACATAGCATAATGCAAAATACATTTAGTCCAACTTCCAAAGTCCCCATAGTCTATAGCAGTCTCAACAATGTTAAAAGTCCAAAGTTCAAAGTCTCTTCTGAAATTCATCTAATCATTTAACTGTAGTTCCCAAAGCAATACAGGAAACCAGCTGGGCAAACTCCAAACTCTGTATCACCATGGCTGATGTCAAAGTGAGATCTCCATTACTTTTTTATCTTTGTTGACTGCAACAAACTTTTTTCTCCTGGGCTGGTTCCACTCCACGTTAGGAGCTTTCTGTAGCAGATAACCCACAGCTCTGATATTTTGACCATCTTGGGGTCTCCAAGGCAACTTCAATGTTAGAGCTTCTTCAATGTCTGGGATCCATACATGATCTTCTGGGCCTCTCCTAAGGGTCAGCATCACTTCTCCAGCTCTGCCTTCTGTAGCACTCTAAGCTCAGTTTGATCTATTCCACTGATTGCTGCTGCTGTTCTTGGTGATCATCTCATGGTACTGGCTTCTCCAATACACTGGGGTCTTCTGCTGCAATTAGATTTCACTAATAGCTTTTCATAGGCACTCTTTATGATGCCAAGCCTCAACGTTTTTGCATGATCCCTTCAATCCCGGGCCATTAATTGCAGTTGAAGCTGCACCTTCACCAATGTCCTTCCATGGCCTCTCACAGTGTCAAGCCACAGCTGTTCTTCATGACCCCTTCATACCTTCAAAACCAGTACCACCTAGGTGACACTTATACAGCTGCTACAGGAGGTACACTTTGGCTATCTGTGGAACACAGCTTCTTTGTGCTCCCAGAAAACACTTCCAAGAAGATTTTACCTCAGTGATGCTGGTCTCTTCTACATCACCAGTAAGTTTTTAGCTCCAGCTAACCAGCATCAAATGTCCCAGTAATCCATTCTGCAAAGTCAAGAGCCACATGGCCAAAGCTGCTGTTTTTCTGGGGCTGGAACATGGCTCCCTTGTTCTATGATATCATCACCAGCTTTCTGTTTTCCAACTCCTTTACTGCCTAAGCTTGGCTGTCCTGGAGCTTGCTCTGTAGACGACTTTGAACTCATAGATCTGCATGCCTGTCTCCCAAGCATGGGATTAAAGATGAGGTTCTCCATGCCTGGATTTAAATTTTTCTTCACCTAGAATGCTCTGTCTCAGGCTCGCCTTGAACTCAGAGATCTGCTTGTCTTTGCCTCCTGGGATTAAAGACTTGTACTTCCGTGCCTGGACCTAAATTTAGTTGTGTGGGATCTTACCCCAAGGTCACTACTCCCTTAATTCAATTTAATATACTTGAATACAGGATTCAGCTCCATTTCACTTCCTGATGCCCCTTTAATGCTGAATCATATATTATATATTTTCCCTTTTCCAGCTTGCTATGCTTGTTTAAAATGGTCTTCATGAGACTTAACCAGAAATCAAAGTCTATGATGGGCATCTCTGAGACTTCCTTTGTCAGTGCAATTGATCTGAGTCTCTTTACCTTAGCCTCAGGCACTCTTCAGACAAGGGCAAAAATTATCCACATTCTTCACTAAAATACCACAAAACAATCTCTAGGTCACATACTGAAATGACAATTACTGAAATTTAATTATAGGATAATTTTCTGCTACTAGCAAACTTTCCCCTCCAATGGCTCCCGTTTGGTCTCCTGGCATCTGCCCTCTTCACTATGGATGGTATGTCTTAGAAGATGCTAGATACTAAGACCTTCATATGTCAGAATATTCAGTGTTCTTCTCAAGTCTGGTTGCCTCAGTTAATATTTTCTAGTTCCGCTCATGTATTTTCCTTCAAATTGCAGAATTACATTTTATTTGGGGAAAAAATAAAATTACATTGTACAGATTTAACAAATTTTCATTATCAATTCATTATTGATAGATTTCTAGGCTGATTTTAAAATTGTTTTACCTATTATGAAAATATTAACAATGAACATAGATAAGCAAGTGTCTCTGTAATAGGATACATTTCCTAGGAATATCTTTGTTAATAAAAAGTTCCAGGACAGCCAGGGCTATGTAGAAAGACCTTGTCTCAAAAAAAAAAAAAAAAAAAAAAAAAGATAGAAAAAAAGGAAGAAAGGAAAAAAGAAGGAAAGAAGGAAGGAAAGAAAGAAAGAAACAAAGAAAGGAGGGAGGGAGGGAGGAAGCAATTTTCCTAATTTTATCTTAAGAGTTGCTAATGAGAATTTTGATGCTTGCCTAGTGCTCATGTTTCTGTAAATTCTTTCTCTTTAGAGGCCTTTGGATTCACCTTATCTTTGGTTCAGAAGTGAGAGCACAGGTGCATGAGTTTTGGTCCTCATCAGGACAGTAGTTTTACTGTCTGAAGACACGTTTCTTGTTTTGGGTCTGAAAGGTAGTTAGGGACTTCCTGTCCTTGTCTTCCCTTCCCTGCTTTCCTGCCTTACAAGGTTTTCTGCACCTGTCAGATGCATGTTTGGCTTTTTGATGATTTTCCATGTGTCCTGCTCTCTGTCTTCTCGCATTTCAAAAGAGAAGTTGTGTGGTTTATCACCCTACTTTGGGTGGGCATTTTTTGAAATTATAGTTGAAAATGTCAAGAACTCACTCCTTCTGCAATTGTTCTTTTTCTTATTTTCAAAGTGTAATGTTTCCTGGAATTTCAAATAAAATATAGCTTGTTTAAGTTATCTCTTTCTTCAAGGCCCAGCTTTCTGTCTCTCTATAGTGATAGGCAATATGAAGTGGTGGTCTGTGCTGACGGTTGACCTGTAATGCAGATGGACTCCGGGTCTTTGGATAGAGTGTGCGTCTCCACCTCCAGCTCCTGGAGCATCACACAGCTCTACAGATGGTACAGCTGGCAAGCATTTAGAAAGCTCTTTATGAGTACAATTAACCAACACCCAGTGAGGCCCCAGTAAAGGTGAGGTGTAATTAGTGACTTTTCCTCAATGCTTTACTCATGACTAATGAGTCCTGGTTGCTCTCAGAAGCTATGGGCCCACAGCTTCTCTTACTTTCTATCATGTTCCCTTTCCTGTCTGTGGCTCCTTGTATGCACGTTCAAGGTCGTTTCTCTTTCCCTTCCCCCATTTATCAATACACACCTTTTAATCATTTTTTTCTTGAAATTTGGAGAAATCACGTATGACCTAACTAAAAATGCCTCCTAACCTTTCTTCTTCCTGTGCAATTATATTTGCTAATATATATTTAAATCCTTCATTTCTTCTTAAATGTGTTTCAAGATGGTAAAGAGAAAAATCCATGTGTTCAGGTACTGTATTGAACCCGAATGCCCAAAATTATTGGCTCATTTGGAGCCCGAATTCTAGTTTAATTTCTAAATTAAAAAGATTTTGTTGATACCATCAGTAACTTCATAATCTTTCTAGAAAAGCATATTGCCACCACTGCCCGGCTGATTAATCCCAGCACTTGGGATGCAGAGGCAGGTGGATTTCTGAGTTTCGAGGCCAGCCTGTCTACAGAGTGAGTTCCAGGACAGCCAGGGCTACACAGAGAAACCCTGTCTAGGAAAAAAGAAAGAAAGAAAGAAAGAAAGAAAGAAAGAAAGAAAGAAAGAAAGAAAGAAAGAAAGAAAGGAAGAAAGAAAAGCATATTGCTAGTCTTCACTCATTCTCAATATTATATCAGTGACATTTATTTATGTGTGTGTGTGTGTGTGTGTGTGTGTGTGTGTGTGTGTATGTAGAACACATGCATAGAGGCAGAGGGCAAGTCTGGGTATTTTTGGTCTTGTCTTCCACTTTCTTTGAGACAGTATCTCCTCTCTGTTGGTGGTCTGTTGTTTGATTAGCTCATGTTAGTTGGTCCACAAGCTTCACAGGATTCTTCTGTCTTTGCCTTCTAGCTCACTATAGGAGCCCTCAGACTGCAACTGGCACAGGACATCACCCCAGTTTGTATGGACTCTGGGGGATTCCAATTCAACACTTGGATGACAAGTGCTTTATCTATCATCTCTCCAGCCTCCGTTTCCATTTTAGGAAAACCAATTTGTTTAGTTGTCACTCATTTGAAAATCACACTTAGGGTAGAGAAATTGTATTGTAAAGTAAGTTTGTATAAAAGTAAGCTGGAATCCATTCACACCAAAAACAATTAGTGCTGGCCTCCAGCTTTTTGACATCATCATGCTCTCTTCTTCAGTTATGAGTCTACCCGGTGTTTTGTTTGTTTTTCAGATTCTGCAACACTAAAACCCCACCTTCAAGCTGACACAGACTGTCCTGTCTGCAGGCAGGCCAGGAGGGGGCTTTCCTCTGCTCATGTTTCAGATTAGGACAAACTGGGCAGGGGAAACTATGTCTGCAGGCTGCTCCTCCCAAACACTCCTCACCAAGCTCCTTACAACAGATTTTCCAGGAACAATGCCAATGAAAAAGGATGATTTAAAAATGTTTTTTTTTTATACATATGACCAAGCTACTTGTATCAGTTTAAGCAAGATTAGCAGTGTTATATTTTGTTCTTACTCTCAATACTAGCAATTATTAATTTAAGAATTTTTAAAGTATAAAAACAAATAAGTATAATCTTACTTTATGTTCTTAATAATGAAGAAAATTAATTGAAAAATAATTTAAATAGATATCTTTGTGTGGACTTTAAAAAATTTTTCTTTAGTAAATTCTTCAATTTTGTAGGGTTCACTCTTTCCAAAATCCTTTTGGTATGTTTACCTTGTGATTGGTTTTGATTAGGAGCGTTGTATGTACTGGGCACTGTGGGTTAGACTAGAGTAGATGGAACAGTCAGCTCCCTGTGGGGTTTATACATTAGTGAGGAGGCAGATATATAATAAAATAAAGTATGTGCTAGGTCAATGATGAAATGCTTTGGAGGAAAATAAAACAGACAACTGTGGGTGTGCATTGAACTGAGTTGCCCCTTTATCTGAGCTAAGAGCTTTCAGGTAGATGAACCAGCAAGTACAGAGTCCTTGGGGGTAGAAATGCGTTTTCCCTCAATAAGAAATTTCATAAAGGACAGGATGAGTGGAGTTGGGCAAGTAAGGGTTGTGTGGGAAGGAACAGTGGATACATGCAGTCTTTGGTTGACAAGCAGGCCATGTTAAGTGCTTAGAAGCCATTGTAATAGCTTTGACTTTCACTTTGAAAGAAAATGGAGTGTAATTGGAAGCATATAAGTAGAGAAATGGCATGGCATGTTATAACTTATATAACTTTTAAAAACTCCTTCTAAAGTTAAAAGGTGTTGTCTGGTTTTAGTCATACAAGTCTTTTACTTACTTGCTTGGAGTTACCCCAAGACATTTTGCATTATTTGAGGCTATTGTGAAAAGTGTTGTTTCCCTTCTTTCTTTCTCAGTCTGTTTGTTATTTTTTTAGTCAATCTTGTATCCAGCCACTTTGCTAACAGTGTTTATCAGCTGTAGGAGTTCCCTAGTGGTCTATCTAGGATCCATATGTATAACTATCATATCATCTGCAAATAATGATACTTTGACTGCTTCCTTTCCAATGTATATCCCCTAGGTCTTCTTCAGTTATCTAATTGCTTTAGCTAAAAATTCAACTACTATATTAAATAGATATGAAGAGAGTAGACACCGTTGTCTTATTTCTGATTTTAGTGGAATTGCTTTGCATTTCTCTTTGTTTAATTTGATGTTGGCTATGAACTTGCTGTAAATCGGCTTTATTGTGTTTAAGTGTGTGCCTTGTATTCCTGAACTCTCCAGGAGTTTTATCATGAGACATGTTAGATGTTTTTCAAAAGTCTTTTGTGCATCTAACGAGATGATCAGTTTTTCAATTTTTTTTTTCCTTTCAGTTTGTTTTTATGGTGGAATATATATATATATATATATATATATATATATATATATATATATATATATATATATCTCAAACCATTCCTGCATTTTTGGGAAGAAGTCGACTTGACCATAGTGGATAATCTTTTTTTTTTTTTTTTTGGTGTGTGCTTAGTATCATCAGTTAAATGTCTAACATGTAGCTCTTAGATACATTTATTTAATATTTTTGTATTATTTGTAATTTATTTTAATGTCTTTTAGAATTACTTCTTCATTTATACTTTCTTTGCATTTATTTTGTTGCTCTGTCTTGGCTTTTTGAAATAATCACTCAGTTTGTTTTGTTTCCTTGTATTCTGATTTGCTTCAGACAAGTGTTCTTGCTGGCTGTCTCTCACTGATAATGACACTGGGTTCCCATTGTTGTTCTTTTCTACTCAGGCTTTCATATTTGTCCCAAGAGTCATCTGTTAATGTTTGTTTATAACCATTTGGTTTTATTTTTTTCAGTTTATAACCATTTGTCTTTTTTTTTTTCAGTTTACAGTGTTGAAATTAATGTCTAGTTGCAATGGCCTGTGGTCAAAGACTCTGCTTTGCCTGACTTCTGCTTTATTGAACTCCACTGAGGGTTTCTATGTCTTAATACGTGATCAATTTTATGATTTTTTTCCCATGGATCTTTAAAATAGAAGTAATGTTTTCTGTTTACTGAACACTACATTCCACTTTTAGTCACAAATTAGTTTTTAAAGATATACTTCTTCAATATTGTAATTTTTGGTGAATATGTCAAGAAGTAGAGACATACTATGTCACGGTTTTTATGTTGTGAGGTTTTTTTTTTTGTTTTTTGTTTTTTTTTGCTTTATATATGTTGAAGCGTAGTTGTATGACTTGATGACTTCATTGATTTTGTCACTCAGGAATACAAAATTGACATTTGTTGTTATAAAGGAATCCCTTTATTGTAGTTTTTGCCTTAAATTTTATTTGACTGATATTGTGTAATCATGGTATCCTTTGGGTAGTTTATATTTTTTTTCCCTGATAGAGTTTCACTTATGTGCAAGGCCTCATCATCCAAGTGCATCATGGGACATTAACTTAACTATAAATCAATGGGCATAAGTTAATGGTATCAAATTTCCCTGTTTTGCCTTACCATTATGTTACTCTACATACATAATACCTGGTATTTTGAGTGTTATAAAATTTATATGCCCATTCCATATCATCTCACAATATCTTTTCCTGTTAATCACATTCTCATCACTGTCCAGCAATGTCCAGCAATGTAGCTTAAGAAAAGGAAGGTATATTTTAGTTCCAGTTTCTCATGTTTCCATCCATCATGATAGGGAAGGCATGCATGCACACAGGAGCAGACACACCAGCCGTGGTGGGAGTGTGAGGCAGGGGGCTGCTCTCACTGTGGCTAACTGAGAAGCAGCAAGTGGGGAATCGGAGTGAAGGACAGGAAAAGGAAATATGAAAATTCGAGATTTTAAATTAAATTTTATAATATAAATTATATATAATGTTTATACATACATTATATAAATGTTTATTTATATAGTATAAAGTTTGGTGGTGGAGACCTATAAATGCTGCCTTTACTTTCTATTTGGAATGAATGCCACAGATTTTGTGTCAAATAAAATAACTATCATTAGTTATTTTATTATAGCATATTTAGTTATAGCTTAAGAATTGCTAGGGGATAGCAAACATTTAAAAAGTCTCAAACTTCTCCAGGGTTGTTGTGTTGACCATCCTGTCTCTGGAATTCCTTCACTCAGACTCATTTCCTCTCTTTCTGGCTTGCACCCTGCTCTGGGAGGCTGAATGCAGTGTCATCTATGGCCCCTCTTAGTGGGCTTCTTGTGCTAGTCAATGTCTCCTTGAAGAAAAGAACTAAGAGGCTGCATATAAAGAGAAAACATTTGATTGGCTCAAAGGATCAGAGGCTAGATGGTCCCACAATGACTTTCTGTGAATTAGAGAGCTGGGAAGACCAATGGCTATTCAGTTCAACAGTTTGGAAGCCTCAGAACCATGGACTAATCATGCTATCCTTGTCCAAGACTAAAGACCTGAAAGTCTCTGAAGAATCTCAGGTGGGAGCCCATCTTCAAAGACTGGAAAAAGCTATCCCAGTGAGTTGACAGCAGAAATATATGGGCCCACTGAATTAGAATAGAGCATGCTTGTGCCTTTTGGCTTTCTTCTTATTGTTTGGTGCTAATAGAAGTGTGGTCCATACTCAGGATAGCTCTTTCCTCCTTAGTTCACTGGCCCATATTTTCATGGTCTATAGAAATGTGTTCACAGAAATCTAATGTACTTTATTGATTTGTTTTAGCATCTCTCAATCCAGTAAACTTGGCAATCAAGGTGCTATAACACTTCTGACAGAGCTCAGATCACTGGGACACTATGTTGCTTCTTTGGGAGACTTTCAAAGTAGCATTCTGCTTTCTCCTTCAATCTTAACTGATTTAGCACATTGTTTCTAGGCTCATTCCTTTAAAAAGTAAGCAACAGTTCTTTTTTGGTGGGGAGAGATAAAATGAGACAGGAAATGAATGGAAACCTGAGTGCAAGGCTTAAGGATGAACACGAGCTAAAGCAGTGTTGTTGGCTACAGAGACCATGATAAAGTTTACACTGTGGGAATGGTCTGGCTCCCAAACTTCTGCCCCTATGCAAATTATGAACCCTCCTCAAACAATTTTGGTTGAAGTTCATAGAGTGGCCAAACTTGATGCCCTTTCTAGGCAATATTGGGGATCATTTTGGCTTCTGGATTAAGAAGTATTCATAGACAATTTGACAGATACCAAGCAGAAATAGGTCTCAAATAGTTAGAAATGACCAGTGCTAGAGCTGAGAAGATAGCTCATCTGTTAAAGTGCTTGACTTGCAACTACAAGGCCCTGGGTTTGACATGCAAAACTCATATCAACAACAATAACAACAACAACAACAACAACAACAACAACACTAGGTTTGCTGGTATGCACTTGCTATTCCCAGCACTAGGGAAATGGACACAGGCAAAATTCTATGGATCACTGGTCTGCCTACCTAGCCTTCTTGGTAAGTTTCAGGCCAGAGAATACCTTGTTTCAAAAATGTATACAGGACTTGTAGAATATAACCTTCTGGCAAAGACCTATGCACGTGTACACGCACGTGCAAACACACACACACACACACACACACACACACACACACACACACACACACTGTCTAATGGCCTCTGTATAGAGTATCTATAATGGCATCTTAATGCTCAGAAATATCATCTTGTGAGTATTTTAACACATTATAGACTTAAAAGGGGAGAGAGTAAAATGACTTCTTAATTATGTAATTATTTGCTCATTTACTTATTGATCTCTCCTTTTCTGTATCAGCTATCAAACAAGACTCATTGGCTAAGTTATGCTGAGTGTATTCTTTAGACTTCACCTGTCAACCCAGTGTATTTCATTCTGGTAAAGTAAATATACACACAGCAAAGAGTTCAAAATATTATAAGTCAGATTCATGTAAACATGCTATGATATATCTTTTCCCAAGAAACAGTGTTGTCAGGGGTAACAGACAGCCTTCACAGATGAAATTTTCCCCCAGCTTTCAGGATTCTAAACCCATTATAACGATCAATGTTAATTCAAGAGTTCTCAGCTCAAAATGCAGCTTGTTCTGAGCTCTGGATATAGTGCAGGAGAAGGAGAAAGGAATGATTTGTGACCCAAAGAATGTGCTTTGACAGCTCAAACCCAAAACACATTCAGAAATTTCCACAGGGGCTTTCTAGGTGACCTTGTGGGGAACAATCTTCATCTGCCAGAGAAACTGCCTGGGAAGACATCTGGGTGAAATGTAGGGAGAAAAGAACAGTGAATTTTACCTTGTGGCTACTTTGGGCTTTTGGAAACACATCTCTCTGTGTTCTGCATACATTGACATCTTTGTAGACATTTTAGAGTATTGGGAAGGTAGATACCACAAAGCTGCATCTTCCCACAGACCTCTGAGAGTGATGAAGGAATCCCAGCAGTGTCCAAGGTGGCTGGTTCCTGCTGCCCTGAAGCTAAATGTTGTCACAGAATCCCCTCTCAGCAGCCTCCTTGGAAGCTGAGTCTGGAGCTTGTCCATAGGGTATAATTATGTGATTCCTGAAGTACCATGCCATTGTTAGCTAGAAACAAAGGTCAACTAACAGTTCAGCTAGAAAGCCTCTGTCCTGAGTATGGGGAATCATAAGGAAAGGAGCTGTTAGCTTCAACTTACCAGCTTATCTCTTAAAAGGAGGCATTATTCACAACTGCTCATTCTGTTCTAGATTGTCTAGTGAATATAGAAATACAACACAGATATTCTAAAGCCCCGAAAACAAACCAACCAACCAACCAACCAACCAACCAACCAACCAACCAACCAACCAAATAACCTTGAAGCTTATCTTCAGGACAACATATAGGCTCTAAATGGTAAAGTCACAATAAACTGTGATGCCTATTTCTCTAGTGTAGCTTTTAAATTAGTACTTAGTGCGACCATCACTAGCCAAACAGCATCACGGGACAAAATGCAGCACCACGATGCCACAATTAGCTAGAAATGAAGTTTAGATTGTTTGAAAAATCTTTGTTTCCCTTCCAGAATAAACAATTCTGCACATTCTTATTTTTTTCAGTGTTTCAAAAGAGGTGTTAGATTGAATGCACAAAGAGGCGGGCTGACCTCTGGGATATTTCTGACTTTTAAAAAAGATCTAACTCTAAGCACCATGCTCTTTCAAAACTAATCTGGGTCATAGAGATTATTTCTTGCTCCAAAATCTCTCTTTAATGTATCTTGGTCACATTAGAAGATAGATGTCTTATTGTGTGCATCCCCAGCCTTTAAATTGGAATGCATAACCCCAGTCCTCAAAGGAGTCACAGTATTTATACCACAGATTACAGACAACCCAACATCCTTGTCATGGAAGACAAGGAGACTCTGGACCAGGAGGCTCAGGTCCCAGGTTCCCAGCTGCTAACTTAAACCTTGTTGAGTTGGCAAAATGCTTCACATTTCCATTTTCACGTCCTTCAGGTAATATGTGTCCTGTTGGTCTCACAGATTCACAAGCCAGGATCACAGTTCATGTACAGAAATATTCCAACTACCTCTAACATATTGTGTTATCATTTACTGGGTTCCAAGAAGCTGCAAATGGCTGTGCAGTTTATGTACAACAGCTTTGCAAGGCTATTAGAACTGTTTTTAAAAAGATCCCCAAATCTCTTTCCAGTCCCTAATTGCAGCAGTGTGTTCTTAGCTGCAGTCTGGGTTATGACAAAAGAGGACATCTACCATCCCTCCTTTAACAGGAAGCAGACTGATGATGTCTTGAAGGACATTTTACTGACACTGAAACTATGGAAGGAAGCAGATGGCAGAAGGATTAGAAATTTTATTTTTTTTAAAACCTTGAAAGATACCAAATTCTGGTTGAGGACCATTTGGAGCAGTTGACAATCCAAGGAATTTTATTGAACCTTTGAAATGTCAAGTGCAGAACATAGCTTCTCTGGAATACCACGGTGCTTGAAATGATATATTTGAAACATGTAAACTATTGCTGGACTCCAACAGAAAATGGAGCACTGAGCAGTGACATTAAACATTAAAGGTGGGCAGTAAGGGTTTCAAGTATGGGTTCACTCATTCAACAAAAGAAACAAAGAAACGTGAGTTACGAGAAAAGCTTGAGCCAATGCTTTGTATCACCCCTTGTATCTTATACCTTCCTGTCCCCTGACTGCTGCCACAATCAACTCTGTCCCTAAGCAATCCACATGTACACACCCCAAGAGCGGTTCTGCTGAGGTTCATTAGTTTGTTCATCATTCAGTACCCTTCTAGGTCTCAAAACAGGTCACCAAGAGGTTACTGGACAGCTAATTCCCGTTCTGCTTACTGGTTGTGGGAGTAGGGGTGTCAAGTGATGTGGCACATTCCGGGAGGATTTCCACACATGCAGATTGTGGAGGAGATATGGGAGTGTTTGGAGGTGATGGGGAAGAGGATCAGAAAGGTCAGGCAGCCAGAGAAGGGGTCTTGTCAAGTGACGGTGGCATTAATTTAGCCCAAGAGGGAGAGCTTAAGGAATGACATAAAGCATGTTTCCCAGTTTGTTTACAAGAAAGCTGGACTGTGACAAATCCACTTACTCACTGAGGACTCCTAGGAGGGAGGCAGAAGAGGGGTGTTCACTCTTTGTCAGTGTTCAGTACCTCTGGCAAAGGCATTTGAAAGTCTCAGGGCTCACGGAGATGGCCAGAAGTGGTTGAAGTGGTTATGCCAGAGAGACCTGTGTTTTTGTTACTCTAATAATTGCTTGGGGGCAATCAGCTTAATAGGAAGAAAGGTTTCTTTTGTTTCATGATTTCTGAGGTTTCACTTGATGGTCTGGGTTCCATTGCCTTTGGGCCTGTGGTGAGGCTAGAGTGTGTGCTGAAAGGCCTGTTTGCCCCATGGCATCCAGGGAAGAAGGGGAGGGCAAGGTCCCAATATCCTACTCCAGGATATGCCCTTATTGACCTTACTTCTTTTACCTGGACCTTACCACCTCTTCAAGGTTACCCTCCTCACCCCTAACTTCCCATAACAACACAGGCTGGTGACCAAGCCCTTAAACACGCATGCCTCTGGGGGACACTTAGTCAAACACTACAGCAGTCACTTTCCCCTGGAATGGTTTGCTTGTGTGGGTTTCAAGTCACAGCTTGTCAAATACCATTTTTATTAAGGCAGTAATTCAATTTAAATTTTAAATTAAATTTAATACAGGCAGTAATAGATCTCTGTATTTGACTTTTAGACAACCTTTCAAATGCCTAAAACCTGTCCATGTAGCTTAACTTACTTTTTGAACGTTAGTTGATAGATGAACACTCAACTTTTCTATGTGATGTTGGGAGCCAGTGACAGTTCAGTTCTGACAGCACTGACATCCTTGATACTTAGTTGAATCAAGTAAGAAGTTGATTATCTTACTTTATTTTCATTCTTGCCCAGATTTTAATGAAAAGTAAACTGCTCTAATATTAATCATAGGACCTTTAATATGCTTAATAAAATAAAGACAAAGCTGCAAACTAGAGAACATGCCAAAGCATTGGAAACCTTTAGTCATATTTGAACTGAAGCTTTGTTTTATGTTCCAAGAACAAAATTAGTACCAAAAGCAAGTTAATCATTCAAACCTTAAGACAGAAGTTCTATCTCAGTTGTTGAAAGTCAGCACCCTTTGCATGTGTAAGGCCTTTGTTGTTTCACTTTCAGTTCCTCAGCTTTTGTTTATGTTGTTCCAGGAATTTATGTATACAAATTGGAGACTGGATAGCAAAACTGCCCAATGAGAAAGTAAAGATAATCTAAAATGTCACATTTCCACAGCTGCAAATGACCTGTGGTTGGGGAGGTGTTTGGCCAAATGTCCATGAGTTTGAAACCTGCCTCATCATCTGGGTTGTGTCAATATAAGGCCAAACTGGCAAGGAGTCATTTCTAAGAGATGGTGGAGGATTGATCCCATCTAGGACTGATCACAGACCAGACAGCATAAGCCAACTATGTGAGCAGAAACTGTAGAACCCTTCTCTATCTAGAGAAACACCCTAACTATGTGTCTTAGCTAGGGTTTTGCTGCTGAGAACAGATACCAGGACGAAGGCATTCTTATAAGGACCATACATCACTGGGGTTGGCTTCCAGGTTCAGAGGTTCAGTCCATTATCATCAAGGTGGGGACATGGCAGCACCCAGGCAGGCATAGCAAAGGAGGAGCTGAAAGTTCAACATCTTATTCTGAAGGCAAACAGGAGAAGACTTGGCTTCTTGGGGAGCTAGGATGAGAGCCTCAAAGCCTACCCCCATAGTGACACATTTCCACCAACAAGGCCACACCTCCAAATATTCCACTCCTTGGGCCAAGCATATTCAAACCACCACACTGTGGCCATGTAGGGACCGTCAAAATCAGTGGATAGAAAGGATTTTTGGATAGATCCATTCAATTCGTGAGCACAAATCAAGGAGCCATGAATAAGCTTGATAATATTATAAAATCGTTTCTCCCAGTAAGTGAGCAAGCTACGGTGGTTATGCACAATTGGTAACAGTGGATCCTAGAACCACAGAAGATTCTGGCATATATTCTTTGATCCGAATTGGATCCCCAAGTATGTGGAGGACCTTATACTAATGGATTAAGAACACTGTTATCCTCAGATCATGATACTGACTGAAATCCTGTGAACAAGAAAGGCAAGCTTATTCCTGGGTTATATATTTATTTTGAGAGATTCACCTCTGGTCCTTTCTGGATGGAAGGGGTCCATAACCTTACTACCTTACTAGGTGAGATTACTGATATCAGCGGTCCAAGCCATTATGTCTTCCTGTTTGGTTGGTGTCTCTTATAAAGGAACAGTATCTAGTGTCACTTATAGGAAATATATAGCTCTTTATTCCTAATGTCCACTGACAGGTATCTGTTCATATGATAAATATCTATATATCTATATATCTATATACGTACACACACACACATATATATTAGGTATATATATTATATATATATTATATATATATTAGGTATTTTCTACTGCCTCTGAATGACATATATTCTAACATTTAAACACTCTACCACCCAAAGCGTAAACAGGTGCCATACACATTGTTGAACAGTACCATTCCTCTTGCATAAATAGTGTGAAGTTAATTGTTGGGGTTTCGCTGAGTGCATCTTGGATGCTGTAAGAAATTGCCAAAGCTGTTCCCAGTGGAAGCAGCAATTTTATGTCTCACCATAAAAGAATGAGAATTATAAGCCAATGCTTGTTCTTTTTGACCTTTTTAATTTTAGTAATTCTGATTTGGATGTGTTGTGGTATTTTGTTGTGATTTTAATTTACACACCCTTGGGAAATAATGTTGACGGTCAATTCACGACTTCATGACCATTTATGTATGAAGTGGCCATTCAAAGCTTTTTAAAATTGGACTTTTTTACAAAAATTAATCACCTACAAGATTTTTTCATATACTCTACACACAAGATCTTTGCTGGATGGATTACTAATATTTCTCCCCTCTTCCCATTCCTTTTTATATACTCTTTCTAAAATTTAAGTTTATTTATTTGTTTGTTTTGTGTGTGTAGGTCAGAGGGTCAGTTTTCTCTTTTTCTCGTGTGGTTCTTGGGGATGGAGCTCATGGCTTGGATCTCCATGTTCTCTTCCCTGCTTTTGGCAAGGAATTGAGCTGCTGTGCCATGCAGCTCGGCCATCCTCCTTCCTCAGCAGTGCCGTTCTCCTGTCGCATCGGGTATTTTTGTGATGACTCACCCTTCATTTAAAAAGGGGTGAGTATTTCACTAAACCAGAGTTTACCAATTCGATAGCATAGCTAGCCATCTTACCACAGGTGTCACTTGCCTCTACCTCCTGAGTGCTGAGATTATGGGTGAGTGACCTGCCAAGCTTTTTTAGTAGGTTTTAGGGATCTGAAATCCATCTTCACATTAGTGTGGCAGGCACTTTGCCCACTGAACCATTTTCCTAGCTGTTTCTAGTTATTTTCATCCTTACACTATCACATTAAGGATCCAATCAGGGAATTACAAATCAAAACCACAATGAGAGACCATCATATCCATAACATGGCTATGATCAAAACAAAGATAGTGACAAGTGCTGACTGAGATGCAGAGAAACTGGAACCCTCGCCCGCCAGGGGGAGGGGCACTGAAAGGCTTCAGTTGCTTTGCAAGCAGGCTTGGTATTTTAGTATTCCTAAAATATTAAGTGTAGATTTGTCAAAGAACCTAGCAAGTCTACTATGACCTTTATGCACTTGTACACACACACAGACAAACACACACACACATAAACACATACATGCACACACACACACACACACACACACGTATGTCTATACATGCTCCCATACACACATGAAAAAATAACAACAAAGGTAATTCAAAATGAATTAATTTTACTGTTCACAGTTAATGCTATCACTGTAAATGGGAAACAATTGATATACAGTAGCAAATAAGACTGGGAACCCAGATTTTAAAAAAAAATGAGCAAAAAATATACATGACAAAGACATTAGGGGGAAAATCTATACTATTCAAATCTAAATTGAAATATAAACACAAAACACCTGGTTTTCATATCAAACTTTACACATATCTAACTTGCACACTGTGTAAGACCAATGGTACCCCAGTGACAACCTGTGCATTTAGTATTCTCATGTTGTTTTCTACATATTTTGGAACTGGAAAAAAATACCTATAACTGAATCCCAGGTGTAGATGGCAGAGCAAGTATAAAGCAGGGCTTAAGATATATCATTGTTGCCAAAGCAAAGAAGAGATCATGGGGCCCACAGCAGGTGTACCTAAGAACCAGCTTGAGGAGACATACCTCCTCCCATTGGTCAAATTTGGGGTAAATTTAACATTTAAAAAAAACTGTAAAAAAAATAACCTTTAAATCCAGAGGGGAAGAAGGGAGGAGAGAAAGTGCACTGCTTCATTTCTACCTTGAAGGTGACTTTTTACATCAAATGTTCACTCTGTAAATCTGTAATTAAAGGGAAAAAATGTAATGTATTTCTCCTCTTAAGGCAATAAGAATTGTTTCTAGAGAAGAACACTAGCTAGTCTATGTGTCTAATGCTCTAATGACAGCATTAAAAAACCATCGTTTTGTAATTGTCAGTGAAATAATTGACTCATGCTGGAATGATCCAGAGATGCTAAGGGCTAAAGTCATTAGGTGAAAGTCAGCTGCAGAAAAGGGCTATCTCATGGTGCCTAACAATTCCATGGCTAACTGCTAAGAGAAACAGAGAAGTGTTTTCACAATGCAGGAGTCTGGTTTCCAATTCTTTACCGAGTTTAGTTTCACTAAAATTCACGTGTTTCTCCTCTTCATTAATGAAAAGCCTGTCTCTCATTATCCTTAGACAATTGGCTTATTTGTCCAGTTACCTGAGTGTAGCTAATTTCCTGAGCCTGCCAGGCTAATCCTCCCGCCTATTCTGATATTGTCCTTGAGTGGGACACAGAGCTAACTGACACCCAAGTGTCCCTCCTGTTGTTCTGAAGCTGCTCTCATAATTAGCAGCTGCCACTGGGTTTGCCCTGATGTCTCCTGCCTTTTTCTCAAAGGCTGTCTGTATCCATCTTGTTTCTTATGGTAATGAAACTACTTACAATGATTTTTCTTTGAGCATGATGCTAGATTTTGGTTATGTGCATGTGTGATGTGTACACATATACTTACATGAAGACGTGTATGAGCTACATCTTTCTACACATAGAAACACATTTATCTGCATGCATATCTGTCTTTTTAATTTGGGGTGTGCAGTATGATCCCCCCCTTTTGCTGTTATTTTTGAGGGCTGATATTTGTTTGCTCATTTTGGACACCATCTTGCTCTGTAGCCTGGGTTGGCTTTGCTTAGTCAGGTGAGTCTTTGATTTTCCTGCCTCCGTCTCCCTATGGTAGGAATTATAGGTGTGTGCCACTATTCAATTTTGCAAAATGAATCATCTCATTTATAGAGGTGATTAGTGAGGTCTCTCCTTTAGTTAATTATAGGTACCTAGATAATCTAATTTTGAAACATTCCTTGTAGCTCCCGAATGAACTCCATTCAATTATTGTGCACTGACTTCCAGATCCTTTCATTTCACAATGCTGCTGGACTGTTTATAAATTACACATTGATCTGTTTCTCAGGACTGATATCAGTGGCCTCTTTCTCTCCCACCCTAACACACACAGAGATAACAGTGCTGGTGTGGTGAGGGCCCATTCCTTGGTGTTTTGAATGAAGTCGTTAGAGAGATTGATGGCATCTGGTGTTTCTGTGGCAAGTTATCTTTGACAACCTCTCCATATCGTCATCACTGGTAATTTGTGTTCGTCTTCAGAACTCTTTGGTGGGGGTCATACTTCCCCAGGAACAGATATGTCCTATCTAAATTTTCAAGTGCATTTGCAGAATATTCCCACACAATTATTTAAGTTGCTTTTAGTCCATTCTAATTGTTGACTTTGTATGTTTGGGTTTTCTTTGTACTTTTGTAAATTCGATAAGCTGCCCTTTGACTCTTTTTCTCCGATTTCTTTCCGAAGAACCAATTTTATGTTTATTATTTTTACATAATTTATTCACAAGTCATTAATACCCACCTTTGCCTTTAACTTTTACAGCTTTCCTTACATTTATTTTCTTTTTCTTATCCCTGTTTTAAATAATTTTTAATTCTTTTTCTTTTTTTAATACTTTGAGTAAGGCTTTGCATTTTTCTCTAGCACGTGCAGTCTGACATATAGTCTTCTCATTGTTCTTATCATCTGAATTTCCTAGAATTTCAGTTTCTAATATTCTTAATTAAAAAAACTTTAATGGTCCTAACTTCAGACAGTTGGGTTGTTTCTTTTTATTTGAATGAGTAATTTCCGTACTGAGGCTTAGTATTCCATGACATATTTTTATTGATCAACCCTTTTATCATTATCAATTAAACTTATTTCTCTTATGTTTCTTGAGGGCAATCAACTTGGACATTAATAATGTGATTGTTTTGTGTCTCTCCTCTCTCTCTCTCTCTCTCTAATTGCTTTGTGATGTGTGCCTGAGATTTATCTATCTTTTGCATGTGATGAATAGTTGTTTAGTTTTCCAAACCTTCCTGAGATCTTCCTGGTTGTAGTTGGTAGATTCACCTTGTCTTCATAAGATGATATGTTGGACCTCACTTCTCTTTTGTGATTTCAATCATTATCGATGTCCTCATACTTTTGTTTGGCAAACACTATAAGAATTAAATGTGTGGTTTAAATGAGGAATGTCCCCCACCGGTTAAGGTGTTTGCACACTTGGTTCCCAGTTGGTGGTGCTGTTTGGGGAAGTAGTGTAGCTTTGCTGGAGGAAGAACACTGGGGAAATGCTTTGGAAATTCAGAGCCTTGCCCAGCTTTCAGTTTGTTCTCTTTGCTTCCTGTGTTTTTCTCATTGAAGATGTGCTATCTCAGCTTCCTGCTCCTGCTACTTGCTGCCTCCCCTGTCATTATAGACTCTCTCTAGAACCATAAGCGCAAATATTGTCTATAACTTGCTTTAGTCATGGTATTTTATCACAGCAACAGAAAAGTAACTGATATAGTTTTCCTCTCCTGCCCACAACTTCATTTCTTGAGATAGGATATTGCTATGTTGCTCGAGCTAGCCTTAAAATGGTGATTCACCTGCTCTCCCCACCCCCATCCCTTACTTCAGCCTTCCAATGGCCCTACCTGGACATTACAAGCATGTGTCAAGATTCCTGGCTTGCACTTTTCTTCTGATATTTAGAGAATCATGTGTTTCTAAGCCCCTTGCTGGTTATCTTAGAGCTTTTAAGAATTTACTTAATGGTGCTTAAGAACATGCAGTTTCTTGTAGAGGATCCAAGTTCGATTCCCAGCATCTAGCTCTAGAAGATCTGATACCCTCTTCTGGCCTCTTAAGGGCACCCAAGCTCACTCGTAGATGCTCACAAACATACACATAAATAAACAATAAAGTACCCTTTCAATAAAAACAATAGTCTTAAGTTTTTATTCATCAACTTTGATGATATTTACCTATTGACCACCATGAATAAGAAATGGATTTATTTTTATTTCCACAGACCCCTCATTTAGCTACTAATTTTAATTAGCTGTATTATTGTTTTGATTTCTAGCTACAATTTCCACAGTCACACAGTTGACTCTTTTTATTCTCTCATATTACCTTTCTTGTACTTTTCAGCACATTGTGTTGCATTCTTGAGTGTTCTGGTTAGCTACTGCTGGTACACAGTGAATTCTCTGTGTGATGTTTCCTTTTTTTTCTTCCCCTTTTCTTTCATCCACCATTATCTTTAAGAAGCACTACGACCTAATTAGTTGTTGAGAGCAGGAATTCTGGACAAATTCTGTCTGGTGTTGGAGTTCTGCACTCCCAGGCAGTAACCTCAGGCAAATAAGTCACTTAGACTCCAAATGCCTCTGGCACCTCACCTGTAACACAGCCTGGCCATGATGCCTGTGAATTTGGATCGCAATGTAATGCAATCGAATTTGCATTGACTTACCAATTTTAAAGGCTGTGGAGTAGTTCCTGACAGCACAGACAGCAAGTGAGCATACACACACCCCAACTGGTGTGGTGATTACCTACTGCAAAATCAGACCCCGCTTTTCATCCTACCCCACTGGCAGACCATTTGGCTCCATGTCTTTCAACAGGTTGGAGCAGGCTGCTGGCCATTCTTGAGCGAACCCTAAGGATTCACTGTCCCAGCTAAGGGACCCAGGGTCTCTATGACAGCCTAATGCTTTTGGAGAACTTGGCCTACGCAAAAGCTCTGCCATTATCTGTCTTTTTTCTAGACTTGCAATTTGTGCCAGAATCTTTTGCCTTTAGTAGTGAAAAAAAACAAAACTCTCTCTGTCTCTCTGTTTCTCTGTCTCTGTCTCTCCCCCACGGTGTGTGTGTGTGTGTGTGTGTGTGTGTGTGTGTGTTTGCGTGCCCACACATGCATGTGTAGGCCAGAGGCCAATGTTGGATAACTTCCCCAATTGCTCTCCATTTGATGTTTTGAGACAGGATCCCTCACTGGACTTGATCTCCGTGACTCTGCTTAACAGGCTGACTGGCTGACTGGCTGACTGGCTGACTGGCTGACTGGCTGACTGGCTGACTGGCTGACTGGCTGACTGGCTGACTGGCTGACTGGCTGACTGGCTGACTGGCTGACTGGCTGACTGGCTGACTGGCTGACTGGCTGACTGGCTGACTGGCTGACTGGCTGACTGGCTGACTGGCTGACTGGCTGACTGGCAGACTGGCTGACTGGCTGACTGGCTGCCCAGCAAGCTCCAGGGATCTCCTGTCTCTGCTCCTTTCCCAACACTGGGTTACACATGTGACCTAACTTACAGGGATACTGGAGATTCAAACTCAGGTTCTTTACTGAATGAGCTATCTTCCCAGCTACAGAAAAGACCATTCCTATTGTTTAGGTTGTTTTGGGGGAGAATCTTTTCTGGGTTAATTATATGCGCAAGTTGACTGAATTTGGTTTAAATGAGTGTTATTGCATCAAATTTTAAATTGCTGTTCAGAAAGTACAAAACTGCATTCATTTTTCTCTCAGATAAGCCCTTGCTTTCCACAACTGGCAGAGACATGTTGCATTCCCAGCACACATTTTAGAACAGTAGTTACAATGTTTGGAATTAACACATTCACCTAGTCATACATCAAATTATACAGAAAAACCGGGGCAAAGGGCTGTCAGCTGCTTTCCCAATTTCCATTTTCTCAGCCCTAATTCCCAGGAGAAGTAATTGTTACCTGGTTTTCTTTTTATTTCTTCTGGCAGATAGAAGGATGTATTTAGATCACCAGTAATACATTTCTACACATTTTTTTCTTGTTAATTTTGCAACTACCAAAGGCCCAAATAACAAATGGGTGTGTTCGCACATGTCCCATGCAGCATGATCATCTTCTTTGTAGAGTTGGATTGTCTGACTTCTGTATGCAACTTCACTCACCTCATTGCAGTTAAGAACTTCTTATGGTTTGCTCTAAGGCCTTCCGAGTAGATTTTCCCAGCCAGCTTAGGACCAGCTCACTGATTGGCAGGTAAATGGGGGTAATTTTCCCTAAAGACAACCAGAGTGGCTGCAAAGGTTCTGTGCCCACTGTCACCCTCCTGTGCTGAAGCCAGACTCTGCTTCCACACTCAGACTTACTGAGTGCTTTCTGGAAAACACCTGAATTATATCTTAGATTTTTGTTGTTGTTGTTTAAAGGATCCTATGATCCCAACGCTAGGGCACCTGAGGTCGGAGGATTGCTGGGAGTTCCAGGCCATCTGGGCTTCAGTGTGAGACAAAAATCCAACAACCAAAAAAACTGAGCTCTTTGATTAATCTTTGATCATTTCCCTCAGTACAGGTTCAAAATGCCTCATCAACGATTCCAAAGTTAAAATATTTTAAAATCTGTTTTTCAAGTTTTTTGATGCTGAGACCAGAACTGAACTGACCCACAGTAGCATTTACTCTCTTAAGTGTTTCACTGTGAGGCTCCACACCAAATTCCTCTGGACTGTCATGTGACATCACGTACCTGTATTGTTGCCTTTCTAAAATTGGAAGAATTTAGAAACATTTTTGGTGCTGAAAACTGAGCACAGCATTGTTGCCCCACACAAAAGCATTGGAATGATAGTACTGCAATTTGCTGACTGATTACATAGGTGAACCCATTGACTCAATACCATATATGGTCAACAGTGTTATTGTCTGTGTTAGCGTCTGTCTTAGTTACTATTTTGTTGCTGTGAAGAGTCAGCGTAGCCAAGCAACCCTTATAAAGGAAAGCATTTACCTTGGAGGCTGGCTTACAGTTTGGAGGTTTAGTCCATTATCATCATGGTGGGAAGCTTGTCTACACACAGACAGACATGGTACTGAAGAAGTAGCTAAGATCCACATTCTGATCTGCTGGCACAGAGAAAGAAAGAGACTGGGCTTGACAAGGGCTTCTGAAACCTCTAAGCCCACCCTCAGGGACACACTTCCTCCAACAAGGCCACACCTTCTAATACTTTTAATCTTTCCAAATAGTGCCACTTCCTGGTGACTAAGCATTCAAATCTATGAGCCTAGAGGGCTGTTCTTATTGAACACCACAGTGTTCAATCAGAAAACACAATCCATCTTTGTCATTTTAACATAGAGGCTTTTGTTAAATAAATGCCAGAAAAATGAGAAAGCAGAAAGGGGCTGTGATTGTTACTGCTAATTGTCAACTTGACAGAATCTAGAATCCCAGGAGAGATGGTCCTCAGGGAATATCTGTAAAAGATCATTTTGATTATTCTAATGGATGTGGAAAGGCCAGTGGTAATTGTGAATGCGACCATTCCCTTGGCAGAGGATTCTGGACGGTATAAAATGGAGAAAGTAAGCTGAACATTCCCCTTTCTGTTTCCTGGTTGTGGATGTGTGGGACTAGCTGCCTTGAAATCCTTGCTATAATACCGTATACCTTTTCATCTTCATCGTGAGCCCGAACAAACCCATTCTACCATAAGTTGCATTTGGAAGAGTATTTTCATCACACCTACAGGAAAAAAGATTACATTTACATTACACAGCTTGTGTGGACACCAGGGAAACCCACCACTTGGGGTGGAAGGACAAAATGAAATTAATAGGAAATTTCACAACCTAGAAAATGCTGAGAGCCTGGATCCAGTTTCTGAGGAGGTGACACTACCTAGCCAGGTCTGGTATGTCTGCATCGATACTGTGTAGTTGATGCTGGGAGTGTCAGAAATGATCAGACAGAACCAACACCAACAACAGAATGAGCGGCTGAGCTGAGACTGCACTGACAAGAGTTCTTTCTTCATACTCTAGCTTTAGATGGCCCCTCTCTAGCATACTCTAATACAGCTTATCAAACTGGCTGAAGAGGATGGCCTGAGCTTTCAAAGTCAGAATAGAAAAAATAGGATTAGACCAGAGAGGGAAAGGGTTAAAAAACAAACATAGTCCTTATAAACACACTTGAATATTTTCATTATTTTATAGGAATTGTTTTCACCCTATCATCTCCCTACCAAAGAGAGAAATACAGTTGCTGTAGTCAAATTAAACATTATCTTAACATATTTAATATGGGTGACATTGTGTCTATCTCTAGGTTAGATTTGATTCCTTAATTAATTTCCCAGTGACTATTCTGTGATATAATAACCTACATTATAAAATTAATCACTATCAATAATCCTTCCAAAATAATTGAGAAAAAGAGGAATAGAAAATAATTTTACTAATATGTGTAAAATATGTTTTAATCTGCAGTATATTGGCAATTCTATATACCCTAGCAGATATGTAATAAAATATGATAAAATCCTATTAAACAACACAGCATAGTACATAAGAAATACATCACTTTCTTAGGTTTAGTGATATTAATAACTTCTGAAGAATTTCATGTCTCCTTCATGCTGGGTCAGCTGCTCAGCTGGTCTAATTCCTTTACCTGGTAAGTGACCCAGATCTTTAACATTAAAGTGTCCAGACCTTTAGTGGCCGTGCTTTCCTTTAGTTTTGATTATTTTGCAACAAACTTTGCTACTGAAAGAATGTGGACTCCATACACTGCTTCCTACTGCCACTGTGCAGGACTAACACCTCAAGCCAATGGAGTGGCCCTTGTCTTGGCTGCTGATTAGATGGCAAGAAGAACTCAAAATGGCCAAGTCTTGCTTTATAGTTCAGTAGAATTATCACTTTTCCCTTTGGTGGTCCTTTGGTCTTTCTCTAAGACCTACAGATCTGCAGAATTCAACACTGGGAGATGAGGTCTCAACTGATGTGGCAACTACTCCACTGCTATCCCTGGGTGATTCTCCACACTGTCTATTCTGTCTATGGAGAAAACAGTACTAGAGTGGTTATTGAATCAAAGCATATACAGTAACAGGATATTGTCTGATGACTTGCATGTAGCAAATTATTGGTAGATTATTGTACCATTTGATCATACCACATTTGGGCGATGAAGTTCCAACTGAAAATACAAAGTTAGATTATGAACTTGCTATGTCAAAAGAGAATTGTATGTTGGAGAATGACAGGTTGTTTCTGAGTGAATGAATCCATCAGTAGATGCTCTATGAAGCATGAGTTAGTCAGAGTCAGTCTTGCCATTGTGGGATTTGTCAGCATCCTTAACCAGTCAAACAGCTGGTATAATCTTATCTGTAGCTCAGTGGCCAGCAGAGTTGCCACTGAATCTGTTTATCCAGTGTCTTATCTAAGAACATATGTGTCAGAATGAGCTGCCTCAACACAATGCATCCTCACCTTGCTTATCATGAATGTCATAGTTTAGGCTTTGTGAGTCTTGGTACAGTATTGAAGATTATGGCTTTTACCTGAATCCCCAGATTCTCCACCATAGCCAGCTACAGGGTAGCCTTTGTTGTTATTTTGCTTAATCAGACACCCTTCCAGATGGAGGGACTCTTATGTTGGTTGGATTTGGCCTCTCCATATCTGCATTGCTCTCTGAGAGGCCGGCTGTACTTGTGAAGTGAGTTTTCTGCAGTAGTGATTTTATCTTTTTAATCAACGGGCCTTCTTGTTCTCTTTGTTGAATGATCACTCGCTGAAGTATTTGGCATGACAGCAGCCGTGTGGCAACAATCACGACTCTGGGGCTCACGCATTTGGCTTCTACAACACTAATAAATATGCAGACAGGGATTACTATAAAAGTTTACAAGGCACTTCAAAACAAAATACCAGACTTCAAATCTGGGCCATCAAGACAAGTCTCATCCTCAGAATCATTTAAGATCAGCAAGTGACTTTCTTCTTAATTCAGATATGGATTATGTAACTTTGCCAGTGTCAACATAATCCACTCCACATCTAGTGACTGTCATGGGTACTGATCTTAAAAAAAAACTGCTTGTGAGCAATTTAGAACCTTACATCAAATGAGAAAAAAGAAAAGAGCCGAGAGAGAGAGAGAGAGAGAGAGAGAGAGAGAGAGAGAGAGAGAGAGAATTAATATACAGAGAAGTGGGAGGCAGTAAGAGTCTCAGAACATCTGGGGACCTTTGTCTGACATTCTTGCATGGGATCATGTACTTTGAACACTAGATTATACTGAGCATGAGGTAGAAGTGTCAAAGCAGTTTGCACTGCAAACCTGATACACTGCCGATCTCCTCCTCTGAGGCTGACTTTACATTTGTAACCTTCAAGTCACTTAGAAAATAGGTCAGAGAAGCACAGACAAATGTAGTGTCTAAATCTGGAAAGCCCAAAAGGTTTGGTGTGATAGGATTAAAGCCAATACAGTGGTTAGCCCTTTTTAATCTTAACGCTTTTAGCGAGACACAAGAAGCGGACTTTATGTACATATACTAGAATGTTTAAGTGTGTTTCAGTTCTATTTTGATGAGTGTGTAGTCATGCTAATTGTTGAACAACCTTCGTGAGCATCATCTCACTTAACAATGATCACATGAAATGAAACACAACGTGAAAGTTCGTGTTTACCTTTAAGGTTCCATTCTTGGCTGCCTCTATCGACTCAGATCCATATCTATAACCTTGGAACAGTATCTTCGATGATGTTCAATAAGACTTCAAGACTTCCTTAAGGTTGGAATTACCTAAAGATTTAGTGAGACTGTATGCTTCTGGGTTTTGTGCTACGTTTTCTGCATTGGTATTTCCTAACGTACCCTTCAAGTTCTTCAGCTTCCTCTGTGACTTTTATTGAAATGGGAGGAATACTGTTCTACTTGAATTCATCACTTTAAGGTTTTCACCAGTCATAGTGGTTTTTAAAGGAAATTTCCTAAGTTATCTCACATGCTGTCTAAGGAACGACCCTGTATCAAGTTCATAACAGGACTTTTTTTTTATTGTGCTTAGAAGTGGCAGCTTAATAAGACAGCTATATGGGTAAATATTTAACATACTATATGATTGTTCTTTTGATTTGTGAGATCTAGGGTCTTAAAAACACCACAGGGGAAAAAAATATACAAGAAAGACATTTTAGAATTTAAAGGAAGAAAGTGATCATGGGACTGAAGTTCTAAATGAAGCTATACTTTTAGACATTTCTTTGTGTGGACACAAAATAAAATAGTAAAGATGTCTGAGTAAATAAAATGACCATCATCAGACTTTCTCCATGACTCAATAGACTTGTCTGGATTCTGTTATAAATGGCAGAAAACCAAATTAAGTGAATTTAGAAGCAGGTTTTGTTTCTAACCCACAGAACTAGTAAGTCAAGTTGGTAGGTTCAGCAGATTCTGACCTGAGACCTCCAGGAAACCACATGCCTCCCCAGCTGTCTTATCCCTTACGCTCTCTTCATTTGAGCCAGGCTATGCCCATTAGTACAAAAGGATGCCCACAGCCAAGTCCAGGCCCAGAGTACAGGGTTTGTCAGGAAGAAGATCCAATTCCTTTCTTATAAATCCATCAAAAACCCATGGCTAGTTGGGACTCTGCCCATCCTCACTCATCCCAGCTACCATAAGGATGCTGAGTGTTTTGAACATGGGGCACAGGACTGTAGTTGAATCAACTCCAGAATTCATATGAGAGTCAGGAGGGGAGGGCAGGGGAGGCTGTTTTTAAAGGGAAACCAGGAAACTATTTTCAGCAACTAAATCTGGGTCATGGGGTAAAAACCACAGCTCTAGCGATCAGCGTGCAACTGGCTTCCATTTGTCCTCTGTGAGCTCCACTAGGGGAATCTTTGGAATCTTCTCCTATACTTCAGTAAGACTTGTCTAAGTTTACTCCTATTTTTCGCTCCAAGAAGTTTCTTCTTGTTCCTTCTCTATTTGTTATCATTTTCCTTTTTTTACTGGCTTCTGAACTTTTCCCTCACTCTGGACCCAGAGAGGGACAATAACCAGAACTTGTAGAATACAAATCCTCTGCTTAGTTTTTATTTAACCTTTTGGTACAGACAGCAAAGCCCTTCTCAAGCAAACCTATGTGTTCAGCCACAGTGCAGAAGACAGTGCAAATTTAATGAGGAGGGCAATGTCACGTGCTGGCTAAGCAGTAGTTGCAATTTGCTTGCCTGGACTTAAATCTTGCACTTACCACTTGCCAGCTGTGTGGGGAGCCAACAGAAGGCAGCTATCATCCTTGCAGCCATCTTGAGCCATATACCCTGACAGAGATTTGATTACATTAGCCTACAACAGCTGAGCACACTCTGATAACATCTTGTTTTAGATACCCAGGATCTTCCCTTGGGTATGTGAGACTTAAAGCTGTGATTTAGAGCCAGACTTAAGGGAGTGACTTAGAGATCAGATTTAGAGATAAGGCCTAAGGGCGTGACTTAAGGGCGTGGCTTAGAAGTGAGACATATAAAAGGAGAGAGACAGGCAGAAGAGTTCAGTACAACTTGGAGTTAGTTATTAGGCATGAGGTAGAAGACACTTGGACTAGAGAACTTGGAAGAATAATAATTATTATTAGGTATTAGGCACTTGGCACTTGGGGGAAGAACTTGGAATTAGACATAAGGCACTTAGCACTTGGAAGTAGTAACTTGGAACTTGGAGGCACTAGGGACTAGGAACTAGGGACTAGGAACTCAAGACTTGGAACTTGGACTAGGAAGAGAGACTGAAAGAGAGACTGAAGAATAAATGGGATTGAATCACACTCTGTCTGGTCTCCATTCCTCAAGTTCATCCTCACTCTCTTTCTTGCTGAACCCCGACCCGTGGACCTCAGCAGCTTGGGGCAGTGCAGGCTCTAACAATTTAACCCCCAAGGCTTTTGGCAGTGCAGGCTCCAACATTGATAGAGCGGCCCCCAACATTCTTGGCCCCCAAACGTGGGGCAACCCGGGCAGCAACACAGCTGTGATTCTGAGCATGTTTCAAACTTTTCATGACTCAGCATCTTCATCCCTCAAGTGAAGTTCATTGTGTCTCTCCTGTAGGACTGCTCTGAAGATGCTGCCACAATAAAGTCTCAATGAGTTTTGTCAAGAAGTTGTTTTCACACCAGGGCTAGTGAGGTCTGCTGGTCTCTTCCTACCAGAGATGGATCTCTTTTTTGCCTTCCATATAGATATGCACATCTCCAAAATGGGTCCTCTGCATTGTTTTCTTTGACAAGCATCTCTATGATGAAATTCTTCAGTTGGGTCCAGTCATGTACTTTACCTTTCTGGTCAACTTCCAGTTTTTCCAATTCCCTTTGCTAATTACTACTAGGAGGACAAAAACCCTTCTCCATCATGGACCTGAAATAATTGATGTTTTTGGAAAAAAAATGTAGAAGTTGAATTCATGAGCAAAGTTTTAGTGAAGCAAATTCAAGGTCAGTAGAGAAGTTGTTCTCTCATACATTGGTCCTTTTATGTAATTTGCCAAGACAGATCTTGGCTGCCTTAGATCTGTGCCTGTATGCTGGACCCTGTGGCATAGTAGGTGGTGCAGTGCTGTATAAAATATGAACACTAATGTTCCCATTTTTTTTTTGTATTCCAGTTTTAGACAAATAAAACTCATTGCTACAGAAGGATCTGATTTAAAAAATCTTTTGAAGATAATTTATTACTTTCTTGCACCTAATGATTTTTGCAGAGGAAATGGATAATCCCAACTCTAATAATTATTATTTATTACAGACCAGTACTCATAAAGCATGAGGACTTCATGAACCCTAGATCATTTAGCTTTGCTACTTTGGTCATTACCATTTTGCAGAGGAAGAGACTGAAATCTCAAAGAGCTCAAGTTTCTTGCCTAAAACCCTGCAGTTTCTAAATACGGATTTTGCACATGTAAGTGCCTATTGGGCTTATTCTTAGAAGAAAATCAGAAAATATACTAAAAAAGTGATATACAATTACATATCTCTTTGCCCTTACTTATCAATGCAATTACACCAGAAGAATCATCATTTTGGAAACTTAGCTATAGTTCAGCTTCTTACAACATGGTATGGTACTTTTACTTTTTCTTCAGCCACTCTCGTATATATTTCTTTAGCCACAGATTTACTCAATAAACATTTATTAATTTTCCACTATGTTGCAGTCCACATATGTCTCAGGTAAATAGAAAACTGTTATGATAAGACTGTTGTTAAGACTTGAATGGTCTCCTATGAGAATTACAATATAGCATGTTCTTTATTAAATCTATTTTTTAAAATCCATTTTTGAATGATCCCCACAAGAAAACCTAGGAAAAGCTAAGAACAGGCAGAATTTTTTCCTAGCATTGTACCTGAGTTTTTCTGGAAGCAGAAAATCATCCTTTTTGGTTATTTTTTTTTTTTTACTCTGCCTATATGTATGCATAATTTATCCTAGAAGAAAAAGAATTTCATAACAGAACATGTATTTAAAACTAGTTTAAAACAAATTGTGGTTGTTATCCCTTCAAGTGTTGCTTATCTCCAGAAGTTGTACTGAATTAGTTTGTTTTTTTGAAATTCATATGGAAGATTAATTTGTTTAAATTTCAAGATCACAAAATCCCCACCTTCCAAGAAAGCTGCCTTAGTTAAGTTTCTATTGCTGTGGCAAAAGACTGACCAAAAAGTTACATGGAGAGGAATGAGTTTATTTCATTTTACAATTCTTAGGACATACTCCATCAGTAAGGGAAGTCCAGGGTAGGAATTCAAATAGGGTGGGAACCTGGAGGTAGAAGCTGATGCAGAGACTGTGTAGGAGTGCTGCCTACTGGCTTGCTCTTCATGGCTTGCTGAGTCTGCTTTCCTATACAACCCAGGACAACCTACTTAGGGGTGATACCGCTCACAATCCACTAGGAGCTCTTTGATCAAGAAAATGCACCACAGCCTTGCCCACCAGCCCATCTTGTAGGGACATTTTCTTAATTGAGATTTCTTCTTCCCAAATGACTCTAGCTTGTTTTCTATTAGCGTAAAACTAGCCAGCACAGAAACCCGTGTGTGTGTGTGTGTGTGTGTGTGTGTGTGTGTGTGTACTCACACATGATTCTCATCCACACACACATGGTTTAAACACACAGCTAACACAGAGTAGCTATGATATATTAACTCCCATCCTCCGCTCTGAGTGTCAATGATTCAAAATATACTTATTGATCGCTGATTAAAGAAGTCACGAAATTGAGAGCGGGGAGGACACAGGAAGAGTCGGGGGAGGAGAAGGAGGGATAGACGTGATGTAAATATAGGACTTGAGAGGAAAATTCTCAAAAAAAAAAGTTAAACTTAAAACAACCCACAAGCAATGTGGGTTGGACAAAAAAAATAAGTTTAAATTTAAAACAACCCACAAGCAAGGTGCAGATGGACAAGACCAACTATAACAACTTGTAGTCTGGTGGAAAGCCTTGAACTACATTGGAGATGGTTAGAAATGTTCTCTTGGCCATGAAGCAAGTGAGGCACTGCTCTTTGTAACGTGAGAGCTGCTCCTCTGGCCTAAGATGCTTATCCACAGAGGACCCAGGGCCTTCAAGATAGAGAAATGAGTTGTCCACATCAAGGCTCCAGAACTGACACTTTTCAATTTGTCTTTTCCTTCATATTAGTGGGGGCAGGTGTGGCTAGCGATTTGGGCATCTGCAAATGTAAACTTCCGAATTTGCACGGGGGACCTGGGAGAGTACAGTTTGGTTCTTTATCCAGGTGTCATTGGCTCTTAGCCCGACGTATTAGCTTCTCAAATGTGCAGAGCAATCTAAAGATTTTTTTTTTCTCAAGGTTTTCAGGACAGGAAAGACAGAGTACCTTTTAGTGTTAAAAGATATCTTTAAGTTTCTCATTTCCTGTCTCTGGAGCATTCACCTTCAATATTTCTTTCCTATCAACACATTTCTAAACAGCTCTGCAATAGCATTCCATTTGAAATGGAATTGATTTTGTCTTGAGGTAGCCAACATTAGGAGCTAAGTGCACATTTCCTGTTTAATCATTTCAACTTCATTTCCTTAAAAAAAACGAGCACACTGAGTATTTAACTTATTTGGTAAGGAAGAAAAAAAAAAAAGAAAAGAAAGAAAGAAATGCAGTCTCTTTGGCCCAGAGCCTGAAAAAACCCAATAAGAGCTTAAGAGGTAGCTGTCTGGGAAATAGTTAAGTATGTATTTAGGAAGAAAAAAACATCCAGAATCCTTACAATTTCATTAGCTAAAAATCTTAAGATTTCTGGGGGTTAATCTTAAAAGAAATTTAATCCAATCACATCAGAGGACTAAGAGATAATCACAGACTCACCATGTGGCTATCTTGATGTATAATACCTTATAGTTGAAGGGCCAGGGAACTTAGCATATATCAAAACAGCTCTCCCAAGCCCGCTTACAAGGACACAAAGAACAGTTCATCTGTCTGTTGGTCTGTTTGTCAGTCTGTCTGTCCACCTGTTTATTTATCTATATCATATCTATATCCTCTATCCTCCCCACCCTCTGTGTGTGTGTGTGTGTCTCTGTGTATGTGTGATGTGTGTGTTGCAAGCAAGTTATAAAAATCAGTTCTTTAGAGCTCACGTCATCAGGCTTGATAACAGGCATCCTTACCAGCTGAGCCATCTCGGTGGCCCACCACCATCAGACACACTTTTATTATATGGACATGGAGTCTGTTGTGTTAAAATCTACTCATTTTACTATAGAAATCAATAGGCATCATAAAAAGCAAGTTCAAAACTCTACCCTACAGCTCGTTTAGTTTTTAGACAGCCTGATTTGTCTAATTCTGACAATAGTTCCCAAATCTCAGCTCTGTGTTCAACAGATTTTAATTTGTCTGATATTTTGAAACTATAACATGGAGTCTGGACTGCTTAGGCTCTAGTAACACCTTGAGCAGAACAGAGTAGATGACATTCATCAACCTCATCCAAAGAAATGTTCTATCAAAATAGCCTTCTTAACAACAAACAGCCAAATCCAGAAATGGCTAGAGACTTCACTCAGCTATTCACCAAAGAAGATAAACAAGTGTCCAATGCACAGTATGTAAATTTAACCTAAGTTGAAATGACAACAGGACAAAATACCACATCACAGAAACATCAGTAAAGGAAATGCGGGAGTGTGTGTGTGTGTGTGTGTGTGTGTGTGTGTACTTGTAATATTTTTTCATGCTGTTGGTAGGAATGTAAAATTGCAAGAAGACCAACTTCCCACATGATCCACCATTTTCACTCTGAGTATATACCCAAAATAATTAAAATGGGAATTTCACTTGGGATGTTTAAAGATCTATATTCATAGCAGCATTCATGTAGTTAAAATGTGAAAACAATCCAAGTGTCTGCTGCTGGAGGAGAGAGTACGGAAACATTTTGTTATTGTAATCATGGAGTATTATTCAGTCTTTGAAAGGAAAGGAATTCTGACATATGCTACAAGAGGGATGGCTCTGGAGGAAATGATGTGAAATAAGCCCCAGTCCCAGGTACACACATACTGTGTGAGTTTCTCGAAGTAGTTAAAATAGTAGAACCAGAAAGAAGAATGTAGTTTTGGGGGCTGGTGACAATAGGACTTATTGTTCAATGGGTATAGAAAGTCAGTTTTATTAGGTGGGACGAATTCCGGAGATAGATAGTCATGATGTAGCAAAATAACACAATGTATTTACCACCACTGAAGTGTGCACTTAGAATGGCTAAGTTTGTTGTGTGTATCCCAGTAACAACTAAAATGAATGTAGCCTTAAATATCATAGATGCCTTTGCAACCCCATCCCACAAATACAGTCTCTTTAATGTGTATCAGTTACTTAATAGAGCTCATACTCCTACTGTAGAATACAGCCACACTCCCTAGTAATAAGCAACATTTTTTTATGTTACTCTGTGAAAAAATATGATTCAGCTGCTTCCCATATATGGACTCACTAGGCTGTTATAATTTGTTGACCAATGAACTAGAAACAGAGGCACTTAATGAGAGATGAAATGTCCTGCAGACATTTATGCAGATCATTAGTGGGAGAACCAGAGAGTGGATTCCAGCTGTCTGATTGTATGTGTATGGCATCCCATAGTCATCCCAAGTCTTGACCAAGAGCTGGAGTAAGGCAAAAAACTCTTAGATGTCACCAGGAGCCCCCCTCCCCCCAGCTGACACCTGTGCATTAATCATCAGCTCAGGGAGAGGAGCTCCCTCATGGCTGTGACTCTGTAATTATAAAGCTATGTTTCTAGCTCAAGGTTTCTCAATTCTAATGTCACAATACACTGGTGTGTTGTAAGTGGCTGTAAAATGTTTCCCAACTAAATTGTTTCCTTTAAAAAAAAAAAAGTAGAGCAGATTCTCATCCATTCTTTTCTAATTTTGAGTGCAGGAGATGGCCCTGGGTGTTTTTATACCCAAGTTCATTAGGTGTGGAGGTCAGAGGGCACTCAGTATCTTCAACTGCTATCTCCCTCTTCTCTCTGAGTGTGTCTGTCTGTATGGTCTATATGCATGTGTCTGTATATGTGGCAGTGCACATGTGTGTGTAGACCAGAGGACAGCCTCAGTTTTCTTTCCTCAGAAGCCATCTACCTTGCTTTTCTGAGACAAGGTTTATCACTTAACTTGGAAGGAAAGATTAAGGTAGATCTGCCTAGCCAGTGAGCATCAGGGATCTGCCAGTCTCTGGCTCCCTGGGACAGAGATTACACATGTGCACCACCATACTTGGCTTTTCATGTGGGTGTTGGGGATTTGAACTCAGGTCTTCATATTTGTCCAACAACTGAACCATCTCTCTGTTTCTCTTCCTAGCTTTCCTGAAGTTGGCAAATGAGGTAAGTGTGGGACTGATAACAGAGATGTCCCTAGGAGAATGGCAAATACCCAAATCAACCTCTGAATGTTAGAGGCAGAAACAAAATGAAACGTGGTGTTTTGGATCACATTTCATCCATTTCACTTTCAGGGATTTATTGAAAAACTGCTCAATTCAATGTGTGTCTTCTTTTACCATTTCCATGGTCATAATCATGTTGGTTTCCTATGATCTTTCATGGAGGAGTATAACATGCTTTTGCTATTTTGTGAAATTTTCAAACATTCAGAAAAGCTGAAAGAAAGACAATTATAATTAATTATAACACCCAATAGGGAACATCCAATTACCACCTAGAGTTAACATTTCATCAAATTTGCTTCATCTGTATTTGAGTATTGATGCATCCTTTGTTTTCTGAATCATTGGAAAACACGTTGCAGCCATCCAGACAGCCTTTTCCCAGTGCCGGTCATTCATCTGTGTGACTGATCCCTCCCTGTTCTTCCCCTGCAGCTCCTAGAGAGCTGCTGACTGGGGCTGTATTTCTTAGACCTCTTATGTGTTCTCTGTCTGCCTCTGTCTCTCTACCTCTGTCTCTCCTAACTAAAAGTCTTAGTTCTGAACCTGGCTTTTTTCTTGGCTTTTTTCTTTAGACTGAATTTCAGCTGAAAATCATCCACTCAAATCATTTCTCTCAAAGTAAATAGCCAGGATTGGCTATGAGACTATAAGTCTTCAACCCCATCAGAAATCCAGAATGACTGAGTTAACTGAAATAATGGGAAGCACAAAGCATAGCTTCTAAAACTTAGCCCATTTGTAGAGACCGCTAAACACCTGGACAGTCCCTATACTACAAAACTGAGCATTCAATCTTCAGCCTTCTGGCCCAGGATCATCTGACAGACCTAGTGATGCAGAATTATTAAGGGCTGATTACTCTGTCTTGGCAGATATAATCAGTTGACTATTCCACAAGTGTGTCCTTTTCTGGGCAGTTATTTCTCTGTGGATAAAAAGAGGCAATTCTTGCCTAGTTGCTGTCTCACCACAACTGGAATAACTCTAAAGATGCTCAATTTCTTCTTAGAATCCAAGATAGGAAGCTGTCAGGAGCAGATAGGTCTCTAATCAAAATGAACATTGATATAGAAATGTTTGTAACGTCAATTCTGTGGACTTCTGATGTTTTGAAAACCAACTATCCTTGTAAGGCAATCTGGACTGTTGTCTGTTAACTCCTCTCAGCTATTTGTAAATAAAATATAGAAAACACTCTAACAATAAACTCAGAGCCATGAATTTGCTATAGGCCCTTAACTCACAGGCTAACCATCTCAAATCAGTCTAAGCCTTGTATTCTTAAATGTGTTATACAGGCACAATGCCTATGAGAGTAACAATATTCATCTCACTTTTATATCAATAAGACACTCATACCAATGAAAACCTTAAATTTGAAATGAAAGTAAATTTTGTACCATTTAAGTAATTATAACTTCATCTTAATAGCAATTATACACATTTCTACCAATAGGTTATGGCTATGCAATAAATCCTAGCTAACTCTCCCTGTTCCAACAAAACCACTACTTTTCCCTAGAAAGACAGCCCAATATTAACCACCTCAGTCCCCAAGCCCAGGGAATAGGGGGGCTGATTCTTCATTAACTTCTTCAAACTGATTATGGGCATTGAGATATTAGAAGAGGGGCAGGGTAAAGATTAAATTGATAAGCCTCTGATGCTGTGTCTTCAGTGCATCCAGCTGGAATTCCAGGACATCAGAGGTTTGAGCAGTTCTGCTCAGCTTGCTTGATGAGTAGATACACCAAGGCTGTGTATTCTTCAATATACAATTCTCAAAACAAATTTTAGTATCAAGATAATTTTTTGTTTGAATTCTGGAATCTAGTCTTCTGGTGGCCTGCCTCTGTCATGTCTAATCCATATAATTCTGGGAGTTTCTATGAGGGTGTGCTCTCACCATCCTTCCATTCCCGCCTCTCTGCTCTCGAATTCCCCAACACTAGGGAATCCAAACTTTCAGGCACCAAGGCCCTTCACTTCCACTGATGCCTGATAAGGCCACCCTCAACTACCTATAGAGTGGAGCCATGAGTCCCTCCCTTTGTGTTCTCAGGCTGGAGATTTTAGAATGGCTACTCCAGCTTGTGTCTTAGGACCATTTGCTTGAAAAATTGTTTTCCAGCCTTTTACTCTAAGATAGAGTCTATCTTTGTCACTGAGGTGGGTTTCCTGTATGCAGCAAAATGCTGGGTCCTGTCTACATATCCAGTCCGATAGCCTATGTCTTTTAATTGAGGAATTGAGTCCATTGATGTTAAGAGATATTAAGGAACAGTGATTGTTGCTTCCTGTTATTTTTGTTATTAGAGGTAGAATTATCTTTGTGTGGCTATCTTCTTTTGGATTTGTTGAAAGAGGGTTACTTTCTTGCTCTTTCTAGGGTATAATTCCCCTCCTTGTATTAGAGCTTTCCTGCTATTATCCTTTGTAATGCTGGGTTTGTGAAAAGATATTGTGTAAATTGGGTTTTGTCATGGAATATCTTGGTTTCTTGGTTTCTTTTGATATATATATATATATATATATATATATATATATATATATATATATATTGTTTTTCTGTTTTTTGTTTTCTCCATCAAATTCCAAGTGCTTCTGAAACGCCTCTGCTTATTTCTGTGAGCCCCTCTTCCACTGGCCAGGGGCTCTGCAATGCCCTTCCTGTTAGCCAGATAACTTAGAATTTGTAAATTTCTGAGTCATCTTTCTGTCCCCTTTTAACTCTTCATACTCTCTTTAGCCATTTATCTATATTCTAGATTGAATCCTTTCCCCCCTTCTCTCTCACACTCTCTCTTTTTTAAATTTTCAAGGTCTGATCATTTATTGTTCCTCCTAAAGACTTTTAGTTTTGACTTAGACTGAGAAGCCCTCAGAGAAGACAGACAGCCTATGTCTCTTGGCAATCTGCTCCCAGGATTTTTCTTTGGTTTCCTCCATTCTCTTGACCCAAAGTTTAGCACATTCTGCACTCTCCTCTTCATTTTTCTTAGAACCCTATTTCCTCAGAGGAACAGCTTGGCCTTTGTGCAGGACATGTGGAGTAAGTAAGACACCAAATCTTGGGTACTTTGGTCTTAGGCTTCTGACCTTCTCTGTTTAAGGGCTTTCTGACATGTAGTGGTAGACATCTTTGTATTTAGAGAAACTGAGAAGCTTTCAGACTCTGACAGTTCTTTAATGTCCCAACTGCTGAAGCACAGTAGTATCAATCAGTTCAGAAACAAATCTGTCTGTGTCTATATGTCTTTTTCTGTGTGTCTGTGTGTCTGTCTCTGCCCCCTCCCTCCAATATCCAAGTTAAAAACACTTAGATTAGCATCCACAATGTATTTGTGAACAGACCTATACTGCCTCTCTCCAGTTCTTCTTGGTCTACAACAATAATGCCCCTTGTTTAATAGCAGGCAGATTTTGCCATGGGTCAAGATGCTTTGCTTCATGACAGAACTGTGTTTATGTTCCCATCACTGATTCCTACCCGTTCTCTCTTCATGCAGAACATCAGCAAGGAGTTCTGTAGCTTTATGTGCTTCTCATAGGAAGTTCAAAATTAGCATTCACCATCCACTTCAGTGAATCTCTGACAGCCAGTGGCTGGGAAGGAGATATTAAACTTCTTCTAAATCCCCTCTTCTTTTGGATTCTCTCTCTCTCTCTCTCTCTCTCTCTCTCTCTCTCTCTCTCTCTCTCTCCCTATTGTGATGGTATATGTCTTTTCTGTTTTCTTGATTCTGAATTACACAATCCTTAAATTATTTAGCATGTTTCTCAAAAAAGTAAGGATGTTCTTCTAGAAACCTTAATCCTCCAGCAACTTAAGGAAATTAATAAGACACACTAATGTACCCTATTGCTTTTGTTCATTATAGCATTTTTCACATTTGTTTCCCAAATGGCTTTTCATAGTGATTTCTTCTAAATAAATCCAACCAAAGTTCACTTGTTGCATGTGAGTGCTGTGTCTCCAGTCTCTCTTAGTTTCTATCAGATCCATGATATTGATTGGTTTTGATGACCAGACCAGGGTTTTGTTTTTGTTTTTTCTAGAATATCCCTGAAGCTTTTTATCATTATTTTTTTGTGATCCCGAGTGTCTTTCTAAACTCTGTATATTTGTAATAATATGAATTTTGGATATAAAACCTGATTAATTGAATTTGAGTTAAACATCACTGGCAAGAGTGTTTTATAGATTTGTTAATTTCATAGAGCATGACACCAGGGAATTCAACTTGTTAGCTCATCCCATCTCCAGTGATAATGCCTTTGTTCACTTAAATAAGACTGTGACCATCAGATGGCCTTAGTTATTACGTATGTGTGTGTGTGTGTGTGTGTGTGTGTGTGTATGATTGTTCATCTTTGCATCCCTGTCATTCTTACGGCCTTGTATAATTGCCCATTGAATGTTGGTGTCATGTTTCTGTTACATTTAAACATATATATGATGTTTATGATGTCTATAGATCAGTACTGTGGGCATTGTGTATCCTTTGTCAGTATTCATGACTTGACTGGCCTCCATAAATATCTCAGTAGTGTGGGTCCTAGCTCATCTCTCCTGGCTGCCCCACTCTTTCCTAATCTCCCTCACCATTAGTTTTTGTAACTCGGTAAGAAAACCCTGAAAAGCAAATGGACTGCCTTTAAAATTAATTTACTTTATACCCACTCAAGTCAGTTGGTTCAAACTCGTTCTCTGCTCCTGTGTTGCTTAACCCTTTGATCTGTGTCACATTATAGCATCAATCAGCAGCTAGCAATTCAGTTTTGACCCCCAACTATTGATCACGCCTCTCGTCCAATTTTCTCCCCAACATGTACTTTTTCTGCCTCCCTGGCTGTGCCTTCCTCGAGAATTCCAATCTCATTACTGTTATTCAGGGACTGCTTTTCACTAACTCTCAGGGAAACTACTTCAGAAATCAGATTTCCTGTTTCGAGTTTAACTCTGTCAAATCACTCTCCCATGCTACTTTCGGGAGCTCATTCCGATCTGCAGATTTCCACGTCTCTGCTTAGTAGCTCTCCAGTGTTTGCAGGTTGCAACCTCTGCAGTCTTGCATCCTGAGACTCTATCCTCTTTGCACCCTGTCTGCCAGTCCCATGTCAGGTCTACATCAGTCTGTTCTCATAGCTACATACCTGTGACCACGCTGTTTGTTTTTCCTGGACTCTCCCTCTAAGCGAATGGTTCTCCACTTGTGGGTTGTGATCACTTTGGAGATTGAAAGACCCTTTCACAAGGGTTGCCTAAGACCATCAGAAAAAAAAAGATATTCACATTATGATTCATAACAGTAGCAAAATAACATTTATGATGTAGTAATAAAAATAATTTTATGGTTGGGGATCACCACAACATAAAGAACTATATTAAAGGGTCTAAACATTAGGAAGGTTGAGAACCACTGGTTTAAACTATATTCTTCCCATGAGCATCTGTTCATGCTTCAAGACTCAGATAAAGAAAGATCTTTATGAGTCCCCTTTCCTGACTTTCTGGCCATGCAGACTCGAATACTATCCCCAAGCACATTGTCTCCACAAAAGGTGCTCAATATATATCCCTCTATCCCTCTTAAGGGGATACTCAGTCACTTCTGAAACTTGTCAGAGGCTCTCCTTGATCTTTCCAGCTCTCTGAATTATCCCCGGTCTTCTTAGTTTCTCCCTCTTTGCCAACATTTTCTTTATTGCCTAGACTTGTCATAACAGTGTTTTCATAATGATATCAAATACCAAGATTATATTAAAAAAAAAAAGAAAGACTCAAAATTTGAAGCAAAGCTCCCTAGATTTGCACTGGACTGATTGGTCAAGATGCCAGACAGCCTAGTAAAGTCATAGCTAGGTCATGTTTGAGAATGTTATTGCTAAGATTTGAGGACCAATTTTGAATCAGATGATGAGATTTAGCAACCATAGGGAGTCCTCAGTGTCTCTTCTTTCCATGTTATCTGTAGAGCTGTGAAGGGCAATGGGGACTTCTAGTAGTATATGGTCAGTACCTGTTGAAGTAATTATTTAAAACGGCGGCTGTTCAAGCCCACTATCTAAGCTGTGGCAGCTCTGCAGCCAGAGGCCATGTACGTGTTGCAGCTAGAAACCACCAGCCAGAAACACCAACCCTGCATTTCATGAGATGCCAATGTGGGAGATGGCTCTACTAATCTTCCATGCTGTTTCCTCAAGGCTGGGCATTGCCTAGACCATCCCGCCATCCATGTGGGCCTGGTAGGAAAATGAGACTCTAATGCTTAAATATTAATCAATGGCTTTATGTGTTTGGTAATGCTCAATAACAATATAGCCATACAATTAGAGTTGTTTCCCAATTAGCTAAACTAAATATAAGTTGTTACTCATGACTGCTCTCCATACCTGTGTGGCTCGTCATCCTCCTACATCTCTGCCCTCTCTAGCTCCTCCTCTTCCTTTTCCTCTTCCTCTCCTTACTCCTCCCACCTTAGCTCCTCCTATAAGCACCACCCAGTGAACCATAAAGCAGCTCTAATAATAGTCACATCAGAAGGAAGACAGAGAACTGGCCCAGTATGCCTCGATATTAAATGATTGTTTCTTCTCTTAAAGGAACCGCCCTGTGGTTTTTCTGCCTCTTTTAGAAAGCAGAACTGTGACAAATAGGGATCTAGGAAGGAGGGAAAAAATCACCTGTGATGAATTTTAATATGATCAATTCAGAAAAAGGCAAACAGTATTACGTGCATCTGAATAAAAGAAGAAAAACTTCTCAAAAAGGATTATACAAAAAAAGATGAAATAGCAAGGTAATATAAGAAAAAAATATAACACATGACTTAAAAACACGATTTCTAGCTTTCTTGTGTGCTCACTATGTGGTAGATAGACACTCTTCTTAAACTTCTGCTGTCTTCTCTGTCAACCTCCAACCTTTAGCTGCAGAGCTTTTCTCTGACCACATGTCTAGACACTTCTCACACCTATCTCCTTATGAGGTGCCAGCCTGCCTGGCTGCCTTGCTGCATGTTTGTCAGGGCCTAGGCAGATATATTCTACCCTCCTCGAATGTTCCCAGCACACTGCCAACTGATCTGTGGGCTTCCTTTCCTGGATACACTTTTCCCATCACCCTCTAAAGTTAGGACTTCCTTACCCTCTCTTCCATCCAATCTCCTACATCCATCAGCCTCTCTCTAGCATTTTTTGGTTGTTGTTGTCTTACTAATTAGAATTCACAATCATATTTTCCTGGTGGCAGTTGTTTAGCATTTGGAAGCTTCACTGATGCATGGGCCATGTCTGTACCATCTACTTACTGTTCAGAGTAGAGATTCAATGGAAAGATGTTTTATTGAATGGAGGCTGCATGGGAGGGTGAAACAGTGGACTGGCATACTCTTCTTTCCAAGAGCCTGCTCTTTATACTTCAGCCTCTCTGGACAGCATCACATCTTCATTGGTAAGAGTCTCAACTTTGATCTGAGCTCATGCCTGTCCCTGTAAGTCTACCTTCTCAGACTCTTTCAATGATTTAAGTAACTAAGTAAGTTGTGGCTCAGGGGCTGTAAACAGACGTATTCTTGGTAGCTAATGAGCAAAGGCTTTAAAGGAAGGGAATTGTGAGCTAGTCTTTGACTTTTCATCCTTTCTATAGGTACAATGGTTAGAATCCAGGCAGCCAAAGTTATATAAAGTGTTGATTATGCCCTATTGAGTATGCCAGTCCACTGTTTCACCTTCCCATGCAGACTTGCTTGAGATTGTGACAGACTCTATCCTATCCCAACTTTCATTAATCCCCTTCTCCTTAACCCTCATAAATTCTGAGTCACAGTTTCTAATGTATTAGTCAAGTGTCTTGGGAGAAACAGAGCCAAAAAATTTTGAAGAAAAATTTATTAAATGATTTATTAAATTACCTTGTGCAATACAGTTGTAATAGTAACAACAGCTGTCTCACAGCCAAGAGCCCAAGAACCTGAGAGTTGCTCAGTCCATGATGCCAGTTACATCAACACTGAGAGTAGCCTAACAATAGTCATCATATACCAGAGAAGTCAAGCATCTCGTAGTTGCTCAGTCCATCAAGCTGGGTGCCCCAGAGTCCCAGTCTGGTGCCAAAGACATGGATGGAGGGTTCTTGGAGAGGCACTGGTCCTCAGTCTATATCAGAAGCTTGGAAACATTGGTTTATCAGCAAAGGCAGCAGCAGTAGCAGCAGCAGCAAATTAACAGGGCAAATTAACTCCACAGTAAGAGGTAAGGCCAAGGAAGCAAAACCAATAATCTTCTATCTTCCTCTTCTGTGTCCCTTCATATCTGTGTTGCTACCAGAAGATGCCATCCACTTTTTGTGTGGGTCTTCCTACATCAATTAAGGCAATAAAGACAATCTCTCTAGAGAGACTCTTGGCTCAGATTATTCTAAGTTGTAGAATAAACATTTAAAGCTAACATTATACTAAATGTTTCTGTGTCTTATTATTCTGGCAAATAATAAAATTACATAGGTCCCAGTACCTATGTGAGATGCCATGTGGCACGTAACATGCTCGGGCCAATGAGATATAGATTTTTAAAAGCATTATGCCGTAATGAATACCAATATTCCTGGTATGGATTCTTCAATTCAGAATGAGTATAATATAGACCCAAGAGCTCTAAGCAGTGAAGGATGGTCAAGTAATCATAGCGGGAAATACTTTTTGTTATGTTGAGCCTCAGAGATTGGGGATTTTGCTGTTGTTGTTGTTACTGCTGCATAATCCAGTTTATTCTGAATGATGGTATCCAGCTTCATTTAGAACAGCAATGCACTAAGAAGAGAGAACATTTTCCAGGTCCTTTGTAGGTAGACATTGTCAGGGAAATGTTAGCAGTAAATTCTAGTGGAAGTATTATGTATAGCAGGAGAAGGTTGCATATGAAATGTAATTGCTTTTCCTCCTTTCTGTCATGTGGCATTCAGATTATAACAGCATCCAAAGAAATATCCTTACCACAAGGCAGAGCAATTCCTTTTAAAACATGTAGCCAGCATACAACCGGTAACTATACTATTGAGCATTTATCCCAGAGAAACAGAAACTGGGATTTGTGACAACACTGTAGACCAATGTTCAGAATAGCTTTATTCATAATAGTAAAAACCTGCATACTTCCCAGAAATCCTTGATTAAACAAACAGGGACGCATCTCTACCATGTTATGTGACTTTGCAGTAGGAAGAAACCACATCTTCATAGATGCCACACACAACAATAGAAAGACTCCACAGAACTGCAGTGAATGACAGAATCCAAAATGTTGCATATGGCATGATTCTGCGTTAGTGTTTAATTGAATAAACGGTACATCCAGAGAAAGCTGAGTGGTTGCAGCTTCTCTTACCACAGAAGACAACTTGCTAACATGGAATCACTCTAGTTCTTAACTTCCTGTGTGGAGCTGGAGTGCAGCTCACTGATACAGCCATTGCCCACCATGCCAGGAATACAGCCAATCAAATCAAACTTTAAAACTGCACGAGAATCTACCAATATATACAAACAACTTTAAGGTTACGAGAAATTAATTAAAAGTGGAGGTGTCAGGAATGTCATAAAAGCAGATCTACTTAAAAATTATTGAAAAACAGTTTCCTGGGCTTTATACTTGGAAAACTGGTCCTGTCTGCTTGATACCTGCTTTCCTTCCTTCCTTCCTTCCTTCCTTTCTTCCTTCTTTCCTTCCTTCCCTCCCTCCCTCCCTCCCTCCCTCCCTCCCTCCCTCCTTCCTTCCTTCCTTCCTTCCTTCCTTCCTTCCTTCCTTCCTTCCTTCCTTTCTTCCTCTGTTCCCTCCCTGCCTTCCCTCCTTTCCCTTCTTTCTTTCTTTCTCTCTTCCTCCCATGTCTTTCCTCATTGTCTTCCTTCTCCCTCTACTCTGGGTGTCTCAGGTGAACACACTAGACTTGGACCATACTGATACCCAACAAGTCACTACTCTAGAGCCCTTTATGAGGCTCCAGGGATGCTCTCACCCAGGATTTCAAACAAGGGGGCTATGCAAAATATCTCCCCTGTGAAGGAGAGGTAGCATGAAAGTGTGAGATTCCCGTAAGAAGACTTCATAGGGATGTCTGCTTAGGTAGACAACTTACATATTTACTCAGTCACAGTCTGAGCAGGTCCAAGAAGGGTGGGAGAGAGAGGTAGGGCAAAGACCGAGAGTATAATTACATGCGCCTGTATGGTGCTCTTGTGCTGAGTTTCCCATACATGAAGGAATATCACACACATCTCAGTGGGCTTGAAGGCACTCACAGGCTCTTGCTCTATTTAAGAAGATAAAGACAATTCTAGCAGTAGACAAAAAGCTAGGATAAACAACTGAGAAGGGACAAGCATGAATAAATCCTCTCAAGATGACCTTGGTGAAGCACTTGAGTTTCTGCAGGAAGCCAGAGGATTTGGGGCCAGGTCAGCATTAACCAGAAAGGGAGGGCAAGCTAGCAAAGAGTGAGCCAAAGATCAGCTTGAAATGTAAGGGGTCCCTATCTATTGCCAATCCTTCTTCCTTCTTCCAATAGAACAGTGAGTGCAACATTTCTGAGAACTGCGTGCACATGAACACCATTCAAGGGCTTTAAAATGGCTACTTTGAACTCATACCCAGGTGCTGGGATGCCTTTTGTCACACCCAGCACCCCTAGTTTCATTCATGCTTCATTTTCGACTACCTTATGAGGTAGACCAGCACACCTTCCCATCACCTTCAATGCTTGTTCTCAGCTCTTAGTTTTATTTGCTTCTGTTTGTCATCATGGTCCCCACCCTCTCTAAGCAGCCCTTGCGTACTCTAATGGAGCAGCCTGCTAACCCGAGTCCCATGTCTACAGCTTCAGTTCAGTCTCTGAATTGTTCTGGTGGGGGTGGGCAGCTTTTGGAATGCAAATATGGCCTTATCACTTTTACCTCACCCCCTAGTCCCAGCTGAAAATATTTGAATAATTTTCCACTGCACTCATGATCCACAGCTAAATCACAAACATGCCACGGAGGCCTCATCTGGTCAGGCCTTGCATCTCACCCAATTTACTCTCCAGACATGCCTTTGCTGCTGCTCTGTCTCAGCACTAGGTCTTTGTCTATACTGTTCTCTTCAAATGGAAACACCTTCTTGTTGCCTCTACTTTCTCTACCCTTGAATTTGACATCCCAAGCCATTCTTTACCTCTCTTAGGAAGATTTCATTAACATCTTCAATTAAGAACAACCTGATATCTAGTCATGGTTTTAATTTGACCCTATTAGGATGTGCCAAAGCCTACATTAGGGAGGTCCACCCATTGCTAAATTAATCCACTCTATAACTCAACAGAGTTAAGAATATTATCAATGACATCCTGCAGATGAATAAATTAAAGCAAATGGCAAGATGACTTGTCTTTGGGCTCAGAACTAAGACAATACTGGAAGGTGTGCCTGAAAGCAGCCACGTTGCCACACAGTATTGCCTAGCAAAGACACTGGTCCTGAAGAAGGGACCTTTGCCAGCCTCATGCCAGTCACCCATCAAGGCTGGACCTGAAGTCAAGGCCTGTTTTCACATTCCCTGTGTACCCAGGTCCATAGCTTTCCCATGCTGAGTGCTAGCACGTGACAGTATAGACAGGCAAGTCAGAGAAATGACAAAGTCAACTGGAGAGAGTGTCAGGAAAACAAGGTCACACTGTGGGAGGCTTGCAAGACTTACTTTGCTGGACTCAGAAAAGAGGGACAGTTAACACCAGGATTCTGCAGACTGACCAGGAGTTCCTGTAAGGAGAAAGTCCACACCACTCAGGGCAAATCTTGTATGATACCTACTGTTTACAAACGAGGCCAAGAGAGAGGACAGGAAAGAACAGATTTCCCAGGGGAGGAAATGTCAGTGAGAACAAATAATCTGGAAGGACTGGAGGATGATTGAACAAGAAGAGTACCCGAGGACAGAGGAGATGGAGGGACAAGATGGGCTTTTTGCCCAGCAGGAACTGCTACCAGGTTGATTTCAGACTCTTTGAACATGATGAGTGTAGTCAAATGCCAGGGCAAGAAGGGCAAGGAACTCCTGTAGGGTTTGGTGCTTGAAGGTTTTGCCCTGGTTAGGAGTACATATTTTTAAATAGAGAAGAGCTTTAATAATATAAGGCTAATTAAGTGTATTACTGCACACGTGTGCCGTGGGATGAAATTATCTAGTTAGTACAGTCTATTTTCTGGAGTATTTGCTTTTAAAAAGTGGTGTCGACGAAGATACACAATGAAAGAGGAGGGTATTAGTGACTAGGTTTAAAGAAAGAGAAAGCAGAGTGCACCTTTCACACCTGCAACCCCAGCAATCATGAAGCAGATGCAAAGAAACAGAGTTGGAGGCTAGCGATCCCCTGTCAAAAGCAAAACAAATGCAAACAAAACATGTGAAGACACACCAAACAAGAGAGAATGATGCCGAGTACATATGGTGAAAGCTGTATTACCAATATGGCTTCTGAAATATTTTCTTTGCTGTTCACTGCAAACATTGTTTTAAATGAGTGTAACTTGTTTACTATTCAAAGTCAAAAGACAGATATGATTTGTTTCAACCATCTTAATTTATTTAGCATAAAAAGTATAGGATTTTATGATGTCTGTGTTATTGTTTCTTGATCTCATCTGTCCTTCCTGCCCTCACCTTTGCTTTTGCATTGTCTTTTTTATCTCCAAAATGCTCCTTCCTTCCTTCCTTCCTTCCTTCCTTCCTTCCTTCCTTCCTTCCTTCTTCCTTCCTCTCTCTTCTTCCTTCCTTCTTCCTTCCTCTCTTTCTTTCTTTCTTTCTTTCTTTCTTTCTTTCTTTCTTTCTTTCTTTCTTTCTTTCTTTCTTTCTTTCTTTCTTTGAATCTAGACCCTGCAGATGAGATAAAGCATGAAGTATTCTATTTCCCAGTCTCTGTCTATCTTTCTGTCTCTCTGCTACCCCCACCCCCGTGCTAGAATCTGAACTCAGGTTCTCGTGCCTATGCAGCAACTACTATTACCTACTGAGCCACTTCTTGAATCCCCAACTTTTTTCTTGTGAGTCTGGCTTATTTTGACTAACACAGTGAGTCTCCACTTCTGGCCATTTCCCCGCAAATGGCATTACCCATCTTTTCTGCAGCCTGGCTAAGTGCTCAGTTTTCTCTCATGCTACTTACAGGCAGTCTGACACACCTGCACTGGCTTTCCAGACATTCAGCTGTCCCTTTGGCTATGAACACCACAGTTCACTTCCAGGCTTCCTATGCTGAAGGCTGATTTTTGCCAGGTGTTTGAATTCACTTCTGTGAACAGAGACGCCTGTATCAACGTAAGGACCTTCTCCTCAGATTCCCTGCCTCCTGCATCTCCACACCTCCCCAGTCACTGAAGTTCATCTTCTGGAGCATTTCCCTACATTTTCAACAACAAACAAGCCCTCACATAAATAAACAACCACAAACACAGTGGCTTAGAATGGCATTCATAAATCACCACCCAGTTTCTCTGGGCCAGGTGTCTAGGTACGGTTTCACTGGGTACCTAATGTTAAACTCGGGATGATGGGGGTTGTGGTCTCATCTGAAGGCCAGAGTTTGCTTCCAAGTGCCATAGAATTCTCCAGAATCCTCCAACAAGGCCATGCTTACTTCAACGAGACCATATCTCCTAATTCTTTTCTGATGGTTCATCAACTGGAAACTGAGCAAGCAAATATATGAATGTATGGGGGCCAATTTCAATCAAACCTCAATCAATTTCATTCCACACCTCTGGATTATACAGAGAGAGTAAGGACAGAAAGTTTGGTGGGAGGCTCAGGAAAGAGGTGGAATGTTCTTAAGGAAAATTGGTCTGAAATTTTCTTTCTTTGTTGAGTTTTTGTGAGGGGTAAGTATCAGGGTGACTGTGGCCTCATGGAATGAGTTTGTCAATGTTCCTTCTGTTTCTATTCTTTGGAATTATTTGAGGCATATCAGTATTAGCTCTTCTTTGAAAGTCTGGTTCTGTGCTAAATCCATCTGGCCTGGATCTTTTTGTTGGTTGAGAGACTTTTAATAACTGCTTCTATTTTTTTTTAGGGGTTAAAGGCTTTCAGACAGTTTACCAATCATGATTTAGCTTTGGTAATTGGTATCTGTCTTGAAAATCATCCATTTCATTTAGATCAGTTTTGAGAAGGTTTCATGAGGTACTGAGAAGAAGATATATTTTGTTGTGTTTGGGTGAAATGTTCTATAGCTATACATTAGGTCCATTTGAATAATAACTTCTGTTAGTTTATGTTTTTCTCCCTTTAGTTTGTCTTGATGATCTGTCCACTGATGACAGTTGGGTATTAAAGTCTCCACTACTGATGTGTGGGGTTTGATGTGTGATTTAAGTGTTAGTGATGTTTCTTTTATAACTCTGGGTGCCCTTGCATTTGGGGTATGATGTTCAGATTGAGAAGTCCTCTTGGTGGATTTTTCCTTTGATGAGTATGAAGTGTCCTTCCCTGTTTCTTTTGATTACTTTTGGTTAAAAGTCTATTTTATTATCTGTTAGAATGTCAACTCTACCTTGTTTCTTAGGTTCATTTGCTTGGAAAACCTTTATCTAACCCTTTACACTGAAATAATGTGTGAACATGTTTTCTGGGCCTTTCAGCTCTTCCTCCTCTTCCTCCTCCTCCTCTTCCTCCTCTTCCTCCTTTTCCTCCTTCTCCTCTTCCTTCTCCTCCTCCTCTTCCTCTTCCTCCTCTTCCTTCTCCTCCTCCTCTTCCTCTTCCTCCTCTTCCTTCTACTCCTCCTCCTCTTCCTCCTCTTCCTTCTCCTTCTCCTCCTCTTCCTCCTCCTTTTCCTCCTCTTCCTCCTCCTCCTCTTTCTCCTTCTCCTCTTCCTTTTTCTATTCCTATTATTCTCAGGTTTGGTCTTTTCATACTAAGTTTCCTGGATGGTTTGTGTCATAAACTTTTTATATTTTGCATTTTCTTTGAGCGATCTATTAATTTCTTCTATCATATTTTCTACGCCTAAGATCCTCTCTTCCATCTTCTGTATTCTGTTGGTGATGCCTACATCTGTAGTTCCTGTTTCCTTTCCTAGGTTTTCCATCTCCAGAATGACCTCAGTTTGTGTTTCTTTTATTGCTTCTATTTCCCTTTTCAGGTCTTGGACTGTTTTATTCATATCATTCACCTATTTGATTGTATTTTCCTGTATTTCTTTATTTTTGTCTCATCTTGCCTCTACTCATTTGGATGGATTCTCATGTGTTTCTTTAAGAGATTTATTAATTTCCTCTTTAAAGGCCTCTATAAGGCTGGATGAAGATATGATTTGTTTCAGCCCTCTTAATTTCTTTAGCATAAAAAGTATAGGATTTTATGATGTCTGTGTCATTATCTTATGCCTCATTTTGCTTATGATATTCAGGGTTTGCTGTAACAGAATAGCTGGGCTCTGGCTGTATATATTGCTCTGGGTCTTGTTGGTTGTGTTCTTATGTTGTCCTTTAGGCATCTGGTTTTCCCTGGTGTCTGGTGGATGATCCTGATGGCAGCAGGACTTCTTGAAAGGTGGAGGCCAGACAATGGAGGTCAGGGTACCTGACTCAACTGACTGTGCCTCATGTGAACCACCTCACTAGATTAGTGGGGTTCCAAGCTTATAGCTCTTGGGGTCTCTGCAGATCTCCACAGGGAAGCAGGACACTATTGAGGTCCCACAAGGCTCCACAGGACAAAAGAGTGAACCCAGAGCTAGACAATCAACAGATTGTGTGGAGCTTACCACTTGATTGTTTTTAACGTGCATATTTCTTTTCTCTACTAGTACAGTTTCTTACAAACTGGAATCATCTCAAACCAAAATGGCCAGCATGATGCTAAAGATTAGGGGCCAGTAATGTCCCACTATATTATAAAGAAGAGGGAGAAAAGTGGAAAGGAGGGAGGGCTGTCACTATGTAGAAATAATGGCCACCTCCTCATTTCTGGCAATTGTCTGGAGGTCCAGACCATACAAGAGCTGTCATGTTGTTGGCCTGGGTTTGGGTCCTGGTCATTTTGTTTTGAAATAGGAACATCTCTTCATTTTCTTTGAAACTTTTATTACTAGATGGAACTTCCTGAGATCTGTTTTCACTGAGGTGGCATTTCTTACTTGTCTTCTGTAGCTTATAGCTGCCCTTATTTTCTGCTTTTCCTATTGTTCTTTCTGACTTTTTCTGTACTGTAGCTTCTTACCTTCTCCTTTTCTTTGCATCAACCATTGTCTGCCTCACTAACCTTATGGTTAACTCCCTCACTTGGAAGCTTTATAATACTTTTTAATGTCTCCCCAATGCCTACTTAGTCTGGGCCATGTTCTTATTTTTATATTAGTATGTAGGTATCTTCCCGTGTTTCTTATTATTTCATTATGGATAGTCCAATCAACAGAACATGACTATCATTCATAAGGAAGAGGCTCTAGTGAAAGTAGTTTGAGTCACAAATACTAAAGCCCAAGAAAATGGTCTGAAGTACAAGCTAATAAATCAACATTTGTGAAATTTAAGATTCAGGGGTGGAAGTGGAGTGGTGGATCAGATGGGAACTCACTTGAGCAGCTAATGGAAGACCCTTAGGTGTCAGTGCCACAGGGTTGAGCGTAGTGGGCACTTCTCTTGCCTGCTGTCTCTTCAGGGCCTCATCGAGCAGCCTGACCTCCTCTACCCTCATTATGGGAGAATGAAAGCCATCCTCAGCTCAACTCACTTATCCACCCCCACCTTCTGACTTCTTTTATCGGAGATTGAAGCATACCTAGTAGGGAAAGGTAAGGATTCACAGAGAGTAGAGTAGTGGACATGTGGCCCAGTGGCTAGTCCAGTCAAATAAAGAGCAGAGCTGAAGATCTGCAGGAGAAAGGGGGTTGTCTTTCAAAACAGGATGCAGATTCAGCTGGACAAAAATCCCTGGCTGTGATAGCTTAGGGTATCATGAGTGTCTTCAAGCAGAGCTTTCAGTGAGGGGTCCAAAATCTCTCCCCAGCATTCAGCTTCATCTAAATGACATGATTAAGAGATTTACTTTGATTGTGTATTATGAAGCATTGTTTAGTAAGACCACAGTGCCACCCAAGGCATCCAGGGGTATCATGACAGTGCAAACCCACAAAATAAACATCAATGGGAGTGGTGCTTTTTTGTTTAGGTAAAGATAGTCTCATGCCTGTAGACAGAAAACAGAGTTAGAGCAAGAAAGAGGTTGAGGAGGGCCACCCTGAGTTCCAAGTTAATACTTCAATATTAATGTGCAAGATAGTAGCATGCCTGAAGCACTCTTGCCTTAAGAGTTGGCAAAGGCGTATGGGAAATGTGCCATACTGTGACACTATCTAACATGTTGACAGGGTACTTTTTTACCCTGTGCAGTCATCTGCAAGAAGAGCCAATAAATACTTTATTTTAGTGGTGGGTTTTGCTACAATTAGCCACTGACACTTTGGGGATGATTTAAAGGGGGGTGATTTAAGCAGGCAGGAGGGGGTAAAGATGAAGAGTGGGGAAAACACATTTATAAAACACTTCACTAATCTGAATTTGTGGGAGAGTTCTGGAATTGTCTCATAGGACCACACCTCAAAAGCATCCATCTGGGTGCAATCAAGATGAAATGTTTGCCGACAGTTTATACCCTAAGGGTGGGATGCTCTTCCTAAGAGCTTCTAAAAGCTTTTCAAGCAAGCCTCTGTCATACGGAAAACAATGGCATGTTTACAGTCAACCCGCTCCTTTTCTTTCTTTGGCTGACAGTAATTCAGAACTTCGATTTACATTGTTTAGGGCTTTTTATGCAGATGGTGCAATGCTTGGTCACATCATGAACTTACCAAAGAAACAATGTATCTTCTTAAAAATTTTAGTAGCCCAAATCTGGGACCTAGAAAGAAAGGGAGCCTATGATGAATGCACACCTAAATCTTTAACGTCAGGCCCTTGGGAGGAGGCAGGGTCGGAGGGGGAGGAATTCAAATACCAGCCTGGAGGGATCATTTTGATTCCATGCAAGAAGTTATTGTAATGAGGTCAGTGCTGGTCCTTATGCTATTAGCCGACTAGCGAGGACACAGACAAGGCAGAGAAGAAATTAATTAGTATTATGGAAGCTTTACAATCTGAGGTATTCAGAAACTTACAAAAACTAGGTCTGTGTTCTTAAAAAAAAAGATTCTAGAAGAGACCTTATTAAAGCACAGAAGGCGTAGCTATTTAAGATGGTGACATACATAGAGGCAGGAATGTGCAGAGAGAAGCTGAAAGGCAGCCAGGCCCTGAAGGAATTTTAGTGGAATTTCTTCACTGAGAGGCGTGGTTAATAAATAGAGCGGATTTCTCAGGGCAGAAACTGGAGCAGCTATTACAAAGAGGTGGTTTTTTTTTTTTTTTTTTTTTTTTTTTTTTTTTTTTTGTCTCTAGCCCCTTTCTTCACTAGAGATGGGAGTGATAGGAAGTTGAGGAGGAAAATGTTAAAACAAAGAAAAACCAAGCTCAGCTGATCTCCGGGCCACCTCTGCTGCAAACATGTCTCTTTCCAGACGTTTGGAACGTTGTCTCATTTAACAATCATAAACCGTCTTGTTGGCTTCCGTTGTTAGTTTGAGATTAATACTAGATAGCATTAAGAACGTCATGTGATGTTTTACTTTTCCAAATCTGAAATCTTGTTTTGTCTTGCTGCTGCCAACATTTTCACTATTTTTCATTCCATAGAAGGCGGCGGGGGGGGGGGGGGGGAGGAGGTTCTAGAAAATTCTTTTGTGCTAAGCCACTGCTCCCTTTTCTCACCTTTGATGTTGGGCTCTCCCTTACAGACACAAAGCCTCTGGGGCAGCTTTTGTTATTGTTGTTTGAGACAAAGCTTGCCTTGGGATTGTATATAGCCCAGGCTAGCCCTCCTGCCTATCTATACCTCCCCAGTGCCAGGATAGAAGAGGTGCACTGTTACATTTGGTTTTTGAGTGCAAACTTAATGTAACAAATGCCTGTCGATCCAGTCTTCTGAGCTGCTTCTGTTTGTCTCTTTTGATCAGGTTGAGTGTCATTAGTCCATTGTGTACAAGTGGCTCTGTTCTGGTAAAACGATCAGTGCAAAAGACAGAAGCTTGATCCATGTCTTTTTTCAGAGATACCTGTAATTTTATTAATATGCAGACACTTCATTTCACTCCCTCACCAAAATGGATTGAACTCGGCATAAGTTAAAATTTTACTTATTGATTCACAAGGTGGAGGCTGTTATCTGTTCTTTCTGTCCCTAGGAATCATGTCCCCCTGACTCGATGAAAAATGAAAAGAGTATTTAGCCAAAGACTTGAGGTCTTGGGACAGTGGGATGCAGGCAGGTCAGCTGCAGGCATCTCTTTTGAAAGGCTATGGTAGCACACAAGCAGAGTGACCAAGGCCAGCATTTCTAGATCCACTGGTCTCATGGTCATGTGGGATGTTTGTAGAGATGTAGATTCCAGGTCTGAAAGAGATTTATAGGGACCTATGGATCACCAGTCACTTGGGGATTCTGAGACCTTTGGGATGAACACTTTGAAGGGACAGACATGACAAGTGCTAAGAAGATAGCACTGTGATTTTTATTTTTCTTTTCAGCCTAAACTTCTCAGGAAGGACAATGGCAAAGGACCTAGTGGATCCTAAACACCAGGGAAGTGAGACACTGAAGATTCTGTGCAGGAGTGAAGTGGGATGAGTGTAGTTCCCTGGTATTCTTGCCTAGTATGTGTAAAACCTGAATTTGATCATCAATACACTCAATAACAGAACAACAACAACAAAAAACCCAAAAGCTCTAATATTCCAGATTTTATATTGTTTTTATTTGAAACAGGTCTCTTGTAGCCCTGTACTCCTTATGTATCTGAAGCTGACCTTGAATTTCAGATCTTTCTGGTTCTGGGATCTCCCATGTACTGAAATTACAGCAATGCATAATTTCACATTGGTATTTTGTGGTTCTGGGAATTAGACACCGGACTTTTTGTATAGACAATACACCTACAGATATGATAAAACACTGAAGAGTAAACAACAGATAGATGATACTAGAAGGCAGACTGGTTCCTGGGCAAGGGGAGCACATGAAAAAGAGGGATTACTGCAAAGGAGTTGATGGTGTACTTACATAATATGGATGTGGTGCAGTCAAAACAAATAACCCCTTCAAGCAAACAGTAGTGAACCAATAGCAGAAAGTCAGTCGTGCTATGCAAAAATCCAGAAATCTGCAGGCATCAAGTAAACAAGGCACAGAAGAATCTGGTGAGGGTTGTATTCAGAATTTTGGTTTCTTTAAAAACACAGACATATTAAGAGATTATGTTTTTATTTTAATCCCAGGTGTGGGATATGGGGCTGCTTTAGATTGTCCACAGCAGCTGACTATGATTTATCTCATGCTCTAGCAGGCACAAGATTTTGCCAGCTACTAATAGTTTCTGTGAGTATGTGGTGTTTTTAATTTTGAGGATTCTTCAAAGATTATATAAGTGCTAGGCCCCCAAGCAGTGGGGTGACTGTTGGTGGGGTTGTTGTTTGTTGGCTGTTAATTACTGTTGGTTGTGGACAAAGAAGAATGAAGAAGAAGAAGAAGAAGAAGAAGAAGAAGAAGAAGAAGAAGAAGAAGAAGAAGAGGAGGAGGAGGAGGAGGAGGAGGAGGAGGAGGAGGAGGAGGAGGAGGAGGAGGAGGAGGAGGAGGAGGAAGGGGAGGGGGAGGGGGAGGGGGAGGGGGAGGGGGAGGGGAGGAAAAGAGGAGGAGGTAGAAGAGGAAGAAGAAGGGGAAGAATGGGAAGGGGAAGGAGAGAAAAAGGAGAGGAAGAAGGAGAAGAAGAAAAGGAAGAAGAGGAGAAGGCGGAAGAGAAATTAGATATTATGGCATTGAAGATCAAATTGCCCCAAGGAATTCCATGTCCCTAATCATCAGGAAGTAGTTTAACAAAAACTTTCCTAAACTGAGGGTTTTTTTTTTTTTTTTTTTTTAATCTCCCTTCTATTCTTTCTCTTTTCCCTAGTGTTAGGAGGTTGGAAGTGTGGAAGAGGACGGGTGGAGAAGGGTAGAAGAAGAAAGAATCTACAAAGTAGCCAACATCTGGCTGCAAGGAGTATTCTAAAAACCAGAGGAGGAGCATAGTTATCATGGGGGTAGGGCAGGTACAGGACAGTCAAGAGAAGCACTGGGTCATGCCAGTTTACTTAGAACAGATCAGACCGCTGGCCCCACGTCCTGTCCCTGGGACTCTTCCTAGTCTGCTGTAGCTCTGGCTACAGCCATTCTTGGGCAGAGGTGCCCTCGGCTATGTGTCTTGAACTTCCTGCCCTCTTCACCTCTGCTTGGGTGAGCTCAGTCTGTGATACTAATCAAGCTCTTTCTAGCTTCCTGCAACGCTGGAGCTTCCCCTTCCATGTTTCCATGGGGACTGTTACATTTCAAGGGGCCCGCCATTCTCTTTGCTCTGTGCCTCCAGGCCAACTTCATAGACTTAGGAAAGACGGTGGCTTAGGACATCTGCAGAAGCACCATAGTGAGCCTTTGTGGATGGGCCTGGGAATCATCACTCTTTATAATGATAGTTTTCTGTGGGGAAATTCTTTGAGTTCCAAACACTCCATTGACTGGTGACCTTTTTGAATACAACTGTTCTATCTAGGCTCAGCAGTGGGGTGAGGTCATTAGCAGTTGTCAGAGCCAGGAGGGGAGTAGCAGACCAAGACCAGGGCAGGCTGGGGTCAGAATCCAGGCACTGTGAAGCAGCTGCAAGAAAGCTGCAGGATGGGACAGGCAGGGGTTAAAGTGGCATATTTACAGTTTCAGAGATGAATTCAAGTGGTGGCAGTGAGACAACAGGAGGAGTTTGGTTCCTAAGAATCCCTATCAGTTTCCTCAAAGCTACCTCATACTAGGAATCATAACAGCAAAATATACATCCTAGTAAATAAGGCTTTGTATAAGAGGTGCAGCTAAGTATTGAAAAAAAAGTGCTATCTAAATGGATCTCCCATACACTGTATACTTAAAACAGTGGCGTTAATGACCAGACACAGTTTCTCCTAAAATCCTGTCACTCCTCTGCTGTTTCTCCCAGAAGGTCCTTCCCATTCCAAATACACCATTCTCAATGTTTCTGGTGTGTTCTACCAGTGCTTTCTGAAATGTGACCTGGGGGTGCATGCCTAAGACACTTTTCAAGGCAGATTGCCTAAACGGGTTGCCAAGTGGGTTGTGCAGTATACTCCTATTTCAGGCCCTCAACTTTGAAACTTATGTTTCAGTCTCTTTGAATATGTGTGTGTGTGTGTGTGTGTGTGTGTGTGTGTGTGTGTGTGTGTATGCTCACCCATTTGTGCAGATGTGGAGGTCAGAAGTCAACATCAAGTGTCTTCTATTGTTTTCCAACTTATTTTGGGGACAGGATTGGTCTCTCCCTGAACCTAGAACTTGTTGGTCAGTAGCTCTGGGGAGCTCCCTGGCTCTGTCTCTCCAGCACTGGGATTACAGATCTGCACCTTTGTGCTGGACTTTAAGGAAATACGGTGCTAAGGCCTTTGTAACTGATTTCCACCTCTGCAAACAAATACCCCAAAGCTCCTTCCACCCAGCATCCCAAATTAAAACAGCAGCAAAAACTTCTTAAGTCATTCCCAATAGCCAAGTTACAAAATGAACTTTTATGCTTGTTCATCTAATGAGATGAAAAATAGAAAAGGGGAAAAGAAAAGAAGCAATGTGGATGAATCAGGGTATCCGGACTCTGGTTTTGCGGTTGAGCCATGAGTCTCTCCATGTGTACTCTTTGGTTGGTGGTCCAGTCCCCGGGAGCTCCGGAGGGTCTGGCTGCTTGATACTGTTGCTCTCCCCATGGGGCTGCAAACCCACTCAGTTTCTTCAGTCCCTTCTCCAACTCCTCCATCTGGGACCACCCCTCCCCCCCGCCCTCGCTCAGTCCAATGGTTGGCTGCGAGCATCCACATCTATATCTATATTAGTCAGGCTCAGCAGAGCCTCTCAGGAGACAGCCATATCAGGCTCCTCTCAGCAAGCACTTCCTGGCATCCACAAAAGTGTCCGGGTTTGGCAACTGTATATGGGATGGATCCCAACCTTCCCTTTTTCTTAACATTCTTTTATTACTAATTCAACTTCTTAACTGTTGTAATACCAGTCAGAGTTTTTATTTCTGCTTTTCTTTTTTTTTTTTTTTAAATCTTTCTAGGAATTGTTCATTCCAATCATATTGCTCTTTTCAAAGATCAACCTTAGAGTTTATTATTTTTATTCTTTTCCTGTTGTTATTTCCTTGGTATCTTCTCTAATTCGGTCTCCCTCCCCTCTCCTCTCTCTTTTCCTTGCCTCTCTCCTTCCCTCCCTCCCCACACCCCTTTAAGTTTAGTTTTTACTCCTTCTGTGGTGTCTTCAAGTAGGAAGTTACATTATCGGTTTGAAATCTACTTTTATAGGGTGGCTTTCCTTCTGTGCACTGTGTATCTATGTCACAAACATTTTGGTATGAGGTTCCCTAGCTTCCCCATCATCAGAAGCCTCCTGATCTGTTGGTTATGGAAGTATGTTTTAATTACTTTATACACATTGTGGATTCTCAGTGCTTTTCTGTTATTGGCTTCTGAGTTCACAACAAAATAGTTGGAGCACATTTTTTTTATGTGTTTTTGATCCTTATTTTAAGCATGTTGAGGCTTGCCCAATAGCCTAGCACGTAGTTTATTCTAGAGTGGTGCCAACTCTAAAATTACAATCTCAATGCCATACTACCAAATGTTGAAATCCCCGAACACCACAAGTTTGAGATTCTAAATTCTCCAAAATTAAAATGTCCTAAAGGCCAAAACCATTCTCACCAAAGCTCGAAGCGCTGAATGTTGTAATCTTGAGACTGGCAGCTCCTATTATGGGACTGAAAAGTCATGTGAGAGTGACAGAGAGCCAAATCCTCAGAAGGGATTAATGTGCTCTTGGTTGTGTGCCACATAGCTACAGCGTCTCAGGTGAATGAATACCTAGAAACTGGGTTAGAGTAGTATTGGGGTGTGTCTTTTAGGGTGTTTCCAAAAGAGGTTATGGAGTGAGCATGAGTGGATGAGATACACCTCTGCCACGTGCAAACATGGATTTGAATTACATCTAAAAGAAAGGAGTGGCCACTCATCAGGACCCGAAACTCGAAATCACAGTTAATGGGGCAGAGGTTGAGCCAGCTCTCCGGACTGCCTTGTGTGCTTACCCACTACCACCTGTCTACAAAGTGCTTTGCATGTGTTCATTTTTTTTCTTTGTTAGTTTTTCTTTATATTTGTATCACTTAATTTCCTGGCTTTACTAACATGTTTGTGCATTTGCTTGTTTTGGCAGTATTGGGGATTGAACCCAGAGCTTCATTATGCCAGGCAGGCACTCTAGCACTGTGCTATAGTCCCTAGCTCTACCTGCATTATTTTAAGTTCTCAATATTGTAACATTTTACAATTTTCTTTACCATGTATTTCATCTTGTCATTTTCAATAGTAAAAGTATACATTTTATTAAGACTTTTAAAGATTTGAAATTTACATCATGCATTATTTATAGATTTGGCTTGGCACAAGAGTAGTATCACGGGTGTTGAACTTGCAAGTAAGTATCCAGTCACTAGAAGGTCACTAGAAGGTCCATAATAGATGACAGGACAGTCTTTTCTGTACACCTGCATACACAGAATATGCAGTTTCTCAACATCCTGGCTCTTTGAAGGGACTGAATAGGAGATGATGACCTGTTGTGACTTTCATTTACTTTTTTAACTTGAAAATAATATTTTTTATATTATTATTATTTTTTTAAAATTAGTATTGTGAAAATACATTTCTGTCGTTGAATTTTGATGGTGGTAGTTATAACACTACACACATTTAATTATCAGCCACAGAGGTATGCATGTAAACTTTTAACTTTTTGAACTATTCTCTTATTGAATATAATCTATGACTGTTATTGAGTATATCTGTTTATGCTTGCAAAAATATGTTGTTATTTCCTGTTTTATTGTGCAAAGTATCTACCAAGTCTTAAGCTTTTCAAATGTACCTTTAAAAATTACTATAGATAAGTATTTGTGTGTGTGTGTGTGTGTGTGTGTGTGTGTGTGTGTGTATACCCACTGCTGCTGGGGGATCAAACACAGTGCCTTGAATGTGTGAGACAAGCACTTAACCACTGAGCTCTATTCTGATCTCCAATTAACTTTTTTTTTTTTTCAAAGAACTGCTTCCAGTTATGTTTCTATAATTATTATTTTCAGATTTTGACTTTTCATTATGCTTAGACGTTAGGAATTTTGACCAGTTAATATTTCAGCATTTTGAATTATGCTCTTTGGCTGGTGGTTTCTGTGTGGTGTTTGGAATTAAAGTCAAGCCTTATACATTCAAGGCAGACACTCCATCACTCAGTTACACCCTCAGTGAATTAAGGTCCTTGGGATGGTGTCTTTCAGGATTCTGGTCCAAACTCATCCTGGAGAAAGTATCTTGTGCATTTGTGAAGAGTATGCTGTAGAATGTGATAGTCCTGATGTGGGGGAGGGGCGGGGGATCCCGTAAGATCGTTAGCATTGTTGAAATCTTATATTTGCTTGCTGTGTCTTTTAATCCACTGTTGAAAGTAAAATATTTACGTCTTTAGCACTTATTGTTCAACTGTCCATTTTGCTCTTCAGTTCCTGCCACAGTTTTTGGAGTGGTGCTGTAGTTGATATGTATTTATATATACTTACTCTAGTTCCTTGATGGCTTGATCCTTTTTAAAAGCAAAAATTTCTCCAGTATTTGAAAACATATTTTGTATTAATTTGTTTCATTTGACATTAATATATAATATATGTATTTGCATATGTATATGTATGTGTATGTATATATATATACATATATATATAGTCAGCACAGTAAATCTTATGCTGTTTACACGCGACTCTTATTTATCTTCTGTAAATAATTGAACCTTTAAAAAGAATCCAGATTGAGAGTCTCTGCATTTTAATTTGGCTGTTGAAATCATTCACACATACTATTGCTGTTGCTATAGTTTTGTTTGTGTATGTTTTATATTTACTTGTTCTTCTATTTCTCCTTTATTAAGTTCTTCGATACTAAACGAAAATTTTCTAGTATGGTAGTTTAATTACTTTGACAATTCTTCCAAAATATATTTTGTCCTCTTGGTGTTACTCTGGGGGTTTCCATTTACAACTTAACCTCCAATTCTTCCCTCGTTTGGGCTTCCGTGTCCATCCCGCTAATGGAAATACTCATCAAAGAAACAGATTTTAAATCCAATAACAGGTTTCCAGTCTCCCTTTTACTCAGCTACTGTTTGATCTTGTTAATTGCTCTATTTTGAATTTTGTCTCAAGTGGTTTGAGGGATGCTGTTCCGTCCTGCTCTCCCCTACACAATCACGTACTCTTGTTCTGTCTTCTATCACGGTTTCTTCCAGACATCAAGATACGGTTCGGGCCCAGCCCCCAGGGCTGCCTTTCCTGTCTTCCTTCATTACTCATTAGTTACTCCAGTTCACAGGAGACTGTAGCTCGTCTTTCCTCTGAATGTGAAACTCCATAGCAAATTTACTTTCTCAGCATCCCCACTGGATGCTTAGTAGACATCTACATTTTGCCACATTTAGAAATAAAACAACCAAGCCTGCCATACTCTAGTTAACACTGCTATAACTAATCCACTTTCTTGTCGATGCTCAGGCTAAAAATCTTTGGAGGGACTCTTGTGTCGTCCTCTCTGTCTCTCACGCTCCCTCACCCAGTGTATTAGCAAACTTTGTCAGCTGTCTCCTTTCAGATTTATCTACAACTTAAACACTTCCTCAATTACCACTGCTCTTATAACAGCATAACAGCCAGTGCATTCCTCTGTCTGGACTCTTCCAATTACCACCACCCCCAGCTTCCCACTACAGCATATTCACAGAGCTAGTGGCCAGGGTGATGTTTTGAGAAAGTCGACTGAATTTAGGTTGATTCCCACACTTGGTATGTGAGTTCTTGGTAGAAGCCTCACTGGCCTCTCTGTGTCTCTGTCTCTCTCTGTTTCTCTCTGTCTCTGCCCCCCACCCCTGTGATGACTGCTTGGGTGTTTTCACAAGAAAGTATCCAGATTTCTCTAGAATATGAATGACATTTCAAGAGATCAGAAAGGTAGAAGCTGTTTGTTGTTGTTGTTTTGTAACTTGATGTTGGAAGTTACATAGCATCCCTCTGTCAGGTTCATGAGCCAAGTTTTTAAATCTGACACTCATTTTAGGAGGAAATAAATAGGCTTCTACTTTTAAAAAGAGGATTGCTGTAAAGCTTCCAGATGTAAAACCACCACGGGGTCTTCCGCAGATGTTTCTCTGGTCTCATTTTCTTCAACTTCCTCATTCCATGCTTAACTTTTACCTTTACCATTCCTAAAACATGACAGTCATGTCCCCACCTCAGGCCTGTAAGCTGCCTCTGCCTGGAAGGGGCATTCTGGCTGACAGTCACATAGCTCTGTCACCTCTCAGATCTCTGCTCAAAGGTCAGCTCATCTCAGAAAAATGTCTTGTGTGCTTAGTAACAACAGCTCATTGCCTTTATCTCTCTACCTGTTTTCTGTGCCTTCATTTCCTCATGGTTTGTGTCGCTACATGACATGGGCTGCGTCTTTTCTATTGCATTATTACCTTCTTCCATAAGTACCTCCTTTCAACTGAAAAGTTCCCAAAGAGAGCAGGGATTTCGTGTGTTTAGTTCACATCCGGAACCCCAGTGTTTTGAGTATCCCCCTTTTCTGCTACTGAATTGTGGTACCATTGTTTTATATGACTGAAAACATTAACCTACTGTGTTTATAATTACACCGAGGGAATGTGTATCTACATCCATGTAGAGGAATGCAGTTGAGAACTAGTGACCATGTGGGTGAACTTGGGTCAACTTCTTTCTTGAATGTTATCCCTTATCCTGTATGTTTACATAGCATTTTACCCAGAATTATAGTTACAGACCTTTGAATAACTTCTCAAAATATAATTTGACTTATTTATCCAATTTATTATTAGTAATTCATATATTCTCCCAATGCTTTGGGGACTGTTGTTAAGTTGTAATAGCAACCAAAACAACAGCCAACCAACCAACCAACCAAAGATACCATAAAACAAAAAGTGCTTTTGTGCAGGAAAACTCTTCCCACAAACTTTCCTTGGTGAGTATGCTGTGAACAGTGCGTTGATAGACCAAAGTTCTCTTAACCACTGAGCCATCTCTCCAGACCCCTGAATTTGGTATTCTTAATATGTGCCTCCTTTAAAGTATTGCCATTCTGTTTCTTTTAAGAAACCCTAAAGCCTTGTGCTTAGTCTCAGTGATGACTCATGGGGCCTTAGTATTCTCTATCTACCTCTTTGTTAAGAGACATCCCTCTGCTACATGAAATGTTGGGAATTTTGTGTCTTAATTCTTTGGTGATATTTGTATATCTTAGCATATCTTTCTATATTGTAGGTATTTTCTATGTTACATATAATTATCCTTTTTGTTAAAAATTTGTGTCAAATTAAATGCTTTTGAGAGTAACATATGGCTTATATCATTTTTTGTTACCGAACTCTCCACCAGTTAAACTGAAAATATGATAACTTTATTATTGAAGGATTATAAAGGACATTGTAATATTAACCAGGTGTTGTCAAATTAGAGACTGAGATATCTGTGTATATATATTTATATTTCTAAAAGTCTTGAGGACTTTTTCTGTTTTATTTAATTTAAAGTATCAGGAATATAAAGTAAAATGGTGTATTATTAGAAACAAAACATGGAAATAAATCCAAAGTTAGATCTTCATTTCTGGAGGCTTCCCGCAGGATTGGCTTCCTTTCTCATTCTGTAGATCTGTCACGGGTACTATTCTCTGTGGCAGGAGGCAGGCATAGTGGTACATTCCTTTAATGCTAGCAATTTTAAGGCAAGGGAAGTGGATTGCTATGATTCGAGGCCAGGCTGGTCTATATAGCAAGTTGCAGGACAGCCCTACCACATAGAGAGACCCTGTCTCACAAAACAAAAGCTGACCGACAGAAGGTGGCTAGCTCAGAGTTCCTGAGTGACAGCAGGTCCTCTGTCTTTCTAACCAACCAGCTCTGTGCTTGAGTCACATTAAATCATTCTCTATCCTGTGAAATTCATAAATCATATTTCTGTGGTTCTTAAGCTAAGGACCATTCGTTGTATCTACTATGGGAACCAAATAAGGGCTGACCTTGCTCCTAGTTACCTATGAGATCCAAATGCAGGCCAAAGCATGAGGAGCATCTGATGAACTTAGTCAATCTATTAATTCAGAGATTTCAGTTTCACAAAGAAGCATCACAAAGAACATCATTGTTACTACTTACATAGTTGAACTACACCATCTTTAGCTTAAAAACCAAACCTTTATAAGTTGTTTTTTTGATGACCTGTTACAAAATTGTTTTGTAGAGTCCATGTGAAATCCTTCATAAGTTTTATTTGGTTGAGTAAAAAAAAAATTTAAAAAATCAAACATGACTAAGAGGGTGGGGGAAGCCAACATCTCCGTTCTACTTGATGACTCAGTGGTTCTAGGTTCAGCCATCAGGTGAAAGTTTGCTTCTATCATATTGGCATCCAGGAATGGTTAGTATCCCAGATCACCTTGGGTTAAGTAAACTTAACTATCCACATGCCACTGAAGGCCTCAGGACTTGAGTTAAGTTCAGAAAAATCATTGATTTCACCACCTTCTCTTTGGTTTTGGTTTTGTGTTGAGACAGATTCTCACTTTTAATCCCAGACTGGTCTCAAATTTGTAGTAACTCTTCTACCTCAAGCCTGGGATACCTTCTATTTTATAATTGGGACTGTAAGCATATAGCACTAAACTCAGCTTCAAAACTTCCCTTTACAACATTCTAGAAAGCATCAAGAAAATATAACATGAGACTATATAGAAAGAAATATAAAGAACCCTCCATGGCATTTAAATATATAATGCTTAAAAAAAATCCTGTTAATCTATCATTTGATATTGATAACAGAATGACAAAAGGCTACAAGATATTGAATTATTGAATCCAATAGATGAGTCTTTAAAATTCATTTTATTTTTCTAATTAATTAACTGGTCTGTCAGATAATCTCCAAAATTTGAGTAGTTTAACAAAATAATTTTTTTCTCGTTTCTCACATAGCCTTTTATAGATATGTCTGTCAGTTTACAGTGACTGTAACCAATATGTAACACAATTAGCTGCAGAATAAAAAGGGTTTACTTGGGCTCACAGTTTCAGAATTCCTGTCCATGCCTGGGTTGGCTCATTGCCTTGGGTGTGTGGTGAGGCAGTGAATCATGTAGCCGGAGACTAAAAGAGAGGAAGAGATTCTACCATCACAATCTCATCAAAGACACAAAGCCTTTAACTGAATTGCTTTTGTAGTAGAGTTGCTTTCTAAAGACTCCAATACTTCTTAATAGTGTCCTATTGGGAATCAATTTTTTTTTGTGTGTGGACTTTTGGAGAACTCTTGGGATTGGGATTTTAGTAGGATCTAGATTTCTCCTACATTGCATGTTCCTCATAGCTACTTACTTAACCCTTACATTTTGAGGGTTGGGAATCAAACAGATATGGGTTCAAATCCCAACTCTTCCATTTCTAGCTGGATACCTTGAATATGCCTGCTAATCTCCTTAAGCCTAGTTTTCTCATATAGGAAATGTGGTTAGTATCAATCCAGTTCAAAAGGTTATGAACCCTTACATATTGAACCATTACACATTGAATTATATTTTATAACTCCAGTTCTATGGGAAAGAACTATATATAACCCTAGCTAAATGTAAAGGGGCTGGTTTCTGTGGGGGAAATGTGACAGGTCTCCACTGCACATAGGAGTGCACAGTGTGCAGAGACTGGCTAGACACAACTACTTCCATTTCGTTCTTTGTAACCATTTAGAGCAGACACCCAAGTGCATTGATGGTAGTGAAAACAATGATGTCATTAATATAGTTCTACATGGTCCATTTAAAATTCTGACATGTGCCAGGTTCCACTGGGTGCTAAGAGAGAAAGATGACTGTACCTCATCTGAAGGAAAGGTGAGAGACAGACATATGCATAATTAACATTCATCGAAGGAGATATAAAGGTGACATTGAAGTACAAGTGAAAGGTACTTTAAGGTAACTTGTACTCAAGGTTCAAGTTAAAAGTACAAGTGGGCAGGAAGATGTCAACTCTCAACACAGAACAGGGGAAACAGATCTCTACCAGGGTTCTTTGTCTTTTTGAAAGAGAACTGCTCTGGTTAGTTCAGGCAAATGGGAAACTGTTGGAACATATGGCCATATAAAACTCTAATCAATCCCAGACCACATGGGACATAGAGCCTGTCACAGAAGTTTCCAACCACCGTTTTTCTGCTTTCTCATTGTCTCTCATTGATTCTCCTTGCTTCCTTCCGGTGCCACTCCCCAGCAGTCCCAATTCATTGGCAGTCTTTGTATCCTGTGCCCAGCACAATTTGACTATGTCTTTATAGGGAGAAAACTTGGTTGCTGGCCATCTGACACATAGGCCTTCCTTGGACTTGCTGTTGTGTAGGGAGTGGTTCTGATGCAGAGGTCCTGTTCCCCAACTGGTTCTTGATTGATCAATAAAGATGCCAGGGGTTAATTGCTGGATAGAAGGAAAGAGGTGGGACTTTTGAGTGCCTGCAGGCAGGTTAAGAGACTCTGGGGGAGAGAGATAGAGAGAGAGAGAGAGAGAGAGAGAGAGAGAGAGAGAGAGAGAGAGAGAGAGAGAGAGAGAGATTTCACCATGCTTTGGAGGGAGAAAAGATGACCAGCCATGTGAGATCTTGGACAGAGTGGCCATAGACCGCTTCCCCAGGTGGGAGACTAGAAACACAACTAAGCTGAGGGCAGTTTTGGGTTGTTGAACAAGAAGATTGTAACTGGGACACTAAGCTAAGGGCAGATTAAGAGGTGCTGAGCTAAGAGTATTGGGAAGAGCAGGCTAGCTGTGGAAGATTATAAATACCCAGCAACTGAGCCAATAAGGCAGGTTGAAATTGAGCTATATGCATGTCTGTACTTTTCATCTGAGGAACCAATATTCTCTGGGCAGAAGCTGGTAGTGTGGTCTGCTCAGAGCTTAAGGAGGAGTAGTGGTAGGAACTACACACTACACCTTTGCTGAGAGACAAGAGCTTGTAGAAAGTCATGAGCATGCTTACACTGGGCTGCCTCCTGCAGTTATTATAGTAAGTAATACAACTACTTTTTAAAAAGAGAGAGAGAGAGAGAGAGAGAGAGAGAGAGAGAGAGAATTAGATTTCAGCTAAGGCTAAAAGGGGAACAACATTTGGCTTAGGTAGAACATGGGCAAAGGAAATAAAAATAAGAATGTCTCAGTGTATTTGGGGAGTGATTAGACAACTAGAATGACTACAGTGTCAGATTTATGGGGCTGATGGAATTTATACTGGATTATAAATTCATGAGGCCAGAGGAAGAATGTTTAGAGATTGTTGGTAAGGGGTGACCTTGAGGATGCCTGCCTCCCAAAGTCACAATGTTCATACGGGAAATGGTGTGACTGTTTACCATGGCCTACTTGTGAATAACAACTCTCCACTCAGCACCTTAGTGGCCACAAAAGCCTTTTGCTGAGGAACTGATTTTTCCAATGGGAGAGAACATTGTGTGTACCGTGAATAGGAAAGTATTTAATGTTTTGGAATCAAACAGATCTGAGTTCAAATCCCAAATCTTCCTTTTCTAGCTGGATGCTATGAATTTAACCCCTTAAGACTAGTTTTCTCATATTGGAAATGTGGTTAGTATTGATCTAGTTAAACACTGGTATGGCACAAGGGCTGGTGGAGGGCTGAGAGATGACTTAAGTATCCATTAAGTTTATTAGTCACTACCAGTATTATAATTATTGGAAGGTATCTTGAATGTTAGTTTCCTTTTGTTTGTAGTAAGGATTAGCAAAATGTTTGGGAAATGCTTAGCAAAGTATCTGGAATGTAGTAAGTAGGCATTTCATATTTCTTTTCTTAAAAAAATTAATTAATGTATTTCTTTACTTTACATCATGTTTACAGCCCCCAATCTCCTAGTTCTCCCCTCACACTGCCTCTCCCTCTTAACCTCTAAGAAGCAGGAGGTCCCCTTTGGGTACCAGCCCACACTGGAACCTTAAGTTACTACAGGACTAGGTATATTTTTTTTTTTTACTGAAGCCAGACAAGACAGCCCAGTTATGGGAACAGGATCCATAAGCAGGCAACAGAGTCAGGGTAAGCCCCAACTCCAGTTGTTAAAAGACCTGCATGAGAACAAAGCTGCATATCTGCTCCGTATGTATGCCCTTGTATGCCCTTTGATTGGTGGTTCAGTCTCCAGGAGTCCCCAAGGATTTAGGTTAGTTGACTGTTGGTTTTCTATCTCCTCTGGGTTCCTCAATCTTTCTTCCAACTCTTCCACATGGCTTCCTAAACTCTGGCTAATGTTTGAGGTGGGTCTTTGCATCTATTTCACTTAGCTGCTGGGTATAGCCTCTGAGCGGATGGTAATGCCATCATAACAGATTATCATTAATAGTGTCAGGGACTGGTTCTTGCTCGTGGGATGGATCTCAAAGGGTCAATCATTGGTTGGCCATCCCCTCAGTCTCTGCTCCATCTCTGTTCCTGCACTTCTTATAGTCAGGACAAATTTTGGGACTAAGGTTTTGTGGGTGGGTTGGTGTCCTTACCCCTCCACTGGCAGACCCTCTTGGCTGTCCTGGCTACAGGAGGTGTCTCTTCAGTCTCCATATCACCCATATTCCACATTTCTTTATCTAATTCCCTAACTCTGCAATAAAACACTGACCAAAAGCAAGTGGGGGAGGAAAGGGTTTTTTCAATCTTACATTTTCAGGTAACAGCCCATCACTGAGGGAAGCAAGAGCAGAAACCCGGAGATGGGAAGCAGGTGCCACAAGCTTGCTCCCACTTAGTGGATTGCTCAGCTTGTTTTCCTGCTCATCCCAGTACTAGTACTGCCTGCCCAATGACGGCTCTACCCACAGTGGGCTGACACCTCCAACACCAGTCACCTCCCAGACATGGGGGAAATTCCTTCACTTGATGTTCCCTCTTGGCTGGTGACTAGTTTGTGTTAAGCTGACAAAATTAATATCCAGTATTATAAACACTTATCCAATATAGGAAGAGTTTGAGGCACCACTGATTTCCTGAACTCACAGGGATTGGTTTATCTAGGTGATTTCTTATTTATTAATTGACTGAGGACAGACCTATATCTAGATTTCAGTAAAATTCCCATCATTGTGATAATCTGTTGGAAAAAAAATGATGAGGACACTCTTGTGCTTTCTTTAAACACACCTTCACAGACAGCATTATTTTTATACTAGTCAAGAAAGAGACAATGGAATCTGAGATAAGGTGAGAAATGGCCCAATTTTATGAATTCAAAGACACTTGTCACTTCAGATTGTCAAGAATAAATATGGTTTTCAGAATATTTTTTGAAAATCATTTTGAGTCGATATTACTGTTCCTTTGACAGATTGGGGATGAGAAATAACCCATAGCAAATGCCTGAAGATGTTGTTACAGATTGCTGTTCAAGTACTACCTGCAAAGTAGCACAGCATCCTCCTTTCAACATAAGGTCTTTGAATATTTACTATTGCTATAAGGTAAAGCAGATAGTATTTCCTTGGTACAGAGAATCCAGATTCAAAGAAGTATTTGGTAGGAACAAGATGAAACACTGAACAAACTCTGCTCCTCAACACACACACTCTCTCTCTCTCTCTCTCTCTCTCTCTCTCTCTCTTTCTCTCTCTTTCTCTCTCTCTATGTATGTGTGTGTGTGTGTGTGTGTGTGTGTGTGTGTGTGTGTGTGTGTGAACACTGGTCACTTGCAAATCCCTAAAGTATCCTTAGGGCAGAGTTGACAGAACAGGAGAATGGAGTTGACTGTTAACACAATGCAGCCCTGGAGAGCCCAAGAAGGACTTGGCTCCTCCTCTTTTGCTTTTTGTTTCATTTCTATTTTTGACTCATTTTCAGCAAGAAAGCCTCATAGGTTCCTTATCCACGGCTTTCAACTCTCTGACTCAAAAGGAAAAAAAAAAATGCAGCGTAACTTTGTTAGTTTTAAGAACTGTCCTAGGAAATGTAGGCTGAGGGCCATGCCAAGCCCCACAAAGGGTGTAGACGGGCCTGACTATGACTATCTGGAAACTGATTCTAGACCCACTGTTTCTCTTCCTTCTTTCCTCCCTTTCTCCTCCTCTTCCTGCTCCCTTCCTCTCTCTCATCCTGCTTCCAGCTTTTGCTTCTAGTGTATTGTTTATTAAGAAGTAAAGTGAGTGAACAGCATTCTTCCGTCTGACGTTTCTTGGTCATTCTCAGGAAGTGCTCTGTCTTGCTGCACTGTGAAGCTGAGGAACCATTCAGAGGTGGTCATTTCTACTCCCTCGCTTGTTGCACACCTACTTAATGTGCAAACAAACATGCACCAAATCCTAAAGCATGATAATTTGTAACCAAAGGCGCAACATTAAAGTTTCTCTGTGATCTTTGCCCTTACTGTCATCCTGTGTCTTCTTTTTCTCTCCTGATATACAGGAGGGCTTCATCTAGAGTTTAGAGCATTCTTCTGGGAGTAATACAATAGTTAGGAAATTTTAGCAGCCAGGGAATACTAACTGTGGAAGAATGTTGGGAACAAGTGTCTCCACATTCAGACTACCCCGGTTAGACTTCTCATCCATCCTGTTGCAGGGCCAGAGACTTTTGGAGAGACTTTAACCACAATAGAAGACAGTCTTGCTCCGTGCATGTCTCTCAGCTCTCCAGAGCTTATATGTTCAGTACCTCCCAGCATACCTCAAGATCCTTCCTACACAGGCCTCTCTCTATTTTTCTATTTTTCTAAAGCTGGGGAAATGATATTTAAGCCTCAACCTTCTGGTTCATTAGGCACTCTTATACCTTGCATATGACCTTTAACCCATGCACTTTAATATATATCACTTCTGTTGATTCTAGAGAACTGTGTGAGGCTGGAGGAGAAGGTTCCCTTTCTTTTTATAACACCATGTTTTGGTGTCCAGGATAAGCAGAACTGTACAAGCCATCTCGACAGGCAGATGCATTTCCATATTAGTATATGACTAGTGTATTGAGAAGATCAAAACTCACCATTTCTTACTTCTGACCAGTGGAGCACACTCAGATGCTCATGGGGCAGAACCACACAGAAGTTGACCTCAAAGCTCTTACTCTTGAGAGGTCCATGGTTGCCACACAAGGTGCCTTATGACCTGTAGCCAGCGTGAGCCCTCTTCAGCTTTACTGCTAGGAAAGACCTGTGAGGTTTAGATTCTGTTATCTAAGAAAGTCAGATTGTTTTGTGCAGTCTGTTGCTGGAAACCTGGCTACAGATCTAGAGGATGTCATGACATGTCTTGAACCTTTGTCCCTGCAGATCCCAGAGCAGGTTGTCTTAGCTCTCACAGAAATGTCAGTGCTGTCTTGTGTATTAAGGCTTCTGAAATGCTGTCTTTCTTAATTGCATAAAATCCCACATTAAAAAACAACAACAAAACAAAACAAAAAAACAAAACCTTACAAGCAGATTTGAAAATGATGGAAAACCAGCACAAGAAATTCAAGGCACTCAACATAATTGTTATTCATAAAAGATCCTGTTTTTGATGACTTGACAGTTATTTTGGAAAAGAATTCATTGTTCTTTTTTCCCCTAGTTATAACACATCAAGAACTAAATGTTAATTTTATAGCACAATAAAAGAAGGCACTGTCTGAATTAGTTATTAATATTAATATTTTTAAATTAAAAAGTGAGCACCAAGTCTTGATATTTGGTTCAATATTTATTATTACATAACTTTTCCATAGAAGAATTTGATGATTATGCTCTCTTATATTTTGAAATAAGTAACATGCCAAATTATATAATCCTGCACCAGTGCCACTGACAATCATTATCTGTAACACATGGATTAGAAACATATACCACATAGTAAAGGGTGTGCTCTCGTGTTACATACCCTAAAGTGGGTACTGTAGAATTCCTAGGGAGATTTCCGTTCTCATTTTGGTGACTGGAAACGACAGCTCTGTCTTTTTGGTTCATTTGCTTGCTTGTTTGTTTGTTTGAGATGGGGTTCTCTCTTTATATACTGGGCATTCTGAAACTTGCTCTGTAAATCAGGCTGGCTTTGAAATCACAAAGATCCATGAGCCTCTGCCATCAGACTGCTGGGATTAATACCTTGTGTCACCACATCTAGCCAGCATTGCTTCATAGAAAGCACAGAATAGGAGCCAATAATAGTATCATGAGGCAGGAGCAACAGCTTGGGAATGACCTTGAAATTAAGAAAAGACATGACTTTTAAGACACTGGTAAGGCCCCAAAAGATTCTGCTAAAATTTAACACTATCTTGATGTGGGTGGTTCTGTCTTGAAACTAATTCAATTTAAAAAAAAAAAATCAGAAAATTAATTGAATTTGGTGGCTTCAACTCATAATTCTAGCACATGGGAGATTGAGGCAGGGAGATTGCTGGGTTCGGGCCACATAGATGTGGCTACCCTGGGCCTTGGAGTAAGAACATGTTTAAAAAATGGATAAATAATAAAAAATAATTGAAATACCATTTAGTTCCATGCATTGCTGAGCCAACCTAAGCTTTTTATGTGAGGAAAGCTTCCTTCTTTAGAGAAGTCACAGGGTCTAGACTCGCTGAAACTGCACTTTCTTTCTTTTCATTTTGGTTGTAAGATTGGTGTTAAGGGGTTCTTTGAAAAAAGACTTCCTTTCTCATGGCCTGTCCTTATAGTTCATAACTCCTTTAATTCTTACTGTAAATTTCCAACTTTGTCAGCTCTCTCTGGACACTTACTTCTAACGTTGACTTTCACCGTCCAAATTTTTGTGCTCATTTCTGTTCTGTCTATTGTTTAGCAACTGGGGTCATTAATTCACTAATAGCATTGGAGAGGCGCTAAAGTTTTTCAGAACTGCAGATTGACCTAATTAATGTCTTTCTGAATTGTGCTAATTCTCCCATTAACCACTCTGGGGCCTCTCAAAGCACCCCAGTCTCAGCTGACATCTAGCCAGAAGTGCTGTGTGCTCAGAGCAGGTTGTGATTGCTTTGATTATGTGGAAAGTAGCTGGGTTTTTAAAAACGTTTACCAAAGTGTTTTCCTTCCTGTCGTGTACTGTTTGGATTAATCATTGATAACTCTTGCGTGTTATTTTGCTAGTTGCTGCTTGTTGTGCTCTGTCTGGCTTTCCTGAGCTCACCAAGGTCCACACTACCACCACCCAACAGCTGCGATCGGTTAGTGTGAACAGTGGAGGGGACTGACAATGGACCCAGATCAGAAATGTTCTCTTCACCACATCAGTGAAGGATAATTGTTCAACTATCAGGAAACATCAGTCTTGTCCAGAATCATCATATAATCTTGGCTGTTGATTTCTTAGGACTATGGATAGTAAACTATGTAATTATACACTGCATAATTAATAAATGCATAATAAAAATACACCTCCACAGCGTATCCCCATACAGTCAGAGTTCTATATGGGTCCTGCTGAAGATGCCTTGACTGTGGAATTATTAAAGATATAGACGGTAAGAGTCAGGCAAGCAGTTGTCTTGGCTGAATGATCAGTTAAAGCTTATTTCTGACTGAGCAGCTTCTATGTTAACAAGATCAGTTGTCGCCCTTATCTGTGGAGGCAATGGTACAGGAGGTGGCTCATAGAAATAACATCAAAGCTCAGGGCTTATATCGTTTATGTGTATGAGTGTTTTTGCCTGTTTGTATGTTTGTAAATCATGTGCAAACTTGGTGCTTGTGAAAGTCAGAAGAGGGTGTCTGATACCATGACACTGGAGTTAGAGCTGGCTGTGAGCTGCCAAGAGGGTTCTGGAATTGAACTCCAGAGCCTCTGGAGGAGCAGCCAGTGCTTTTAACTGCTGAGCCATTTTTTCAGCACCCAAATTTATATTTTACGATACACACCTATGAGATTTTTAACATGGAAGTGTTTATCATAAAGGACTGATAATGACTAAGAATATAATAATAGACCAATCACAGTAATACTGTCGTAAAGATTGTATGGATGTGGTCTCATTTTATCTATTGGAATATACTACTTATAGTACATCATCATTGTTGTGGGCCAACAGATACATGATAAGATAAAATGAGAGAAGATGTCAGGATGGTGGTATAGCATCAGGTTACCTGAACATAAGCATTGTGATGTATCAGTAGTTGATATAATTTCAGTGGCTACTGAACGTCTAATGGCCATGGTCATATACCACATGGAAACACTGGACAAAAGGAATGGTTTCTATGGAATGGAAGGAGATGGCATGAGGTTTTATCACACAATTAAAACTGGCATGCAATATTAATTTATGTTTTCTTTATTTGAGGAGAATTTCTTTAATATTTTTAGATCATAGTTCACCATGAGTAACAGAAACTGCAGTGCAAAGTGTGAATGAGGAGACCTAGTGTATAGGTACAATTGTGTACCATGCTTACTTGATGGTGTAGTATTGCACTTACACATAACATGTAAGTTCGTTTTCATCTGTAAGATGTATACTCTTGTGTGGGGAGTCAATTTTGCATTGATGGCTAAGGACTAAAATCTGAGGAAAAAACCCTAGCTTAGGAAGATTTCATACGGATATCTGGTGCTTTACTTGATCCTAGCTTTGGTGATCCTCAGTAGCTCCTATTTCTTTATCCCGTGCTCTCTGTGTTTTTCAGGCACTGTCCGAACCATGCACTTCTGATGCTTTGTTGTTGTCTGAGACCTTACAGACCCCAAGCACTCCCTCTCGATTGCCTTTTGAATTTCACAGAAATAGACTCTCACAGTTATGCTCTGTGTGTCCAGTTCTTTTGCCCAACATGATGTTTGTGATATTACCCACGTCATAGTATGTAAGTGTAGTTTGTTGTAAAATTTTCAATTGTGTGAATATAATGCAATATTTTTAAATTCATTCTATTTTTTTTTTAAGATTAAAAAAAAAACTACTTTATTTATGTTTATGTGTATGTGAACGTGTAGCTGTATACCACGTGCATGGATACCTGAGGAAGCCAGAAGAGAGTGTCAGATCCTTGAGAGCTGGGTTCATCTGATATGAGTGTTGGAAACTAAACTCAGGTTCTCCAGCAGGAACAGCGTTTAAGTTCTTTCAGTTTAGGACTAGTATGATTAGTGCCATTACAAACTGTTTATGAACAGCTTGTAAATAACGTTGGTACATATGTCCCAATTATTTGGGCACATCACAATGGTGAAACTATTAAATCCAAAGGTGTCCTCAACTTTGGTTTATATGAGCAGAGCATCAAGTCATGGCCACTTCACATTACTGATTCATATTGCCAGCCTTTCTCTTTGTTTATTTCTAGTGGGTAGTGGGATTTAAGTGGAAGTGAATTTGCGTGTTCTTGGGAGTTTTTGAGGGTGGGAACTCTTCTCCTTTTTGAAGTATGTCGATTCTCTTCTTGGTTTTATCATTGTATAGCCTTTCTATAAAGTCTGGGTGGAGTTGGCTGTTCACAGTGTATCTTAATAATTGCAGTATCATGACTGTGTCACTTGGCAGGTGATGACAGTGCTGGAATTAATTGCAATCCTCCAATGCCAGGCAGGCTCGAGCTGACTCAGCGTTACTGCTTCTTTCACAAATTATTACTAGGCATAAGTTTATTCCCTTGAGGTTTTGTTATTTTTATTTTTTATTGGGGAGGGGGTCAAGGTCCACATGTATAGACTTCAAAGAGACTGAAAGGTACTCCTATAGATTCACTGTTTGGAAAAAAAAAAAAAGAAAAAAGAAGGGAAACTGGATTCAGTAACCTCAGAATATCAAGTCCTTAAAGTTCCACGTCCTTCTACCCCACCCCCATCTTGTACCTCTTTATTTTTTGCTCAGAAATTATCATAATGGTTTTAGATATATTACCTGGTCATTTTAAAAGTTGAAAGAGGAGTTTCTTTTCACACATTGACAAACGTTTGTTTTGCTTTTGTGTTTCAAATCCGTGCTAAAAATAACTGTGATGGAATTATTTACAGCTGGAGCTGTTACTCACTGGTGACATCCACACTGAACTATTGTGCAGACTGTGATGTACTCACTCAATGGGGACGGAATGCTGCACAATGTAATTCCAACTACAACATGGAGTCTCTATGGGACATCATTGGCTACTGATATCACTCCATAGGCCTTGCCTTAGACATTATCTGTCTATAATTATGTTCATTGACATTCTAGCTGACATATACAGATGTATCTTATCTATGGCATTACAGATTGATACTTGATATAGCAGTATATGTGTTACTTAGAGCAACTTCTTCCTGATCATGCCATGTACAGATATTTGGTGTAAAGTAAGGGGTAGGCACCCATCTTAACCTGTCGAGAGTAGACCTGGGAATACAGCCCGGTCTAATGTTTATAATGCATTATCTCCATAAAGAATATAGTGAAGAAACCAAAGCTGTGGACAGTTTGAAAGCTCGGGTGGTCTTGCTCAGGGTTTTGCATGTCTCATTCTTTTTTTTTTCCTTTTTTCTTTTCTGTCTATTTTTTTAAAAAATATATTTATTGATGTATTTATTTGGCAGGATTTGAGGGAAGCCTGTATATATGACAATTCACATATGGAGGTCAGAGGATAACTTGGGTCTGCTCTCTTCTTCCACCATGAGGTCTCCACAGAGAGGACTCAGGTCTTTATGCTCGGTGGCAAGAGCTTTTTTCCTACACTTATGATTCTTGAACACTCTTCTACAGATTCATTCCACACTTTGATGTCTCACACATTCTGTTTGTGTACACACATGTATCTTTCTGGAGAGAGGAGACGGTCTGCCGTTTCCCTAAGATTCTCCTGGCGGGTGGTGTCTGTAGATTCCCATCGTTCCATTTATCTGGGCAGATGAAACTACGTTAAGTCCCACGTCTGGCAACACCGAAGCCAGCATTGCTGTCCTGACTCTCTGACAAGTGCTTCAGGCAGAATTAGAAATCACAAAGTTATGGCAGGAAATTGGATAGCAAGCTACCTACTGTATCTATTAATGGGATTAAACTTCTTTTTTTTCCCATCAAAACTCACTTTCAGTTATAATAAGATGAATCCATGAAAATACAAGATTCAAAATACAAAAAATTGCTTTTTTTTTCCCACAGCATCCATCCATTTTACAACTTGAAGGAAGTCTATAATTAGAGTTAGCGGTAGTTCTGATTAACAAATTCGATCTGCTCTCTTACTGAGCTCAGATTCCTTCTGACTTCTAGGATGTGTTGTATTAACCTGGAAGGGCTGTTACAGTTCACCTCCTGTTACTTGAATCAGTTGCCTGCTGGCCTGGTACTCTGCTCTGTGTGGGAGAACCTTCCTGGGTCTGCACGATAATGGGCCTTTTAAATCCTAAACAGTAAACACTCACTGTATCACTCCACCCTGCACAGAAATGCTGTGTAACCTCAAATCAGCCACAAATAAGACTTGGAAATCAATTCATTGTGCACAGGCTTCCTGCCTGGTTCATGTTTTACAGCAAATAATTTTAGTAAAATATCTGCAGAGCATGTGTGTTTTGAATATGCACAAGTTGAGATATTGTGTATAATCTGGTCTTCAACCTTTTGGTTTGATTTTTGGTTTTGAAAACCATTTTCCATTGATAACTAGCACTAGAAAGGCTGTATGAATGAGTTTCAGGAGAGAGAGAGAGAGAGAGAGAGAGAGAGAGAGAGAGAGAGAGAGAGAGAATACACATACTGTGCTAGCTAGTTTTATGTCAACTTGACATAAGCTAGACTCATTTGAGAAGCAGGAACCTCAACTGAGAAAAATGTCTCACCAGATTGGCTTGTGGGCAAACGTGTGGTGCTTTTTTTTTTTTTTTTTTTTTTTTTTTGATTGATGATTGATGTGGGCATGTGGTACCACTCATAGGCTGGCAGTCCTGTATGCTACAAGAATGTAGGCAGAGCAAACCCTGAGGAGCAAGACAGTAAGCAATGTTCCCCATAGCCCCTGTTTCAGTTTCTGCCTTCCAGTTCCAGCCTTGCCTCCCAGTTCTGACTTCTGTAAGTTGGAGTGTAACCCGAGAGCTATAAGATGAAATAACCCTTTTATCTCCATGTTGCTTTTTCGTCAAAGTGGTTTTTTTTATCACAGCAACAGAAACTCTAAGACACACACCTCTGGTGATTTTCTTTAAAATCTTGTGAAGGGGGCACTTTTCAGCATAAAATATTCTCTGGTTACTTTAAAAATTGTTTTCATGGAAAGCCAATTTCTTATTTGTGCTTGTCATATTCCTAAACAATAAACATCCACTGTACCACTCCACCCGGTGCAGAAATGTTCTCCATTATTTTACTGTGCTCTGGTGCTCTCTGGGAGCTTCCAATTTCTTAAAATTCATGAGAACTCGAGGCCAGGAGGGGCAAGTCTCAAGTGTTTTCAGTTACAGGTCCACTCAGAGGCAAAGAGCCTATTCTCAACTATTTCTGTTGGAGTCACCCTTTCCCCTTTCCACCACCCCAAAAGTACTGCAATTAGGGGCAAACTGATGCTGCTTTGGGGAAATTTCAAGGAGTTGATGTGTGTTTTTTATTAACATAAGAAAATTAGTAACTTATGCCAGAATCTGAAGCATTAGCTCTGTGAAACTATGATATAAGCCATAATATTCAGGAGAGCAACCGTAGACAACATGGGGGTCCTTGTGGACCATCTTAAGACAAGTGTCTTGATCAAAGCAAGGATGTGTGGGGCAGCAATGGATCAGCCAACTCTTTAATAATATCCACCCATTCTCCCCTTCTCTTTAGCTCTCCTTTCTGCACACATTAGCTTTGAGGCAAGCCTTTTCTCTAGTTTTAATCACACCTTCTAATCACATATAGGGTTCTTTCTAAGCTTATTGTGTGCCTTTTATTTTATATTTCAAGAGCTCATCTCATAAGAAAAGTGGGGGTAGGAAAGAAAGCATGTTCCAAGGCTATTGTAAGGCATGGATTCTATTTGAAAACCACTGCAGTGTGCTGGAGACAGAGGCATGATACAACGAGCTTTCTTATTGCCGTTATGATTAGCCATAACGAGAGGGTCACACTGCAAGCTTATCACTATTCTATGCTGGAAAACTGCCCAAGAGTAAAATGCAAATACAAACAAAGAGTTTTAATGAGTCAATGGTAATAAAATACCCAGGCAACAGAAAGTTGGTAGCTACGCTCTGGCTCCTTCCCAATGGGAGGCTTGACTCGGACTCCTTTAGGGCAATGCTGAATTTTCAAATATGGAACTTAAAATATTAAAGATTAGTCCAAAACCCAGCATTTCTTTAGAAATAAATCTGTATTGTTCTCATTCATATGAAAGCTAACGGTGAATTAACTGCAAGGCACAAAGAGCAGAGACAATGTCCTTACAATCTTGCTTTTCTTTGAGGGTTTGTATAAATATTTTGACCATTTTAACTGATAATACAGAGTTGGTTTTTAAAATAACTGATAATGTAGAGTTTTTTTTTTAAGGAGGCCTTTGGGGGCCATTAAAACTAAAATTTCGTCTTCTCCCTACCTTATAATTTTGCTCCAACTGACGTTTCGACTGTTAGCACAAGCTCAAGTATAAATTATAGCGGTATAAGTATTATTTTAGATAGGAATGCACTTCAGCCATCTCTTTGCAGCATAGCAAAATCCCTTTTGGTCTTTTCTTGAACATACATACTTCTGATTATATAGAAATATCGTAAGTTGACTGAGTGTGGTAGTGCATGCTTTTATGCCCAGCATTGGGGAGACAGAAACAGATAGATCTTTGTAAGTTCAAGGCCAACCAGTCTCAAAAGTCAAATAAAAAAAAAAAGGGTCAATGTATCCTCCATAATAAAGGACTTAGGCTAAGCTAACGTGATGAGTTCTTTTTGATTTTTGGAGAATCAGTTGTAATTTTAGACTTTAGCAAAGTGGAGAGTGACACATATTTACTCTCTTTGAATTGTTTCTCTAAGATACGTGGCTGTTAGAAAGGATTCTGCAATGGATTCACTCACAGATGGGAAAATTCTGTGTGGCTGGGGCATTCTTGTTATTACTTAGCCTGAGGTGTTTGAGAGCTGCCTCGAACAGTAGTGGGGGACTCTACCAGGACCTTTTCTGTGGGGTTTCACAGTGTGTCTTCTCTTTAGGTACTTACGTTCCACAAAAGGGGGTGGGGGCATCAGGGAAGCCAGCGTCTAAACTATTTTGCTTATGTGATATTTCCGCTTCAGCTTTTGAAAAAGCAAGTTGCTTCTAGAATTGTTCTTGCTTTACTGGGTACCTGTCCTGGAGCTCTGAGATCTTACCTGATTGCTCCCACCTCTACCGCTCCAAATCCGCCCCTCCCCACCCCCAACCCCAGTGAATGTGGTGAAGATTCACTACACTAATCTTTGTGTTTACAGAGCCTCTTTTTCTCCCCCCAAATAGCTCCCAAAATGTGAAGTCTGTAAATAGTCACCATCCTAGAAGGCTCAGCTCATTTCTCTGCCACCTATGGGTAATACAAACGTGACTAAGGAGGATTTTCCTTCTTGTATCAAAACCAAAAATATCATTTCAACTTGGTAACTTCAGGCTGGCAGTCCTTTAGTGGCGTCTAGTGCACACTAAGTTGCTTTGGAGGGTACGGACACTGTGGCACCCGCAATTCATGAGAAGGTCTCAAACCATTGTCAAAAGCGCAGCACATTTAAGCTCCCTGCAACGATTTGATAGCATTGTATTGGGTCCATGGATGTTCCAGAATTTGAGATTTCTTTTTCTGGAATTCCTAACCCCTGGAGACATTGTGCTGAGGATCTGCTATAAATTGGGGTATTTGAGTGTGTTGACGAATGGCTTTTGTTTTAAAGAGACGCCTTTTAAAGCTCCAGAGAACTCAAACCAACTGGATTTCAGTATGTGCTGATCTGACCCCACCCCACTGCTTAAACAGTTGTGATGAAAATCTAATTCTCAGTTCATTTAAACAACAACAAAAAAAAATTCCTTTTGTGCTATGCCCTTTCAGCCTTATGACGGAAACTTCAAAAGTGTTCAAGGAATAGCTCACCTGTTTAAAAGGGACGCTTGAGGAATTTCTAGTACAAAGGAAAGCAACAAACCTGCAGATCTTTGTAGTACTGAGAGAAACAAGGACCAGCAAAGGAAACCCCACTCAGATTATTTCTGAATCTTTTCGGTTGGCTTAGGCAGAGGCAAAAGTTTGCTGTCAGGGCACATCTACCCCACCCATTAGAGCACAGCTGATACCTTTCGGCTTCCCTCACCTCCTCTCCTGAGTCAGGTTTCCCCATGGTCTTTTTCTTCTCCAAGAGGCTCTCGTTCTGCATCCCTGAAAGTTGTAACGTTTGCACACACAGAGCACATGTGGAGAGTCACACATTTCCTAAAATGTTGACAGGTGTCTGCAGTCCTCCTCTTTGGAGATAGCTTCCTGTTGAAGTTAAAACCACAATATTGAGATTGATAAAGATTGAAAGATATGGGAGAGAGAGACTGAGCTGTGTTCATGTAACAGCTGCAACCATTCCCAAATGTTTTTCTGCATAATCATGCAAGAAATTCATCATGCATTTCCTATTAAATATTCATGCAACTTGCTCCATAGGAGGGCTGTGGTATTTATTAATTCCCTGGTGTCAGGAGGTTTTGGTACATCTACTGCCAGCAATAAATGTGTCATGCCTAGCAAATTCAATTCTTGGCAGAAAATATTAGAATATAATACTTGCTTACAGGATATTGCAATCTTTAATTATGCCTAAATGATTTTCAAGAGTATCTTAAAATAAGCAGTGGATTCCTTTCGCTCTGGGATGAAAGGAAAGGTCAGAGGGGTGGGAGCTGATGGATACAGAGAAGAGCTTCACTAAATCGCTCCATCTTTGCGAGGCTGAGCCATTTCTACCACATGCTAATGATTACTATAAAAAGTAGTCAGCTCTCAGGATTGTTATCCCGGCAAGTCCCCTGCTCTCCCATGCAATGGAAAATTCCTTATCCTAAGACATTATGAACGTAAAGGATGAAAGAGGAAAGTAATTACTAAAAATTGTCCCCAGCATTAGTACGTTATAATTATGTTCTAAGCTGCCAAAATGAATTTTGGTTTAGTCCATTTGAGCTGCTATAATAAAACATTATAAACCAGAGAGCTTATAAACAAAAAATTTCTCACAGCTCTGAAAGCGAGGCAGTTTAGTGAGGACCTGATTTCTGATTCATAAATGAAACCTGTTGACTTTGTCCTGATGTGGGGTCTCATATGTGACTTTCATAAAGACACACACCCCAATCATGAGGACTCTGTTTTCATGACCCAAGTACCTCCCAAGTCCCAAAGACCCTACTTCCTGATAGCACCACCATGGGGATACACTCTCATTATGTAGATTTTGGGAGACTGTAAGCATCCAGACAGTAGTAGGTCTGGCAACTTGCCTTTATGAATGCTTTAGCATGGTGAATGCAGGTTAAGGTGACATGTTTTCCAGCCATACATTTATATGAATCATTCTTTATGACTTTAACAAAATGTGGAATTAAAGAAAATACAGTGAAATTAGGAGACATAGGCACCATTCTTAAAAATTCTAAAAATTTAGTTGGCGGAGAAAGACATTTATTTATATATACGCTTATATATGTTATTTATATATTCATATATTATTAATTATATAGTCCTATGTCATATTTATATTATTTTATTAGTGTTTATATACAATACTATAAATACATTTTGTAAAATAGGTAAATTATGTATATTTTATACTTATATCTAATATATAAATATATTTATATAAAGTATATTGTTTATGTTATTTATATATAATATAAATAGCATAATATATATCTAATATATATTATTTATATATAGGTATATGAATAACATAAATTATTTATGATTATATGTATTAAATATATATTTATATAAGAACAAAGCCCTTATGATTGTATGTGCCTTTATGAAAGACACATATGAGGCCCCATATCAAGACAAAGTGAAAAGGCTTCATTTATAAACGAGAAAGCAGGTCCACTTATTGCATCATCAGTTAGTTTGCAACAAACACAAACTAGATAATGTAGAACTGTCTATATTCATATGTGACTCATGTTTATCTTTATAAAATACTTGAAAATTTTGTTTCTCACTACAACACTGTCAAATAAAAGAAGATAATATTCACCTTAATTTTTAAGTGGGGAAGGTTGGACGGTGGTTTGCCCTCCACCGCATGCTAATGAACAGCTTGGTTATATCTAGATGTTCTGATTCTTGAATAACTGAGGCAGAAAATAACTCAAAGATGTCCCTGCCAAAAGATGAATCCTCCTGCAACTCCTTTTATGTTCCATAGCAAGGGTCCCCCAACTCATTTTATGAAGCAATACAGATGTTCACTTCTTTTTCTATTACAGTAGTTTACGGCAGTCTAGTCCATAGCCAGAAATAGAAAAGCTGGATGAGCCAACCAAAACAAACAGTTTAAGACAAGGGAGAGGTGCAGAAACAATTAAGAGAGATAAAGGGGAAAATATTTGACAGGGAAGAAGATAGATATATTGGTCAAAGATAGAGATTTCAACATGCATAACATGATAACATGCATCTGTTTTGTTTGGCTTGTACATTTTTTTCTTGGAATATTATTAATTCTGGGCCTGAGAAAATAGTCAAGGAACCTGGAATTTGGCCCCTGAAATGAGAGTTGCTACTAGGGAGCAGAAAATCCAGGCAAAGAGCTTTCTAGTGATGGGGAGATGGTAGGGTGGCGAGGTACAGGTAGCAGGTAGAAAAGGCTGAGTGATATACAGCCAAACACACATAAAAATCTAAGCTAAGCAGAAAGTCTACAGTATCCAGAGAGGATGCTGAGCAGTCTCATCATGCTGAAACATTGCTATGAACCTTGAGTCACTTCCACCTGATCAGTTGCCCCATCTCTGTCTGAGATATTGTATATGCGCTTGTAGGTATGTGCACATGTGTGCCCGCATGTGGGTGTGTGTGTGTTGAATTCTTTCTGGATGGATTTACTGCAATGTAAAGTAACTGCAGCATGTGAGCGTGCACATGTGAACTTACATAGGCATCTCTACATACTCTAGTGTTCTATTTCAAAATCACTGGCTATGCTAAAATCTAGGATGATATGATCAAAATTAGGAAGAAAAGGTAGGCAAAAGAAATGCATTTCCAGAAGATGCAGATGTTGATATTAACATAGAAGGATCTTTGGCAGGTACCCATGACCCTAACTACTTAGGAAGCTGAAGGAGGAGGGTCATTCTGAGCCCAGAAGTTCCAGACTAGCCTGGGTGATATAAGAAGACTTTGTCTCAAAAAAAGTAAAAGGAAAAAAAAAATAAGGCAAGTTGAAATCTTTCCCAAAAGATTTAGAACTCACTAATAGAAGAATTAGATGAAAAATTTGGGACTGGAAACCAATTAATTAAGAATTCAATAGATTGGTTTCAAGGAAAAATAGGCTATAGGTTAGAAAGAGAATAAAGTCATGAAAATATAAGCATACATAGAAAACAGCAAAAAGGTAATTCAACTCAACTACAAAAAAAGGGGGGGGGTACATGCAACAGTTGAGGATTAGTAAAATTGCCTCTGAGCTGACAAGCCTACAGATTTAAGTTAGATCCCAAACCCAAACAGCTGAATAACAGAAAAAACAAGTGAACAAAACATGTGTTTGCCCCGGCCCGCGTGGATTCAACTAGACCTTAGGGAAGGGGGCGAAAGAATGAAAGGACAAGAGACACAAAGAATGAGAGCAAGTCTGGGGTTCTGATCAAGCTCTGAAACTTTAATCTTGGGGGCAGGTTGTAAAGACACAGCAAACCGGGAAGTTTGGGCGAGGGTCATTGCTTAGGGCTAACCTACTATTGACTCATTGTCTAAGACCAGTCCACTGACATATCCTTATTGCCCTAGACCATCCCATTGTTGTAACCGGCTCCAAGGAAATGCCAGATGTTCTTTAAGTTCCCGGGACCTGAGACTTGTGAATGTCCTTTCTTAACCTTGTACTGACTAGTCTTTCTAGAACAGCAGGTAATTTCCTGAGTTTGGCTCCCGGCATGTGTTATACAGCTTTCTAATACTGTTATAAAATTCCCAAGGAAAACAAAGGAGGAACAGGTCATTGAACACACAACTTCAGATGTTTCAGTGTGTAGTCATGGGGGCCCATTGCTCCTGAGCCTGTGATGAGGAGTAGCAAGACAAAACATTTAAAGCTAGAAGCAGAGAGAGAGAACATGACGTAGACAGGGTCCAAGGGGACTTTTCAATAACATATCATCCTTCAGTTAGGTCCTGACTCCCAAAGCCTCCATCATTGCCCAATAGTCCATTCAAGTGTGAATCTATCAATAATCCGATCACTTCCCAAAGGCCTACTTTTGAACAGTGCTGTTTAGGGCACTAAGCCTTCACTATGTGAAACTTGGGGGGGGGGCATTTTATATCTAATTAAGACTCCATAAAAAGTGCTGTAGCCAAGTGTGATTGTAATCCTAGTACCTGGGAAGCTGAGACAGGAGTACTATAAGTTCAAGATCAGCCTCTGATATATAATGAGTTCAGAACCAGCCTTGGCTATGTAGAGAGGCCCTATCTTGAAAAACAAGCAGCAATCAAATATCCAAACAACAATAACCAAAGAAAAGTTGTTGAGGAACAAATAAAATGAGACAAAAATTTGTATAGATCCATTTTCTTGAAAGAAACCACGGAGAAGTAATTGTACCTTACTTTTCACAGAGCTGGAAGTTAGGAACTACAGAATGACATCAGTCTTTAAAAGGATAGAGAAATCAAAATACTAATAAACTTAGAATTTTATGCTTAGCAAAAGTAGTCTCTAAGAATAATCTGAAAGATATTATATATGAACAGACAGCATTTTTAGTAGCATGCTTTTCACTAAACAATTCAAAACTAAAAGAAAACCGAATTAAAATAGTAAATATAGTACTTCATTTATAAGAATTCGTTCAGGTAGACAGAAACACATGAGCAAATGCACCATATCAGAAGAGGCAACTGTGTGAATAAAGATGTAACAAATCTTGCTTGTATAAACCATCAGCATTTCTATCTATTGGGTCTGCAGTGATATATAAATTAAATGCACGGAATACCACTTCCCCTCTGCCCCCTCTGCCTGGTCTTTCTGCTGGGGAAGACTCCCAGATGGTCTGCTCCTGTGAAGACACCATATCCTGACCCATCCTAGAGGAGTCACTGCACTCAGAGCAGTTGGTAAGAAATCCCCCCTCCCCCAACAACCTGAAGTCCCAGAGCTGCAGCTGGGAGCCTAGAACACTCAGGACCCATCATTCACCAAAACCCTGCCCTCCCAAATACCACCCCCCCTTCTACCTCTTCTGCCTGATCCTTTCTGCAGTGATATAGAAATTAAATGCATGGAATACCATTCCCCACTGCCTCCTCTGCCTGGTCTTTCTGCTGGGGAGATTCCTAGCTGCTCTGCTCCAGTGAGGACACCATATCCTGACCCATTGGCATGGGTTCCTTGCGGTCTGAGCCAGTCTCCTGAGCAGAACTTGGGCACTCTAACAACCAACCCCACAACACCCAGAGGAAGCTGGATACCCAGGAACTCTAATACACCAGGAACATAGAGGAAGCTGGACTCCCAGAAGCTCTTACACCCAGGATCTCAGGATCACAGGATCACAGAGACAGCTGGACTCTGAGGAGTTCTGACACAACCAAGATAGCATTAAGAGACAGGCTCTAGTCAGAGACAGTGAGTGCAGGTAGCACTAAAGATAACCAGTTGGCGAAAGGCAAGCGCAAGAACATAAGCAACAGAAACCAAGGTTATTTGACATCATCAGAAGCCAGTTCTCCCAACATAGAAAGTCCTGGATACCCCCATCACACTGGAAAAGCAAGATTCAGATTTAAAATCACTTCTCAGGATGATGATAGAGGACTTTAAGAAGGATATAAATAACTCCCTTAAAGAAATACAGGAGAACACAGGTAAACAGGTAGAAGCCCTTAAAGAGGAAACAAAAATATCCTTTAAAGAATTGTAAGAAAACACAACCAAACAGGTGAAGGAATTGAATAAAACCATCCAGAATCTAAACATGGAAGTAGAAACAATAAAGAAATCACAAAGGGAGACTACCCTGGAGATAGAAAACATAGGAAAGAGATCAGGAGTCATAGATGATAGCATCACCAACAGAATATAAGAGATAGAAGAGAGAATCTCAGGTATAGAAGATACCAGACAAAACATTGATACAACTGTCAAAGAAAATGCAAAATTCAAAAAGCTCCTAACCCAAAACATCCAGGAAACCCAGGACAAAATGAGAAGAAGAAACCTAAGGATAATGGGTATAGAAGAGTGAAGATTCCCAACTTAAAGGGCCAGTAAGTATCTTCAACAAAATTATAGAAGAAAACCTTCCTAACCTAAAGAAAGAGGTGCCCATGAACATATAATAAGCTTGCAAAACTCCAAATAGTCTAGACCAGAAAAGAAATTCCTCCAATAACATAATAAATAAAACACTAAATGAACAAAACAAAGAATATTAAAAGCAGTAAGGAAAAAATGTCAAGCAACATATAAAGGCAGACCTATAAGAATTACACCAGACTTCTCACCAGAGACTATAAAAGCCAGAAGATGCTGGACAGATGTCATATAGACCCTAAGAGAGCACAAATGCCAGCCCAAGCTACTATACCCAGCAAAACTCTGAATTACCATAGATGAAGAAACCAAGATATTCCAGGACAAAACCAAATTTACACAATATCCACAAATCCAGCCCTACAAAAGATAATAGATGGAAAACTCCAATACAAGAAGGGAAACTACACCCTAGAAAAGGCAAGAAAGTAATCATCTTCTAACAAACCCAAAAGAAGTTATCTACACAAACATAACTCCACCTCTAATAACAAAAATAACAGGAATCAACAATCACTTTTCCTTAATATCTCTTAACATCAATGGACTAACTTCCCAAATAAAAAGATAGACTAACAGACTGGATAAATAAACAGGACCCAGCATTTTGCTGCATACAGGAAACCTACCTCAGTGACAAAGACAGACACTACCTCAGAGTAAAGGGCTGGAAAACAATTTTTCTAGCAAATGGTCCCAAGAAACAAGTTGGGGTAGCCATTCTAATATTGAATAAAATTTACTTTCAACTAAAAGTTATCAAAAAAGATAGGGAAGGACATTTCATACTCATCAAAGGAAAAATCTACCAAGATGAACTCTCAATTCTAAATATTTATGCTCCAAATGCAAGGGCACCCACATTCATAAAAGAAACTTTACTGAAGTTCAAAGTACACATTGTACCTCACACAATAATAGTGGGAGACTTCAACACTCCACTCTCAACAATGGACAGATCATGGAAACAGAAAATAAGCAAAGACACAGTGAAGCTATGAGAAGTTATGAACCAATGGATTTAACAGATAGCTATAGAACATTTCATCCTAAAACAAAAGAATACACCTTCTTCTCATCATCTCATGGTACCTTCTCCAAAATATACAATATAATTGGTCACAAAAGAGGCCTCGACAGATACAAGAAGACTGAAATAACCCCATGCATCCTATCAGATCACCACAAACTAACGCTGATCTTCAATAACAATAAAAATAATAGAAAGCCAACATACATGTGGAAACTGGATAACACTCTACTCAATGATAACTTGATCAAGAAAGAAATAAAGAAAGACTTTTTAGAGTTTAATGAAAATGAAGGCACATCATACCAAAACTTATGGGACACAATGAAAGCACTGCTAAGAGGAAAACTCATAACTCCAAGTGCCTACAAAAAGAAACTAGAGAGAGCATACAACAGCAGTTTTATAGCACACCTGGAAGCTCTAGCACAAAAAAAGCAAATATACCCAAAAGGAGTAGAAGGCAGGGAATAATCAAAGTCAGGGCTTAAATCAACCAAGTAGAAACAAAAAGAACTATACAAAGAATCAACAAAACAAGGAGCTGGTTCTTTGACAAAGTCAACAAGATAGATAAACCTTTAGCCAGAATAACCAGAGGACACAGAGACAGCATCGAAATTAATAAAATCAGAACTGAAAGAGGAAGACATAACAGAAACTGACAAAACTCAAAAAATCATCAGATCCTACTACAAAAGCCTATACTCAACAAAACTGAAAAATCTGGATGAAATGGACAATTTTCTAGACAAATACCAGGTATGAAAGTTAAATAGGATGAGATAAACCATCTAAACAGTCACATAATCCCTAACAACAAAACAACAGTTATTAAAAATCTCCCCACTAAAAAAGTCCAGGACCAGATGGTTTTAGTGCAGAATTCTATCAGACCTTTAACGAAGACCTAATACCAATTCTCTTCAAACTATTCCACAAAATGGAAACAGGAGGAACACTACCCAATTCATTCAATAAAGCCACAGTTATGCTCATTCCTAAACTACACAAAGACCCAACAAAGAAAGAGAACTTCAGACCAATCTCCCTTATGAATGTTGATGCAAAAATACTCAGTAAAATTCTTGCAAATTGAATCCAAGAACACATTAAAACAATTATCCATCATGATCAAGTAGGCTTTATCCTAGGAATGCAGGGATGGTTCAATATACAGAAATTCATCAATGTAATCCACTATATAAACAAGCTTGAAGAAAAAAAAACCACATGATTATCTCACTAGATGCTGAGAAAGCATTTGACAAAATTCAACATCCCTTCATGTTAAAAGTCTTGGAAAGATCAGGAATTAAAGGCCCATATATAAACATAGTAAAAGCAATATACAACAAACCAGTAGCCAACATCAAACTAAATGGAGAGAAACTTGAAGCAATCCCACTAAACTAGACAAGACTGTCCACTCTCTCCCTACCTATTCAATATACTACTGGGAGTCCTAGCCAGAGCAATTAGAGAACAAAAGGAGGTCAAAGGGATACAAACAGGAAAAGAAGAAGTCAAAATATCACTATTTGCAGATGATATGATAGTATACTTAAGTGACCCCAAAACTTCCACCAGAGAACTCCTAAACCTGATAAACAACCTCAGCAAAGTTGCTGGTTACAAAATCAACTCAAACAAATCAGTAGCCTTCCTCTACTCGAAAGATAATTAGGCTGGGAAAGAAATTAGGGAAATGACACTCTTCACAATAGTCAAAAAATAATATAAAATACCCTAATGTGAATCTAACCAAGCAAGTGAAAGATCTGTATGACAAGAACTTCAAGTCTCTGAAGAAAGAAATTGAGGAAAATCTCAGAAGATAGAAAGATATCCCATGTTCATGGATTGGCAGGATTAATGGCCATCTTGTTGAAAGCAATATTCAGATTCGATGCAATCCCCATCAAAATTTCAACTCAATTCTTCATACAGTTAGAAAGAGCAAATTGCAAATTCATGTGGAATGACAAAACACCCAGAATAGTGGAAACTATTCTCAACAATAAAGGAACTTCTGGGGGAATCACCATCCCTGACCTCAAGCTGTACTACAGAGCAATAGTGACAAAAACTGCATGGTATTGGTACAGAGATGGGCAGGTAGATCAATGGAATAAAATTAAAGACCCAGAAATGAACCCACACACCTACAGTCACTTGATCTTTGACAAAAGAGCTAAAACCATCCAGTGGAAAAAGGACAACATTCTCAACATATGGTGCTGGTTCAACTGGTGGTCAGCATGTAGAAGAATGCAAATTGATCCATTCTTATCTTCTTGTCCAAAGCTCAAGTCCAAGTGGATCAAGAACCTCCACATAAAACCAAATATACTGAATCTAATAGAAGAGAAAGTGGGGAAAGAGCCTCAAATACATGGGCACAGGGGGAAAGTTCCTGAACAGAACAGAGCTTATGCTCTAAGATCAAGAATTGACAAATGGGACCTCATAAAATTGCAAACTTCTGTAAGGCAAAGGACACTGTCAATAGGACAAAATAGCAACCAACAGATTGGGAAAAGATCTTTACTAATCCTACATCTGATACAGGGCTAATATTCAATATATACAAAGAACTCAAGAAATTAGACTCCAGACAACCAAATAACCCTATTAAAAATGTGGTACAGAGCTAAACAAAGAATTTTCAACGGAAGAAACAGGAATAATCAAAAAGCACCTAAAGAAGTATTCAACATCCTTAGTCATCAGGGAAATGCAAATCAAACAACCCTGAGATTCCACCTTACCCAATTCTGAATGGCTAAAATCAAAAACTCAGGTGACATCAGATGCTGGCAAGGATGTGGAAAAAGAGGAACACTCCTCCACTCTTGGTGGGATTGCAAGCTGATACAACCACTCTGGAAATCAGTCTGGCAGTTTCTCAGGATATTGGACATATTATTGCCTAAGGACCCAGCTATACCACTCTTGGGATATAACCAAAAGATGCTCCAACATAAAACAAGGACACATGATACACTATGTTCATAGCAGCCTTATTTATAATAGCCACAAGCTGGAAAGAACCCAGATCTCCTTCAATAGAGGAATGGATACAGAAAATGTGGTTCGTTTACACAATGGAGTACTACTCAGCTATTAAAAACAATGAGTTCTTGAAATTCTTAGGCAAATGAATGGAACTAGAACATATCATCCTAAGTGAGGTAACTTAATCACAAAAGGACACACATGGTGTGCACTCATCAATAAGTGGATATTAGCCCAAAAATCTCACAATACCCAAGACTTAACTTACAGACCACATGAAGCCCCAAGAAGAAGAAAGACCAAAAGTGTGGGTGCTTCAATCCTTCTTAGAAGGAGTAACAATATACTCACAGGAGTAAATATGGAGACAATGTGTGGAGCAGAGACTGGAGGAGGAACTATCCAGAGATGACCCACCTTGGGATCCATCCCAGATGCAATCACCATATGCAAACACTGTTGTAGATGTCAGGAAGTGTATGGTGACTGGAGCCTGATATACCTTCTCCTGAGAGGCACTGCCAGAGCCTGATATATACAGAGGTGGATGCTGGCAGCTAACCATCAAACTGATCACAGGGTCCCCAGTGGAGCAGTTAGATAGAAGATTGAATGAGCTGAAGGGGCTTGAGGCCACATGGGGAGAGCAACAATACCAACCAATTAGAGCTCCCAGGGTCTAAACTGCTAGTCTGGAAACACAGATGGAGGGACCTATGTTTCCAGCTGTATATGCAGGGGAGCATGGCCTTGTTGGGCATAGGTAGGAGAGGAGGTCCTTGGTTTCATGGAGGCCCCAGTGTGGGGGAATTTGAGGGCAGGGAGGTGGGAGTGGGTGATGGGTGGAGGCACACCCTGAAAGGGGGGATGGGATAGGTGGTTTCTGGGTGGTGAAGGGAAAGGGGATATCATCTGAAATGTAAATAAATAAAATATCCAATTAAAAACAGAAAAAAGAAATTGCATGCATAATGACAGTACTGCAGAAGGAAGCAGGCCTCTGTGGACATGCAATGCTCTAAAGTCCTCGCAGTTAGGAATATCATAAAGGAATTGTCAGCATGCAAGCTAGAACCTCTGGACTACTCAACTGCAGGTAGATAGAGAAATCGAAGTTAGAAGAAGGAAATTTTACTTGTTGAAACCAAGGCAACAATAGAGGGATAAAGCATAAAATAGAGTGAAATAAGAAATAAACAGAAAGTAGGAATAACAAACTCCAATTAATAACAATAATAACCTGAAATGAAAACAGTAAATTTTAACATCAAGAATGGGAATTCAGACTACATTAGAAATAAAAGTCCAATTAAAAAGTTGGCCCTAAATTAATGATGCAGAGAGATCAAGTTGGAAGGGTAGAAAAGACAGTTGATGTGAACACTTATCAACAGAAAGGTCTGTTTCAAACAAATGGGACTTGAAGTGTTCAAACACACAGGAGATCCATAAGAATAAGTGCACTGAGAAGATACTGTAATTTTAGGTTTATAGCCACCCAATAATATAGTTTCAAAATATATAAGGCAAAAGTATTGGAAGTAAAAAAGGGAACAGAAAAATCCATAATCACAGTAGGCACTTTAACTCCTCATTAGCAGGTGGTAGAGAGGATACAGCAATCAGTAAGGCTATACAGACAGTGTGAATGACAGAATTGCCCACACAAACCTCTTTATATTATAGTAAAATGCGTAGCAATGTCAAATTTTTAATTCAAGTACGAATGGAACATTTGCTGAGACTGTCCATATAAAGCAAGCTTTATATGGACAGTCTCATAAAGGGTCATAAAGCAAGCTTCAATCAATTTCAAAGATGCAGTCAGTTCAGAATCTGCTCTTTGACTATATGATGGTCCTGAGCTTTAAATGAATTAACTTTATAATTTCTCACTTTTACAATTAATTTACATCTCAGGTAAGTTATGTGCAGAAGTGAGAAAGTGTGTCCTGAGTGATGAAGAGGGTATAATTTATTAAAACTTGTACTATCCACCTAAAATACTTAAAGACACATACAGTAGGAAAGAATACAGAAAACGAGTAATTTTGACACTTGTTTCAAGGTACCAGGAAAAGAACAGCCATCAGGCAGGAGAAAGGGACTGTAAAGATGGCATAAGCAATGAAAGAAAACCAATCAAAGTAAACAGAAGCTGCAAAGTGAAACATTGTTCTTTGAAAGGCTAATACAACCAAGAAACGTTTAGCAGGGCTATATATGGAAAAGAGGTGTGTGTGTGTGTGTGTGTGTGTGTGTGTGTGTTGTTAGGCATGAAAAGCAGATACTATTGTAGGCCATATTTCTATTTAAGATAGGAAGAACAATATCAACTAACCAGAGCTCTAACCCAGAGCTATAAGATACTAAACCACCGACCAAAGAGTATGCGTGGATACATATGCAGCAGAGAATGGCCTTATCTAACATCAATGGGAGGAGAGGCCTTTGGTCCTTTGGAGGCTTGATGCCCCAGCGTAGGGGGTTGCTATAGTGATGAGGCAGAAGTGGGTGGGTGGAGAAGCACCCTCATAGAGGCAAAGGGGAAGGGGAGGGGGGAATGGGATGGGGGCTTTGTGGAGGAGTAACCAGGAAGTGGGATATCATTTGAAATGTAAATGAATAAAATGCTTAATAAAAAGAAGCAAACAAACAAGAGATACAAATTCAGGATATTATAGACCACTTTACTCACTGAATTTGAAAATTTTAAACAAATATTATACTGGTTCTTTTTCTTTTTTCTTTTTAATTTGAAAAGCTAGAGTCACCTGAGAAGTATCAACTGAGAAAGTCTCAATTGAGAAGAATCAATTGAGAAAATACCCCAATCATATTAGCCTGTAGGTGGGGCATTTTCTTGAGTAATAATTTATGTAGAATAGTTCAGCTCGCTGTGGGTGGTGCCACTCCTGGGTACATAATACTGAGTTATGTAAGAAAGCAGGCTGAGCAAGTCATATAGGAGAAAGCCAGCGAGCAGTGTTCCTCCATGGCTTCTACTTCAGTTTTTGCCTCCTTGGTTCCTGCCTTGAGTTCCTGCCCTAAATTCACTTCACAGTGGCCTGTAAGCCATAACACTAAACAAGGCCTTTCTTCCCTAGATTGGCACTTTGGTCACTGTTGAGATACTGTTCTATTGCTGTGAAGAGACACCATGACCAAAGCAACTCTTATGAAAGAAAGCATTCAACTGGGGCTGGCTTCAATTTCAGAGTTTTAGTCCAGTATCATCATTGCAAGGAGCACTCACGGCATTGGAACAGTAGCTGAGAGATACATCCTGGCTTGTAGGCAGAGAGGGAGAGAGAGAGAGAGAGAGAGAGAGAGAGAGAGAGAGAGAGAGAGAGAGCGCCTGGCTTGGGTGGCTTGGGCTTTTGAAACCTCAAAGCCCACCCACAGGAAAGCCCACACTTCCTCCAAAAAGGCCACACCTACTAATCTTTCTAATCCTTTCAAATAGTGCCTCTCCTTGGTGACTAAGCATGTGAATATATGAGCCTATGGTGGCCATTCTTATTCCAACCGCCACAGTCCTGGTGTTTTATCATCCCAACAATAGAAACAGAACTAAGAAACAGAACTCCTTCCTGGAGTGGAAGGGGAATTTCTGGAGTGGAAAGTTAACAATTTTGTTAAGAAGAACCTTTTTATTTTATAAGAAATTGAACCGACTGTTTAAAACCTTTCCATGGAGATAACTTTAAGACTCCATTGCTAGGTTATTCTGCGCATTTGAGGAGGAAGCAATACCAACATCAAACTGTATAAATTCTTCCAGCATACAAAGCAGGGACACTGCTCAGACTGCTGCATGGAGCCTATATAACCTTGCCATGAAAGCCTCCAAGAGAGTTATAGGGACAGAAAATTAAAGCTCATTTTCTTCATGAGTTTAGTAGCAAATGCCCTCGATTCCTCAATAAATTGCATCGAGCAACACACATACAGAATAGAAGCAAGTGGAGTTTCTTGTGAGAATATAGATTCTAAAGCAAAGGTTCAGGGAACCCAAATAGAAAACATGTACATTTATGGAGGTACTGCATCTAACTTGCTGTAATCTATGGGAAAGCCCTCAATTTCATTGAACTATAGGGGATGCAGATTAAAACCATAACGATAGCTATTATACACCCAGATGAGGCTGAGGAAAAACTGCGTATGAGGGTGAAGGTGGGTTATGACTGTCTTCCAGAATCCCTTGAAAGTTTCTATTAAGGTTGATTGGGAAATCCTGGCTTCATTTGTAACAGAAATCTATTAATAGGTTCATCACAAAAATATGTACAAGATTATGTCACATAGCACACAATTTATAATGGCACCAGAGTAGAAATACACTAAATGTCCATCAAAAGTAAGCTGGATAGATAATCTCGGCTGTGTTTCAAAATGGTACAACATAAATGCAATTAGCAATAAAAACGAATGCAAATGAGTCTCAGAAGCACAATGTTGAGCTAGAGCTTTCAATGGGAAGAGTGCGCTTCCCACAACACACACATTCATTCATGTAAATGTCAAACAAGCAGAACTACTGTCGTTGTCATTGGGGTACTGAAAGTAGTATTCCTTCAGTTAGCCCCTGGGATGACCAGGCTGTGCTCAGCTTCTGCTTCTTGGTCTAGTGCTGAATACATGGGTGTGCTCACTTTGCTTTCTTGAGACCTCTTCACTGTACTTGACACAAGGTTTGCTTTAAAGGACTTTAAGGAGGAGCTGGGGAGATGACTTCATTTGGAAAGAGTGTGTGGAACAAATGTGAAGACCCAAATTTGATTCCTAGCAACCCTGTGAAGCTGGATTTGGTGATTGATGGGTATGTGAAACTGTACTGGGGACAAGGGAAGGGACAGAAGGATCCGTGGAATCTCACTTTTCTATTGGCCTAGCTGGTCAGGTAAGCTCCAGGTTCAGTGAGGCATTACATCCCAGAAATTAAGGAGAAGAATAATGGTATCTGAAGATACCAGACATGGACTTCTGCCTTCTACACTTACATGCACACATATGGCTATAAGGAATGTTCTAGCTAAGTTGTATAGGAGAATCTGCCGCTAAGAATGAGTGATGGACAGCAAAAGTTCTTCCTACATCAAGACTTCCCATGCAAGGACAAATCAAAGGATGAGGGCACAAGAAGCAGAAAGTGAGGACTCCTGAAAATTGGAAGATTGCTGTGATTTGGAAACCAAGGTTTGACCAAGTGTCTCTGGGTAAAATTAAAAGCTGTGCCAGAACCTGTAGTAAGCGATTTGTCCCATACACAGTTATTGGAGCTGGTTGACCATTGGAGAGAGATGCCCCTAACGCAGCCTGAGTAGGTTAAACCCACTGACCATATGGTGAGTCAGAGAGAGGCAGATAACCTTAATTCAGATCTTGACATCAGTTAATTGTTGCATTATCCAGAGGAGATAGTGAGCCAGTTTGTTTGCTTTCATTAGTTTGGCTTTCCAAATTCTCCTGGTTTTTGTTTGTTTGTTGTTGTTTTGTTCTAAGGTATAGCAGGAAAGGCTGAAAAGACTCTAAAGAAGAATCCAAATTCGTTTGAAAAATACAATTTCATAATGTTTGAGAATTAAACACATATTTACCATTAACATCTATCTATTCCCTTGATGAAAATTCCAATTATCTTTTCATACATGTGATTTAGGGATGTGTGTATAGATGTGTTTTCACATATACTCTGCCAACAGGGTATTTCCTCTCTAACCCTCCATTTGATCATAGTTCTCAGTGGATCTAAGAGAGAAATCGGAGCTTGCTTGATTTCCTGGTAAATTTGAATTTTGCTTTTCTTAATTAAATATCCTGAAAGTAATTATTAACTTCCCGTGGAGACAAAGAATGACATGCATAAACTTGTTTTCTCCTAGTACATAAGTATAAGCTTATCTGAGTCCAGTACTGATGGCTGTGTGCTGTTATTATTTACTTATGTGACCAGTACTACATTAGAAGAATCAATTTAGAAATATATCCATCGATCAAAGGCAATCCCATTCAAGACAGTTGATGGTTTTAGCTCTCAGGTAATTGTGTATGTTCAGTTACATTAGTGTTCTCAAAAATCTCTTTCATTATATTGGCAAAGAAAACAGTGCAGTTCAACATCCCGCATACCAACTTAGCATATAGAGATCTCGTATAGGTAGACGATAAAGCATAGCTCAAAGCACAAAAATCTAAAAAACTTTCTAGAATGATCATCTGTGGTAATCGAACAGCATGTCCAGAGCACTAAGTGCTAAACCAGTGCCTGGGTAAGCATTCTCATAGTCTCTGCAAGTATACAGGTAATGTCTCCATTCACACTCGGTACAATGAGAATGAGCAGGTGGTTGGACCCAGGCCTCTGCTCTCCTTGTAGGTGATCTTGAGTGGTACATGAGGAAGGCTGGAGGAGACATGTTGGCCACAGCTTTGTGTCTTCTACATTTGTGTGCATCATCTTCCAGGGAGCGGGTTAGATAAATGCATCCTACCTGCAAAAAGCTTGGGTTTGTGTGAGTGTGGTTTGTGTTTGTTCCAGAAGCTCCAAGTGCATGTTTGAGATCCTCCATGGTTTGCCTCTCACCACATTTAGTGTTATCAGCAACACTAGTGCACACAGAAGCTTAAGATTAGTTTCCTGAGAGGCCATCTAGTCAACCCTGTCTTCAGATGAGGAAGTTGAAGCTCAGAGATGAAAGTGATGTTTGGAATGTCACCTCACCCAGCTACTGAATTCTGTGCAGTGACTAAGACCCAAATCGTATCACTTCTAGGCCACCATCCTTTGAATCCCACATTGATGCTTCTGAGTAAGCTTGCTCTTGTTCAGTGAGCAATATTCTCAACTAAGAAGCAAGGCCATATACATGTGGTCTCATAGATCCACAAATTTATCTAAACTCACGTTTTGGCTTCTTTAAAAAAAAAAAAATGGAAAAGGAACCAACCAAAGGATACAGACGAAGTATCATGAAACCCAGCACTCAAGTTACTTAACTTTAGTAATACTGAGAAATAATACTTTAATAATCAGAAGTTATCCTTCTGATCATGCTTAGATGTGTGGTTGAGCTGCAAATATTATTCTACTCACTGAAAATAGATGAGAAGCAGTTTACCAGCCCATAGCCCAGTATCAGCTTTGTGTATAAGCCAGCAATCCCTTCCTGGCCTTCTGCTCCAGTTTCTTTCTGTTGCTGTGATAAGATGCTCTCACCAAAGGTACCTTGCGGGAAGAAAGAGTTTAGTTGGCTTATAACTCCAGGTCACACTCCATCATTGAGGGAAATTGGATCAGGATCTCGAGCAGGAACTTGAAGCAGAAACCATGTAAGGACACTGTTCGCTGGCTTTCTCTGTGACTTTCTCACCTACGGATTCTGGCTTAGCTACCTTCCTTACACAGTCTAGGATCACCTGTCTAGGCATGTGCAGCCACAATGGGTTGGGCCCCCTGTATCAATTAATAATTGGCCTTCATTCACAGGCCAGTCTGATTTAGCCAATTCTTCAACTGAGACTTTCCTCTTAAATGGCTGTGGATCGTGCCAAGTTGACAACTAAAACCAACAGGGCATCTTTATAAAATTTTGCATTTTGTATTTTCGTACAACGAACATTAAAAAAAAAATGAAACCAAAACCTAAAGCCTGATTGGGCCAAGAGTTTAAATGTTAAGATAATTAAAATAATGATTGACCTCCATAAGTTCAAGGGCTGCTCAGTTGACCAGGTAAATGGTGGTAGGAAGGCATGGTAGATGCTGGATAAACATCCAAGACTGCGTAGTACATAGTTCATGGTTTTATGTTTCTCAGTGTGTTCTTGTCCAAGTCAATGTGTGTGAACAAGGCCATTAAGGGCAAAATAGGGTGTTTCTTTGAGTTTGAAAATCTTCTTCATGAAAGCACTAATAGCAGTATATGAACTCCATTCTTACTGAATGCATATAAATCGAATAATATACCAAGACAAACATTCCTCAGCCCCTCATAGCCCTTTGTGTCCTGCCTCCTCCCCTATTTCTTGCACCTGGTGATCCCTCCCTCCATTTTATGAGGGAATGTCAGCGGGTGGAATCTTCTGAGGGTCTCCTCAGCTGTTGTGATTTCAACACAGCAACTGTCATGACTAGAGAAAACAGCATTCCATGAAAGACACCTAGGCTTCACTGTCCTGGTCCCCTAGCCTCCCACTCACCCTTAGCACAGGCTGCATCCAGCTGTCAGGGCTCTGAACTCACACACTCTTGCCAGAGTTTATACTTGGGTACCACCTCTAACCCTAGTGTTGCCCTTCTGAGATTTTAACCTGTGGTGCAGAAATCCCCAGAAAGGGGATTCAGGGTAGGGGATGGGGGTGTTAAATGTTTAATGCATCCTTACTGCTATGTAACCAAGGATGGGCTTGAATTCTCCCACCTCTTCCTCTTGCCTGCTGGGATGGGAGCCATCACACCCAGTTTATGGAGTACTGAGGATCAAACCCATAGCTTTGCATATGCTAGGCAAACCCATAGCTTTGCATATGCTAGGCAAGCACCCGGTGTCTGAGCTAGGTCCTAGCCTCAGGACTCTGCTCCTCACAAGCTCCCTGGCAGTTTGGAGTCTCTCTGAGTGAGTATCACAAGTATCCACAGCAATGTTGGTCTTTCACTTCCACCTTCCTTCCTGCCCTATTATCTTTTTAGTCCCATTCATTCAAAGGCTTGCTTTCTGTTACTATAACAACCGAAAGCCTCAGGAACCAATGATTTCCCTGGTAAGAAACTTGCATTTGAACCCTGATTTCCTACCCGTCTAAGTTCTCTTCTCTGTTGCTTCCATAAGCATAACTGTGAAAAGGATAGTATTCATGAGAGTGGATGGATAAACAGTGAAGTTGGGATGGGAAGAAAGCTTTTTTTTTTTTTTTTTTTTTTTTTTTTTTTTTGGTGCTGAAAAATCACATGTTGCAATGACCATTTATGGCAGTAGTTCTCAACCTGTGGGTCGCGACCCCCACAGAGGTCACGTATCAGATATCCTGCATATCAGTTAGTTACATTATGATTCATAACAGTAACAAAACTACAGTTATGAAGTAGTAACAGGATAATTTTATGGCTTGGGGGTCATCACAACACAAGGACCTGTATTAAAGGGTCACAACATTAGAAAGGTTAAGAACCACTGATTTATGGTGGAGGCCTGTGTACCAAGCACATATAATAATTTACCGCAACTTCAAATTCCTAAAACAGGCTAATGAATTCTTTTCTTTTATGAGCCTATCTTTCATCCTAAAAGTAGGTTATGAATGCCAGCACAGTATTTCCGGTAGAAAATGTTGATTAGCTTTGTGTATAATTGAGCTGTTAATAGGAACTCCTGTAGCTTTGGGAAATAAAACAAATATTGACAAAGCCCAGTGAAATGGCCTGGTGATTATCATATTCTTTCTCCCACAGACCAACTGGGGCCCTCCCATGGCAACTCTCAGGCACTTTACCCTTGGGGAAAGATCCAATGATACACATAATCAGTTCTTACTTGGCAAGTTTAGAAAAAAGTTCTCCGGAAAAAAAAATTCATTTTGTTAATCAAAAGTATAAATAGCCTTCCCCACAATATTACTCATGTGCTCCAATGGTTTTTGCATATGAAGATGGCTGTGTCATAAAATTTTAGCTCATGGATAACATCCTAAATACTTGTTATCTAAGGGAGAAAATGTCAATCTTTCAGTAATTCCTAGTCATATTGATCATCATTTAGAAAAATATTTTGCAGCTGTTTGTATCTTAAGCACCAGCCACCATCAGACTATCCTCCCTGTAAGGTAGATGTACTCCTTAGGTTTATGACCTATGTGTGCCTACGTAGCAGTGCATGACGGGAAGTAGTGTTGCATGTTAGTGTTAGTGCAAGTGAGCCCATTATTAAATGTGAGGCTTAAAAAGAGGTGAGATTAGAAGCAGTTTGTTTCTGTCCGCGACAATGATGCTATCAAATTACACTTTGTAGTTACACTTCCGGCCACCACTTTCGTTTTGTCAGGCTGTTATAAACAGGCTGAGACCTGTTATTTCCAGGCTTTAAAAGCTGACATAGAAAAAGCAATGGCTTCCTCCTTTGGCTACCTTTTTTTCCCTTAGCTTTTTTTCCACAGGGTGTTTTTGTATGTTTGCAAAATGTATAAGCAAAATGTACTTCATGTCTACCTGTATAACAGCAACTAATTACCTACACAGATGAACAAATGATGTATTCATTATTCTATGAACTACGTGTTCATAGAAAAGTCATGTTAGTAACTACCCATTAAATTTAGAAAGCATAGACCTAAGTCCTCAAGAACAAGTCAGTGCCATAGAGGACACCATGTGTCAGACACTATAAAGACACTATCCATAGTAATGCTGGCTCCTTGGTTTTGTGTTTACACTAACAAAGGACTTAGAAAGACTATAGTTCAGGAAATCAGAAGACAGCCAGGGCTAGACATTCTGTGCCTTAGGCAACACAATTATACATCCCTCTACCTCTCCCTTGTCACTGCTAAGGTCTTTGCAACCTTTTTGTGACTTTCTCATTGGTTTTTTTTTTTTTTTTTTTTTTTTTTTTTTTTTTTTTTTCACCAGTACCTGAAATATAAAATACCCATGAGATGTTTGATTTGGGTCTGTTCACACTAGTAAAAGGATGCTTCTCTGAAAAATGGCATGCTCACAGTGGTGCTTACAGGAGACAAAAAAAAAAAAAAAACAAAAACAAAAACTCAACAGATTGGAAGGAAGTGGAGGTGTCTAACTGGAGAAACTGGTTTGAAAGCTATTGCGTCAATCTAGATAAACTCAGAGGTTTGGACAGTGTGAATTACAACTGTGCCCTGGATAACTGATAGGAAACTGGGGCTGGGTACTAAACCTCATGTGTCTTAAGCATATCTCACATTCCTCCCCAGATTGCCTGAATTTGATCTTCAAACCCAGTCCTGCTTGAATGTGTAGGGCCACTCCAGCCTGAGACTGGGAATACTCAACCATCTACACGTGATCTGGCATCAACATCTCAGCTCCCATGCTTAAAGTGAAGCACGTAGGATCATTGTGAAGTTCTCTGGATAGGCCGCACTCACACTTAGGACCTTTGGCACACTTCTGAAATGTCTCTTCCACATTGCTGGGCTGACTCACACTTCTAGAATCCGGTTGTGCTGTATCTCTTCAACGTAGCCTTCTTTCCCATATCCATGGGGTAGGGCTGATCGTCCGCTCCCCTGGGCACTTCTGAATCTCATCTAAACTTGGATTTAGCGCTTACAGAGTAGCATACTTACATTTGTACTCTTTGCCAATTCCCACTGTGATGACTCATAGACGGTAGCTGGCAAATACGCACTGAGCGCTAAAGATTCAAGCTAAAGAATAGCTTAGGCCCTATTGTCCTGGTGCATACTGCAGTCCTCACCACCAACCTCCTGTCTCCATCCCTGGTCCTGAGTTTCTTTCAGTGCTAACTGTTCAGAGACTTGGTCATTTTGAGACCTATGTTGTTTTAGAGCTCTTCTCCCCAACCCTTGATGAGGTGTTATCTCTATGCCATTCTCAGCCTTGTCACCTGTCAATAAATCAACCATGAAATGTGACCAACCATGTGACTCTTTCCAACTTTTACTTGCTTGGGGGAAAAAAAAAGAGACATCTAATTCATCAGACACCTGAAGACTAAACTCTTACCCATCTCCTACACATCCGTACAGATTGTTGGGTTGATACCTGGATAGCTCTGGGGCCCAGACCTCGTACTTGTCAACAGGCCAAACTTCAGTCACCAGCAACTATATCTCCACTAGATCTTACTTGTCTAACAACCTACTAGCAGGCGTGGGTGATGCCTTCTCTGCTTACTTGCTTGCCTAGTGTGGGATTGGGGGTATCTTATAGAATTTTGACGTATACCAGACAAAGTACTGACTTGGGAACTGCTTGAATATGAGGGAAAGACAGACATATATGGGGCAGGATTTGGATGCTAACTGGCTAAAAGGAAGTTCTGTAACTCAGAGTAGTCACCAAAGAATGAGAGCACAGAAATAGGAATGTCTTTTGGAAGGAAAATAAGTACAGCTGTGGAGAACTGGTAGCAAGAGGCCAAAGATCTGGGTCAGTGGATAAGAGCACTGGCTGAGCTTCCAGGGAACCAGGCTTGATTCTTAACACAAAACAGCAGCCTATAACCACCTCTAATTCCAGTTCTGGAAGAAGTGATGTTCTCTTCTGACCTTCAAGGGCACTAGGCACACACAATGTGGATAGACATGCATGCCATACACATATAATAAGAATTAAAAAAAAAAATTGAAAATAAGTATAGTTTTTGATGTACCCATGGATGATGTTAAAATATTGAGCAAGGCATGACATAACATCAATAAAGGAGCAGAGAGACCAGTGGCAGGCTGTGTGGGCATTTACCTATCATGCCAGGATTTATTACATGGAGTCCAGGAAGCTGGTAGAAGAAGTGAATGGAAGTTCAGAGGGGTCTGTGGCCTGAGCCAGAATCAGTAAACCAGCATAAACCCCAATAAACTATCTTGTGAGTTTTAGCCTCCTTTTCTCTTGCTCCTTCCTCTAAGATTTAGAAGCATCCATCCATATGCAGTGGACAGCTTCACCTTCTTTTATTCCCTATAAAGTCTTAGTTTGATTTACAGTTTGCTTCTTTTAGACCCTAGTTAAAGGACTCCATTTTCCCATTGTTGCTTCATTTCTTATGGCTTTGTAAGAGCAAGAGCAGCTCTCTCTCCTTCAGCAAGGAAAAACTTCTCACTCTCCATCTTTTTAAGGCCTCTTTTAGCCTTACAAATAAGAGAGAGACTGACTGCTATGGATTTATGCAAATTCAGTTTTTAACCTGCCAGCAGAAGAATAGGGCATAGAGATTAGTTCTTAAGATGTTTTTTTAGCTTTTGAATTTTGAGTTCCAGGGAGAATGGTCTTTATTTTTTCTTTCTGGCAGATTCGATATGGACATAAAGATGGAAAATTAATTGTTAGCCTTGGGCATTAAAGGGATGGGAGGGGGTTTTACTCACCATGGTTAGAAAGGACAAACTTATTGCCTAAGGACTTAACTCCATATTAGGAATTTCTGATTCAAATTGAAAATACAATAAATGTCAAATAGCCAAATTGGTAGCATTGTGTGTGTGGGTGTGTGTGTGTGTGTGTGTGGGGGTGTTCATTCATTAGACAGGCAGACCATTAGCACAGCTAATGAGAAAACCTCTAGCAGGGGAGACAAGAATACTCGATTCTAGTCTCACTTCTGCAAATATGCTGCGGACTGAGAGTAAGAGATTGATTTTCCCACATGACTTCAGTTCTAGATTTGACCAAGGAGAAATGCAAATTCGCTTTGCCTTTTACCTGGCTGTCAAGTGTGGAGGAGGTCCTGTGGCTCAGGAAGCACTCTCTGAGCACCCAGGAGCTCCTCAGGCTGACCCGGGCTACTGTCTTTTGTTCCAGCTGGTTTAATAGAAATGCTTGGCATCGGTAGCAGGGCTGTTTACCATTTAAGACAGTCCCTTTCCTGCTGCAGAAAGACAGACTACCACCTCAGAATCACTAGGTCTTGAGTCTGTCTGAGATCTGCCAACTGATGATGTGAGTAGCCACTGAAAGTTCTGGGAAATGGCTGGCTCTCCACCATTCCTGTTGATTCCTCTCTACTCCAGCTCACCGCTACTGACCTTGCTGTAATCCCAGGAGGAAGCATTTTGGCATTGAACCCATTCTGGAAGAACCACCTACTCATTCTGTACGTTCCAGGCACCAGGCACCCTGTTGACTATAGTCTTTCCCATAGATGAGTGGCAAGGCAGAGGGAGCTCTCAGTTGTTGAGCAGTGTTAAGAAGGAAGAAGGCATTTTGTCTGGTTGCATGCTGGATAAAAAGAAGGAATAGTATCTGTCTGTCTAGTTTATTTACAGAGATAAAGATAATAGATTTCCTCAGTGTTTTGTTGTACAGTCTTTACAGTTAAGATTAATGTCATGAAAACATCTATTGTCTACCTTCAACTATATCTGTTTTTTTTTTTCCCTACTCAGGAGTATAATATTGCTTCACTCCATTGCCTTCTCAAGCTGTGGCATCTACACAGGTACCCTTTTCTGTCAAAATTCCTTATCAGGTAAAATATACTAGAATGGGTCTCTCTCTCTCTCTCTCTCTCTCTCTCTCTCTCTCTCTCTATCTCTCTCTCTCTCTCTGTGTGTGTGTGTGTTTTACTAGCCTGTGTCATTTTCTCAGTAGCCCATTATTTCTGGGGCTTTAGATGTAGTTGAATATCTTTTTTCCTTAAAGAACAGCTGTGTATAGAGCACAGAACTCTCTCTAACTTTTCAACATTGTGTTTTTTGATGATTCCATTTTTATTCTGTAGACTATTAACCTAAGGCTTTCTTCTGGGCCCTGTATTCATTCATTCTCCAATTAATGCTTGTATCATAATGGTGAAAACTCTGTATATAAGTGTTTCAACTCATGTGTATTATCCAGGGTTATCTAAACCTCTTAGAATGCATTATGCCTTTCTCTGTCATCTCTGTCTCTGTCTGTCTGTCTGTCTGTCTGTCTGTCTCTATCTATCTATCTATCTATCTATCTATCTATCTATCTATCTATCTATCTATTAATATAATATCCTTATGTATATAGGACTTAGTATACTGGCTTATAGGCTATGGTTCTGGTAGCCCAACAAGGCTGTCTCCAAGTTAGAAAGGCCAAGAATCAGGTAGACGTTCAGTCCTCCAAACTGGATAACTCAGCAGTTCCAATCTGGTGGTGGAGTGCCAGAGGGTTCCTAGAGAGCTGTTGGTATTCAGTCTATATTGAAATCCCAAAGAAGAACGTTCTAATGCTTTAGTATTAAGATAGTTTAACCTTCCAGTGAGAATAAAGTCAAGCATTCAAAAAGCTTCTTTCTTCCATGTCCTTTTATGTGGGCTTCCCCCAAAAGGTGTAGTATAGATTTAGGACTGGTCTTTCAAATGATCCAATCAAGGAAAATTTCTCATAGACATGCCCACCTATGTGCTTTAGCTGATTTCAGATGTAGTCAAGTTGACAACCAAGATTAGTCATCATATCACATAAAACCTATTCTGTATACATAGACCACTGTTCCTCTTGAATATCCAGTCTCCCTGTGGTTTTACAATCCATGGAAGAAATCAGTTAGGTTCAAATTTTGGATCTAATCTTTTTTGTTGTGGAAGTCTGGGCAAGGTATTTTATAATGTCTTAGTTTCTTGAACTAGGAAGGGGATGGCAGGGTTGATAATAAAGTCTACCTCAATAGATTTAATAAGTACTGTTTGTATGGAAAGGACTTAACACTTCTATCCTGGCACCATGATAAACATTGAAAAGATGCTACTATTATTAGTATCTTCCCTTCTTTTCAGTTGTATATGTAGTAATTCACCAAGTTTCCATTCCTCTTTTTATCATCTTTCTGTTTCTGTCTGTATTACATTTCTGCTACTATTGACTAAGTGCCTGAAGGACTTGAGAGTTAGAATGTCAGCGCCTCCTTGCTGGGGAGGCTCAGGGTACACCATGGAAGAGAGGAAGGGAAGATTGGGAGAGCCAAGGGTTAGGGGTGGGATGATAGTGCCTTCTAGTTATGGCAAAGGAGCGGCACCCAGGAATTCTCAACAATAGTCCTGCTTATTAAGCTCCTTTCTTCTCCATTCAGAAAGTATTCCTATTATCAATGAGTCAGACTCTAATTCTGCAACTAGATTCAAGATTCTGTGTTAATTGTTGCTGTTGTGTAGATCTACCACTGCTCAGTGTATAAACTCTAGTTAAGTCAATTAACTCTGTCTCTGAAACGTGATGTTATTTTCAGTATCAGAGAATGCATGCTAAGAAAGTAGACTTGCTAAGAAAGATATTGTTTAGTTTGTGGATGGAACATCTGTAGTGTGACAGACATGACACAGTAATAGTTATGACATAGTAATGCTGCATACCTTCTGTTTCCTTCTGGTTGTGGTTCATTCTTTTCTGAATTAAGACAGAGGACTCTACAGCACACTGTGCCTCTTTATAAATAGAGGATTCCAGATTATACCTGCTTCAAGATAATATCTTCTATATACGACAGGAAAGCTGTCACCAGGAAGTCTGCATAATGACAACACCAGTTGACAGGTCAACATGAATGGGGAAATTCTCAAAAGCCTTCACCCCTGGAAGAAGATCTGCAGATGATTAGTGGTTGCTAAGAGAAAAAGAATCGGTCTTCTCCAGGGAAGAGCCCCTGGTAGGCCAGCTAGTCCCAAGAGGTCAGCCTAAACACATACAAGCAACACTAAATGATCTCGCCATGTGGTGTTTGTAAAATTATGTGGTGTTACATATACCAAATATGTAACAATATATTACATATATGGATACATACATATATAACAATTATAATTAAAGAATAAGAAATCATGAATTTAAGAGTGAGTGAGGACATGGAGTAGTTGTAGGGAGGAGAGGAAAAAGAAAATGATGTAAATACCATACGAATATAAGAAATTCTCAAAAAATAACCATGATAATTATATCCTGATTTTGAGTAAATACTCTGATGTTATATTGCTACATTCATATGAATACTGTTCACTATTTATAATTTGTTGTATATTCAAGTTGTAACTCCTTTCTTATATAGCTGTTAGTTTAGTAATTAATAATTACAACGTTTTAAAAAATATTAGTGATTCAGCTTTTAACTAAAAAACCTGCATAAAAGCTTCTCGGCATGGATGACCACATTAAATAAACTTTAGTTTGATCCTGACCACGCCTCCACTCCCAGAAGCTCCCTGACCTCCTTCTTATCTTCCCATCTCTGCTGGAAGCTGAGTTTCCTGACTGATTATCTTCATGGGAAATCGTTATCTTCCGTGAAGCTGGGCCCCATGTTTTCCTCTTTCTTGGTTACTCGTTTATTTTTGTTTTCTGTTATTTTGAGGACATCCTTTGCTAGCTTCCTGGAAAGGGACTTTTGAGACATCTTTTTTTAGCCTCAAACTTCAGTGGAGTCTTGGATGGCTGTAGAGCTCTATTTTAGAACGATTGTTCATCAATAATTTGAGCCTGTTTCCTTAGCTTCTGGCTGGCTGTTGTCACTAGTCAGTGCTGTGAATTGTGGGCCTCATTCCGCTTGTCTTTTCTCTGTCTTTGTAACCAAGCTTTTGGAAACATTTAACTTTACTTTTGGGGATGGCGGGAGATAAAAGGATGGATTCAAACCTTCTCATTTTACTTGGGAAATTCCACTGTTAGATTATTTCTGAAGCATTGCATTACACCATTGTGGAGAATTCAGGTTTGAATGAACCACAGCGAGGCATTCTGGGATCCCCAGCTACAGGTTATTATCTAGCGGTCTAACCTCACGTGATTTACCTTGTCGGTGCACCCTGGTTTTTTTCCTCAGCACGTTCAACACAGACTAAGCATGCCTTTAAACCTTTTAAAAGTTATTTTATTTTACCATTCTGAGAATACGTTTATCATTACTAATTTTTTAGCGTAATTTTTGGGACTGAATTGTATACCTATGTTTATCTGCTTGATTGTCCAGTTCAGTAGTTGAAAACCGTTTGTTTCAGTTTGTAATCACCATACTTCATTTTCTCATCTCCAAACAAAGCCAGGTCATTAGCTGACCTTTGCCGCTCTTCTCTGCCTCTGTCATACTCCTCAGCAGTCTGCTTTCCAGTTTACAAATCTGCCTCTGTGGACACTTCATGTGCCTGCAATGATACAATATGTGTAATCATCTATGTTAATCATTTCCCTCATGTAGCTTGCCTTCAGGTTCACCCATGACATAGTTACCTGTACCTAACTCCTTTTTACTAGCAAATTATGCTAAATTTCAAGTGTTTTGAATACAGGTTTCTCTTTTCATCTAGGTCTGTCCAACATCTAGAATATTACCCAAGAGCTCGTATATTACCCGTTTGTTAAATAGATGGCCAGTCCTAGGTCAAGTTTAAAAATCAATCTTGAGAATCATATTTTATTTGTTATTTATTAGTGTTGTATGGAACATGTACATGTGCGGGTGTGCATGGAGATGAAGAACAGCTCAGTGGAACCAGCTCCCTTTCCCCATCTTTAATGTAGATTCTGAGGCTGAACTCAGGTCATCAGGCTGGTGTTGTGGTTGTTTTTGTCCACTGAACAATCCTACCAGCCCCCACAATCTTACTTTGAACACGCTTATCTGGTTGTGGCCAGAATGCCTGGTTTAGAAAAGTGTGATGGTGGTTCAGACCTCCCCCACCTTACTACCTCCACCCCCAACCCCCCAAAAAAGGAAGGAAGAAAAAGAAAAAAAATTCTAAGTTCAGATTGTTCTTAATTCCTCCTCGCAGTAGGAATAACATGCTATGTACCACCGCCTTCTTTGTAACTTAGATATTCATTGGGGTTTTATGGTTTATGGTGCTTTATCAAGTTCACAAGCACTGCCAAGAATGAGATTTGACCCAAGAAGTGTTTCCAGCTTGGCTCTGAAGTCTCTGTGATGAAGGAATTGATGGCCATAGTGAGAAACACTAATGCAACCACTTAGTTCTTGTGGAAAACTTTCTAAGTTTGCATAAAATCTTCTCTTCTCCCTTGAGATCACCAACTATGTCCCCTTTCAACTCTTTTCATGTTTTTTAACCAAATGGAACTAAGATTGAGCCAACAGCCTTGCTTCCAGTGCTTATTAGAAGGTCTAATGCTTGTAGAGTTTTATTTGATTCTAATTCCTTGCCCAGTGGACATTTGGGAGGTGGGGAATTAGGCAAAGATACCCAAACTGTACTTTCTGAGACTGTCCCCCGCCCTCAAACTTGGCACACTCAAAAGAAACACATACATAGGCCCAGGAAACCTTCTAATGTTAGTAGCTAAAGATGATTTAAGAACTCCATTTTAAATAGAAAGAATGGAATAAATGAACACCTTGCATTTATTGTTCTGTGATTCCAAAATATTTGAGTCCTAAATAATGCCTCCACACTTGTGGACAATAGTAGTAGGACGGTATGGATTAGGTATAAATGAAATTTTAAACTCATATATACTAGTGAACCATAATTTCTATTTTTTTTTGTTTGAAAGTTTTATGATTTCAACAACACAAACAACAAAGGCACACTTTTAAAGGTAGATTAATAACCTTGAATGATCTCTCAGCAGCTGGAGTTCTACACAATCATCAAAGTGATGAGATTTCGTGTGGAAAGAGATCTGGAGCTCTATGTGCCTTAGACTAGTGTGAACACACACACACACACACACACACACACACACTCCTAAAATAAATCTCTTTTGTGAATCCAGGCTCTATGAAAAAGCTTTAAATGACCTCTGTGGGAGACTCAAACTCAACAATGCAAACACATGACTTTATCCTTAGGCCTTTTCCTCAAAAAAGATGAGAAAGGCAGAGGGGAAAGTTTGCCTATTTTTAGCCATGAAACAAGGTCACTAAATATATTATGTCAGTTAATCCAAGCCCCATTAAAAATGGTTCTCTATAATACACAAAGTCTTCCTTTTGCTAAAGCTCAAGTGTGATATGGGCTCTGTAACTATTATTTTCTTGGTTAGTTACGAGTGTCTGAATTTTTGGTTGACATTTCTGAAATAAATATAGCTACAGGAGCACTGGTATTCTGATTTAGAAATCTGACTACATTAGAAGAAAATTAACCTTTTCAAAAAGCCACTGTTCTAAGGAATGATTTTAATCAAATGAGTTCTAAATGTTGTACCTGCATATAGAATTTCTGGAGAGATTGCAGCTCCCCAGTGATCTGTTTTCTGGAGGAGGAAAATAACACCCAATAAATCATGTGCAAAGTAAGTCTCAAAGTTGTAAAAAGGAGGGAAACTGAGCTGTCTCTTTGCATAGCATCAGGTTTAGAAATCAAATCAACCATTTTATTTTAAATCAGTATTTTGGAAGCACACGAAGAGAAATATTATGAACAGAGATTTATGTGCCTTAGACTGATGTTACACACACACACACACACACACAGACAGACTTTTAAAAATAAATCTCTTTTGTGAATTCAGGCTCTATTGAAAAACTTCCAGTAAATTATATGTTTGTTGTTGGAATCCTCCATGATACACTCTTATTATTCATTTATTTTCAATTTGACAGCTACTTCTACTGTGCTAACACAAACAACAGAACGAGGCTAGGGAGCGTGTGTGGAGGAATGCCAGGCTATCATCAACAGCAGACTTCAAAGGCCGAGTACCTTGCATACATATTAACCATCTGAAGAAAACACAGTGCTCCTGACTTTCAGGCTATGAACTCAAGTGTGCTCTTGACCCGTCCATTAGCTTAAGGACATTCCAGTCCCAGCCTGACCAGTTTGGAAGAAAGTTCATCACAGGAAATCCAAGGACTCCTTGTCACTTTAGAATTAGGTCAAGATGTTGAGGCCTATTATGAGTTGAATTGTTGGCTCCTAGAAGATGTGTTGAAATCCCCATGTGCAGTTGCACAAAACGTAACCTTACTTAGAAATACATCATTGAATACACATCTACTTAAGGTGAAGTTACAGCAGAGGATCCTGGGGTCCTAATTTCCTGTGAGTATTGTTTTTATAATAAGAGGGTGGGTCACAAGGAGAAAACATAGCCATATGCTGATAGGGATAGACATTAACTGATACATCAAAGATCGCCAGTGTTACTAGCAGATGAAAGTGGTAGATAAGCCTCCTGTGGTAAATAAGGTCCTGTGGACACCTAAACCTTCCACCTTTGTCTCCAAAACCGAGAGACAAGAACAACCAGCTGTTCTGAGACAATCTGTGTATGATTCTTTAAAACAGCAGACCCACGGAACTAACCCAGGACCTTAACTACACCAGGGATCGAGGTGGTGTTGTAGACATCTGCTTTCTGTGTTTCTGTGCACAAAAATACTGGTGAGCAGGTCACACTATCTTGTTCGAGGTAGCTCTTGTACCAGCAGCTCTTGTTATTTGAACATTGCACTTGGAACTTAGGTATGCACTCCTTTGGAAGAGAAACAGCCCACATCTGACTTCTGTATATAACCTCAAGTGGCTGGTCTTCTGTAAGGCTCTGACACTCCCTGTATTCTGCATAAGAGGCTAATGCCCGACTCCTCCACTTCAGGAAGTATTTTTACTATCTGGGAAGAGTGGGTATCTTTCTCTACTGTCTCATTTTCCAAATTGCTGTTTCTTCTGTCAACATTAATGTCACCCCTTACCTTCTCCTAATGAGGCAGGGCTCTGGGAAAGAGCTAGAAAGGAAGTTTTCTGTTTGCCATAACTGATTCACTAACTCATGAATCACAGAGGAAGACTTGAACAAGTGAACTGAGACAGGAGGTAGAAAGTACAACTGGAAGAAGCCTATGAAGTAATTGATAAAACTGTTAGCCTGACACAAGATGATTAGCAGGGTTGCATTAAATTTTCCAATACATTTTTACATAATTTATTCACTCTCCTTATGTCCTGGGAATAAATTGAGCAGATTGAGACAGAAGAGAGAGTGGAGAAGGGCGTATTTAATGAGTCATTTCAGCGATAGGCAGCCATTATTGGGTGGCTCCAATGTTCTATTTTAGGATTTTTTTGCATAAATAGTTGACATACATATGTATATATAGTATGTAGCTCATATGTGTGTGCATACATGTACACATGCTTACACACACACACACACACACACACACACACACTTTACAAATCACCAAATGATGAATATATTGATTTTTAAGACAGATAAAGCAACCTTATGCAACAAATGAAAAGTGAATTTCAATGAGGGTTGATATTCCAACATGAGTGGGGAAAGCTCACTGGACCCCACCCTAGGTAAAGCGCTATAAGCCATCAACAACTGCTGAGAGACGGGCAATTTGGCCTTTCCAGGTATGAGTCTCTGATTAGTTATCCAATGCCATGTTGTCAGTCTATACATATGTGGGTGTATGTGTGTATGTATACATATATGTGTGAGTATGTATATGTACATATACAAGATTTATATGTATATATATATATATGCAATGTACATATATAAAATATATATGTGACATTAAACTAACTCAGCAGATTGTATTTATTTTTTATGTATATGCATATGTAACAACAATGATTAAAGAACAAGAATCCCTGTGAATTGTGGAGGGAGTGGGAGGGCTATTTAAGGTAGGGGAGGAATGATGTAATTATGTTTTAATTGATATTTAAAAAGCCAATTAATTATCTTTGCTTTCTAAGTTATGATTCCAAAACTAACTTTTAATAAGAAGATATACACTCAGAAAAGTGTCCAAGTGTATGCCTGGATATTGTCATCTGGAGCAAAATCAGGTAAGGTTTTAGGAACCAAGCTTTGTGGTTTCTATCTATAATCTAAGCACTGGGGATTGGAGGCAGGAGAATGAGGAGTCCAGGGTTATCCTCAGCTACATAATGGTTTGAAGACAACTAGATGAGACTGTCTTCCCCTACCTGAAAATTACCCCAATGGTAATTTTTTAGCAGAATAAGTTTAGATACACCCTTCATATCACCCTGGTTTTTTGAGTGCCTATGTAGTCCTTAAGTGACACTATTTAGTTCTCTTAATTTGTTGTTACTAGCATTTCCGAAACTAATAGTCTAAATTAACTATTTGCAAATGAAGTGGGCTTGTTTTCGATGGAGAACTGTTTAAAATACTCATCCCTATTGCAGCAATCTCATGTACATAGTGGGCATATGATGGAATTATACTCACCGTACTGCTCTCCTCATTCTTGGCTGAGTCAGCAGGGCAGTTGGGCATAGTGATGAGCCAACACCAGGACAAAACCTGTGTGAATGCAGAACTGCTTGTGCCTTCTAATGTTGAAACAGTGGGTCTAGGAGATCTAGGAAGACAAGGCAAAATCTCTCTGGTTGAAATTCATGCATAGCTGTATTTAGACAGTAATAGTCACAATAAGAAAGGCCTAACTGAAAGATGCTGTGTAGTTAATTACACAGCAGGTATAGACTGGACTAAATGCAGATCACCAAGCCAGGAAGCCAAGAAGGAAAGGAAGGGCAACCCAGCTAACCAAACTGAAGCTTTTCTCTTGCCCAGAAGTTGTGGTATTAGTATTGTTTGTGTAAGAATAAGTAAGAAAACTTGGAAGGCTGGTGCCTGCCCAGCTGCCCACAGATGCTGTTCGTGCTCCTTGTGGGCTGGCTCTGTGTTCCTCCAGCTCCATAGCCTTTGTGCTAGCCAGAAGGACAGCATTATGGTGGCAGAAAATAAATCAAAGTTTGCAAAGATACCAGCTTTGACCTCAGTGCCACTTTTTTTTCCCTCAGTTCCTGCCCCACAGTGATCAAGTTTTGTAGGGAGGCACCTGCTGATGGTAAGAGATCTATTGAAGGGCTTTAAACTGCCCTGTCTTTTTATATGGTTGCTTTTCTTAATATGTTTTCTGGCTAAATGATTTTTTGCTTTGGTATACTCTTTGATTTTGCCCTAAATTTGTGTTCATTGTTCTTCAGTGATTGATTCTCAGACACACACACACACACATGCAGCAGCTCTGATATAATTGGGGTAAAATAAGGCAATGGCCTCTATAGCAATGTGTCTTCAGGAAGCTCCTCTGAGAAGTTGCCTAAGACAGACTCCATCTTGGCTACCATCCCACCGTCCTCACTCTTTAGGGCAGATTGGATTCTCCCTTTGTCTAGAATACAATTATTCACCTATTTTTAAAATTTAATCCATCTTTTGTTCATTTATGTTGTATGCACATGTGATTGTGTGCGGTGATGATCTCCTGCCATAAAGCGCACATGAGGTCTGAGGATAACCTCCCAGAGTCACTTCTGTTGCAGTCATGTCGGTCTTGGGGATCAATCCTAACTTCAGGCTTGGCAGTAGGCAGCTTTACCCACCAGGCCATCTCAGCAACCCTAGTTTTATTTTATTTTGTAATCAACATACACAGCAACAGATGTCCTTATGATATTCTCGTGTTTATGTACTTGGAATGATTCCCTCCCTGTCGGCTCCTCTCCCCATCCCCCTGCCTTCCATCCCCGCTTGTGCCTGCCTGCCTGTAGTGTTCTGCCTTCCACTCCAGGTGTTCTATGGGCATCTCCGCACCTCTCCCTCAAAGCCTCCTTTCTCTCTCTTCATGGGAACCTTGGTAGTTTTCCAGCCTCTGTAAGCATCCACTTCCATATGTATAAAGATTAAATGATGGTTGAGCTTCTCACATGAGAGAACACATATGCTGTTGGGTTTTCTGAACTGGAGTTACTTTATAAAATATGATAGTTTATTATGTTTTCATCCATCTTTTTCTCAAAATTTCATAAATTAATTTTCTTTACAATAGACTACAATTACATTGTGTGTGTGTGTTTATCATAATTTCATTACTTAGCCATGTTGATGGGCATTGTGATTAGTTCCATTTCCTTGCCAGTATGAATAGAGCAACAATAAGTATGTATATGTAAGTATCTCTTCAATAATCTATAAAGTTTTGCTTTACACCCAGGAGTGTTATAATTGGGTCATATAGCAGTTGTATTTTTAGTTTTATTGTGAAACTTTCACATTGATTTCCAAAGAGGTCAAACCAGTTCATATTCCTGCCTACCAACAGAAGATAGAAGTTATCCCATCCCTGATATCTTAGCCAGCATTCATTGTCGTGTGGTGTGTGTGTGTGTGTGTGTGTGTGTGTGTAAGTTGGGGAGGTAAGGGTCCAAAGGAAGTTGGGAGAGGAACTCAAACAGGGCAAGGACCTGGAGGCAGGGTCTTTTGTAGAGGCCATGGAGAGGCGATGCTTACTAGCTTGCTTCCCATGGCTTGCTCTTCTACTTTCTTATAGAACCCAGACCACGAGCCCAGGGATGGCCCCACCCACGATGGGATCAGTCTTTCCACATTGGTCACTAATTAAGAGAATGTCTTACAGCTGGATCTTATGGAAGCATTTTCTTAACTGAGACTCCCTCCTCTCTGATGACTCTAGCTTGTGTCATTTGACATAAATTGATACATAAAGCAGGCCAATACAGTTTGTGTGTGCATGCTTGTGCATATGTGTATGTGTGCGTGTGTGTGTGCATGTGTTAGCATGATTCACAGTGTACATGTAGAAGTCACAGGACAGCTTGCAGGATTCAGTTCTCCCCCTCTGTATCATGCGAATGCTAGAGACTGAGCTCAGGTGCTGAACCTTGTTGTCAAATGCCTTTACCCACAAGGCCATTTCACGAGCCTCACCGTTTGCTTTTTCCACAATAGTCCTTCTGACTTAGGCAAGATGGAATTATAAAGTAATTTGATTTGTGGTTAAGAATGTTGGACACTAGTGAAATATTTTGTGGCTATTTTTACTTTTCCTTCTGAGAACCATCTGTTCAATGCATTGCCCATTTATTGATTGGCAAGGTTTTGATTTTTTTTTTTTTCTTTTTGGAGTTTAGTTCTTTATATATTAAAGACATTAGCTAATTTTCTGAGACCTAGCTGGCAAAGGTTTTCTTCCATTGTGTAGGCTGTTTACTTTGTCAGTAGCTTCTTTGCTGGGGAGAAGCTTTTCCGTCTGATGTAATTCCACTTGCCAGTTCTTGGGACTATTTTCTGTGCTACTTGCTTCTATTAAAAAGTTCTTACCTGAAAGTCTTAGCTAGAGCAATATGGAAAGAAAAAGCCATTCAGTTGAGAAGATTTGAAAGGGAGAAGTTCAAGTATCACTATTTACAGGTGGCATTCTTCACTTAAGAGATCCCACAGAAACCACTGGAAAATTTTAGTGCCCATAAACACTTCCTGTAAAGTTGTAGGACACAGGATCAACATGTAATAACCAGTGTTTGTTGAGAAAGGAAGTAGGAAAAACTAGTCCATTCACAGTAATTTTAAAAGATTAAAATATCTAGGAATAAACATAGCCAACGAGCTGAAAGATCTCCATAGGGGAAATTTAAAATATTGAAAAAAGAAATTGAAGAAGACACCAGATAATCGAAAGCTTCTATGCTCCTGGATTGACAGATCTAATGCTGTAAAAAGCAGTCTGCAGATACAATGTAATTCCCATAAAAATTCCAGTGACATTGTTTTCAGAACTAGGAAAAAAATCCCAAAATTCATATGAAACCACAAAACCCCACAGATCTTTCAAATATTATTTTTCAACTTCCTGTTTTCCCAGGAAGAGGAGAATCAGTCCTGTTAGATACCTTTACCTCAGTCTCACCCATGTTCCCGAGAGAATTGTCTCATGGTTCAACCTGGGTCAAAAGTCACTGCTCTGTTGCTGGGAATGAGGTCTTTGGATACAGTTGAGTCATAGAGCGCATCTGGTATTTTCTTCCCTGTTTAACATCTTGTTCCTTTGGCTAATACTGGCCTGGTTTCTGTTGACTTTGCTATCTGTATAGGGATCAGTGATTCAGTCCCAGTGCTCTGTGGAAAGTACGGATTGCTGTTGCTGACCCATGACGAGTTCCTGTAAAGCCGGATGACCCTCAGGCCTGCCATCTACTCCAGGTAGGGGATCACTTTTCCCTGAGCACTTTGAAGAAATGGCTTCATTGTTTCCTAGCTTCTAGTTTTGGTGATGGATGATGTGGTAATCTGATTTGGGATATTTTTCTATATGTTTTTTTCTTTGTCTGTCTGTCTGTCTGTCTGTCTGTCTTTTAGGACCATGGTGTGCTGTGGGCTGGGCTTCTTCCTGTCTCTGTATAAGTTTTATTCTTTGGGAGGGCATCTTTTGGCTCTTGCTTCTTTGTTTTTTCTGGCTTCTTTCTCAGCCTCTCTTAAATACTGGTGATACCTGCGTTTCCACTCACCTCTAGAAAAGACCTTGGGAACAGTGGATGTGACATACTTCACTTAGGAGAAGATATTGGGGACCAGGGATCCAGGGGCCATTTCTTTTTGGAACATGTCTTGAGAGTGAGTTTTAATATTGATCAACATGCATGAAAACCACACACATAATATTCCGTGACACATGAAACTTGCCTCTGTTTTTAGTCCAGTTAACTTCTGGTAGAGAAACAGGATGAATGACCCCTGCTTGCTGTGGTAACCATGATGAAAATTCCTTCATTTTCCTCCATGGTTTCTTTCCCTACTTCAGAATATTCCGGACCTCTCCCCAGCCCTGGTGACACGTGGGAGGGAGCCCAGGCAATTACACAACAGTTCTATCACCCTGCCTTTCCAACTGTCCAGCTCCACCAAAATCTCTGAGATTCATACGTTTTGGGACTCAAATCTGTAGGACTAGACAATTAGGTGATCCTGTGCGAGGCACCCAGGGCCAGAATTGTAACAGAGCTTCCCAGGGAGGGGCTAAGAAAGGAGGGTCAAAGATACTGCTGCGCAAGCTTTTGACCATCTATAAGGAGCCGTCTCTTAAACTGGCCTCACCTTTTTTTCATAAGGAGGATTGGAGCCCAGGCTAATGTAGAGTACTTAGTGATACTTAGTGATTAGTAGTAAGAATCAGCATAGAATTGACAAGAGGTGGTTGATGAACGGACCGACTCTTAGCTGACTCCCCATTGCCGAAGGCGAGCATATGCTTGAGGATTGGCCAGCACGTTGGCTCTGTGATGGGACTGGAAGGGCTCCAAAGAGGCAGGGTTGGGAGGCAAAAGGTTACAGACACTCACAGAACATGAGCATGCCCAGTGCGGAAAGATACTTGTATCTTCAAAATGAATGGAATCCAAAATACTCACTTTCCACTACTTGATCACAAAGAACAGTGTGTGATTTCCCATTGCCTTTAGCTCAAACTCAAGGTTTCTGAGTGTGTGTGGTAGCTGGCCCTCACCTTGGGACAGTCCCATCTAAGAGAACTCCTTCGGTGCTGTTTCCGTGCTGCACACTCAACCCACCCGGCCTCCACGGCTCCTCCTTGAACAGGCCCAGCCAGTTTCCTTCCCAAGGTGTTGTGCTAGCTCTTCCCTCTGCCCTGGTTTCTCAGCTGTCCGCTGACTCAGTTCATTCCATTCAGGTGTCTGGTCGAGTGACGTCTCCTTACACATCTTTCCTAACCGTGCTCTCTGAAGAGGTCCCCACCCATCACCTGCAAGATCAAGTGTCAGTCAGACTGAGCTGGATTTTGTCTGTTTTGTTTCAGACCCTGACTTCACCCTTCCTCTGCTTTTCTCTGCACTGAAGAGACAGATTCATGCAAATTAATACTTCCGGGTTTTCTCGACTGATTGGCTTCTGGTTAAGTTTGGCCAGTGATAGATCTATTACCCCGAGGAGGCAGAGTTTGAAGGGGTAGATGGGTCAGGGATGGGGTGCGGGTGGCCTGGGGTGGTGGTGGTGGTGGTGGTGGTGGTGAGAAATAGAGGGAACCCGAACAAGTTGTTCCCTTTTGGGTGGCATCGGAAATGTCCACATTTTCTATCCCACATTTCCTAGCATCTTCAGAATGACATTGGCTTCTGGGCTTCCACGACCCCATTTATTTCCCTTATTCTGAAACAGCAATGGCTGTATCTCCGGGAAGCCTCCTTACCACCTAGTTTCTCTACAAATATTTCTGACTTTGCTGTAGCTAATTCCCCACCTTAGACTCTGGTTGGCTGCTTATTGGACCAGTTTCCTGACTGGTTTCTGATTGGTCTACCCTGTTTCGTGTCTTCCATAGCATTTAAACTTACTACTATTATTGCTTTCCTTGTTGATAATCGGCATCCTCCATTTGAGGCAAGTATATTAATGGTATTGTCTGGGGATTTGGAACATACATTTGAACCTGAAATAGTCATCATTTCTACATCCCCACTAATGCCTCGTTAGCCAGTAAGAAGGCTCCTGTGTGACCCCCGCTGAGAGCACTGTAGATAGCTGCAGGCATGTTCAGAAAGGCAGAACCCAGGGCACACACTACATGGAGGTCCTGACTGCTTTTCGTTCTCCAGCATCAGGAAGTGATGTCCAAGTCCAAGCTGCCAGAGCCTTTGAGAAAAGTGGGATCTGGGTCTTTGTGGAAAGAAAGTCACTCACCAAGGGAACGAGCCCACAGCCCGTATGGCAAGGAAATATTTTCTATTAAGTTGGGCAAGTAGGAAATCACAAATAAAAACAATACTGTGGTGGTGTGCTGTATCCAAAATGTCTCAAGTAACTAACTCTAGTGTGAGTGTATATGATTACCTTAATGCACAAACCAATTTTAAACTACACATCTGAAAAATAAAAATAAGCTAGTGATATGACTTCTTTATATTGGGCAACTTAATTTGTTGCAACTTAATTTGTTGTTAAATTATTGGTTTACTTACTACAGAATAAATCAGTGATTCAAATGAACAGTCAGATGTCAACCCCGTGTACACAGCAGCAATATCAGAGCTGTATAACAGTTATGCCTAACATGAATGATGGACAGAAGTGCAGGGTGCCTCACCAAAGAGGACTCTGTTCATGTCACGTGGGTCTCCACACATTTGGTGGCCACTTCCATTTCCAAGGGTAACTTAGGAATGCAGGTCCTAGCTTCTATGTAGCTAGAATTTCTTGACTATGTTTATTATTTGTTAAATTTTATTGGATTAAAGCGGCTGGCAAACATTTCTAATTTTGCTATTGGCTTTTTTTTTTTCAACCAGTACATAATTGATTTTGTAAATGTTCCCTAGACTTGAAGGGGAAAAGAAGGTTGTAAGGTATTTGAAGCATCTCCACTTACAGTGTTATGACTTTGTTTAGTATACTATTTAATTTTTTTCTTATTTATACTTATTGTTATTGATCCATATTAGAACTATTTCATTGTGTGATTTATTGATTTATGGTGCAGGGGATCAAATTCAAGGCATCATTCATGTTAGATAAGTACTCTACAACTGAGCTAGAACCCAAGCGAAAAATAAACACTTTAAAATTTCCCAACTATAATTATATTGTTTTTACATTTCTAAAGATTTATCTTTTTGGGTAGTATATAAATATATAGTTATATACTATGTAAACAAGATCTACAAATGTCATTTTATTTGAAGGTATGACTTTTATGACTTGTGACCTTTATCATCATACCATCTTTTTATCTTGTGTCCTACTTTGAGACAATTTAAATTTATTTTTACATTTTTGTACAAGTATTTATTGTATATGGAAAAATTCCCCATGCTCCCTCCTCTCCCTTTCTCATCTCCCCCCCCAACTAGTTTCCTGTGTCTCCCTAGATGATTTTACTTCCAATTTCATGTCATATATCCAGATGTGATTTCATGTCCCATTATAAAATCCAGGGACCACAAATGAGAGCATATGAGCCTGGTTTAATTCAGTTACTATGATTATGTCATGTTGCATCCATTTTCCTGTGAGTGGCATAACTTTGTTCTTCTTTACGGATGAAAAGATTCCCTGGTGTATATGTCCTATCCTCCTTATCTGTTAATCTGATCAGATCTCCTGTGTAAGTGGGTTCATAATTTAGCTACTACGAATAGTGCTGTAATAGCTATTGGAGTGTGAGTGCTTCTGTGGTATGTTAACTTGGAGTCTTTGGGGTAAATTCTCAGGAATGGTGTAACTGGGTCTTATGGAACATCTGTATTTAGTTTCTTGAGAAACCTCCTTGAGAAACCTCTATGATTTCTATAGTGGCTAAACTAGTTTTCATTCCCACCAGCAGTATGAAAGGTCCTCTGTCCAGTGTTTGTTATTATTTGTTTTTTTAACGACTCATGTTCTACTGGGATGAGATGGAATCTCAGTGTAGTATATATGTTCGTTTCTCTGATAGCTAGTGAGGTTCAACATTTTTTCATATACTTACAGCAATTTACATCCCATCTCTTGAGAATTGTCAGCTCCTTTACTATTTGTTTTTGTATGATTATCTGTTGTTTGTCCTGCTTATCCTAAGCTTGTCTTGTTTCCTTTCTACTTGCTGTGACCTGACAAAAGTGATTTAGAGGAGAAAGGGTTTATTGTGGCTTATGCATCAAGGTTCCAGTTTTGGAGAGAGGGGAAGTTACAGTGGCAGGAGCTTAAGGGCGATGGTCACATCACATCCATAATCAGAACCTGAGAGTAAAGAATGAATGCATGCTGCACTTGGTTTGCCTTTGCCTTTTTGTTCCCATCAGGGCCCAGACCATGAAGTTTTGCCACCTGTATTTAGTGTGCATCTTCCTACCTCAATTGTCCCTATTAAGATAATCCCCCACAGATATCCTCACAAACCAATCCAATCTAGACAATACCTCATTAAGAATCTCTTTCCAGGTGACTATAGATTGTGTCAAGTTGATAATGAAAACTAACCATCTCATAGTTCTTTAAAAAATTCCCATTACTGAAAGTAACTGTTTGATAAACAGCATTGTTAGGGTAGGAATGCAAAGTGCTGGGTCTCCAAATGTGTCCAGAATACCTGGCTCCAAACTGGTGGGCTGACTGGGCAAGTTATAGAACCTTTGGGAGGTGGGACCCAACTAACAGAACTGAGTGTCCAGGGATGGGCCTTGAAGATTATGCCTGCTTCTGGTTCCAGTTGAAACTGCTTTATGTCTGTAACTGTGATATAAGAGTCTTGGTTCACACTGTGCTATCATCTACTCTGCCATGCTGGCTTGACCATGGTGGGCTGCATCCCCTGAGGCTGAGCCCAAGTTAACCTTTCTACTCTTAAGGTCATTCTGACGATGACAAAAAAGGTGACTGATGCAAGCACAGAGTTCAGACTTTTTTCAGTGCCAAAGTAAGAATAAATGTCTTTAAGAAGAAAAATCTGGTCATATTACAAAATAATCTAAATTCTTGGCTTTATTCTCTCCATTTAAATTAAATTTTACAATTATGTTTATTGTACTCATTTCTTCTTTGTAAAAATAAAACATTTTTTAAGGTAGCATTTTGCTATGTTGTCTAGGCTGGTCTCAAACTCTAGACTCAGTCTTCCTGAGTTGGGCTCCCAAAAGCTGAGGCCACAGGCATGGGACTTCATTTCTTCTTATTTTTTCTTATTTTCAAATGTGAAGTGGGTTTTCTCTCCATTTATTAGTTATCCTTGACAATTTATAAGTTCTTCTGCATATTTCTAATCTACTATTGGTGATTTTTATTCCTTTCCACTTTTGATTAAAGGCATATCTATCTACTTGATTAATCCAAAACCTGAAGGCTCCTGTTCAGTTCACAGGTGAGTGATGAGCTATTAATGGGGGGAAAGTAGGTGGCCTAATAATGGAATTACCGTAGAGTTAAGACAGGAAGACACATGGGAGACAGAAGGTCTGCATTTGGTATCAACATAAGGCTCAGAAAATGAGCCAAAATGGTCAGAAAACATCAAGAGGCTTCTGCTATCTGTGCAGGGAAGAGTCAGCAAGTGTGATTTGATAGGACCAAAAGCCCCCAGGTCTTCCAAGGTCTGCTTAGAAGAGGGCATCCACTTACCAGTGGCCAGGAGGTCAGAGAAAATGGAAGCTGGTTAAGCTCTCTGTGGGTGGGAACCAGAGCAAGCACTAGCAAGGAACAGGATTTTACAGGAATGTTGACTAGCAGTTAAACCTGTTAATGGCTCCTAATTCCCTTTCAGTTAAATCTTTGGGCTCCCTCAATTTAACATGACAGCAATGATCCTAAGACCACCTCAGTATCCATGGCAATATTAATAAATAGCTAAATTAGGGGGTCTAATCCTTGTCTAATCTTGAGGTAGCACCATGATTGCTTCAGATCTTGGTGGCCAGATCCTCCAGGCTTCTGCGAATCTGGACTTCATTTCTCAGGACCCTCACTTTCTCTGAATGGACAGAATGTAGGTGGAACTTTTTTGCATGTGGGGCCACAGTGGCCGCCTCTGTGGCAAGTTTCTTCCCCTTCCCACTTTTGTTTTCAATTGACCTTGGAAATTTTATTTTGCGCGCTTTCTCCCAATATGCTTAGATTTTAGAGTTTTGCTCAGCATTTTGTTGAGTTTCATTATTTTCTGGGAAAATTTTCAGGAATAATTTTAATTTGTGTTATAATTTTGGTTTGTTCTCTCCTTACCAAGCTATGCCTATAAGCCCACATGTATATATGTACATATATTTCTATATATACATATCATAAGGAAAAGTTTAAGAACAAAAAGTGTAGTCTACTTGGTTTGTTAATTTTTCATTCTAGAGTGACTGTATGTGGGGTTTAGATATTTAGAACATATTTATTTAATGCTTATACAAGAAGCAGAGAAACACACAAATATAAAAGTAAAAGAAAGAATTTTTAACACATCAGAAGAATAGTTATTTTAGGAAAATCTATTGAAATATCAATGAATAAAAAAACTACCTTTTGAACTATAAAGAATTAGCGAAGCAGAATTCTAGAATTCAATTTTACTGAAAAGAGAAAAGAAGCAACAACAACACTAAATGTGTGGAGAACACGAACACTTTCAGAGAGGGGCAGAAACACAGAAGGCTTGCCTTACTCCTTGAAGAGAAGCACTTAGTCTTGTTCTTAGTAAGAGAGATGTGTATCAATACTGATAGAGACTTCTGATGCACAAGTACCACATTTTACTTTCTGTTAAAAACTTAAAAAGTAGATAAACTATATGAAATAAAATAAAATTTTTTTTTTGGACAATAAGCACCCAGGGTATAGAATCCCTAAAGAAAACAAAGACAAAGAAAACAGTAAGAAAGAGGGAGGGGGATAAAAGGGAGGGAAGAAGCAAATGAGGGAGGGAGCAAGGTAGGAAGGTAGGAAGTCATCAAGCTTTAAATATACTGATGTTGTGACCTTGGAGATAGTTTTCAGACTTCCAGTGTGGAAAGGAAAGTCAAGCCTTGGGTCGTCCTACTGAGAGGAGGATTTTGAGTCTGGAGTACAGGGCTGGGATTTGTGAGGCCAAGCCTGGGAGAGTAGAATAGCTCTGACAGAGGCTGTGGGGATTTTCAGGACACTCAGAGTCTTTTACGGGTTATTACTCTGCACAGGCACGAGAGGAAAGTACCTGAGACTGGGTTCAAAACCCAGTATGGAAATCAGTATGCAGACTAATTCCTGGACTTCACACATGACTGGAAATAGCTTATGTTCATAGCAGCCGGAGTGGAATTGAATAGAATCCTAAGAAGTAGGGCAAAATTGGCCCCAATGACTGACTGTATTTGTCCTAACAAAGTTTAAAAGCAGGCCTTGGAATGGTCCAGTTGGCTTCAAATTCCTCAGTTGTACCTAACGACACAGTCAAAATTATTCAGATGACTAAAAGAAAGTTGACAACAAACATAAAACCACGATGTCCTCCTTTAAATGTTTTTTTAAAAGGTTAATGAATGCAAATAGACAGAAACAATAGCACTGGAATACAAGAGTGCTAACCTAACTCTAATAAATATTCTTTGTATGTTTGAGAAAACTTTGAAACCTGGACACTGTCATGAGAGAAAAGGAAGCCATATAAAAATAGGAAAATGTTACCTGTGGTGGCTGATTTTTGCCAACCTGATTGATTTTAGATCTATGTAGGGAACATGTGTCTGAGAAGAAATTCCAGAGAGGGTTAGCTGAGGAGAGGAGACCCATCTCCACAGTGAATGAGTGGCTCCATGTTATGGGCTGGAGTGTCAAACTGAACAAAATGAGGAAGGAAGCTGCTTTCTGACTGAGAACACAAGGCAAGCAGATGCCCTGGGGTGCCACCATGACTTGGTACCCTGCCATGATGAACTCTATCCCTTCTTAAATCATGAACCCAAATCAACCCTTCCCTTCTTGTAGTAAAGTATTATGTTAAGTATTTTGTCACAGCAAAACAGTTAACTTCTTAAGATCTCAAATATATGGAAACTCAAAGACTGAAATGGACTAAGCTGGTGTGAGAGCTAATTTTGATTGCCATCTTGATTAGATCTGAAATCAACTCAGGCACATGCCTTTGGGTAGTCTATGAAGGAATTTCCAGGAAAGATTAAGGTGAGGTGAGGGAAGAGGCTTCCACAGAGTGGGTAGAACTTTCTGGCAGCAGGCCAAATATAAAAAGAAAAGTATTGCTTGTTTACATGCAAGCCTTTGTATCGATAAGTGGTATTATCCATTTTTGTTACTGCTTTTTTTTTCTCCTAATAGAACACAGCTTCTTCTTCCTACAGAATGGACTGATGACCAGAGGCTCTCCGGGTGCTCTTTGAGCCTTAAGCACTGAGCCTCATGGGGTGATCAGTCACTGGGCTTTCAACCTTTGCATTATACAGATAGCCATGGTTGGACTACCAGGTGGGTATTGTGTAAGCCAATCTAGTAAAAGCCCCTTAGGAATAAACATATTATTTATTATCAGTTCTTTTACTCCGCAGAACACCAACTAGCATTATAAGATTACCAATAAATTGACCATTAAGGAATAAGTAATTAGTACATTTAAAAACAGTAGTAGGAAAGACCCAAAGTAGCAGTTCAGAGACATATTCTGAAGAAAATAACTGATCATCAGTGGTTGATTTACATACCATTAAATTGTCTAATATACATTTAATTAACTGAAAAGGGAGCAAGGGCCAAAATATTTGAATACTGACCGAAAACTTCCAAATTAGATGAAAATCAGAAACCCATAGTTTCAAGAAATTCAGTTAATCTAAGAAGATAAAATGTGAAATTAGGATGAAGCAAATGATTGAAAACCACAAATAAGAAAACCTTTAACACCAGAAAGATAATATTCATATATGTACAGAAAACCAGAGTCAGGAATGGCAGAATTATTATTAAGTATGAAGCAAATCAGAAAACAATAGAAAGATATCTTTAATGCGCCGAAAGAAACCTTTCACCTAGAATTTTTTAACCAGTCAAAACAAGAAATAAAAAAAAAAAAAGAAAGATACACTGTTTTTGTTGGAATATGAAATGTCCCCTATAAATTGATGTACTTGAACACTTGGTCCTTAGCTGACAGTTCTGTTTGGGAAGGCTGAAGAGGTGCATCTTTGCTGGAGAAGGCGAATCATTCTCTTTGGAAATGCCATTAGGATAAAGCACTTTTCTGTTCCTTGTAGCATGCTACGATGCCTGGTGCCTGGTTTTCCCCACCACAACGGTCTCTATTCTCTGGAACTGTAAATTCAAACAAACTCTAAAGTTTCTTTTATTAAGGTCCTTTATCACACACACATAAAAAAAAGAAAGAAAGAAAGAAAGAAAGAAAGAAAGAAAGAAAGAAAGAAAGAAAGAAAGAAAGGAAGAAAGAAAAGAAAAGAAAGAAATTACTACAGGACCTGTTACAGAGGAGGGGCACCATTGCTGTGGTCAACCTGACTGTTCAAGCCTGCTTTTAGGCTTTTGTTTTGTGGAAAGAACCTGGAAGATTTTGGAACTTCGGGTTAGAAAAGCCATTGGATGCTGTAAGTAGAGATTAATGGGCCATCCTACTGAGAACTTGGGAGAAAGTAGAGCTGAGAAAAATGCAAAAAATGGTACCCGAAGTTTCAAAGGAAACAGGGACCCAATTGTACTAGGAGGGATTCATGTGGTACTTTGTCAAAGAATCCAACTTCATTCTGCCAGTGTTCCAAGAGAATTAGAGTCAGGATGAACTACAAAGTAGTGGACTAATTTATTTGGTGAGGGAAATTTCTAATACCGTAATATCTAGTCTGTGGAATCATTATTGCTGTTTATCACATACTATACTTAAATGAGTCTACAAAAAGAGCAACAGGTGGGGTAGAAAGAAGTTTTAAAATGTACAGTTTAGAGAGGAAATGGACACCAAGGTTACAGTACACGTGAAAAGGAGGCTATAATTAGCAAGGACATTAGGGCCATTAAAGAGAAGCTCCCACTCGGCAATGAAATAATAGGAAAGGTGTCTCCTGAGGTGATTCCACCCGCCAACGGTTCCTGTGAAATGAAAGAGCCTGAGGGGTTTTATGCTCTTGGAAACTTTTCAGCCTATAGAAGATGCTGCAACTGTGATCCAAGGAGGACAGGCTCCATCCTGAGCAAGCAGCAAACTTGATAGCATCATCTATTTCCTATGGTTTTGGAGGGATGAAAGATCCAAGAATGAAGAAGTTGGTGGATTCTTCTTTTGTGTTTTTGGAGAGCCACTGAGACAAGGCAACACATGGCAGGGTTGGAGTACTTGCAAGGAGATCCTGAGAGGCCCTTCATGAAATTTTGTAGGTGTAGCCTGGGCCATAATGAAGCTTTCGGAATGTTGGAGATGTCAGAGTGAGAGGATGCCTGCCAAGAAGGCTGTATACTGGGAGTTTGCAAATAATCGAAATAACAAAAGAAAGATGACAGAAATCAACAAGTAGCCAATGTTAAAATAAGTCAACCTTGTTATTAATAACTTAAATGTATGCAAATTAAATCCCCAATTAATATGTGAATATTGTTACACTGTATAAAAGTTCAGGACTCAATAATACACTGCTTATAAGAAATCTATATGAAATGAAAGACATAAATAAAAGTAAAAAAACAAAAGAAAAAGGGAAAAGTTGTAACATTTAGTACCATGTGCTGTGGAATACTTTCCTCTGAGTATAACATCTATTGCCATTGTCATCAGAGACCACCAAGATCTGGCTTGTTGATATTCCCTCTTAGAGGTTGGGGGTATGGAGGGTCATTAGCTCCTCACCTGCGATTTTAACCTCTCCCTCCTGTCCTTTTTTCCTAACTATATATAATTCTGTCCCAATCATCCATGCTCTCAGGTAGAAAGTAGGGCTAGAGCATTTGGTATATAAGGTTAACCATGGAGATAGGTTTGGGCTTCCATCCATCCTGTGCTGAGATTGTGTGTGTGTGTATGTGTGTGTGTGTGTGTGTGAGACAGAGAGAGAGAGAGAGAGAGAGAGAGAGAGAGAGAGAGAGAGACAGAGACAGAGAGAGACAGAGAGAGAGAGAGAGAGAGAGAGAGAGAGAGAGAGAGAGATATGTGGCTGATTTGGGGTCACTCATATCCCTGTGACTAACCCCTTATCCATGCTCCTATAAGCAATCTCCAAGTACTCGTTGGTTTAATGATCTAGGCCTGCCTGGGTGGAATGATTATTTTGTTCTGTCATTGGCATTCTATCTGGGGTGGGTAGATGTTTGTTCAATATCCTCAGGAAAAAATTCATACAATAGCAGCTGTCTTAGTTTGGATTTTACTGCTGTGAAGAACACCATGACCAAAGCAGCTCTTCCAAAGGACAAACTTTAATTGAGTCTGGCTTACAGATTCAGAGTTTCAGTCCATTGTCATCATGGCAGAAAGACAAAAGGGTCCAGGCAGGCATAGTACTGAAGGAGCTAAAAGTTCTACATCTTGGTCCAAAAGCAAAAAAGAGAAGGCTGGATTCCAGGCAGCTAGGAGGAAAGTCTCTCAAAGTCCATCCCCACAGTGACACACTTCCTCCAACTAGGCCACGCCTCCTAATAGAGCTACTTCCTGGGGCAAGCGTATTCAAACCACCACCCCTGGAAAAAACACTAAGTAAAAAGGCTACCAGTGCACAGTAGCACTTGACTGTAACTTAGCATTCTGAAGACAGAAACAGGAAGATTGCAATCTTGAGGCTAGCCTGGGCAACAAATCCAGATCTTGTGTCAGAAAAGCAAAAGCAAAATACAAATAACATCTAGCCCAGATTACAAAGTACATTTTATAACAAAAAGTACTAATAATGTGTTGGCTCCTTTTTATGTCCACTCAACACAAGCTGAGAGGAAGAAACCTCAACTGAAAATGCCTCCTTAAGATCAGGCTGTAGGAAAGCCTGTAGGTATTTCCTTAACTAAGTGATTGACATGGAGGGCCCAGATCCTTGGAGCAGTGTCACCTAAGCTGGTGCTTTTGGGTTCTATCAGAAAGCTGGCTAAGCCAACCATGCAGAGCAAGCCAGTAAGTAGCATCCTTCTATGGCCTTGGCATTAGCTCCTACCTCCAGCTTCTGTCCTGCTTGAGTTCCTGCCTTGACTTCTTCAATGGACTATGATATGGAAGTGTAAGCAAAATAAGCATACATTATGCCTGATGGAAAAACCTGCAGCAAACTTCATCAATATGATAAAGAACAAATACCCACTAAACACAAAACAAACAATAAACCTTAAACCTTATATCTTAAATCACAATCACTGATTAAAGTCCTTAATTAAATTAATTAAATTAATTAAATTGCCTGTCCCTTCAAATCAAAAACAAAGGATTAGGCTGGAGAGATGGCTCATTATTTAAGAGCATTTGCTGTTTTTCAGACGGTTCTGCCTACCAGGGCACCTGCCCTCTCATGCACATACTCACATGTGGGGACACACACACCTACACAGAATTAAAGACCATGTTTCTGGCTAGGAAGAGTCTTATGAAGTCAAGTTTTAAGTGAAGTTAATTTATCTGTAATTCCTTCATGGCATCAACTAAAATTCCAGCACGTTTATAAAATTGACAAGTTAATTCTAAAACATCTGTGGAAATAAGATCTTAGAATGACCAACATGACTTTGAACAATAAAACTGTAGGACTCACACATCCTGCTCTAATATTTAGTATAAAGCTATCTACTGCAGTCATTAGGTAGTGCAATATTGGTATATAGGGAGTCATGCAGACTGATGAACCAGATGGACATATGGCTGGGCGACGTTTGGCTGTGGTGTCAGAATGGCCTTTTCAATGAGTATTAGATATGTGAATGATGAGTTCAACCCTTGCCTTACATTGTACACAGACATTAAAACAGATTACTGATAGAAATATAAAAGTGAAATTATTTAACTAAGAAAAATGTAAGAAAGTTTAGTGTCTGTTAGATAAGAAACCCAAAGCATAAGTTATAAGCTCATAAATTGTTACATTGACTATTATTAAAATTGAAAAGAAATAAAACCTGAAGCTCACTCAGCATGTTACTACACACTTGTCATCTCAACATCCAGGGTTGTGAATTTGAGGTCAGCCTGTGATGAATAGTTAAGACTCTCTCAAAACACAAACCTAACCTTCCAGCTCTCTATCCCAATGTCCCAGTTGTCACACAGGACAAGCACATATGTTGGCCTCACAGCATGGTAGTCTGGTACAGCATGTGTGCTGGATTCTAAGAGGCTGAACTATCTTTGTAAAATGGGATGGTCTGCGAATGACAGGGAGATGACGTGAAGCTCTGGACAGCTGCAGAGACGACTATATATAAATACTTGGAGGAAATCTTTCTTGTCTTTTGAGGCTTTTGAGGTTTTTTTTTTAACCTAAATAAGTTATTGAATGAATAAAAAAGAGTAAATAACAAAATACTAGAATCATTTGTTCTTCAAAAGACTGTTGAGAAAATGAAAAGAAAGCCATAAAATGAGAGGAAATATGTATAAAATCTCTGCATTTGTGTGTGTTCTCTTTGATTCTCTGTCTTTCTGTCTATCTCTCTTTGTCTCTGTCTCTCTCTCTCTTTCCATCTCTCTCCTCCTTCTCTCTGTGTATATGTGTGTGTGTTTTGTCTTTGTCTTTATGTTTTTGTGTATATGTATGCATGTACACATGGCTGTGTGCATACATTTATTTGTGTATGTATGTATGTGTGTGTATTCTGTCTCTGTCTTTATCTCTTTGTGTATTTGTATGCATGCATGCATGGGCATGTGCACGCATTTATGTGTGTGTGTGTGTGTGTGTATTTTGGGGGATTGAATTTAAATCCACTGTGTTTTATATGTGTGTTTTCTACCTCTGAACCACCCTAAGTCCTGACACTGTACTTTAACTGGAATATATAAAACTATTTAAACTCTATAACAACAAATTTCTTGGATATATGCTGAACATCCCTAATCTGAAAACCTAAAATCTGAAGCTTTTGAGCAACAAGGTGACGTCACAAATAGAAAATTCCTTACATAATCTATTGTAACAGGTGGCAATCAAAACACAAGTAATTTAAAATCCACAGTATAAAATAGCTTCCCAGCTATGCATGTAAGATGTCTGTTAAACAAGCCCCTGAAAAATAGATCGTTATGTGTAAACAAATATTCCAAAGTCTGAGACTGGCAATACTGCTTGTCTCAGGAATTACAGATAAGACTGTAAGTATGTGAAAAAGACACTCTGTCAAAAATATAGAAGTGGCACAGGCAATGGTACTCAACACTGATGATGACAAAGATTAAAAACAAGCTAAAACTTCAGTTACCAACCCATAACCTCTAAAGCAACTGCGGTTCAATGCTGAGTGTGTTTTGTACTGGCGATGACGTGGTATAAATGAGGGTGTGTGAAGAATGCTCACAAACTGTTAGAGGGGCTTAAAGAATGGCACAGCCACTTTGGAAAATAATGACAGCTTCTTATAGTGCTGAAAATAGACATCATACCACTCACTAGTCTCATAGTTCTTTTAGTTGTTTATACAAGAGAATGAAAATATACCTTTATATAAACATTTGTATTTAATTATCCATAGTGCTTTTTTTATAATATCCCTAAATAGGACATGATAACATATGCCCCTCAACTGGTAAGTGGGTAAGAGAAAAATTTGGCTTATCATCTGTGTTAATCAGGTTCTCTAGAAAAACAGGAGTGATGGAATGAATCTCTTACGTATGTTAAAAGGAGACTTATTAGAGTGGCTTACAGGCTATCCCTGGCTAGTCCAAAATGGCTGTCTCACAACACTGTCATACCCAGCAATAGATTATTGCTCTCTAAGAATTAAAGGTTGGTATCCACATTGGCATGAAAGATACTCATGAACTTTTGCTAAAAGAAGAAGCCATTTAGAAGAGTGTATAGTCTATGATCCTGTTAAACCAAGTTCTGAAAGTAGAGAGCTATAGTAACTGAACAGCAGTGGGCAGTTGTCAGGGCATAAAAATGGAAACAGGATTTAGATACAAAAGGGAAGGAGGAGGGATCTTCGTGGTTCATGGAGATACTCTATGCCTGCTGTGGTAGTGTCTGCATAAGTATATGCACTGGTCTAAAAATCAAATGATTTATAACAGATTTTTTATATTAATTAAACCTCAATAATGGTGATTTAAAAGCTGTTACCATTAGTAATTTTTCCACTCATGAAACTGACAGAACCCCTTAAAAGTTTGGCAATGCATTGCAAGAATAAAGTCTTGAAGAGACAGGTGTTCATAGAGTCTGTGGGTATAAGACAGATTATATTCATACAGGTGACTATTTGCTTTTATCAGTCAAAGTTGCAAATGAGTATAGTCATAGTCTCAGCTATTTTATTTCTCGAAAAATACTCTATTCAACAGAAAAAAATAGAACGCTATATTTATACATTGTACTTTTCTAGGATAAACTATAGACGCTAAGTAGTAGCTTAAAATAAAAGGATAATATAAAGAATTAACCAAGTCTACATAATATGAACGCAGATGTCACAGGAAAAATATCTAGAGAAGAAAAAAATGTTTTTAAAGAGGAAAAAAGACCATGGTGCTAAATAAGGATTTGGAGGGAGCTAATTATGATGCAAATTGATTAGACATTTAATTAATGTTCTTAAATCTTTCAGACATGCATGAAAGATGAACAAATGATGTCTATAAAGGAAGTTATGAACATCTTGAAAACACACTCATTAAAATGTATTAAAAACATTCAATTCAGCCTCACTAGCTACAGATGACATTATTAAGATAATTACCATCTTTATTCAAGAAATATTCACTGTAGGCTGGGTGTTCACTGAGACTATAGAATCTACCAGTAAGACCTGTCCTCAGAAAGTTAAGAATTCTTTATTCATTTAATTTATTTTTGAGATGTTGGTCTCAAGAGGCTGCCCCAGGTGGGTCAGCAACTCCTAATCTCAAGCAATCCTCCTGTCTCAGCCTTCTGAGTAAACTGGTCTACGGGTACAGTCCAGTATACCTGTCTAGAAAAATACGATTTTATTTTCAACAAGATCCAAGCTCATTTTTAAATATTTAAAAATTTTATATAAATGTAAGCTGGACTGTGGCACAGAATGCCTGTAGGAAGGAGCTGGTCAGTGAGGTGAGACCTGGTAGTGTAGGTGTGAAACAGGTGGGGGTAGGTATTTTCCAGGGGAAGGAGCATCTTTGAGTGGTGGGGGGAGCAAGAAGAAGGAGCCACATGCTCAGAGCAAAGGACTTCAGATGAGAGGCATGGAAGAGGAAGCTGGGTGAATGAGGAGGCAGTAACATGGAGAACTTGAGCACTGGCTTGCATACCTAAACTTGAATGTCATGGGTAGCATTGAGCAGGGATGAGCTCCTCTCCCTCACACACTCAGTGGAATTTCACACCGCCCATCTGCAGCCACCACTAGGATGGATTGCAGGAGTGAGTGATGGCAGGCAGAGACCAGTTAGAAAATGGCTGTGATGAGTGAGCTGTGAAGTGACAGCCAGGGTTCTGGACAAGGACGCTGCTGAGAACAAAAAAAAGGCAAGAAGGCATGACTATACAATAGAATACTACACTGAACCCTGTATGCGGGGTGACTGATCAGAGGGAGGGAAGGGAGGAACTGAGGGAGGGGAGGGGAGGGGAGGGGAGGGGAAAACTCAGAGGTGGCTCTGGAGTCAGAGATTGTCATATAGATAGAGTAATCGAAGCCTTGGCAGAAATGAAAAAGTCAAGAAGACTCACTGGTTTAGAGGAGGAGGAATCTTTTCTATGAATCTTAAACACTGTGTTGGACCCTAGCATTGGATATCAAGTAAAAATGTTGAGAGGGTACTTAGAAAGGAAGGCGAATACTGACCATTTGTAAAGAAGTACGGCTTCAGCTTCCCCCTCTGCTAGTCTTTCCTCAAATACATGGTCAGCTTGTATAACTATAGATGGGTTTTGGTGCCTCTTTTTGTAACATTTGAGTAAGTAGGTCAGTACTACCTACTTTGTGGGTAAGAATCTCTTCTGCAGCCCCAGAAACCGACCTTCTGCTTACTGCCTTATGGGAACAGTTGACTTCCTAAGGATTCCATCTCTGTAGACTTTTCCCCAATCCTCTCTTCCTTTGGCTTCCCTACTGTTGCCCATCACCAAGGCTTGCAGCTAGCTTTCCTTCCCTCAATCAAATCAAACCTTCATTTCCCTACTTAGCCTTCTGCTCTCTTTGATGGCATTTTAAAATTATCCAAGTCTGATTCTAATCTCCTCTCTCTCTCTCTCTCTCTCTCTCTCTCTCTCTCTCTCTCTCTCTCTCTTTCTCTCTCTTCTTTCCTTCCTTTGTTACTGGAATGCTCTTTATATAGCGGTAAGATACTTACAGTAAGTTGGAGGGAAGATTGACCTTTTTATCACACACACACACACACACACACACACACACACACACACACACACACACACACACACAAAAGAATGACAGCCTTCATAGGAAAATGAGAAACAATATTCTAGCATCTCAGAAAACAAAAGCCTCATCTAGAACTCCACAGGATAAACCCAACCACCAGTGCCATCTATACCCAACACTGAAGACTTTTCTGTTGAATGTCACACAGTCCTTGTTGCTTCCTGATGCCCCATAGATGGTTGCTCTCCCTTTCCTTGCTTGTATTCCAGTCTGTGTTTCAAGATCGTTGCAGCTCTCACGCTTTGTAATGAAGACCACCTAAAAGAAAAGAAATATCACAATACCCAGTGATTCCGGGCAAGAAGATGCTAACTGTGTCTGAGGGTGCTGCATTATTTCAGTGAAGGGGCTCTGTGGATGACTTTTGGAGTTGTTTTCTTCTGGGGGACCTCCTGGTGCAGACTTCCTTTCAGTTCCCTCTGCACAACTGATTGTGCTTTGAGTGCTCTTGCTTCTGCATTCCCTATGTGCTTCCGCTTTCTAGCGAGTTCCTTTTATCCCCTTCGGTTTAATTGCCATGCAAAACCCTCTGTTGAGCTTTTAATTAGCAAGTTATCCCAGTCTGAAAACTAGAAACCCCGGGCTCTTTCGGCATATATTAAACAAGCTAAAATATGAAATTAAAGAAAACAGAGTTTTAGCCAACAGAAACAAGTGACTCATTTCCTTGTGAAAACACACTGGGTTTATGTTACTCTGGCAACGGTATTCCAGAATAGCGTCACTCCTCTCCCCGTTTCGGGACTTTATGTGTTTCTGTTACAGTCTGTGTTCCACGGTGACCTAATGTTGAACCAAGTCTCTTAGTGAGTCATGAGGCACAGAGCACTGGATTTTCTTTGAGATAGCTCATCCCCTGTCCCTTTGACCAAAGGAAGGAAAGTTTACTTTGTACAATTGTAAAAGGATTCAAGGAACTCTTGCCTAGGACTGCTCTGGGATAGAAGTATGGCCCTTCTGTTACTCTCAAAACACCACCATCCGTCCTAACGTGTTTGAATTCCAAGCGGCTGTTTCTCTAAAGACAGCTGATTAAATCATAATGTACAACCTGTGTGTGCACCACATGGGGAAACGAAGATTTAGAGATTCACTGCACAAGACTCCAGATGTTTCTCGGGACTCTCATTATGGGCGGGAACTTCCCGATGCTTGGGGTCAAAATTTCGACCTAAACCACTCCAAATCTCTACAGCAAAAAAAAAAAAAAAAAAAAAAAAAACTGTGCTGTGCAAATCGGTTGCACTAGCCCTCCTCCTTGAGGTTTTCGGTGCTCTGAGGCTCTTGAGAGGATGCAAGGAGCAGCTTCAATTTATCAAGCACTCGTTGCTTGGGATTTTAAGTTTCCAGACATTTTGTGAACAGCTTTAGGCTTTGGTTGGATAGTCAGGAAGGTGTGCAACGGTTAGGATGAGCTACGAGCGACTGGTTTATGCAGAGTTTTAGTGTTTCTCTCCCCCCCCCCCCCCCCCCAGTTGCTACCAACTGTCTGCAAAGGAGAATTCCAGCTTTGCTCAGTTATGTTTCTCTCCCCAGAAACTGTCTTTTCAGTTCTCCTGGATTTGTAGAGAAAGAACATAGTAAACAAACTAGAATTAGATTGGATAGTGGGAGGGAGCATGGTGGAGATGATTTAGTGACACTGTATACTGTATATCTTATTCCTCTACAATGTCAATTTACGAGAGGAAATGCTAGGAAAAGGAAGTTGAAAATATTAGAGGAAGAATTCAAGTTAAGACAGAGAAGGTTGATTATTTTGTTGCTGTTTTGTTTTACCTTTCTTTGAAAAATTAATGAGAAAGCTCCAGTGGTATTTATTATATATGACTAAAACAGATGGTAGGGAGACAAAGAAGACTTTGTTGTTGTTGTTTTATCAAGACAGAGTTTCTCTGTGGAGCCCTGGCTGACCTGGAACCTACACTGTAGACCAGGCTGGCCTCAAACTCAGAGATTGGCCTGCCTCTGCCTCTGGAGTGCAGGGATTAAAGGTGTACACCACCACCACCTGGCAATGCAGAGGGTTTTATGGAGAACACGAGGTTTACATCCTCATCATTAGAATATAAACATAAGCAAAGGACTTCACCTCCGAAACTAAACCTGCCTGCATGGACTACATGATTTTAGCGATGATGCTGCTCTAACAATGAACTGATGAGGCCATGACAATGTAAAACAACCCCAAATGTTGTTATTAGTAGTAGCACATGTCTGCAATTGCAGGTGGATGCAGAAGAATTAGATGTTCAAGATAATTCATGGGTTCACAGAGTTCAAAGCCAGTCTTGGCTACATGAAACCATGTCTAAGTAAATAAATAAATAAATATTAATTACATGTAACCCTGCCTGGATCAATCCATCTACCCATAGTTCATCTATTGATTGATCCATGGATCGATCAATCCATTCACCCATCCACCCATCCATCCATCTTTCCATCCATCCATCCATCCATCCATCCATCCATCCATCCCTCCATCCAATCAAGTATAGCATGACAGAACTATGAAGTTACTCTTACTGAATTAGTAGTCTCAACTTTTGGGGAATGTTTAGCAGAAATTTTTTTTTTCTCTTTTTTACATTTCTTTTGTGTAGCCAAATACCAAGCAAAAGATAATTTAGGTCAGCGCCCAGTTGTGTGAAGTGGCCCTGGTGAGCAGAGTCTTTTTCTCCAGTGCAACCAGTTGAATAGCACCAGGGAAACATTCACTTCTAATCAGCCCATTCTGACTTTTTACATTTTGCTTCTTTTAAAATAAATAAATGTATTTGCATTTTTAAACTGCAAGTTATTTTTCCCCCAAATATCAACTCTGTGGGGGTTATTTTAAAAAGTAGTTCATCTGTTATGTGTTGGACTTGTGAGACTAAAATTACAAATCCCCTGTAGGAATACTAATACGAATTTTCTTGTTTGAAGTGAACAGTAACCTGAAGCGATTGCAAAATGGTTTCCATTTATTCAACGAGCAGTCGAGAAGGCTCAGGTCTCTGTACAGAGTAATGAAGTGGGTCTCCAAGGTTGCGGATCGTCATTCTTTAACCATTAATATGCCACATCTGTGTACATATGTGACTGTTTGCATATATTTTAAACTTGCTAGGTAAAAATATTATTGACTATAATGGCCACAAGAAACATACCTTGATAGACATTGGCTGGGGCTATGATCGCCGGCCTTTATGTAAGCGTTTCCTACCATGTGTATAAGTGATGGAATGCAGTATTGTTATTAGAAAAGAATAAAGGAAAACTGTCACATTCTCCAGCTCTTTTCTGCATAAATATTAAGTTTCATTAGAAATTTTGCTTTTGTAAACTTAGAAGAAAATTCTTGTGATTTTTATTCCACAAAAAAATATTTGTAAGAGAATAAATTCTGGGGCAAGCTCTAAAATCAAAAAAGCCTTTACTAATTAAAAATATTCAAATCGTATATAATAAATACATACAACACAAGATTTATTAATTTAGCCAGATTAAGTGAATATTTCAGGGCGGTGAAGTATACCCATAATTTTATGTGATTAATCTCCAGAACACCTTTCATCTTGTAAAATTGAAATTTTGTATCCATTAAGCAT